>NW_024104129.1:0-1200000 GCF_003945595.2 Pipra filicauda
ACAAAATACCCAACCCCAGCTCCAAGACACTGTGTTCCTGCCAATGCAGAAACTGGATCTTTGTTCCTTGTGAGGAAGAAGTCATGTCCTCCAAGAACCTATACCCTTCACGCTGGCAAGAGGACAGGGTGCAGCTCTAGCAGCATCAGCACAGCCCTCACTGCCTCCAAAAGGCCCAGCTGCAGCCCGGTCCCAGGAGCTGAGGAGACGCAGCTGCCAGACTGAACGCAACAGGTCTGCAGTGGCCCAAGAGCAGCTCACGTTAGTATACTAATATTTCTCCATGTGCACGGTATCCAATTAGTCATATGACAACAGAAATAACTGAATAACATTTTCTTTTGCCATAGATCATTACACAACAAGCAAAATTAATATTTAAGATTTATCCTTACATAGGAAGTTTTTCAGAATGTATAAAACTTAGAAAAAAAATGCAAGAAAACTTTTTAGTAAGAAGATGACTAAAGAAATACTTAGAAATATGCCTTATGTTTATATATGCATAAAATATATGTATACAATTGTAATTTTATACACTATTTCACATATATTCTATAAATTTATATCTTATAATTATATGATTGATGTGGTTATATAATTTATCATAATTATAATTGGTAGGTTTATATATATGTGATTTTTCAATGATCGTGTATCTATTCCAGAAAAAAAATCCTTTTCTGGAATTCTAACATCTTATTACAAGTTTCTGTTGCATGCTTTTCTGTTTATTATATGGGAAGTATATAATTATTATCTTGTCAGCAATTATTGTGAAAAATCTTCCTTTGAATCACCCAGTGGCAGACTGAGCATCACTTCTTTGGTAATCATGTCTATCAATCTAGAAAGCAACCTTACTACAACATCCAGTTATTCAAATAGCCAAATCCACACCAAATTAGTTTTGCCCAGACCCTAAAGATACATAAGTACATGCCCATACACACATATATTCATACAGACTATATTACATGCACTCCCTTCTAACACACAGAATCAGTTTGGACATCTTTAAGTACTATAGAGAATTTTGCTTTACATTGTACTCACTGTTTTTCAAACCATCCAAAAAGCAAAAAATTAATGAAATTCCTTCTGTTCACTGAAATTTGTGTACAAGCTCTAGAATTCCCCTGATAAAACCAGGGGGACCTTGGTCCCACAGACGTGTTATACTACTCCCCGTGACTACCAAAATTGTGCTTTATCTACATTCCACTGATGTCTGTGACTCAAAAAGCACTGCTGTGTTCAAGGGACAAATTTTGTAGTCAGAACCTAAATAATCTACTGAAGTCAAAGTAGACTTTGAGCAGAATATTTCTGGTTTTGTTTCCTTCTCTTTTCTTGGGTAAGGGAATAAAACGACTGAAACAACCGAAATAAGGTAGATCCTTATTAACTAATGGTTTCCTCGACAGTAAAGCTTCCTTCACGCATGGTAGTCTTTGACTCTTAGGAGCAGATTGTGAAATCTGTGATCTACACAGATTGCCAGATTTTCTACAGCATCAAAAATCTGCTGGATGCAGCAGATCCATGATGGGATGCAGCCAGGAACTGTTTTCTGTCCCAGGTTCAAAGAATACAAGGCCTAAACAAGGAAACACTTTTACTTGTCACAGGAAAAACATCGAGTCATAACACAACCAGGGAGACAGCCAGAGGATGCTGTGCTCCAACCTACTTCCCTGGCATCTCCTTTATAGGAGTAGTAGCAGAGAAGGAGGACTAGCATTGACCTACTATAACTCTACAGCCACTAGAGAAGTTAAAATAGGAGACTATCCTGTGCATATCATCTCCCCTGAATGGGAGATGTTGAAGTGGGGACTTTCATTCTCACTGCCAATCCTGGAAAGAACTGACTGAAACAGCTGCCCTAAATATCTTATATGATACACTCCAGTTCTCTTTAGCAGTACAGATATGAACATTTCAGAATGGAAAATAAGAGTCATCTTATGTAAATTTACAGTGGCAACCTCCTGAGCTAAAAAACATGAATGCCACTTTCTGACATCAGATATCCAAAGTCAGGCTGTCTCTGCAGGAAAAGAAAAAAAGAAGTCAAATAGCCAAAAAAATCTCCTGTTCCAAAACCATATGAGCCTGAAAATGCCTTTTTTCGTTCCTGCAGTCACTGGATCATGTCCAGAATAAAACAGATAGCTGTTTACAGTAATGTAACAACTCTTGAAAGCCTTTCTAAGACACTCTCCTTTTCTCACGATCAAAACTCTTGTTATGCTCTGCCCCTTCCATGAGGATACTTATTCTTCTTAACTGCCAACAGTTACAAGATGTTCCATTCTTGCCTCTACAACAAATATATTCACTTATTAATCGAAGAGAACAGTCTCCTTAGCACTCTGCTTTTCAGATCTACTAATTCTTGAACCAAAAAGATAAGGAGAGGAAAAAACTTCCAAGGAAGCTGTCAGAAGCCAGAAAGTAAGGGGTCACAAAAATGTTCAATAGGTTGCACCAATATTCTGAAAGTTTCCTGTTTGATGTGTGTGGATATGGTTTCCTCAGACTGAATTCCCTTTGATCTCTAAAAAAAATGACTCAGAATATTACTCCTTCTGATGCAGAAATGTCAGGAGACGTAGGAGAGGGAGGAGGAGTAAAACTGACTCATCTTGAGAGATTCAACAATCTCTAGATATATTATCCATCAAGAAGACTATAATCAAATATATGAACAATGGATTATGCCACATGGATGATGAATGAGGAATCAGAACTAGGCTGGATGAAAGGTCACTAAAAGCATCAGTCTATGGTACTAAGAGAGGTCATTTTGATGTGATTAGAGATGATACAGTTAATATAGCTTTCTATCTCCTATAGTTAAATGAGATGGTAGGACTACAGTACATTTTCAATACAAAAAAAGCAAAAAGGAAAGCTATTAAAAATTATTATATATTCCTAATGAAAGGAAGGAAAGAAGGAGTGGGAAGAATGCAAAAGATTTACTAGTCAGAAAAAAAAAAGGTAGCAAAATGTCTGTTGGCCCTACCACACCAGGACTCTGTTTCCTGTAACAGTGCTACAGAGATAATCAGAATGATAATGATCACATTTAAAGAAATTAAGAAAACACTGAAGGTCTTGAAGATCCCTAATGACCAAAACTTTTTTCAAGATCAGGGCACAGTCTATTTGCAAACTTCGTATTGCCCAGTAGCTTCATATTCAGTCAGAGCAGACAGTTGTAAAAGACAAAGATGCACAAAAGAACTTTGAAAACCCACTGGGTTCTCTGACCGGGGACACCTTCAAAGAATATTTTCCTCTTCTGAACCCAAGAGATACTGGCACATAAAAGTGAGTGTAAAATCAGCTACAACAGGAAGAGGTGTTATTCCTTACATATCTGACTCTAAACCCTTTACAGCTGCCCTCATAAAAAAAAAACACCAAAAAAACCCAAACAGAAAACCCAAACCAAACAAAAGAAAATCCAAATACAGTACACACATAGAAAAGAAACAGAACAGGAAAAAGTCACTTAAATAACAAACAGAAGCTTCTAATAACAGCAGAAAAAAATGCGCTGGTCACATTTGTTTCGAATGCGTTTGAAACACATCTGTATTGTACCTCACAAACAAATATCTTTTTTCTTTTAATCTTCACACTAAGTTTGCCTCCTAAAGCTAAGTATGCTTTTCACCAAATTCAAATAAAGTAGTTTAATTACTTCTGCTGGCACTAATTTATAGCCTGTAGATTCTTGCTAATTAAGAACCCTAATCACTGTTTCAATCTTCTCCATCATACCTCTATCACCTGGTGTGATTCATACCTGCTGATTCCCTTTAAGCGCTAAAGCCATATATCAGAAAGACATTTCCTAGGATAAAAGTAAACTTTTTAACTATATAAGAGTTCAATCAAGGAGACTTATATGCCAAAATTTTATCCTTGCAAGTTTTACACAAAACATCACAAATCCCACATTCTAGAGAAAGTCAATGCTCTGAAAAAGTCTGCAATGCAACTTGAAAAGACTTTTGACTTCTAAAGCAAGATGTTCTCAAACAACAGTTTTTCATTGACTTGCTAGTTCTTCATTGAAAACCAAAGGTCAGGAGTAGCAAAAAGGATGATCACCAAGAACACCAATGTCAAAAACCAAGAATACAAACTCTTACTTGCCAATGAAACACAGGAAAAGTTTAGCAATGAGAAAACCAAACAAATTTCAGAACAGAAGTTTTTTTGCTATTTATTCATTCTGTTTATTAGTTTATCGAAATTTCCATATATGCATAGTCCTGTTCAGGAGAATTTAGGGATTTTCAAATATTGCTGTGATAAGATTTAGTCCTAGTTAATGCATATTCATTTAAGCTTTGTATGTTTATTACTGTACTCCTGGAATAGCATATGCTGTAATTAATCCTTTGTAGCTAAGTTTCCAGTTTTTCGCAAGCATATCTGCTTGGAAAAAAAAATTCAGTAATAATAAAAAGACAGTATAATCAATAAGATTTTACCATAAAAATGCAGGATGTGCTAAAAGAGGACACCACCACCTTCTTTTGCTGAAATCCTTACGTGGGGGTTTTTTGTCCATGAGAATGATGCAAAATCAATCAATGAATTAATTCAGTTCTTCTATGCCTTTTTTTACAAGGTGATGCTTTAAACAAATTGTAATATACAGTCCTTCTTATCCATAAGGAGTTTGAAACAAATGGAGCAATGGCTGGGATATGTTTAATGTACCTAGAGTGAATTGCTATTCTTACCAAGCAAAAGCATAGAAACTTCACCAGAACAAAGTATGCCGAAATAGGCCAAAATTAACAGACGATCCTTCTTATTTTTGTCAGTCTTGATTTGATAAAAACACAGATTTTGTAAGGCTCGTTATTTTTATAAAATCACAGCAATGAAAATACAAAATGAAAACCTTTAACTGTTAATAAACACAGTAAACATAAATTTGATGAACGGAAGTAAGACTTAGTTTGCTTAATTAGAACCAAAAGATCTACTGGCAATATTCTGCTACATTACAATTTCTTGTAAGACAATATTTTTTAAGGATCAAATATAAAAACCTAGGTCTTCATATGTGTTGCAATAGGACTTCCATAACAGTCTCTCAAAACACACTGAAATAAGAGAGACCCCCATTTAAATAAATGCTATTACACTTGGTAGAACTTTACTTTTCTCATTTACAAAATTTACATAATTCTACACTACCATATGTGGGTGGAGTAGGAGTTCAAAACAAATGAGTCAATATTTTTCTTCAGGAAAAATACCATTAGCAGAGCATTCATGAGCAATCATATAATCACAGGCAACTGTCCCAGACCCATAATATATGACGACAAACACACTTAAAAGAAATATCTCAAACAGAGAACAGGCTTTGAGAATGAAAAAGCCAAAAAGTTGTTCCAAAAACAATGAATTTAAGTGAAGCTTGACATCTTTCTTGCATCCAATTATAACATAGTCCCCTAGTCACCCCTCAGCTGTAAAATGAGATTATTAATGTTCCTATTCTGCCAATTTTTATGTCTTTTGCCTAGTAATACTTGAAGCTCTTCAGTGCAAGAACTTTCTCTTATGGTTTTAACTAAGATATACCTCAATGGGTTCCATTATATTCTGCTGAAGAACATAAAAGACATACAAAACCCACAAATTACCATTGTATTACACTGTAAGAGTTAATACTCTAGAACTGAGTAAGTTAAATATCAAAGCTACTACTTATTTTTTACCATTTCTTGCATGTAGGCATTTATGCCTAACTCCCATAAAAAGGATAGAAAATACTAGTTTAAATATATTATTTTATTCTGTAAAAAGTTAACAAAATCCAATCCATTATAAAATTTCTAGCTCATGTATTGCATGATAAATTTGGAAAAAATCTTTCTGTCAAAATTATTGGGAACATTTTGTAGTAAATTGCCCAGTTGTATGATGGAAAGCATGTATAACTGCAGCCAGAATGATCACTGAACCGAGTGAAGTCACTGAATAGAGTCAGCAGTGACTGCATTTGTTTCAGTGAAGATACTTTACTATCACCTTTTAAACAACAAAGTCTTTGCGTCAAACAGAAACACTCTAAAATACTAAAAGTCTGGATCTGAGCAGTCGAGTAAGAGCTTATTCCTACAATGGAAACAGTGCACCCTTCTCAAGTGACACTTCTCTTTGTTATCCTTTACATACTTATCCCTCCCTGTAAACCTCTGCAGCCCTGTAGCCCACAAAACATCATATTGCTGCTTCTAGTAACAAGCCACACTGTCTTTGAAACTACCTTTGCATGGCCTTGTGACTGACACCAGTCAGAACCGCTTTGACTGGACTTGTCTTGGTCTGCCTGGAGCTTTGCTTTAACCCTTTTTTTTTGGTAGAAATAGAAATTTTCTAACCTTCAGGTGGCTACTGCCTGATTTGTATTTGAATAATTGTGTGGTATAATCATAATTTTTACAGACAGTCTGAAGAAAGAAATATTAGTCCTAGTGTAGTGGTGTAACACAGAGGAATACAGGCATGCTATGGTAACAGAGGTCTCAACAGGTGGGGACACAGAATGCAGAGTAGTTAGGTAAAAGTGTGAGATTATAAGAAAGTGGATCCTTGAAGACCCCAGGACTGTAAAAAAAAAAAAAAAAAAAAAAAACAAACAAATCAACAGTAGTGAGTTAAAAGAATGCAGACCTGGAAACTGGGCAAAACCAGATGCTGGTGTAACAGAGCATAAAGAACAGCACCCAGTGTGTTAGACACTCTGTAATAGATTTGGTTGTAATGTGAATTTGCAGACTGAAGAGTAAAACCGAGGTATGATACAGAACACACAATAGTAGTCCCAAGTGAGCACTAGAGAAAGGAAGAAGAAACCATCAAAACCAACATCACAGTCCTCCTGGCAGAGGACAAAGGAATCCCCAACACAGACATCATGCTCTCCCAGCAGAGCACTCATGATGGTGGTGGCTCACCACAACTGAAGCCAACAGGCTTGGGATGCTGAAAAAGCACAGGAAGGATGAATGTAACACCATTTTTTCTTCTTCCATAATAAATAGATCTCGACTAAAGAAGAATTCTTTGATTAGACTGTTAACATTTAAAATACACTAAATTCTTTACCTTTCACATATTGTGTGTCCTTCTGGGCAATAACTGGACAAGGAGTACAAAACCTCCCCAAGCTTATTTTCTGACTTTCATCACATGACTGAAATTCTCCCTTTTTTTTATCTATGCCATCTTTGTGCTTCTCAGTGTTCAAGTTCCTGATCTCCAAATTACTCCAAAAATAACTAAGACAGATTTGGAAGCCAGATGACACCAAACAATTTACCAGAGTATCCAACTAGTTAAACTCAGGTTATTCTGGTTTCATTTATTCCTGCTACAGCGTCATACTAGTCTTACTGACCTCAAAACAAATTTCTCACTGACTCTTTCAGTGTAGACTCAATTTCTTTCTTGCCAAGCCTAATGCTGATGAACATGTAATTGTTACATTTTTTAGACAACAGATAATTTCTCTCCAGCATCTGAGAAAGAGGCCAAAATTTGCAATTTTTCCAATATAACAATAGTATTTTGATTAAAAATACAGTAAAAATTGCTGTATTAATTTAGACTTTTATTTTTGAACCTGCTTGTTGTCTTTTTTATTAGATTGCTAAGATTTAAATAGAGCAGTAGTAAATTCTTGGGTTCATGTTATAGTATGTTTCCTTTTGCCCAGAATAACATTTTGACTGTAAGATGTCATCTATCTATTTTTGGTACAACAGAAAAAAAAAAACAACTCAGATGAAAAAATAAATATAGAAAATAGTAATTAAAAAAAACTATCTGGATTAGAATACTGCCTAGATGGAAATAAAAAGGAAATCCTAAATTAGAGTGACATCAGCAGCAGGAAGAAACTTCTACAAGACCACATAAGCAGTACAAAATGTAACAAAATGAGTTTGGGAAAGCTTTTAATGAATCTATGCTCTCAGCAAAGCATAAACTTACCATAAGTACAGAAGTACTTTTCATTTAACCTTCAGGGGGTAAGATTCTGTATTTGACAGTGAGAACAAAGGAATGGCCAAAAATTCTCATATTTCTGGTGAAACTGCACAGACCTTTCATCCATAACTACTAGATATAGTCACGTTCCTAAACACCAGAAACTGGCATGCAGAATCTACTGTGTCACACTGACCACATTTGTACCGAACCACCATGTGTAACTAATTCTAATCTAGAATGTAGAAATGAAAAGTGACAGAAGAACGTGTGGATGTTTTATTGGCCTCTATGCTAAAGATATGAGCACACATAAATAATGAAAAACTAGCTTTGCTGTTGACACCTGTTTCTTGAAGCATATTAAAAATTAAAGGAATACTATGGATGACAGAGGGAAACTACATGTTTCCATAAGAGCAATGTGCAATATGACAGTAACAGGAAAACAACTGAGTTTTCAATTCCAATGGGCTGCACTTAGTTTAGCCAGAAGTTGTTTTTGTAATTCAGTGGAGTATACTAATTTTCCTCTGGGCTGCTTTTTCATAACTTTAAATATTAATCCTCTGGACTAGCTAATTTACCTACTTATCTCTCATCTAAGTAGCAACAAAAGTTTCTATCACAATAGTTTTATTTTCATGCTATGTAAGATATGTACTGTGTTTGTTTTAACAAAGAAAGATATTAATATCCAACATGTATAAACTTTGAAATGTAAATATTAAGATTTCTCTTACCTGAAATGACTAATCAATAGGAAAATACATAATGATACATACTCTTTATGTGACCCATCTACCCACAGATACAAATTCTCCAAACTCTCATCAGAACTAATCCCTGGACAACCTCTGTGTTAATGAAATGGTTGATACATTGCACAGGAACACTGAAGGAACACTGAAGGATCAGGGACCAAAGTTGATTTCAGCCTCTTCAAAAAACTGCTGGAATCACTAGTCTGAGATCTAGTGACTCTTATACAGGTTTTTAATGTTTCAAAAATCCCTCAATCGCTGGTTCCACTGGGGTTCAGTTCTGGCACAGAGGCTGAGTAGTGTGAATAGCAAGTTGGTCTAAGCTGAAGTGCAGAGAGACAGAAACCCTTCCTTCAAGGGCTACTCAAAGGTCTGCTCATACATCTCAGATAAGTACTCCAGCACATGCATTTAAAAAAAATAGAAGAGTGGTGCCTGACATACAGCCTATGCTTACTGTTCTCTTTTGGTCACCTCTGCTGAGACTTGATTAATTTACACAACCATTCAGTCACTTTTACCAACAAGTGTATAGAAATCTTCGTAAATCTAGCTTGACTAAACTAGCTGTCACCTTCTCTGTAGATGCTAAAGCCTAAAGAGGGACTTGTTCTTTCTTTTTCTGATCTGTCTTCTTCTTGTTCCCAGATCTTCTTCAGTTTGCCAGCACTGAAAATGTCCCAGATATCCAGGGTAGGATTAAATTTATGGATTAAGATGACCAAATCCAGGTTTGTATTTTAAAACAGTTCCATCGACATACAGACAGCTACACATCAATACTTAAGATGTCTTACTCTGTGAACCAAATGGCAACCCCTACAGAAAAACAGTAAAAGAGTAAAGCTAAGAGCAAAGTTTCCATAAATGAGAACCCCAAACATTATGCCTGAAATCTTTATTCCATTTTGAGCTATGAATGAGGAGGAGTACTGGGAGTTCAGCTGAGGCGCTGTTCCTCAGATCCCAACTTGCTCTCAGACTCCCCTTCTATGCACCTAACTCTGCACATCTCACCTAAATGTTTTTATTTCCACAGAACTAAGGGAACAATTTGCTTCTTCTACAGACATTAAACATTGCTAGAAGTAAGAGGTCTTCAAATACTTTACTTCAATATAACTTTTACCAGTGCTTTTTCCCTCTTGGATCTTCTTGCTCTATAAATAACTCCAGGTACTACACAGAAATGCCAGTAGCATATGTGAAACTTGCAGGTTTCAGTTTCAGACAGAGATTTCAAACTAGCAAAGAAAAAAAACAAAAATGAAACAGAGGCAGTAATTTCACTCCTGTGCACATTGGCAAAGATAGGAGGTGTAGCATTGGAATAGGATCTGCACGTCTTCAAACTTGAGAAGACACACTGGTAAGAGTTCATATACATTTCCTATCTTTAACTACAACAGAAGCTCTAGGATATTTCTTTATTGAACCTAAATGTTCAAGTCCCTAGAAATGGTAATTCCCACTGAAAAAAAGAAGAACCTAATACCAGTCTCAAATGAAGTCTTTTTTAGAGGTTTTTATCCAAAGTAGAAAGCTGTCAAATTTCTAAAAAAAATAAATCTGCTGCTTCTTGCGTCTTTTGTGAATGCAGTTTGGCAAAAGAGGGTAAAAACAGCAGAAATGCATTCCTGAAACACACATCCAGACTTTTTTAGATCTTTGGCATAAGCAGCAGACAAAGTTTGAAGTCAGGAAATGTCAGTGGTATCTGATTATCGCCTCCCACTGCCACATGTATTGTTACTTGTGTTTTTGCTGAGCAAGGTGGGAAATGCCAATATTTATTTTCATGTAAAAAAACCCCAGATTATGCAATTTTTTTTTTGTTTTTATTTCTATGCAATGAACTAATGACTTCTAAAAGGCAAATTTAACATGGAGAGACAGTTTTTCATGATGGCCCACTGAATTTTTCTACTTTCTACTAGACAAAGAAAGAAATTAATGTAGAGTTTTTTCTATTTTTCATAAGATTGCTACAGCCTTTCTTGTTTGCTTTACTAAATTCCATTTCTTTCCATTAAATTTCAAGACACAACAAATTTCCCAGTCTCAAACTGAGAAATAGATGAGCTGCATAAAAAGATCAGTGGAAATTAAAAATCAAATCATATCCTTAGAGGTATGTTCAGAGAGGGAGCCCTGAACTTCTTATGGAGAACTTCTTAAAACTTTCAATATTGTCTCTTTTATGATTTCTTAGGATTTTCTTGCATAATATGAACTTTCCTCATACCAAAAATGTAAAAAATAAACATTTAATGTGCATGTCATGAACTGTCTTTTAGCAAAGTACAGATATCATAAGTTACTCAATATTCTAACAAGCTCTCAGGAACATATACTGACTTTATAAATGCATGTTTGATTTTGGCAATGTAATGCCTATGCAATTAAAATAAATGAGATAATCACACGTTTATATCACACTGAAACTTCAAATGTAGATATCACAAAACCCAATAACAAGTTCCTATTCCAAATGGAGCATACTAATAGATACATAAGAAGGTTCCCAAAAACTCAGTAGTAGTGCAGTCATGTGAACAGTAATATTACAGCTCTTTATTGGTTTCATACCGTGAAAGCCACTAAATTTCAATTTTGTGATGTTATTCAACACAATTTGATCTGCTATTTTATGCCACTGTGCATAACAACAACAAAAGACATAAGACAAGTAATAAAATTAGAATTTGTTAAAGTCAACTGCCTTTCCCCTTTATAGAGATGTTAGGCTGAGAAAGAGGCAATAAGATTCAGAATTGTGAGGCTAATAATAGAAATTAATTTTGCTCTGATAATGCCAATGTGAGCAAAAGAAAGAAAGAAAGAAACAAGAAAACATATTTATGGGTAGTTTAAAAAGTACTTAACTCCATAAAGAAGTAAGTCAAAGAACAAATGCTACATCTAAATGATAGTCTCTGCAGATTTATTCACTTTTAGCTTCTTGAGTGTGATTCTGAGGACATGTTCCATGCTGCTGACACACACTTTGCTTCCTTTCTTACTAATATATATTGGTTTCTGGTATATCAGGTTCCAATTTATGACTTCCTAGAAAAAATAAAATAATAAAATAATAATAATAACAATAATAAAGTAAGAATAATTCCATGGCATAACCTATACGTGCTTTCCATGTTTTGCATTTTCTGCTATTGATTAACACTTTCAGAATTTTTTTAATAGAACTAAAATTTTCTGTATTGGCTTTAGATATGCACTAAAACAAAATAGATATAAAACACAATTTCCACCTCTTTTGACTGCGTATTTGCAAATCTTTGAAACATCTGGAAAACAAACAGGGTAATATTTTTCGATTTTGTTTTTCAGCAGATAAAAGAAAAAAAAAAAAACTCAAACCAAAACAATCCAAGATCTGTAAAATGCTGAAATGTCTCTTTATATAGATATTACTTATAAAGCTACAATACCAACAGTATTTAATTCCTGCAGTAGTGGTATAACATTATTCACTAAACAGTCCAAGAATGAAAAATGTCAGAGAGAAATTTTCTTTCCATAAACAACCCTAACACTCAACTAGCAAAAAATTATTATCAAGAGTCTGGTGTTTTATCTGAAGGAGTTTAATACCAGTCTTCGCCACCAAAACTCTCTAAAGATTTATTAGGTACACCGTGCTTTAAAATGCCTCTGAGTCTCCCCTCAGACATTTACATAAAGCAGATCTCATAAAACAGCTTTATAGCTGAAGAGTTAATTTTTTCACAAAGGAAGAGAAACATTCATTATAACATCATATGACACATAAAATCAAAAGAAAATTTTAAATACCTAAGCTAAACTAAAATTCCTGATGTTACAGTACTAGTCACCTCAGAGTTAAGGTCAGAAAATTTGTATTAAAAATATGTACCTCTACAAAAGTCAATTTATATCCACAAAATCTACCCAGAAATGCACTCAAACTACCAAAATAATATCAAAATTAGCTTTACAGATTTGTATTTCATGTAAAATATGTTATATAAATGTATTTGTAAAAGTAAAGCTTTATTGGGCAGTTTAAAACAAAACAATACAAAAACTTACTTCTTATTGTAGGCAAATTACCCCAAAAATTCAAAAGTAAGCAAAACCAAACAATTTTGTCAAACCTAAAACAGATCACAGAAACCACAGATCAGATTCAAAAACCCTATGAGGAATCCAGTTCATTTTTCTGTCATCCTACAATTAAAGCAAAACAAAATATCAATCATCTCAAGGATCTTATTTAATAACAACTCAGCATCCTGCTTACTGTTTTAATGTTAGACAAGTCTTTGTAGAATTGCAACTTCTTTCAATTTGTCCAAACACGTGATACTTAATAAGATTATTTCAAATTTCTGTAACAGAAGTCATACATCTCATTCAATAACATCCACTGACTGTCATGTCTTCATTATGCTGTATTTTTGTCTCTGCAGAATCCAACAATTTTCAGTAATGCAGTATCAGGAAAAAAAACAAAACAGGGTGTGTCCCCAGGTGACTTACGAAGAAATTTATGAAAAATAAGCCTCTAAAAAAATTCAGTATTTCTAAACCAGACAGAAAAACTGATTGAAGCTAAGTTTGCCAATGTTAATTTGACCTTCTGTTTCCCTTAGTAATTTATACTCCTTTTAGAGAGAAGCAAATATAGCCACCTGGGCTACTCAAAAGGGTCATGTATTTATGTTATGACAGGCATTGATTACCCTATTTTGATAAGTCAGCTAATGAATAGCAGTAAAAATTAGCTTGCAGTGGAAGCCAGCCAAGGTTCTATTTAGAAAACCACATCCAGATATATAAACAACTCTTTACAGATTAATGAAAAGAAAAAAAATGGCAATATATTAATTAAGTTCAAAACTGAATATTCTAATTAAGTGGAAACAAATGCACTTTGCTTCACCAAATATTGTCATTTTAGTTTTAAAAGTAACTCCATTTGATAGGGAAATGGGAGCTAGTAAAATGCCCTTAATGAAAAAAAAGTAGCATTCTTGAATCTTGACTGATTATTCAAAACTTCTATTTGCTATCAAAAAAGAGTGCAAACTTATCAATCACATGCCATCTAACAGAGCAGTGTTCTTGTGTTTATAATCTAAATTATTCTAATGATACCATATCATCCCAAAATAAATGGCAAACCATTAAAAGACATTTACATATAAACACTAATCCAAGAAGAAATAAAGGCAGCATTCACAGGTCTAAAGTCTGATCCCAAATTCAGTGTCAAGAAAATTTATTTCTCTGATTTGCTTCTGGAAACAAAGGTTCCAAGTACAAAACATCATTTCAAGCTCTGGCATCTTTTATGCCTTTTTCCAGTATGGACTCTACTTCCCATAGAGTGCAGATACATCTCTAAACCAGACAAAAACCTCACAATATCCCGCGTGGATGCAATTTCTTTGTAGATGTACAGTGCACCAACTATTTTACATCATTTATCTGGAGACCAAGATACTCTGGGACAGATTCAAAAGCGTGAACATCTACAAATGCTGGCAACTCATGCACCCTGATACACAGTTACTAATTTAATTAAGAAATTTGTAGTCATTCATATGCAATCCCATGTAACTCCATGAAAATGTAACATACTTTGAAAATACTGTCTGCCTCATAAAAATTTTAAGTATCAGTTGTAAAGCAGACTGAATTGTACATGAATTATGCTATCCTTTAACTCTTGAGGGCCACAGAAATAAAAGTCTAATATAAAAAGCTTTGCTAAATCAATCTTGAACAGTGGCATAATCTTCCTCTTGTTCTTCTTTATCTCCATTCTTATGCATTAATATCCACTTCACTTCTTTGTTCAGCCCCCCACTTAACACATACTTAGCTCTATGGCCAGCATATACAGCTACTCTCTGGGAGCACCTTCACAGGCAACCAAAGAGCAAATCTGTTCATACTGAACAGCTGCACTGCATCTGCAGGACACTGCCCAGCTCCAAGATTCAGCCTTGTTTCTAACTAACACCTCCCTAAAGCCCTGGAGAGAACACCACACAATATGCTCTCCACTACAGCCTGTGCAACTAACAGTTTTTGGTCTGTACAGGCAAGCTGCACTGATCCAGCAAAAATGTGAATGTAAGCATGGCAGAACCTCCCAGATAATCAAAGCATACGAGTAAACACAGTCAGGAAAGCCAATCCTGCACTAGGTTTCCTTACAGGCAATTTTTTCAGATGGAGGACCAGGATTAGCAAAGACCACGCTGCCCTTGCTGTCTCTGCACTGGAAAACCACACAGGATGTGCTGCCACCAAAACATGCAGAACCTGCCTAATATGAAGAGGACTAGGAGTACTTCCACCAGGCCACAGAAAACACTGCTAGAGAAAGAACACTTAGGTATATCTAAATTACAGTAACAGCAGTGTCCAACTAAGGAGCAGCTGGGAATACTCCAGTACTTGCAGTGAGACAACATGAGTAGCCAAACACTGAGGGGAGTTTCATTGTCTCCACATCCACATTCTGCCTGGGCCACAGCCATTTTTATTTCTCATCACTGCTGACATTACACCTTCACAAGCCAGCCTATCCAGGGTCTATGGGAGAGGGAAAGTGCCCAAACAAGAAACCAAAGAAGCTCCTTAGGTTGTCAGTAACTAAAATAGTCAAAAGAGCAGCAGTGGGACAGGAGTGGAAGCATTTGCTTGGAAGGTCCTTGGAAAATGTCATTTTTGTTAACTGTAATAAAAGGGGTATGTATCTTCTCAGGGCAGAATGGGCTTTCAAAGCAAACCTTCAGCTATCAGAGGCTCAGCCTCTGGGCACTCAGTAAGAGCTGAGGATATGGCTCAAGGCCTTGTGAACACTGTAATTAATGAGAATTTTTTCAGGTAAACCACATCAGCAAAGCAAGTACCCTCATATGATACATGCCCAATTCATCTACATCCCTGAAAAAAATAAACCACCAAAATTCTGGCAAACCTCAGACAGGTAGAAGACACTGCGACTGATCAGTAAGGTCATGGAGTGGACATGGGACTGTCAAGGATGTTTCTGATATAGCTCCAGAAAGGCTGTTGATTCCTGAGACACCTACCAGGGGAAAAAGTGTTATGTAGAGGATGAGCTGTAATGACAATGATAACCATGCAGACTCACTGCAGAACTGCTGTGTTACAGACTGGCACGAGCCTGGTTATGGCGAGTTTCCAGAACACAATTCCTTTCTGCTTCTGGGCTCTGATTCAGAACTAGAAACAAATGTGCTACCTCCCTCATGTCAAGGGTAATTCATCACAAAGAGCCACGAAGGTTATCCTGCACATTTGAAAATTATCAGTCAGTGGGTGGTTATCTCACGTCTAATCCCAAAGGGTTTACCAGAAATATGGACAGCCCGAAACATAAAGTTTTACAATTCTGCGCAAGACTCTTGAGAGATCAGTATGGCTGTGGTAGGTTGACTTTGGCTGGATGTCAGGTACCCACCAAAGCTGCTCTGTCACTCCCTTTCTCAACTAGACATGGGAGATAAAATTGAAAATAAAGGCTCACGGGTTGAGATAAGGACAGGGAGAGATCATTAAGCAGTTAATGTCACATGCAACATAGACCCACCTTGAGGAAAATTAATTGAACTTATTGTCAGTCAAATCAGAGTAGGAAAATGAGAAATAAAACCAAATCTTAAGAACCTCTTCCCCTCACCCCTCTTTTCTTCCTGGGCTTAACTTTTTTCCCCATTTTCTCTACTTTCTCTCCCTCGGGGGTGCAGGGAGATGAGGAATGAGGGCTGTGGTCAGTTCACCCCAATTGTCTCTGCTGCACCTTCCTCCTAAGGGGGAGGACTCCTCACACTCTTCCCCTGTTCCAGTGTAGGATCCCTCCCATGGGAAACAGTTCTCCATAAACTTCTCCAATGTAAGTTCTTCCTACAGGCTGCATTTCTTCACAAACTGCTCAAGCATGGGTCCTTTCCACGGGGTGCAGTCCTTCAGGAACAGCCTGCTCCAGCATAGATCCCTTGTGGGGTCACAAATCCTGCCAGCAAACCTGCTCCAGCCTGGGCTTCTCTTGTTGGGTTCACAGGTCCAGGACAGGCTTTCCACAGGGTCACAGCCTCCATTAAGCAGCCACCTGCTAGGGCTTAAGGGGAATCAGACATAGATGAACCATTCTACAAGAACCTATGAATCTGAATGATGAACAAACACTCCAGAAGAATGAGACACTATCATTAGTTCATAGACTTCTGTTTTATAGTTCTCAGTAAGCAAAACAAGCACGGCCACAAATTCTAGGTGAACCTCTAAACCTAGAACCTCTAACTGTACATGCATTCCTTATGCTTCAGTGCTCCTTAGACTCTCTTTGTTAGATACTATCCAATACCACTAATTTGTCTCCTCATAAGTCAAAGCAGAAGACTAAAATCAGAGGCCAACACTTGCAACAGATCTATTGTTAGCTCCGCACAGACCTCTCATGGACAACTAACTTGCATGAATTGTAATTTAAGCTCTCAAAGCATTATAATAAAAAAACATACACCAACCTCAAAAGGTATTATGATAAGTAGTTCACTCTTTATAAAGTATTATGAATTTTTCAAAAGAGAAATGCTGCAGAAAGATATTATACTGCTATGAAACCATAACAGTCTACACAGGACAAATGTTGACAAAGGGCATAGAGGATTATGGTCTTCAAGTAAATAATTTTTCTATCTTGGTCTTTTTATGGACCTTATCACTGTAAGGTCTGAACAACTCAAAAATACTAATTAACTGAGCCTTTTTAATTATCCTCCCTGTTTACACAAGGGAAACCCTAGACACAGTCCAATCTAAGTTCTCCTTTACCACTAGATGAGTCAGAAGAAAAGAAGGACAAAGCACAGTATGTAATGTTGATACTCACTGACCTAAGATATTCTTCCAAGAAGGCTGTGCGAAACAGAGCAATCTCTGAGTTATCTGAACTCATACACAAGGTCTCATGGTGCCATACGTGAAACATTTATAAGCCTCTCAGCAGTGGGTCCAAATGCTCTATACCTTATGCATAACCAATAAGGCTTAAACTCGTAAAACAAGCAACATTAATATATTCAAGGCTCATTCTCTTGAACCCAAAACTGTTTCTTGAAACATTTTTAATAAAGGATCAGGGATTTAGAAAAAAAAATCATAACAATACAGTATTATAAACCTATGTAACAGATAAAGTTATGTTTTGCTAATAGCAAGACTGTACCAATCTGTCTGATTCTTCTTGTACATGCTTCAGTGAAACTACAAAGTAAGCAAAAGGTGAAATTGTTCTGTTTCATTAAGCCGCTGATAAAAATCTGTAAGTGCATATAATATGAAAATTATCAGGTGGACTACAACAATGCTTAAAGTCCTCTTCTCTTCTAGTCTTGGGGAAAAAAATAACAAAAGAGAGATTTAGCTAATTGAAAAATGGAGATTTTCTATCTACAGTGGAGTTATATTAATTAGGAAAAAATTATATGCTACTTACTCAGCCAGTCAACATGCATCTTCAGTGAAAGAGCTCTCGGATCGTTTAAAGAACATATAAGGTCTCATCTATTTTTGGTTCTGGTTTGGTTTTGTTTTGTAAAAGTTGGAAGCCTCAGTTTCTTCTCCTTTTTGAACAGTGAGGTACTGATCCTACAAATAAATTACTTTAGTGCCAAACTGCAGCTAGTATTTTAACTAGGAATAGGAACTAGTGATGAAATCTGAAATGCACTCTTCTGCTTTTCAGACATAGAATATATGGGCTGCTCTCACTTTTTTGAACATAGATGCTTCTTTTTTTTTTTTTTTTCTCTTTCTGCCTTCTTTATTCAGATATCTAAGTTAATAACAATTTAACTGACCTACCCATGCCTTGCCAAACATTACATGTTTGGCTATTTTTAGGGCAGAGCCTCTGGTGACAGAAACATTGTTTCTATCAATCCCCAGACCATAACTAATGTAAAACATCATAATCATATGAAATAATGTCTGGGTAGGATAGCTATGACAAGCTTGAAATTCAGCACTTACTCCGGGAAAAAAACATATCATGTTACCAATTGGATTTTTCTAGATGCATTTTCAGTGTCAATGCAACACAAAAGTTAAACACAAGCAGAGTTTCTAGGTACTAGATACAGCTCAACTAAGCACAGAAGCAGGAACTGAAAGACTGATGCATGTCCTTGCAATACAGGGAGAGCTTTGAAGTCATTTTTGCATGAGATGACACAATGTTGAGAATTCAACAGTCCCATTGCAAAAGCTCTGAGAAGCAGAGCCTTTTCTTTCTACCCCATCTTACTCACAAGCCTGTGTCCATAGGTACTTCATGAAACAAAAAATATCAGCGTGTGGGATGCCACGGTGCAGCCTTCTCAGATACAAATCCCTACTTTGAGCAACATAAATTGCACCCATGTCCCAGTGAAACTGAAAGCAGTATTTTTACCAAATTGCATGCTCTGGCTTTGGGGTGGGACTGTATGCAGTCCTGAAGATGCACTCTCAAAGCAGGCCTACCCCTGAGCTAAACTTACTGGAGTGCTGCAGGGCAGCATATGCAGCTCAAACAAGCAGCTTCCCTATACAGACACATAGACATGGTAAATGATAAACTGACCATTTTGCTGCATTATTCTGGCTATTTTAAGCTGAAAGCTGGACAAGGCACTGTCCTTACATCAAACTAGCTCAGAGAGAGGGCTGTTGTCCCCATATATCCACCAGAGAATGTTTCCAGCAATGGGTATCTAAGAGAAGGAAAGGGTGAGCAATTACTAAGTTTTGGACAAAAATTTCTCCTCCTTAGTAGTGACAATATTGCAGTCATTTGTGATATTACACAAGCTCAGAAAATACTCTGTTCCAAATCACAAAAGCCTTTTCTCCAAATGGGCCATTTACCCAAAAACCTACATCTTTACCTTCCATTAAAATCAAACAGGGGCAAAAGAAGTTATCTGGTGGTTTGATTTCGTTAGTGAGCATTTTCATCTGGATTTCTTTACTGGAAATTGGTTTTTTAAATAATTTAAAAACAACAGGGCTCTCTCAGTTCTTAGACTGAATACTAATAGTAAAATAGGAAGTTGAAAACTCTTGCAACACTCCATTCCAACCACTTCTAATGTTATTTCCACCTAATGAAAAGATAACTACCACTTCAATTCTACACAGTAAAGTCATCTATGAAGTCTAGTCTAAAAAGATGACAACCTCTGCCTCACTCTCTGCAACTGGTTGCCTTATATGTAATTAGTATCCAATCCAACATTAATCAATTAGACCTTCCTGACAGGTAGTATCAGTATCTTCCATATACTTCATGGCATTGAATATCCTTGTTTATAGTATCTGACAAGGTAAAGGTAACTAAGAGAAGGCTGACAAGCTTCATATTTTCATGACAACACACAAGGACGAATCCTGTTATACTTCATGCTCGTGTTCACAGCTGGCACACTGTCAAGGGGCATTGTAATATGAATTAAGGTCAGCATATGAATCACAGTGTCAGTGTGTGCACAGCTGGACTCTTAAAAACAGATGCAGACTCATGTCTTCCTACTACTATATTCACACATAACCGTATCTACTAGTTCATACTTTCCAAAAATAACCATCAAAATAGCCAAAGTAACATCAAAGTGCCTTTCTTTTCCTGATACTGGCCTCTGCGAATACATTTTTGTTTTCATAAAGAGTAAATAGGTACCATTCTCAGAGTATTCAATATCAGATCTATATATAGAAAGATGCTTCCCCGTGTGCATCATTCTTCCCATGTAGTGTGGAAAAACCTGGGCTGCCAGCAATTCTTTCAGGTTTTCCAGGTAATTGATTGTTCCTTTGCTTACATCTCAGCAGCTGCCCCACAGCCTCAGTCCCTGGCAGGAGGAGCACAAAGGCCATAGAAGTGGACCTCTGGTCTAGAGCAGCAGTCAAGGTCCTTGTTCCCTGCGTGGAAGACCATGGATACTTGATTTCACTGCGGCTGGAGTCAGCTTTTCTAGAAGGGGGATAACCTCAGTTTAATATCCTGGAGTCACTTTTTACTCTTTACCATCAAACAAAAGAAACTCTCCAGGGAGGTAAATCTCTAACCCTATCGATTTCGTAGCAATGGAGCTAATTTACATGGGCTTTTTCCACCTCCTGATGTTTTGCTGCAGACTACTGGCACAGCAGCACAGGTGCCACCAAGACCCTCAGCAGCCCTTCCCTCTGGCTACCTGATTCACTGGGAGCAGTGCAGCAGCGTGAGCCAGCCTCCCCCGAACCCACCCGTGCAGAAACAGGGATGGGCAGGGGACAGGTGGTGGCTCACCTCTGCTCTTCCGTCAGGCAAAATGGAACTGCCAAACTGAAGACCATCAAGCAGTTTAGATTAAATTAACCTCCATCACTGAAGGGCAGCCTTTCCCTCTTTCTGCTTGACAAGCAGTGTTAATATCCCAGCTATGTTCCAGACTTATTCAAAGACTAGTCTTGTGCAGACTAAATACACTGAGTATTTGGTAATATTTCTTATTCAAAAACATGTCATTTGTGTTAATATCACTTTCTTCTGACTGGAATTAGTTTACACTACATTGAAAAGCCTATTCTATTGACCAAGAAACAGAGTAAATTGAGAAAATTAATGACATGTTGAAATAAATGACTGCTTTCTCCTCTATTAAGCATGTTGAATTTAGAAAAAAAATACAGATGTATGACACAAACTGTGGAGCATGCTCCTCTTAGCAGTAATAGATGAAATAATTGAACGAAAGCACACTAATTCCAAGTGGAAATGGACTTAAATGTTAAAAAAAAGGAAGATAACAGAACATTAATGATTTTTTAGAAACATCTATTTTCATACTTTTCTGTTTTTGCATAATCACAGCATTTAATAAAGCACCAGAAAGATACTGTACACTGCAAATTTTAATTTATGCAGCATGTAGTTCATCTGCAGTTCTGAGACAGCCTTACTTCTTAGAGGATTAGAGCACAGTATTATTTTAATGTTGGTCCACAAAGACATTAATTAAACAGTATATAGATAAGTTCAAAGCTGGTTGAATTTCAGGCCAAGAAAGCTTTCTAGCTATCTTTTAAAACGTCTTTTGTAGACATTTATCAAATTCTGCAGGTTTGCTTGCTGAAACTGATAAATCTTATTTACATTTGAGGAATTTTAATGCAGCCTGTTTGGTGACTCAGATGAGCAGTGTTTAGATCACTTGCACAGTGCTCCAACCTGCACAGAACTTCTTCCTGCGAGAGCTCATGCTAATCCTGCCAGAATTAGTCTGTGTATCCATTTTCTATGAGCCATGTTTGTGTTAGAGAAACACAAGCCAGAATCTTGTCAGCTGAACTTGCTACTTGCTGTCTAAGCACTGCTACTGCTGCAGCCATTGAGCAGAATATTTTGATTCCAAGGATAAGATTTATAGCATCTCAAGTTAGTAAATAATGAAAAAGTCATAGCATATACAAATCACACTTGCAGGGTTTAAATTCTCTAAGTTTTACTGTTTTGTTCCTTCAAAGGTTTCAACAGAAAAAAAAGTCACATTTGAAAGGCATAAAGGTATTTCCAGCTTTTGCTGCAGTATTGAGAAACATACATTGCAGCAAAAAAATCACAGCCTAAACTAGGAATCCTTAATCAGCAATTACTGTGAAGCAATGTAAATCCTGATGTATTTACAGATGAAAAGAGGTCACACAACTCAGCCCAAATACTCCATTTTCAGAAAATCACAATTCTAGTTGAATTTGTAATATTAAAAAAAAAAACGTGTATTTACAGCCAGATTATGGGCAGCTAGGGTACACCACCTTTTTCAGTAAAATATTTATTTCCATATAAATCAAATTTAGAGTTTGCACGGTGCTGTTAATGTGTTACATTTAAAAGTGTATTAACAATTTTCAAAAGATGGAAGATGCCATTTATAAAGCACATGCCTCCAAAATCCTCCGGAGGGCAAATGATACAATGGAAGGGCCAGCAGGAGGTAACACTTTCATCACTCTCTCTGACACACGAGACCAGGACAGGTCCACAGAATAGGTCCACAGAGATAGGTCCACAGAATAAAGGACACACTGCATGAGAGAATCAGAGAAGGAAAACAGCTTACAGGAAAATAGTATTTTTTTCTTTGCTCAATGTAGTTCATGTGAGTTCGTACCCTAAATTCTGCAGTTAATTTCAGGATTAGACATCTCGGGATCTCAAACCTTCCAATTTATGCTGGTGTTGAATAAAATCAGAAACCTCTCCTTCATATGTGGTTTGGTTCATAGCTGAGTCATGGTTCACCTAAAAGAATCATGAACTTCTGTTAACCTTCCAGTGAAATTAAGTCAGGCAAGTGGTTCCTATAAAAAAATGGAAACTAGAGTTTTACACCATACAGCTGCACTAATCTGCCACTTCAAAGCCAGTAAAATGTTAGTATTTGCAGTCAATTATGCTGGTCTGAAAAAAAAAAAAAAAGTTGAGACGTTCCTTCACAGATGAAAGAGGTAAGCAATGTGAAACCCTAGGAAATGTCATCCCTAGGAAACAATACATATTTGGGAATCTAATTTCACCTACTCAATTGCTAAAAATGGTGGGAGTTTGGTTTTGGGTTTTTTTTAAATCAAGACAGATATTTGATTAACAAAATCCAAAGCTTTGCTGTCATAATTTATGTTCAACAGTTTCTTCTTCATTCAGTAGGGTTTTTTCAAGCTCCTAAATTTAAAGGACTTCCTAATTTGAAAAAAATAACAAACATGAGAAACTCTGAAATTTATTCCTCTCCTTCTCCTACACCCTGATCATTTGTTTGCAGTAAAAATACTTACATATACAAAACCAACTTGAAAAGCCTGTGTCCCTCCCTAATACACTGGAAAATATGCAGTCAAATTCACAAGACACTAAGCTTTTCTTTGTAGACATAAAAGCCATAGCAATTCCAAACTACATTTCTCAAACAGCAGGTATCAAAAAAGAAAAGAAAATACTGTTGTGCAACTGCCAGAGAACAAATAACTCCACTCATTCTTCTGCTCATAGCTTTTCCTAAACCACCTAAGGAAAATCATTACACATTTTGAGTGGTTTCATCGCTACAAACAAGAAGACAAGATACAGAGTATAAAATTAGAGGTGATTAGTTCAATATTAGTTGCCACAGCTAAACCAACCACTATGAGTTCAGTTCTGTACCAAAAAAAAAAAAAAAAAAAGATGATGTTTTCCTAATTTAATTATGAAAGCCTGGAATATTATTTCATAAGATAAAGGTCCTAAAAAATGAGCTAGTAATACAAGCTTACACCACTTTTGATCAAGTCTTCAGAGATGAGACACAAATTTTAATTTGGAAATCTAACCTCCAAATGCCAGTTTAAACCCCTATGAGATCTTAAATCTTGCTTTTTGCCCCAGTGCTTTTTTATGTGCAAAATAAAATGTTACTGCAAATGTGGTTACTGAATTCTTTTTATTGCACATCTAATTAGAAGCTCAAAAGAATTCTGAGACACAAATTTTAGAGGCATTGTTAACACAGAAAAAGCTTAAAATACAACATGGAAAGAACTGAATGCCTTTCTGATGATGGGTTTAACAGAAGTGGGATGAGAACAATGAAATGGAAAGCCAAGTAGGCAGGGACTAAAAATAATTCGTATGAAAAATTTGGGAATTTACTTGTTGGAAATGACAAAAGAGAAAAAAAAGCTAAAACGATGAATTGATGACAGATTAATTTTACTCTGTGAAAAGGACAACTGCTGTCCTAACAAATGGGAATGGGACAGGTACTGCTAAAAAGAAGGAGTCAAGTATTAGTATTAGTGCTCAACACTACTGCAAGACTGCTAAAAGTAAGACTATACTTTTTCAAGCCACTGTGGGGCAAAGAAGAAATGAAAAGGGTACTACACGTACACATTCTGAAGTAATGCTGGAAAAATAACTGTTTTTCTTTAGTGAGGCAAAATGAAGGCTAAAAAGGAAAAACAGCATATTCATAATTTCAGAGGTAACAAATACTGGAAGGAGGGAAAGTGCAATGGATACATGCTGCAAATAAATTAAGGTTGAAAAAAAAGCCAGATTTCCAGTAACAAAAGTGATGAAAATCTAAACCAGCCCATGACAGTCACTCAGCAGATGCAGCTGTCCAAACTGATTTGGAAGATGCAGATCTGTCCTCCCCCAAGTCCATTTAAACAAACCCTTTTTAACTTGATTTGAAATTTTGCTTTCTCTGTTTGTATTGTTACTATTTCTTGTGTCACAGCAGGCTGTAAGAGGACTATCAAAACAGATATTTTCTAGCCATGTTTCAAACAAATAAGAAAGGGTGAGATATGAAGGAGCAAGATTCAGGATGGGAACAGTTCCAGGCGTGGAGAAAAGCATACAGCAATTGGCAGGACTTTATTATATGGACCATCATATACAGTCATCATATGGACTTTACTGTTATTATGTGGTTTCATTGTATTCACACTACACAGTGCACAGCCTGGACAAGCCCAGGCTTGCCATGAGTTTGCCTGCTCCCTGCTTCCCCCACTCCTCCCCCTTTTGCCCATGTCCCTTTCCTAGTTTGTCCTCCTGCTTGTCTGTCTCATGCTCCGCCCTATGTTCTGGCCCTTTCACCTCCCGAGCGGACAAAAGACGGTGTGCACGCGAGAATAGGGGATTCTGTTTGCACCCTTCCTCCTGTCACATCCCCTCTTCAGACCACGGCACATGACAGGAGTAAGGGGTGTAAAAATCTCTACCAAATGCAGTTTATAGACAAAACACATGTAGTTGACTGCTATGATCTACGAAGTTCTGGTGCTTAACTTGAAAATTTTAATTAGATCAATAAAAGTTGGCAAAGAGCAAAAGAGAGAGTAAAAGGACTTGAGCAACAGAACAGTTGCAGAGCTGATCAAAAGAGAGATGAGGACCTACAGTGTTTAAGACTACTAACTTTACATTTATAAGGAAACATTATACTTACAGTTAGGGCAGAAGCAGCTTTTTGCCAACAAATACTTCAGCGTGCAAGTTCAGAGTTTACCATTACTAACTGATAGACTAATTCTCTTTGACTAACTGGCAGGTGTATAATTATTCTCCATCTTCCATCTCTTATTACAAACCTTTGAAAAGCCAAGTTCCTTAAAACTAATGACGTACTAATAAGCATTTAGTCATAATATTCAAGTCCCTTACCTACTGCATTTATGAAATATTTTTCACCTTCATATTCATGGTATATGTACACCTAATATCACAGAACAGAAATAAGCACTTTGAACATGTTAACTCAATTTTCCTGATACTGAACATTAAGGACATACAAATACAAATGGTTTTGCCTGTGCAGAATATGAAAAGCTAAAGATCCAATAACTACACCATTTATGCATTCACAACATTTCCTATTTTCACCCAAAATCCAAATTGCAGTCATCATATACAACTGAAAATCAAAACTATGCTACATATACTGAGATGCAAATGAACATATAAGCAAGCTCTCTTACAAGTGCAGCACCTCCACACTGCTGCAAGCAGTCACTCTTGAAGCTAAACAGAAATTTGGTCAAACTACTATCCACAAAATGTGTATTTAAGCCTGTCAAGCCTCAACACTGTACATAAACTTCCAGGGCAGCTGGGACTTTGATACAACTGTTATATAAAGTAAAGCCTTTGTAGAGAAGGATGATGGTTTCACCAGTAAAGCTTCACTGTACATTGCACATTCACTGCACGCAGATATCATCAGAGATACTTGCAGAATTTAAAAAGAGTTCTGTTCAAGCTGAATGAACTTCTAAGAGTTCTGGTTACTGATTTACCTGCACAGCGTAGCACTATCAAATGTCCTTTGAGAAATCATAATTGCAAACTATGGAAATTATCCCACAGAAGGACAATGTGGGTGTCATTGACATTGCAGCCTGTCTTTTGCATACAGGAATACAAAGGCCACTTTGTATTACTGAAGTTTAAATGAATCAATATGTTTATACCTGATTTAAGCATGACAATATCTGAAATATGAGCTACTCTACCACAATCACAAATACAGTCAAGTATTATTTTACTTGTAGGGATGCAAGTCATATTTATAACATCACAATAAGCAATATAGAGAGAGGAAAAAACAATTTAATCATGCACAGTTTGCTTCTAATTTTTACAATTTAAGAATCAAATTTAAAACTATATGGTTTCACTACTTTTAAGTATTCTATCACTTCTAAGTGATACTACAATGATTCCTAAACTCTGTGTCATGGCAACACAGTCCATTGCTGTAGATGAACTACATATTCAGTGTCTGAAGCATCAGTTGGAAGAAAGAAAATGGAAAGGAGATAAAAGTACTAGTTTAAAAGTATCCTGCAGTGGATCCTGCATCCAAGACACTTCACAAAGTCAGATCCACAGAAGACAACGTCATGCCTTTCTATGACTTTTGGGTACTATTAAAACACAGAAAACCTTTCATTGTACACAGTTTAGAGAAGGAGGACCTAACTGATAACATCAGTGATGATTTAAAGAAAGTCCAGTACAGTTCAATTCAGTATTACCCCTCCTCTCCTGTATCCTTTTCTATCCTTCTGAAGAAATGACATTTTCAGAAGCACAGATCCTACTTCCTCAAAGTACTGACATTGCACAGTAACAAATCAATCATCCCAAGCACAGGACTCAAGTTCTATTCAGTCCAGGTTGAGCATGTTTAGGGCCCATTACCACATCCATAAAGTAACGTGCATGGTCTTTAAAAAGACAAGTGTATGTCTGGCACATAATATGCAAAATGCAGTGTGTCAATGAATGCTGGTATTCTCCTGCTGCGTTTATAGCATGTTTAAGCGACTTTCTCACTGGATCAGCTACAAAAGCGGATACATCAGGCCCCTGAAGGTACCAATGTCCATGCTTGGCACACCCTGCCTGCAGTCCAGGAACTCATTCCAGCCCCCAGGGCCATCAGCCCCCATCCCAGTGATGCCACAGCAGGGCTGAGTTGAGGCCCCCACAGTCCTGCCCTGTCTGGCCATGGGCCCTGCCTGGCCTGTCCCAGTTCCCAGGGAGGTGGCTGGTGCCCAGTACTGGGGCTGTCCCTGGGCCCCCAGCTGCCTGGCTCCTGGCTGGGGTGGGATAGGCCCTGGCTGCCAGGCCCTGCCTGGCCAGGTCTCCCGAGAATCCCCAATGCCCCCCGCACCCCAACCCCAGGATGCTGCTGGCCTTGCAGCACCCTAACATTCAAAAATGCAGAAGAGGGATGTTAGTTAAGAACACGCAAGAAATATTTGCTCATAGATTTTGCCCTCTAACACAAAATTTACTTACCATCTCTGTCATAATAATGCCAAGAAATAATTTGTCAAGACTTTGGAAAACAGAAACATGAAGTCAGATTTCACAAAGCAGCAATTAGAGATGGATGATTTTCAAAAACATTCAAGACTGTGAGCAGCAGCAACTGCGTGTCCTAAATACTCCCAAGAACCAAATGTTTACATAAAGTTGGATTTAAAACATGACTTTTTATTATCCCATTGGACAGAGATTTGCTAGTGACCTCCTTCAAAACTGTCAGGAATTGTACTACTGGAGAGCAAGACATACTGCTTTAAACGCCTTCTCTACCTCGAATGAAGACGAACTCATGTATTTTTACAAGAAGAAAAAAACAAATTAATAAAATTCTCTCTTGCACATTTACCTTTCCATGTGAAGCAAAGCAACACAAGAAAGACATTAGTCACAATATCAAATGCACTGTTATGAACTGTGCTCACAAGACACACTACAAGTCTTGAACAACAACAGTAGGTGGTCAAGAGCTTTGTGCATGCTATTCCTGAACAGCAAAATGCACGCATTCAGCATTCAAAAACTCTGAAATATCATTAAATAGCATTCTTTGTCAAACTCTAAAATCACTAGTTGTTTGTTGATCTAGGATATTTTGGAAAAGCAGTGGAAAAGGACTCAGGGCAGTACAAGAAGCCATTTTGGCGCTGACTGATGGGAAGTAGGAGTCTTCCAGGATGTCAAATCAGGATGATGGCAGAGACAGGGGTATAAACATAAATCACAGTCAGTCACTTTTAACTGAAGGAACACAGCTTTGGGAGTTCAGTAGAATCAGCATAACAAGGAAAATCAAGGTACATGCATTTCACACGTGTAAAACACCCTTGCATGAGATGCAAAAAAAAGGTGTCAACAATTTGGCATAGAAAAATGGTTGCAGCTCCCTCAGGGGTAGAGACCAACAAATAACAGAAGGATTATTTTAGCATTGCCTCCTCAGTTAGGAATGCCACACCTCAGCACTGATTCTAGGTGCGCTCAGAGGTCCTCCTCCTCCCCAGCAGGGACTGAACATTGTTTTTTGATTTGCTATTTACCACATTCTGTAACTGCAACCCAGTCATCATACATAAAGTACTATCTTTACGATTTAATTGAGTTAAGTACTTTATGATTTCAAAGAGCTCTATATGTATGTGTGTGTGCTGTCTGCTCCAGCCTTCCTACATGACAAAATGATTGATACCACAGCAACCACTCAGAGTAAATGCAGACATAGCAGATGAGTGCAGCATGAAAATCTGGGAAAGCTGAAAAATCTCCATCACGAGAGGTCTGAAAGCAGAGCAATGGTCTAGGTGTACTCAGATCTGTATGCTTTTGAGTTATTTTTTATGATTTTATAGGAAAGAATAAATGTTACTTAAAAAAAGGAGACAGCAATAGAACTGCAGCTGAAGAACGGTAATGGTAGTATACCTTAGTGCTATCTAGTTGTAAGTACTTGCTGTTATTACATTTAACATATGTAAAAATGAGATCTATTTTTAAATCTAATATACCACTATGGAAGATTATCCAAGCTATAACACTCAATTGGATCAGACATCAGCAAAAACTTCACCTTAGAAAGTTAAATAGCTCAGACCTCCCATGAGTCAAAAGGTCACTGGCCATCATTAGTAGAGCTGGGTCCAGCGATACTTAGAAAGCATTAGACGATCAGGTGCAAACATTATTTCTTACATAATTCTTGATCAGTATAAAATACATAAATAGCACTGAAAATAAAAACTGGCTGTTTGCTGAGACTTGAGATATGCAGTAAATTAACTAGTTAAACAACTGACCCTGCAAATTCCTCTATAAAAATATTTTGCTCAGTGTGGCACATGAAGTTAGAAAGCTATCAGAGCAGCCTGTGGCACTCAGAACTAGAGTTTGCAATCCTCATAATGTACAGTACTAAAACTAGCCTTTTAAAATAGCAAAAATGGATCTCGCTATTAAACTCTATCTTTTGGTCTCTTCAACAAAGCTCCATTTCATACAGAAAATATTATTGGTAAGTTTGTTCCAGAAAAAAAAAGTGAGTGAATAAAACAGAATTAAAAAGTAATTGATGGGGACAGACAGAATATACTGCACTGCATGTTTAAAAATCATCAATATTAAATGCATAGTTGCTGAACAGCAACAGAGCTGCAACAAATTCTTGTACTGAAAAACACCTATACATTTTAGATTGTTTTAGAAAAAAAAATGAAACAGTAATTTTCTTAGGAACAACATAATTAGAAAGTTGATTGGAAAAGACTTCGTTTGCATAATTTACCAATGCCTATATATTTTATCATGTTTTGCACAAATATGAACTGTTTGAGGCCAACTCCGCAAATCACAGAATTTTGCTTTCCTACTCAGAAAACTTGAGAAACATGTCATGCAAGTTGTTTTCTCAGTCTAATATATGAGATTTAGAAAATTTTTGCAACCTACATGTTACTATGGCAACTTTTTGTTTTTTCAAAATGTAAATTAACATTGAGGCTTCATTACAAACTCTGTATTTCCTTTGTGTTTGTACATAATCTTTTCTCATATATGGATTCAGAATAGCTCTTTTTACTTTAAATGGCTACAGTTAATAATAAAATATGAAGTTACAATGAGAAGAAGTCAGGATTAAATCACAGTTTGTAAGCACATTTCTGTTTAACCTTGACTTTTAAACCATAATGTAAATAAGTGCAGGAGAAAGCAATCAGACAAATGAGTAGTTCTATGGTAAAGGTTTGTCTGCTTGGCTTGTACAATTATAAACTATTAGAAAATGAACTTATGCTGCACATTTTGGTCCTTTTCTTGCTCTTTTTACTGCTAACTCCATTGAAATTTTACTGTGGTTTTTTTCTCTTTTTCTTAAAGACAACAAAAAAATCTGGAAAACAAAGTATGATTGTTCTGTTTTCATATGAAGAAAATTTTGTTTTGATATGCCACTCTAGTACTGGACAAATTTACTGAATTCAGGAACGTGCCTGCCTCAAGATGCACAGGTGTCTGCAGTTCTTGTTACAGTGAACAGGAATTATACAAGCCTAGAGATAGATCTGATATCTTCATCATCATGTCAGAGAGTCATAGCATCAGAATGAGAGAAAAGCTACTCATTTTAATTGACTTCCATCTCATCTGCTAAAAAAGGGAGGCTTGCAAATCATTTGGTGAACTGAGAATAATTTTCAAACTACTCATTAAAATACCTGTAACAAATAGAGACTTTCAATTCATTTTACACCATATTACAAATTACTAAACTTACATAATTTCTATGAACTGGGTTTAATATTAAGAATTATTATAAATCTAAAGCATTTTAGCTTTTACCATAATGGAGCTCACAAAACTGAAAACTTAAAATCATGACAATACAATAAAATGCATGTGAAAATATTGGAGCCTAATTACATACAGACTTGGTCTCCCCAGCATGGGCATCTAAGCACCCTGATCTAGTGGAAGGGGGGTTTGATGACCTTTAAGGTTCTTTCCAACCCAAACCATTCTTTGATTCTGTGATCTGTACTGTCTTCGTAAGGGACCAGTTGTCTGGAAGTTTGCAACTGAATCACGTAGTAAAAAATTCCCATCTAGCAAAGAGGAAGTAATTATAAAAAGGGCACAAAGTCCTTGTTCATCTTAGTTCTCTGCCAGTATTAGAAAAGAAAATTTTCAGACTATATAGTAACAAAACTAAATCAGAACACTGGTAATTCATTAGCTAATACACAACACCCTAATACCCAGTGAACTAGATCATGCAGCCAGCCAAATTGTAACATAAAAATTAAACTGGAAGAATTTTATATTGAGTAGAGGGATAGTCAAGGCTATACATACAGTTACATGAGCACACAGGCAAAGCTAACATAGAATTTATTTCTAAGACAGCTAAAAACTAGGGAAGAAAAGCCCAATGTTCAGAATCATAACAGCACCCTTGACCATCTCCTTTTTTTCCCATGTGCATGTAGAATGAAGCTGCATTCTCCTGGGAAAGCGTGCAAGACAGAAAGCAGAAGGAGCGTGTCGGAGGTAGACAAGGACCACTGAAGAAATCTGGAAATCCTAGATGAAGAAAAGCATTAAGCCTGTGAAGAGACACTGAGGAGAAATTATATTTCATAACTTCTGTTATTTTAACTACTTGCTCATGCATAATTTAACAATCTTTTTCTTGCACTTCTTCTGTGAGCAGCAAGCATCTCCAGATTTGTTAAGTGACTGCAAGGGTATGGCTCTGGCTCTAGGTAAGGCCTAAGTGCATAATTAAGCAGAATCACGTACTACTAACACTAATAATTCACTGCATTTGAGTATGAAGTTACACAACCGCCAAAATTTTTAGCATCTGTGGAACAAGGAAAATAATCTCATTTTAACAGTAGAAGGCAATGTCACCAGGAGCTGGAGTGCCCAAGTATGGGACAAGGAAATGTAGTGTGAAGCAAAACCTGCCCAGTGAAATACATGCTTTAATCAGTTGATTTGAAAAGAGTTTCAGTAGGACTTATTTTTCAAAGTCATTTACCTCACACATCCTACAGATAGGAAAGGATGCTTTCCCAAATCAATAAACCCAGGTAAAAGTATACTGAGATAGGACCTCAATGCTGCCTAACACAGCTAAAACACCAGTGAAAACACCAACTTCACCATCAGTTTTAATTGAGACAAGATTTTACAGATTCACAGAATCAACTAGGTTGGAAAAGACCTCTGAAATCATTGAGTCCAATCTCCGACCTAACACCACCTTGTCAACTAGACCATTCCTAACCTCATATAATACACTCTTTTTCTCTAATCGTACTGCTCCCTTCAACATTCACACCTGACAGATTACTTTCTTAAGACTGCTACCAGAAACAGTTTACTTAAAAGTGAAAAGCCATGCATGGCTTGTAAAATGCCTTTAGGCTCAGGAAAGTCCAACAAAAAGGAAAAACTGCTGCTAATTTAGAGACCAAACTTACAGTGCCTTTCTTAACACTACAAGTGATGTCTACATAACGCAACAAATGGCGATTTGTCGGGTTATAAATTAACCAGTAATTATAATAAACCTGTTGAGCCTTGGCATGAGATTAGTAAGTAGACATGGTCAAGAAAATGCTCAACCCATGTGTTTTATCATACAATCTCTAATTGCAGATAATGGGAGTTCTTGGGTCTTCAGCCCACTTGAAAATCATGTTGCTATTGGCTAAATAACAGGTAAAATACATATTTAATGTTCTAATAGTCTTTAGGGAAGACATAGAACTTCTTAGAATATTAAAATACAAAAAGTTTTACTAAAATGTTTAAATAATGGAAAGGTGAAAAGATTCAGTAAAATGGAGCTGCTCCTATATACTACCAAAGAAAATAACACACAGCAAAGTGATTTTTATCTTTAAAGGCTTGCCTCTAAAACTCACCAGCGTCCATTAAAATTCTATAAAATAAGATAAGGCAGCATCTGGCACAATCTATATAGTTTTATAGCCAAGTATACAAAAATGCTTAAAACAGTTACAAGATCTTCTCACAATAAATGAAACTGAAGACTCTTTACCTCATCTACCAGCACGTATTTAGAAAAACAAAGGTAAAAGCTAGAATAAAAGGGGAAGAAAAAAGTACATCCATTTTTTTAATGCCTAAATAATACTTTTAAAGTATTAACAGATAGTAGAACTGCTGATGCACAGGAAGAGAAAGCATCTCGCAACCATTTTAGTTTAATCTCAATTAGTTCATAGCCTTAAGCAAGGTGATACTCAAGCAGTGACCATTTCAAACAACTGTTTGATTCTCTTGAGGCTAACTCTATTCCCAGATTCACAATGCATATCTCCAAAACATGTATAACTCTGAATAATGGAGTAGTGGTTTGGTTTTTCTTCTTCCTTAAAGCCATAAATTTGTATTGAAAGAATCATGCAGAAAACCATGCAATTTAGTACAATAAAACAGTAGCAAATTCCAAAAGATAACATATAACAACATTGTCAGGATTAATTATCAGTCACCACAGAATCACATAAAATGCAAGTGCTTTTTGAAAAACTGGTGTAAAGGGGTAAAGAAATCTTAACTTGCAATACAGTAACTTCTAAAAACTTTCTTATTTCCTGTATTTTAAAAAATGTTAGTGCTGTTCAACAAAACAATAACTAGTACCCAGGTCTTCTACACCTCTAAATAAAACAACTTTGTAGTGCATAAGTGTTCCATAGACATGAAAAAATTCCACACAGAACCTGCTCAAAGCACAAGGTGTGGACTAGGAATATATTGGGTTTGCATGGCTAGGTATGGGGAGAGACAGAGGGGCTATAGGAGTGTGTCTTCCATGAGAAGCTGCTGGAAGCTTCCCCTGTGTCCAATGAAGCCAATGCCAACTGGTTCCAAGATGGACCCACCGCTGGCTAAACCTATGTCTATCAGCGATGGTGGCAGCACCTCTGAGACAACATATTTAAGAAGGGGAAAAAAAAATACGCTAAAGCAGCAGCATTAAGAAAAGAGGAGTGAGAATATGTGAGAAAACCAGCCCTGAAGACACCAAGGTCAGTGAAGAAGAAGGGGGAGAAGGTGCTCTAGATGCTGGAAGAGCATGGGGAAGATTGCATGGCTGTCTCCCTGCAGTCCATGGGGATTCACAGTGGAGCAGAGATCCACCTGCAGCCCCTGGAGGACCCTACGCTGGAGCAGATGGATACCCAAAGGTGGATATGACATCACAGGAAGCCTGCAACAGAGCAGGCTCCTGTCAGGACCTGTGGAGAGAAGAGCCCACACTGAAGCAGTCTGCTCCTGAAGGACTGATCCCATGGACAGGGCCATGCTGGAACAGTTCAGAAAGAACTGCAGCCCATGGAATGACCCACATTGGAGAAGTTTGTGGAGGACTGTCTCCCATGGGAGGGACCCCATGCAGAAGCAGGGGAAGAGTGTGAAGAGGAAGGAGCAATAGAGACGATGTGTGATGAACTGACTGCAACACCCATTCCCCATCCCCCTGCACCACTCAGAAGGGAAGGCAAAAAAACTGGGAGCAAAGTGAAACCTGGGAAGAAGGGAGTCATGAGGTGAAGGTGTCTTAAGATTTGGGTTTGTTTCTTGTGATCCTACTTTGATTTTCATTGGCAATAAAAGAAATTAATTCTTCCCTAAATCAAGTCTGTTTTGTCTGTGGTTGTAAGCACTGAATGATCTCTCCCTGTACTTATCTTGACCCACAAGTCTTTCTGTCAGCACAACTTGCTGATTTTCCTTTTGCTGGATTTAGAACCATACAGATGTCACAAAAATTGGATAGTATTGCATCAAAGTACACACCATGACAGACTGCAATGAATATGAAGCACCAAACAGGTAGAGGTTAACAGAGAACCCTCGTGAAGCCATTTGGAGCTCACCCTGTTGTGGGGCTCATTCTGTGCTTCCCATACCAGAAGTCAGAGTAGCCACAGGGCCATGTGGAGATAAGCCCTCCAGTGCTGGGGAAACAAGAACAGACTGGCAGAAATCAACAATCCTCATCCATAAGAATACCAAATCCTCATCTGTAAGAAAGACCAGAAAGTGAATTATACTAATATTCCTATTTCACTGCTCTTTGTACATGAAGAAGAGCGAACAGAGTAAGGTCCTGCTTCAGGATACCTTCAAGTCCTAAAGAGCTTGTAACAAACAGCACTTAAAAGAGTGTGATCTTATTTACATTAATCATGAGATTTTCTGTTCCTTTTTTCCTTTTTTTGTTTTAAATTACATCTGCAACTCAAAAAAAGGTCTGATTTATCTAACAAAATACTTAAAACATTGGTTGTTTTCTTGAGGGTTTTTTTTGTCCTCTGAATACTTCCAGATCCTAGGGTAGCTTCCCATGAGCCTATTCAGTTCAGCAGTCAACAGAAAACTGCCCTAAAGTCAGAAGTTTAAATATCTTTCACTTTTCTAAGTAATATTCAGATAAGTGCACATTTGGGAGGATAGGACTTGAAAGGACTTCGGGAAGTCACTTAGTCTGCCTGTCTGCTTCAACTTAATAATACTGATTCCAAGAGATAATATTTTAACCTGAAAATTAAAACTCTCCTATTTCACAGCTTCACAAGAAAATCTATTTCAATGCTTAACTGTTCTTGCCATTGGCAAGTCTTCCCTAAAGCACAGCATGAATTTTCTGTAACCTGTCCCAATTCATAGCCTAAATTTCCCTCAAATCAGTTTGAACTCATTGCTTCTTGTTATCTTCCCACCTTAAAGAAAGGATGATTTGTTACTTATAAGGCAGACTTTTACCCACTGAAATCTCTTGTCATCCTAGTAAGCTCTCCTCTAAACTCAGTAACTCCAGTGTCTTTAGTTCTCTTTTCTAGGTCATATCTTCTAAAGGTTTAGCTATTCCCTTTGTTCTCCTGTGGATCCACTTAATCTTTCCTTATGTGTGACTGCAATTAAATATCTAGACTTCAGAATACCATACTGCTTTGTGACTGTTAGAAAGAAGCTGAGATCCAGATTATACTTGTCTATTACAAATACAATTTTTCACCCGACAAATTAATATAATGTTCAACTTTCCTCTGTACAGTCAAAAATAATGCATCGCTCATGCGAACACACATTAGTACAGCATCTGCTCTAAGAAAATATTTTAATAGGTATTGATCCATTACATTATTTTTTTCTGGTTATTTATATGTTAATTTGCTGTTTGGACATATTCCAAACATGTTACTCATTGCTTTTCACAAGACTAACAACAATTAGTAGGAAGATCTATTGTTCTGAGTAGCATTTACTTGTGAACTGATGTGGTGCCAAAGGTAAAATATAATGAATAGGCAGATTCATTATGTTGTGTTGGATTTCTAGAACAGGCTTAGAAAGCACATTTAGGCAAATAATTGGATTTTGTTATTAAACAGAACCTACTATCACTATGGGTTTTAAGTAGCAAGAGGATATAATTGCTAAGAAAAATAAATCTTTGTTATAATCCAGATACTGGATGGAATAGATCTCCCAGCTGGCCAGTAATATTCAGCTGAGCCACCAATTCCAATTATATTCCACCTGGGATATCTAAATACTATCGGAAAACAAATACTGTTGTTATCATTAGTACAATTGTGTTGTGTCTTTTCTTTATATGATTATAATTTATTTTTTTAAATATATATGTAAAGTGAATAATTTTATCTATATTTCGACTAGTCAAAACAACTTATGGCTTTTTTTAGCAATACTACATTGAACTCTTGACTTCTAAATACATGCCTTTTTTTTTCCCAATGTGGCCTTTTTAGTTCAGTTTCAAAAAAATCTCAGTTGTGTGTGTCTCGTTTTTCCAGTTTAATATTTGATATAGTGTATGCCTGCTAAGAAACAAGAAAAATAAATATTAAACAACAGATCTGAACAGCACGCACTTTTGTATGACGTGACTCACATCAGTCTATAGTACTGCCTTTAAGAACAGGTAGTCCTGATAAATTCTGAGAAAGGTCAATAATTCATTTGTACTCTTGAGGCATGAAAACAGGCAATCATAAAAAGGCTACTGAAAATCTGTTACTAATGGCTTTTTTTCAGTTGCTCAGTCAGGAAAAGTAGGAGGTTTATACCATCTATGGTGCAGTTCCCCATGAAGACATACACATCTTTCATTCTAAACACCCAAAACCAAAGAGACTATTCCAAAGCTAACTTCCGTGGGTAGAAAAATTATCAGACTCCCCCTTTTGGTATATCCCGGCACAGCAGATGCCAGACAGAACATCTTTCCTGCTTCCCTGAAAAGAAAATGATGGAGAAATTTGTCTGCATTGCTTCCTTTCACTGTTACACCTCTCTAACCCTATTGAAAAAAAAACAAACAAAAAAGGAAACCCCCCAACAATTAACTGAAAACATTAAAACATGTCAAATACAAAGCTATTTTATCTCAAAGCAGGACCTTCTCTCATTTTTCTGCAGTCCCAATGTCACACTATCACACAGCCACTGAACTGGGTCTTCTTAATTCTATTTAGTTGCCACAAAACTATAAAAAAAATGCAAAGAAATGCCCCCAGATTGGTTACATATTTTCTTTCCTGTGTTACATTTATTCAAGCTTAGGGCTTTTAAACTGTCAATTCTGTTTCCTGGATGGGAAGAGGAAACCTTCCACTTCTGCATTTTGTGCCTCTCTCTATCCTGCTGCATAGATAAACTCATTCATATCTGCCTCTCCACAACACCCGCCTAAAAAACGTATGGAAGACAGACAGGAGAAAAAACTATACTACACTGAGTTAAAAGTAACAAACCCTTCAAAAGCAGGCAAATTTGCAGCTGGGACACACTGTCCTCAACTCAGTTTTACTATATATATAGGTAACATATGCAGCACATCTGGTATGCAAGGTATCTTACTGTTTTGAGACACAGATAAAGCATAAGAGGGTAAACTGAAAAAAATAACTGTAACATAAAGCTGAACACTTTTTTTCCCCCTAAATTCTTAAAAGCAATTATCTCTCTAACTATGTTTCATTGTTTCAAGTATTTTTAAATGTTTAAAATCTGAAAGAAAAATGGAAGGAATGAAAGGTTGTCAATATTATCTGTCATACTAAGTTACATTCAAATGCTTTCTAGGAAAATTTTGAGGGCCAAAGGCTCAAAACATTTTAGAAGATAACAACTCCTTTCCTCAAAATGTTTTACACTGCGGTAAACTTTAGTTTTACCAATTTCCTCAAGCTATCAGGTTATATGAACATAAACCTCTTTAAAAAAATCATCTTGGGTATACTGTCAGTAGATAGTTTCAAACATTGGCAGAGGTATAGCAAAGCTGTTTGGGGTTACACAGCTAAATAGAATATGTGCATTATTATTATTGTCAATATCAAAATGTGCATGCTAAAAACATAAAAATATGCATAAAGCTTTTTCCATACTTTTAGAGCAGGCTAAAATATTTAGAACTGTAAAAAGTGATAGAAAAAAGACATTAAGTATAAAACTTAACCAAGTTATGTGTTATAATGCACTCTTTTAAAGAAAGTGCTGTAATATTTTTTGCTAATGTGACACAAATTCCTCTAAATGTGATTGACACAGAACTGCCAACAAGTGTAACCAATGACTGCTAACCTTTGCCTAAGGAAAAAAAAAAAAAAAGATAATTATGACAAAAGTGCTAAACAGATACCTTATTCATACATATAAGTATATACTAAATCTGCACAAATGATACTAAAATTCTATTTTATAGCCATAATCATCTGGTTGTAACAGAAACATTGGAATTCTCTTGTCTCTACTTAACTACTGCAGTGTATCAACGGAAAATCATCCTATTTTACAGAGCTTACTACTGAACATCTACCCAACAGATTAAGAATATGGGTTTGAGATCTAAATACTCCAATCCTCTCTACACCTTAAGTAAGATTCTTCAGACTGAATCCATGTTTCTGTGTAGTCCTTCTTCAAACAAGGCTCACACAAACTCAATCTCATAAACCATTCAAAATATCAAATCACCTTTGATAAATAAGACATTTCCATCTTCTAATGAAAAAGCAGAAGATAAGCAAAGCTTTAAAGTTTATCCAGGGCTCTAACACACCCTTGCTGCCACATGCACATACCCTTCTGAAGTTACTCCCTAACTGCCCTACTTTCCATGAGATTCAAAGACATTTAGAAACTGTATCCTTTACCTTTCCCCATCACTGCTGTGTGTGAACAGTTAAAATGTTCTTCTAGGTGAAAGAGGTACTTGTCTGGGGCAAAGCAGCTCCCACAATTTATGTGTGTAACATCATCTCAAATATTTCTCAGTTCTCTTTGAAGAAATGAGTTAAACAATAATAGAAAATAAATTATTTAAAATCAGACACGGGTAGTGAATGTAATTAGGTAGTTTTAATTTTCAATGGTGTATGCAAAAAGTTTTAGATATTGCAATTTTTAACACTCCTTCATACTGACTGCAGATGACTAGAGTATGTTAAACTGCTTTGCAGGAAGATCACACAGGCATGGGACTGCAATTATGTATCACAATACCCTTTTCTGGGTTCACAGCTCTATTCATCTTTTAGAAACACTGAAGGACAGATTGGACATAGGGGAACGGATTAGCCACAGGACGACCTGTATTTCCACACAAAAGCCTAAGTGTGGAAAAATGGCACCCTGTCTCACCCATTCTTCACTTCCTGAAAAAAACATATTCATGAAAATAGACATTTAAACAGCTCTTTCCCACTCATCTCAGAACAAGTATTCATTGTTTCTTAACATCATTTATACAGCAGTAACGTAATGCTACTACCAAATTGCCTCAATTCGAAAATGTATATAAGAATATTTAAGAATTACAGTAGGTCTACTTAGAGGAAAATCTAAGTTCAGTATAGGAACTAAAATGAAATTAACCGTGTGAAAAACTCTCAGTTGACTCTTGCAACACACAATCTTATATTTAGCAATGTGACTGAAGGAGGACTTGGTTCTGGTAATAAGTTTCAGCTAGATGTAATGAAAGTTCTACACACTATAGCCATGCAGTACAACTGAAATTATAAAAGTAACTTGTGTTAATAGGTCATAAGAGTGTAACATAACAGATAACATCAGTAATTCCAAGTGAGTAAAAGGAAAATGAACACAGAAAAAGACATATGGTAATTATACGATTTTGTACAAAGTGAAGATTATGTCAGTTTTCTGTTAAGATCTGCCTCTGGAAAAATAATAAGCAGTAAATATTATGAAACATGCAAAAATGGAAAGAGCATGCATTAATAAATTAAGTCGGAACTTTAATTAATTTTACATGTCATTCTTCTTAAATCAATTGTCTTGCATACAAAAGAGATGCTTTGTGTATGAACTTGTACTGTCAGATTGTCTCAGGAGATGTGTTATCAGCTAATCTGATCAAGCCAGGCAAACTGGTGGCTTATTTGAATGTTCTTTGGGACTGCAGGAAATTATCCTTCTGCACAAGAAATAATCAGATTAAAATGTCCAAGCATTTAACTTAGGAATTCGACCACACAGCTGAGTTACAAACAGCAAGCCCATGTAGCTCATTAGGTTCCAATGGGAAATTAATCTTTTTGCCAGGAAATCAACAGTCTAACAACATCATGTGCAATGAGACATACAGTTCCTAACTTCTTATATAATTATAATGTAAAGGGCTAACTCTGACATCAGAAAACAATTTCAAATCTTCTGAAAGTAAGGTAACAGCCATCTCACATGTATTCTTTTCTATACATATTTACTTAATAAACTGATGTGGTAGGCATATGGTTAAATCATTTGCTAGTCCTTCCTTCGCACTTTTTCCCTTTCTTTTCTTATTGAAAGTAATATAAAACACCAGGTTTTAAAATTAAAAAAAAAGAAACTATAAATCTCATTTTGCAAACTGCTTACAGTTTAAATTACTGCTTATAGCTTAAATCCACCATCTATTTCTCCTTCTCTTATATGCCTGCATTTGAATATATTATGCTTAGATCAATCATTTTTATTGGATATTTTAAAAGTTCTTCATAAAGAAAAAGCTCAGTTATACCATGCAGACTTTCATTCAGCTCCACTAAACTATTTAGTGTCATTATTGGAACTACAGGGAGGAAGGAATAAATACACTGTTGAAGCAATTATATGGAAGGGGTCAAAATGCTATTGTGGAGATTAGCACCCATCAAAAAAAGTCTGAAAACTAGCCCAATACAAGCAATCTGTATTTACAGTCAGTATACAGTTCTCAGGGTTACAGAAAGCAGAAATATTTCAGAAACAAATATAAAAAAACTCATGTAATTAAGTTATCCAACGCACTCAAGAGCTTCAGTTTACTCTCTGCAGTCCATGTTAAGAATAGCTTTAATTGCTGGAGAAATGTAAAATGTGTTAAAAGCCCTTTATGTACAGCTATCGTTTCTGTTTTTGTAAAATAATTTACAAGCTTTCTACTCCTACAAACCAAGAAGAAATATTTAAGGGAAATAAAATGCTTTTTCCTTTATGGATTTTTTACAGAAACACAGATCTCAAGCAGTGAAAGACTGAACAAAAAAAAAAAGCAGCATAATGGCAAATACTGTCAAGAAACAGCCTGAAATTCTAGAAAATCTCCTCAAAGCAGGCCATGTCATTAGACAGATATATATAAATACACTCGTCTGAGCATTTTAAAAGAATGTTAAATAAGTCACTATGTGGGAGGCATTGCACACAATGCAATTAGAGTATGGGTAGGTTTCTTAAAGGAAAAATCTTTGGCATTGGAGCTATCTGGAAAATGCTTCTAAATTAATCAAATCAGGCAAATCAGTGTTTATTAATTCCATTAAAAAAAACCAACTGTGAAAATGTACAGTCTCGCACTTTTCTTGCAGTGACACAAAATTAAAACCAGTACCGATACTTCAGTGGTTGCAAGGTTGTCATTTTGCCCAGCCTTGAGTGAAACTTTGTCCCAGTCACAAGAAAAGTTTTTTCCCTGCTTTGCACAGGCAGCACTCAAGCTGAGCTGGGCTCCTTTTTCCTGCAGCTCTAATCTGAACTATACTACAATGCTAAGAAAGAATAAAGAGGTTCACCAAAAGCCCCATATTATTGTTTTCTATTTGTTAACATTGCTTAGAGAACAGCACTGGGCTTTCCTATACACCACCAAATATATATACATTTCTCAGTATTCACAGTTAAATCTCAGACTACAGTTTGCTTTACAAATAGGCAGTGGAATTTTAGCAGCTGGGGAAAAACAAAAAAAGTACTTTCCTGAGGAAAGCAAACAAACAAAACAAACAAAACAAAAAAAGAACAATACAAGGGTTACTCCCAAAGAAAATCTCTCTACCCACTTAATCAAATATAATTTTTTTCCACCCAATTCAAGTAGAGGAAAAAAAAAAAAGAGGAAAGCCTGCCTCACAATCCAAACTATTTTCTCCTGTAAATTGTCATCACAATTTTTTGACCACAAGGTGGAAAAAACAGGAGCCTTGAAACCATGCAAAGGCCTTTTCCCGTTTCGGGGCAGCAAGGAGAATAAGGAAGATGCTGAATGCCCAGGATTTGCTCTGCCCTGCCCTTTCCATAGAACTTTAGTGCCATCTATTGAAAACGTACTGAATGAGGAAGAGGGAAAGGATGCCTATTGATTTAGTATAAAAATAAGACGTTTACTTGTTAAGGGTTTTTTTGGTTTATTAATATTCCCATGATGACTACTGTTCTGTGGTCATCTGATAGCAACAAATATTTTCTATACATGTCCCATAAAGAAATGAGACGTCAGCTAAAACACCAAATATAAACATCATAAAGATTTCATATATATATATAATATATATATATATATACACACATTTACCAAAAATGTAAGTCTAAAGCTACCTATTATCTAAAGCAACGAAAATGAGAAGGCTTTAACGGAAAGGAAAAATAGCGTGGAAGCACTGCTGTAAATAGAACATACTGGAAACGGTAAAAATAATTAAGGCACCTCGTAAAGACCTTAGTATTAAAGAACAGGGTATGTAGACATGCAGATATAATTACCTTCTTTAAGAAACTGTGAGTGGATGACAAATATAAGAAAACAGCAGATCGCTGCTCCTGCTAGTGCCCATAAAGCTTTCAAGAGCTGCATCTCGGTCTGAAACTCAGTAAATACCCAGAAAGTCACACAATGAATTTCCACAGCGATGCATCAACGCTTCCCTCTGTGCGCCAGGCGCGGTGGCTCCCGGCAGGGACCACACTCCCGAGCAGGGCGGGCGAGCCCGGGGCTGCGGAGGAGGGGCCGGGGCTTCACACCCCGCGCGGGGGCAGCGGCAGCGCCGCGCTCCTCTCGCCGAGGTGGCCGGCGCGGGGCCCCATGAATCAGCGCTCCGTGTCCGCGGGAGCCGCGCCGCGCCGAGCCGGCGGCGGGGGCAGGGAGCCGGCAGCGCCGGGCAGGGTTGCGCAACAGCGCCCGCTACGCCGCGGGGGCGCGGGGCCGCCGCCGCCGCCGCTCAGGGCGCGCCGCCGCCGGTCGGCGCGGGGCGCGCAGGGGCCGGGCCCTCCCCGCCGAGGCTCCGCGGGAGCCGCTGCAGCATCGCCGGGCTGCGGGCTCCGCTCGCTCGTCGGGCCGCTGTTCCGCTGCTTGCTGCCACGGCTCGGGGAGGAGAGAGTGAGCGGAGAGGGGAGGGAGCGGGGGGGGGGGGAGGGAGGGATCTCTCTTTACTGCAACTTCTCCCGGCTGGCGGCAATTTGTTGCACCCCCTTTCCTCCTCCCCCGGCTCGGAGATCCTCTCTAGTGCGGGGTTTGAGAGGGGAGTCAGTTCACCCCGCCGTCTCCGGCAAACGCGGCGCCGCTTGGGGGCTCTGGCACAGATCGCTGGCCTCCCCTCGGGCTCGCAGCTTCCCCGCCGGGGCTCCTGGTCGCCCGGCCCCGGGAGCTCCCCCGGGCGCCGTGCCCGGCCCCGTTCCCTCGCCCGCCGCTCGCCCGCGGGGTCGGCCCTATCCCGGCGCCGCGCCCCGGCGGTGGCACCGCAGCGCGCCCGCCGAGCAGCCGCGCCGGCTACGGCGGGAGCTCGCTCAGTCTACAGGTTGATGCCTCCGCTGCAGCCATCCCCGCGGAAAACAGGAGCGCAAATGAAAGAATGCCATAAATCAGGGAGAAAGGGAAAAAAAAAAAAAAAAAAAAAAAAAACAAGGCTGTGATTTTTCTGCCGCCCTCCCACTCCAGGGGAAGGACCCTGCCGCGGCCGCACGCTTCCGTAGAGCAGCCGGGCGGGGGGGGGCGGGAAGGCCGGAGAGGTGCTGCGATGCGGGACCGCTCCGCGGCGGCAGCGCGCTCGGCCCCGCCGTTGCAGGACCGGGGTATCCGCGGCCGGGGACAGACGCGCCGCGGCGCTCCGCACCCTGGGCCCGCTCCGACGGACGGGGCTACCCAGTCACCAAGCCCCGGTGCCGCGCAGGCGGGGCGGTGCGGGGCAGGGGTAACAGCTGCACATTGAAGTGCCGCCGGCCGCACAGAGGGGGCTACCCGAGCTGTGCCCGTACCCTCGGCCTGCGCAGGTGGGGCGGCTCCGCGCCCCCCGCGTTCAAACGCCGCCGCTGCCCCGCGCAACCTCCGCGTCCCCTGCGTGCCCTGCACCGCGGCCGGTGCTGCCCCACGGGGCGGAGCGCGGGGAAGCGCAGAGCGGAGCTGGGGCGGGTGTCGGCGGGCGCACAGTTCGGGGAGGGGAGGTGCAGCAGAGAAGGTGCGGGCAGGGTCAGAGGAGGTGCGGTTCGCAGCACCGCGGGAAGCTGCCGGCACAGGGTTGGCGGCCCGGCCCGGCCCGGTACAGCGGCGGGTCCTCCCCGCCGTGCAGCCTCGCGACGAGCTGGAAGTTGCGGTGCTGCTCAGCCTGGCTGTAGATTCACTGGACAACATGGGCAACGATGATAACGCACCGACGGCCGGTTTGCTACCCCGGTTTCTCCGGGATAGACATCCACAGTTTTGAGGATTTAAACCGAGTAAGGGAATAGTTGCGCGCTGAGAGCTTTGTTTTCATAGCGCCTTGGTTACACGTCTGCATTTATTACGGGGGATTTTTCTTTTTAATACTTAAATATTTTCTTAATTTTAAGAAACCGGAGGGTTTTCAGATGCTTGAGAGGGCAGATTAATAAAAGATCAGTATTTTCATTGGGCAAACATCTCCCTCGTTGTTGATGATGTCTGTTAAATTCATCCCTGTGCTTTTTGGTTTTTCACAGATAGCACAGAGAAACATAAAAAACAACCATCTTTTGAATTTTAAACTTCACACAAATCCCTATAAAGCCATATATTGCATTTACTATATTTGAAGATTACAGCAAGACAATGTTAAAGCAATGTCATAGCTACACTAGAGAAATTCCACTGTAAATCTTTCATTCTGAAATGTACACTTTGGTGAGAAATTGGCCATGTTTGGGCACAGTTTAAGTTGGGTTTTGTTTATTTGTCTTCTGGGTGAAAGAAAAAAGTGTCGAGTAGCTGAAGGAAATTCACACTTTTATACTTAAGCAAACATATTCATTCCTCCCATCCCGCCCCCCCCCCCCCCTCAACGACATAGCAGCTTTAAAGTCCACAGATAAGTGGATTTTAAAAGTGTCAAACTTAAGAGTTTACACAGCCCAGGATAAGCAATATGTATCTTTCAGTTTGAACATGGTTAGTTTAGAGAGAAATCCTCTGAGAAATTTTACCCATTATTTTTCTTTTTGACTAAAACCATATGAAGACCCCCTGTCAATGGGTCAGAATCTCCAAATTGCTTGCTCCTTGCTCCTCTTGAGGTGCAAGATGGTAGCCCTTTGCCCATTTTAAACTAGTCTTACTTCTTTGCGCTTCTGAATTAGACAAATACTCCTGGTATCTGGAGGCCTTCCATAAGCATGGTATCAGAATGTGGCACTGTGCTCCTTGGCCACAGGGCAGTCGCTCTACACACACACTAGTGTAAGTGGGAGCAAAATCTGTTTCAGTGCTCACACTGTACAGAGATATTTAGTCTCATAGCAACAAGGAATTCCAGAAAACTTCCCATTTGAGAGGACAGTGGTACCTGGCAACGCCGCCACTTGCTGTACTACATATGGTTCACTCTGGGTTTTGCGTTTTCTAAATAGCTTTGGACTTTTTAAATAGGGTGATTAAAAAATTTCCATCTTCAATTCCTTTACTTGTCACCTCCATAAACACTTATAAAATATTAAAGATATCTCAAGTTACCAGCGTAGACTTCTCTGGAAGACTTTTCTGAATAAATTTCACTGATAACAATTCCCCTTTATCTTTCAGTCTATTAAGATTTGCGTCCCCAGCTAATGGAATAAGACCTCTCAAACAACTTCTAAGCTGCTTAGGCCATGACAGATTTACAGACCTATCTCACTGTGAGTTTCCAGATTTTGTCCAGAGCTCCAACCCCACCCATCTCCAGCAATACAGAGGCAAAAGGCTGTGATCCTAGTAGTAGCTCCTGCTGGAGAACCACTCCATGGGAGCTTTCCCAGTTGTGTTTAATGCTAAAGGAGCAACATTCAGCACCTGAAAGCTGGTAAAGGATGGCGATGGCATTGGAAGACATTTCTGATACAGAAGACATTTGCAGCTGGGAAAAGCAGTGAGGAATGCATTTTCCTGATGATCAAGGAGCAAAAGCAAATGTGTAAGAGATAGAAGTTCTGAGATCTTACAGGAAAGCCATGCAAAAATGAAACGCATAATTTCCGTATGTGTGTTCTCTTTTGGAAATACAGCTCATTTGTTCTTTTTACCAAAAATTCAATGAGTTCTACAGAATTACTAAAACTGGAACTCTGTAGCAGCCTTTGCTCAAGTCTAAGCATTTTAAAAAATTATCTATACTCTCATTTATTTTTGTGAAAAGATTCTACCAAACTTTGTAAGATTTATTCTTCACTACTAAGATATTTTATAAATAAAAATATGCTAAAATTCCTGGAAAAGAGTCACGTTCAGATTGTATTTCACATACCTATAACTAAGACCCTAGTATGTTCATATGTGTCAAATGCTTTTTGCGTAATTATTTTATTCCTGTTCATGCAATAGACCCCCAAATTTTGCATGGCCAATGCAGATCTAAATGCAGGAGCACAAGATATGACATTAGCCCATTTTCACTAATGAATTTGGAAACTACTACTGTCTTGGAAAAAAAAGTAGAGCAGACAATAGCTATTATTAGGTTATCCAGACCAAACCTTTGCCAATGCCCACTGGATTTCATTTTTGTTACTTTTGAGTTACTCGGGCAATAGTCTGTCACCAGTCACTTGAGGTGGTTATTCCAGCCCAGTGGTTCTCTCAGCTGGAATGTTTCTCCTGATGCTAAGATTAACATTTTATTTTGTTGAAATTCACCCAGTTCATCTTTCACATATGCATGAAGTGGCATTATAAATCCTTTTCCATTTTGAATCTAACCAAAATAGATGATATATTGAATATATAGGAACGAATACAGATGGATATATTTCCACCAACTAGTTTTTGCAGCCTTTGAGTCTTTTTTTAACCCCTCTGTTCTCTGCATACCAATGGCTGGCGTTTCTTTGCTTCTGAGCTAGTCAGAACTACAGCAGTCCTCAAAATTTTATCCCTGATCTTCAGCTGATGCTGGGCAAGTGCCACTGGAGTAGAAATTAATATCTAAAGAGATGCTATTAATCTCTGGTTTGTGACACGATGCAGCTACCATAGGAATCACGAATACACATCCATTTGACCATATCCTTTCATGAACATCTCAATTTTTCACCTGTTTTTCCTTCACTTACCAAACTGGGTGATACATTAATATGTCTTTAATATTTTTTGACAGACCATACCCTGCTTCCTGTTCTGGCTCCTAGTGGCAGATCCATAAAAGGGTTAGCATAGTCTAGGTGATTTATAATAACCAATGTGTAATTTCCTTGTTACAGTACATGTTTACTTAGAACATTTGATGGCTTATGGGGCTTTTTTAAGTAACTTTGTTTCGTTTTGCTTTTCAGTTGCATTATTTTGCTGTTCATGTCTTCTTCCTGCCATCTTACTGGCTTTCTATTCAGGTATGATTTTCTTTCTCTTTTCTATTTATAGAGAAAGAATTGTGCTAGCAGTTTGTGCCATGTAGACAGTTGTCCACTGGGAACTCGGTGCACTTTCTCCCGCATGGCAGTCACTAGTTGGTAACAGTTTTTGGCCACTACAGACAAAGTGACCTGCCTAAGAAGAACTGAAAGGTTCTGTAAGACCCCTCTCATCCCTTGAACCACTGGGAAATTTTCCCAAAACACATATCTGAAATGACATAATATGCCAGTTACAGGTACTATGTGTAGTACAGTCAAACTATGCTCCATGTTTCCCTATCCATGTTGTACTCATGGATCATCCTCCTCATATCTGTCCACCACGCAATCTCCCTTAGATAATTCAAATCTTTAAACAGCTCAATTCCTAAATGTTGCTTTTGTCCTCTTTCATTTTATTTTATATGCTCAACCTGTTACAGGGAGCACCTCGATTTGCAGTAGCTGCTCTGACACATTTAACAGCACAATTATAGATGACTTGGTAACCACCCATTGACTAAAAATAACCTAGCAACTGAAGACACACTTGGGTATTTATACTTAGATATCCCAGAGGAACCCTTCACAGCTCCTGTAGCTGGGGAAAACATATGTATCTCACCAAATGCAGTAGGCTAGGAATCCTCAGGGGTGGGGGCGGGGGGACGTAGGGGAAGTGATAACATTGCACAGCTGAAAGATTTTCCAGACAACACTCTGCCAGCTAATCCAACTCTTATCCAACTAGCTCTGCAATTAAGGTTTCCCACCGAGAACAATGACAGCATTATGACCTGGGAAATTTTCTACATAGAAAAACCTCAATGCATCTGAGATTAAAAAATTTAGAGCTTTAAAAAATCCAGTTCCTACACTGATGGTATTTGCAACCAGTACAGATCCCAAGGAACTATAGTGCCAGTATGCATATGAGAAAATATATGAGCTGTAATGAATGAACTAGCAGTGAGGAGGGAGCTAGGCAGCATATACTCTGTGAAGAATCTGCAGTGCTGAAACTCATTCTTGCCTTCCAGGGCAGAACTTTTTATTTTTATTTTTTTTTTTATATATGAGATGTACCAAGTTTTTACACAACCTGTTTAATGTCTGAAGAAAGAGGCAGCTAAATGACGTGATTTAATTTCTGTGATACATGACTACATATGATACGGCTGCCTATGGATAGTTTTATATTTGAGAGGAAAAAGAAACTCATAATTTAATTTAAAGAACCACACATATCTTAATGGAGAACTTGTATTACTGCAGCATCTGTCTCCCCACCCTTTCCTGCTCCCAGTTTCTTCTGGTTTGTCTATAGCTTTCATCTATTCTTGTCTTCAAATATGACTTCATTCACCTAAAAACACCTGAATAGTTAGGAATTTACGTCAAAAGGAGAACTCCTAATCTCAAAGAGAGATTGTACAATGTCTTAAGGGCCTTTCTACCTGCCTCCAGTTGTAAGATTATTGTCTTGAAATGATACCAGGGTGTTCAAGGCCAGGTTGGATGGGATTTTGAACAGCCTGACCTAGTAAAAGATGTCCCTGCCCATGGCAGAGAGCTTGGACTAGATGATCTCTGAAAGTCCCTTCCAACCCAAGCCATTCTATGATTCTATGATAATTCAGAGAGAGCATACAACTATTGAAACTCACAGTTAAGACTAGTGTGCAAGGCATAGGCTCAAGTATTCCAATGACTACAGGGCTATTCACAAAAATCACAATGAAATCGAGTGGCTTATCCTTATATTTTTTATTTTTTATATATTTTGAAATCATCTGGATTTTTAAACACTTCTCAAAATACAATTGTTTACTCTGTTTTTTAGAAAAAGGATTTGTATTATAACCGGGATGATTAAACATATGAAATTAAGGGAATTTAGTTATCATGCATAGTTTCCAGGATCAATTCTTGGAGGTCTAACCAAAAACTACACATGTAAAATGCCGTAACATTTAGGAAGTTCTTAACTGAGAATGAGACACAGAGAAAGCCATGCTGAATACACAGTAACTCTATGAGTCACATCACAGCAAACCTTTATGGAATGGCCAATAGCAGTCATTGTATGGAAAAGTTAATAAGCTAATAGATTTGTGATGTTTGTTGCTTCCTCTCATCTTATTGGAGGGGGAAAAATAAAAAAAATCCCAATTCTATAATGAATTCTACTGTACAAACTCATACTCACTGGCAACTTAACCAATAAGCTCTTTCATCCGTTGCTTGAAGTTTAACCAGAGAACCTTCTTTATATTTCTTTAGCTTTTGACTTTCCACCTCAAAACCTGGATATCACAAAAATTGATCAGGAGCTGTGGTCAGGCCATAATGGCCACTTTTAATTCTTTCCATTAGTGATTCTTACTGTAGTGTGTAGAAAGGGGAACTGCAGAAAAAGTGGAGCATATCCAAAACAAATCAGGCACCTCCACGGTAAGTTAGAACAGGTTCTGAATGCATGAGGAAGAGACAACAACTGCCTATGTAATGTTTGAGCGTGTTGGGTGATATTATTGAGGGAAGAAGTAATCTTTTGTTCCTATTAGGCTAGGAGAGGGGAAACAAATATTTTTCAAACAAATGTTAAGTGCAGATTCTTTAAAATTATTCAAACCCTCAATATTAACAGTTGAAAATTGTTACATGCACAAAATTAACAATTATTACATTTTAAGTATGAATTAAAATGAGTTTACCACTATGGCACTCTTTTTTTTTGACCTGAAAACTCATGTTTTCAAGAGATCTACACCTGCATCAGACTGACATTAAAAGAGACACAGAATTTTATATATTAAGTTTCTTCTGGGTGTGTATTCAGACATACGTAAAGGTGAAATGGTTTTTAAATTTACAGTCTTTAATCTGAGAACACAAACTTGTTGGTGATTCTGAAATATAAAACAATCATTGTACAAGCCATTCATGTATAATATAGTCCACTAGTTCTTGATAGTAAAGAAAAAGAAAAATATTAGGAAGTCTCTAGCTATTATTAAATACGGCCAGTTAATACTAAATTTATTAGACAATTTTTTTTTCATAGGATGAAAATGGATTACTGAAACTTAATCTGAGATTTATTACCGGACCCTGTAGAATTAACACATTGGAGGCCCATCTATTTACACCTGAGTGTGACAATGGCAGGAGCTTCAGATTAATATAACCTTCTCTTGCATGCACAACCTATTCATTATTTGCTTGTCTGTTTGCTTTTGTAGGAAGCTTATTTCTTCTATTTACCAGATACCTCAGGAGGCCTATAACTTACTACAGTTAATGAAGCAGCTGCCACATAGCACCTTTTCACAAAACTTTTTGTGAAAAGCTTGTTTTAAGAGGTAAGCAACCTCTTTGGTTTTGTTTTAAATTATGCTGTTCTAATAGGAACCATTTTTCTGCATGCTTACATCATTTTAAAATAGAAAGCTTTAATTACAACATGAAATGGAACATGTAAGATTTTGGCATTTAACAAAAAAGTCAGGTATTAAAATAGGACTGCTGGCACATGAGGAGTGACAGTGAACAGCCGTAACTAACTTCTGTAATAATCCTGGAGATAGTGTAGCTGATTCAGCTGGATTTCAGCTGGATAAAACATTACAAAGAGCATTATACAACATTGTAAGAAATCCTTCTCTATAGCAGAATATACACTCTCCCTTGACACTGCTTAACCTTAAATAGAGGAGTGAAGCGGAGTGCCAGGTCCTGGGAGGTTTTTGCATCACACCTACACTGGACTTTCCCAATCATCATACTTATCAGCAGGCTATTGAAAGCTTTCTTTGATTTCTTCACTTAGCGCACACTCAGTGAAAGCCCCACATGAACAGCCCATGTCTGTACTGTCCTTCCTGCACAGGCTCAAGTTCACAAGCCATATGTTTTCAGTTGCCTGTGGACATATATGAAAGGGGAGATGAGTCATGATAACTAATTGTTCCTGACTGAGGCGTATAAGGTAATATGTAGATAGTAAAGATGATACAGGCATTACAGCTTGAATGCCACTGTAAGTCTTAAACTCATATATTGGTTAAGCCATGCCTGCACTAACAGCTTTGACCTGAAAGTAACAGTAAAAATCTGAGTACGATTTACCTCACTGGTGTACTAATATAGTGTTAATGTGACATTAGATTAGTATAATATTATACATTGAATGGCTACTATAGTAGAAGTAGACATATCAGAAGTGGGTAGCAATGATTTGAAGTTTTTATGTACGAATTACCACATACAGATTATATACTGTATTTAGTTTTTTTAAATTATTTTTACCTTTTCTTTTTTACCAAAAAATGTTTATTTAGTTTTGTTTAGCATTTCAGAGGAAACTAGTATAGTCTATTCTGTCAGTAAAGTACAGAATAATAGGTCAGTAACACAGTTTATAAGCCATATGCTCTCAATCCATGCCATAGTGCTTTGAGAATGTGTCAACACTCAGCGATTTCCTTACCCAGCTCAAAAGCATCTTGGAAGCACCCCGGGCAATGTCTCATATACAGCCATTGAGGGTTATCCGCTCCAAAATAGCTGTTAAAATCTGAATGGAAGAACCATAAATGATTCAGTTGAAATCATGTCTGAAAATGCAAAAGGAAACGAACACAGAACAAACTATATAACATCAGTGGGTCTAACAGCGCGCACACCTGAAGATTTAGAACTGAAGACTTTGGTGTTTCCCCTTACAGTCACCCTACTGTATCTAACAGCTACTTTAAGATGCTGAGAATACTACTCATAAAATTGACTCTCACTAATTTTTAGAAGAGTTTTTTTGCATCATTTCAGATGTAAAGTTAACCAAACACATCCAGTTGCGTCTGACGTAAATGAAACTTAGTAAAACAGTCTCTCTCCCCACTCTCTCCTCTTCTTTTTGAAAGAGGTTAAGTATTCATATCTTCCCTACAAAGGACTTATAATATAGTACACAGCACTTACCTAGTTATAGCCTTCCTAGTAGAACCGTGTTAAATAAGAACTCAAAGTCTAATGCCACAAAATTCTGGATCCAGACACAGCTTACTTTTTGGATTTTTTTTTAACTTTACGAAGAAACAGGGATAGAAAAAAAAATCTTTTCTTTTTCATAGAAAACTAATGGAATTCTATTAAATCAGAACAAATCAAATCACCAAAACACATGACAATTACTTCTAGAAATGAGGGTCTAGCAAAAATCAGTATACTTACTGGAATAACTGTTATGGTTAAAAAGGAGATCTTAGATTTATTTTGAATGACAACCACATTTTGTATTGTTTTTTCTTTGCCTACATGTAACAGATTTTTATTTTCTTCCATTAGGAACCACTAGGTTTTAAAATATTTTGTTTTCATAATCACTTCAGAACAATAAAAGGGGCAATATGAGAAGCAGGTGTGTACTTTATGTAGTAAACTGAAACATCAAATAGTATGAGCAAGATAACGTCTAATTGTGTATTAAGTATCACCTAGAGATCAGCAAGGGAGAAGTTATTTTGCTGAAGTAAACATGTGCAACTGGTATCAATTCTGCAGACATGCCATAGGTAAGATGTTTATCAAAATGTAGTCTTATCGAAATAGATAGAATCAGTATATGACCAATGACCTCCTATTGTGAGAAACAGCTGCAATTTACTTTGCCATAAGAAAAAGGCTTTACCCTTTCCAGATTATGTATCCTGCTGCTTCTTATATAGAGAAGCATTCTTGAGAAGGCAGTGACAAAAACCAAGTAATGCAACTGTAAGAGCTTCAGTATGTTTAACTGCTTTATTTTCCTTTTCCAGGTATACTATTGAAGATGTGTAATCTTCTTTTTGACAGACACAACATAAGACAAAAATTCTTTCACAGAAATTTGAATTTTCCACTGTTTGTGGTGATAATATTTTTTTAATTAGAATCATAGAATCATGGAATCATAGAATCGATTGGGTTGGAAAAGACCTCCGAGATCATCAAGTCCAACCCTTGGTCCAAATCCAGTCCATTTACTAGATCATGGCACTCAGTGCCACGTCCAATCTGCGTTTAAAAATCTCCAGGGATGGTGAATCCACCACCTCTCTGGGCAGCCCATTCCAATGCCTGATCACTCTCTCTGTAAAGAATTTTCTCCCGATATCCAACTTAAATTTCCCCTGGCGGAGCTTAAGCCCGTGCCCCCTTGTCCTATTGCTGAGTGCCCGAGAGAAGAGACCAACCCCCACCTGGCTAGAACTTCCCTTCAGGGAGTTATAGACGGTGATGAGGTCACCTCTGAGCCTCCTCTTCTCCAGGCTAAACAACCCCAGCTCCCTCAGCCTCTCCCCATAGGACTTATGCTCCAGTCCCTTCACCAGCCTTGTTGCTCTTCTCTGGACCCGCTCCAGCACCTCAATATCCTTTCTGAACTGAGGGGCCCAGAACTGAACACAATACTCAAGGTGTGGCCTCACCAACGCAGAGTACAGGGGAAGGATCACTTCCCTGCTCCTGCTGGCCACGCTATTTTTGATACAGGACAAGATCCCATTGGCCTTCTTGGCCACCTGGGCACACTGTTGGCTCATGTTGAGCTTCCTGTCAATTAGTACCCCCAGGTCCCTTTCTGCCTGGCTGCTTTCCAGCCACTCTGTGCCCAGCCTGTAGCGCTGCAGGGGGTTGTTGTGGCCAAAGTGCAGGACCCGGCACTTGGCTTTATTGAACTTCATCCCATTGGAATCAGCCCATCTCTCAAGTCTATCCAGATCCCTCTGCTGACTATCAGATCTGAAATTTGTAAACAGGTATCTTTTTTCTTATGAATTCTTTTTCAGACTATAGTAATCTTTATCATCCCAATTATTTTTGTGTCATGCACACAGCATCTCAAAGAGGATTTGTTTGGCACAAGATATAAAAATTCCCTAATTTTTAAGAAGATAAAAGTAATCCTTTGAGTTACATTTTTCCTCATTTTGGTAGATATTTTAGTGTTGCTGCACTATAAAAATGTGTTCGTAAAGGAAATTTTGGTAACAAAGAATTTTACTAAAATAATGCTCAAGAAACATAAACATGAATAAACTAAAAATTCAAAAGACATGTTAGGGTATATAACAACTTAGACAAAATACTGGTTCACAAACAATTGTGAAATGAAGCTTCCTCTCCTTGACTTCACTGATACCTTTTTATTCAATCCTGCATCAAGTAATATTATAAAATTTGGAATTCTGATTAAGAATCCCCTAAAACAGATCCTGCATTTACTGACAAACTGAAAGAAAAGACGGCTGTACCGAGTCTTTAGCTAAATCCAGAAAACAGCAATCCATGAAGCTGGGAGCAGCCTGATGGTTGTGCATTCAAGAAGATTGAGAGTTGATATTTGTGGGTCCTTTTGTAATAAGTTTTTACAACACTGCAATAGTATAGTTTACTTCTTTCTTTCATTTTTAGTTCTTCTATCCAGAGTGGTATATGTTATGTATGTATGAATACTACAGGATATCAACCCCATTCAACGTCAGTGCTCATAGAGAGAAGAAAAAACAAAAAAATAATTACAAAGCTTTCTTCTCCTGCATTGTGAGGAAAGTCTTAAGCATAGCTTAAACTAACAGTCATCTTGAGAAGCATTTACACTATCACTCATATGGGAATGTTATTAAAAGCAATTCTATTCAGCACATATTCAAACAACAACAGTGGATGGATTTCACGGCAAGCAAGCAATCTCACGAATCAAATAAGACCTGTTCTCCTGTATGTTTACATCTTGTAATTAACTGCAATTTGCTGATTTCCTACAGTTGGACATTTTTTAAGACCATGTCATTTCTCTGCATTTAATACAGTAGGAGAGGACATAGTATTTGTTCCCATCATTGGGACATTTATAAGGTCTCTATCTTCTAATGATCTCTTGCTTTCATAAACATTTTGGTTGAACTCAGCCCTCAAATTAAAAAGCTTTTCATGGAAGCACAACAGATGTCTTGTTTTCTGAGCCTCAAAAGCTGCATAGCCCTCATTTATTGTCCTCACTGACCGCTCATGTTATTCTGGATCTCTTACTTGCACAGTTTGTCTGCTGCCACTAGTTTCTACAAATAAAAAAAACCCAAGTTATAGCAAAACAAAATCTTTTATGAAGTCTTAGCAGAACATTTTCCCCTTGATTGGAAATCTCTCACCAAGTCCTCTACAAAAGCCTTGAAAATATTGAATACTCTTTTTCTGTTCCTTGGTGCTAATGCGATGAACCCCATATTCAGATTTTAACACTGACCAGCACTCAGCCAGGCAGATTATCAAATCAAGTTAGAGTGGCTTACCAATTTACCTCACATCAGCACTAAAGCAATACCTTTTTGACCTGCTGTAACTGTGCAGTGTCTGAACCAAACACATGTGAGTGAAGGTTATTTCAGAAAGAAAGGACAGACTGAAAGCACAGCCTATAACCACAAGCGAAAAGTAGGGTAGACATCTGAGCAAACTGTTTAACCTTAAAGCCAATTAGGCAATGAAATGACTTGCCTGAGGAGGTAGTTTAGACAATGTAATGAGAAGTGTTTAAAATAGAATAAACTATTTGTGAGACAGATACAGATGTAAATAATCCTCCATGTTTTGAACTAGATAAATCAGGAGAGGTATCTTTTCTATTCAAATGTCTGACTATGAAATGGTATTCTCTTTCTTTGGGAACGGCTTTCGAACTTATGACTGTTTACACCTATTCTGAATACTAAAGTGAAACTGCACTCCAAAAGGCAGTTTAACCTCACTGTATCATTATAAAGTAGATTTATTCATCACAAGCATCTATGAAAAACTTCCAGCAAAAAAGTCCTTAGTCAGGGAGATGCACATTGTTGCAAAAATGGATTGTTTCTCTAAGTGCTTATATGGCCCCATTGCTATAGCATCCAAGAGCCTTACAAACATTAATGAATGTATTCTCACAACACCCCTGGGAGATAGAGATAGTATTATTAGCTAATGCACAAAGAGTAGCTTGTCCAAAGTCACACAGAAAGTCTGTGGCACAGCCAAGACTCAAAACTGTGATTTCCTGCCCATTGCTGTAACCATGACTATATTCTCCTGCCCATATACAGCATTTCAAAATATGTTACATATAACCTCAGATCTTTACACAATAAGCCTTTCTGTTCAGCTGTAGATCCAACCACTGACTTAATAAAGAAAAATAACTTTGTTTATCGGGAAGCTTCATTACAGCAACAAATTTGCAGGTTACTGAAACAATGACAGTTATATGGACCATAACTGGTACTTATATATGAGAGCAGAGAAAGAGAATTCCCTGATCATCACATTCAGAACAAGAGGCATCATATCCAGAACATGACTTTGATACCAAAATATTTTCCTTCAGATAATGTAAAGCATTACATTATACAGAGAAGTCTTGTTTTGAGAATAAAGGGAAGGAAAAAAAAAAAGAAAGAAAAAGAAAGGCTAGCTGTATTCCCTGAATAGTTCCTTTTGGATAAACTATTTCTGCAATAATAAGACACACACAGAATTTTCACTTTTAATGAGGTCAGATCTGGAGAGACAACTGCAGTAAGTGTATTTACACCTGAATATCAGAGAACAGAATTGGACTTATATATTTAATATTATAATCATGTAAATATATGATATCAAGATATATATATAGAGAGAGATAGATTTATTTTGGCAGTCATTTAGATTCATTTTGATGAATTCAGAGATCTGATTAAATGATAACAGGATTCTTCTAAATCAGAAACACATCAACTTGTCTTTATTTTGACAGAGGTGAAGCACAAGTATTACATTTTTCCAAAAGTGCTAAACAATTAAAAAAGAGAAAGTAGAGAACAACTGCAAATAATGGAAAAAGGTGTGAAGGTATAATGGATCACAAAGTGAATAATGATCAAAAAAATACCCTATTGTTGTAATGAAGTGGAATTCATTGGCAGAAACAAAAGGCAAGGTAAGTAGTGTCTCCTGAAGTTCTCATCACAGCACTTTTCTCAGTTTGTGGCTTCATCTTTCAAGAAAGATGTAGATAAATTAGACCTCATTTTAATTCGAGCTACCAGTATAGGAAAGGGGATTTATATTAGATGCTAATTGAAAACAGCCCAGCTATCAGGACAGTTAAATGATGGATCTGTTTATCATTTATAGGGAATCCACATCTCAACAAGCGTTTAAGAACAAGTTAAATAAATACCCATTGGAGTGATCCTAATTCACATAAGAGAACAGATTGTATCCTCAGATCCATTTCAGCCTAACACATATATCTGATCACTGTAAAAATAGTACAAACAGTTATTCAGATCACTTATTGTCCAAGAATCCTTGTCATAGAATCTCTTATTTCTTCTCTCCCCATTCTATTACTTTTTCTTTCCTCTTTTCTTTCTTCCTCCTTTCCTCCTTTCCTCATCAGATATCTCTTCTTCAGCCTTCCCCCTGTTCCTTCTATATGCTTTTAAAATCACACATCCCTTCTTCGACTGGAAATTCCTGATGTGCCTACCTTTAGCACCCTTAGCATAAGGAACATCCTATTCTTAGAGACCAGATACCTGTTCCCTACGGACTATATAAAGATCCAAATTTAGATAAAATATGATTTAAGCTCCTCATATCCTCACTACAGGACCAGAAAAATGCAGTGAGTGGGTACTTCTGGGTAATTTTTATTATAATTTTTATTACCAGAGTAATAGAAAAATTAGGAAGATAGTCTGTACATTAGCAAAATTATCAGATTAGAGAAAAAGAGACTCTTGCTATTAAAGAGCTTAGGTGCTCATTAGGTTGCTGGAATAGCTTTTCATTTTCTCTGGTTCTTCCAAGTATAGGACAAGACTTTTTTGCCTGTTCACTACCATCACAGCTACCTGTTCACATTTCACATGCAAAAAAAACCTGCTCTGATTTAATCTGTTACGTATGGATCACTCTGTTTCATAAAAAACAGTGTCACATGAAAGACAAAAGAGTGGTGTCCTGCACCATCAGTTTGTCTCATTTCTTTTGAGACTGTTGTAATAGGGGCTGGATGGAGAAAACTGGAAGTGCACTCAAATGAAAGAATAATAGGATTAAATAGTTCCTAGTTTTAAGTGAAATGCACTCAAACAATAGTGGAGAAACTGTTTTTAACAAAGGACTAAAGGAAAACTTTAAACTTGGAGCACCCCCTTGGACTGTTTTGTAAAACTGAGATCAGGCCATGTTTTCTGGTTAGAACAGGTTACTGTATTCTTTGTCCTGCTTTGTTCTCAGAGATATACAGCTGACTGGGAGAAACTATTCAGTTATCTGAAATTATAGACAAGCCATATTATTATCAACAAAGGTATTTTAACTTTTTGAAATAGCAGCCTACAGAGCTGCTATTAAGAAGGAGTATGGTCCCTTATACAAAAAATTCATTTTCACTTGGAGTATGAGTTATTAGAATGTCTATATTTATGTGCAGTTTAGAAATGACAGTATAAGGGATTAATTAAAAACCTGCCTCATATGGAAAGTCTAGAAGTGCACACGTGGAGCAAAGTCCTCACTCGAGGAGAAAATCAGCCTTTGCCTAGAATGTGCAGGAACCTGCAGGATGCTTTTCAGACAATCTGGAAAGAAAGATTACTGAAGTTAAAGTGGGTACCAGAGAGCCCACTTACAAGATGTTAGCAAGGGCCCTCTGCTGTGAAGTTTGTGGAGTGCCTGGCCAAACACTAATGAAGAAACCCACAGGAATCCCATCCTGGAAACTGAAAGTTAAGCTGTTAAATATGAACATATGGAGCTAGGCAAGCTGTAGGAGTCCCAGCTAGTTGTGATGGTTTAGACAATAGCACTCGTCATTCCTCACAGGATGATCATATCAATGAAAGGAGTCTCAGAATTGTGAGTATCAGTTAAAATGGATGGCTTCACTTAAAATGGACAACCACTATTGACATAACCAGCAAAGGGATTTATGACAACTCAATGAACAAAAAAACCGATAAAATTTCACTTGACATTTGGTCATGATCAGCATTGTGCTCATTTTACCAGGAGCTAACAGATTGTCAACAACATGTAGGGGTAAGATCTTAGAGAATGGCACAAGCAAAGCAAATCCATTCTCTCTCATGAAAGGTGTTACTTTCATTGCTTACATTAATAATCTCTGATATGGCAAGACAATCCTTAAAGAGTCAGAAATCTAGTCATGGGGTCATTTTCTGTTACTTTTGGTTTTGTTTGTTTTGTTCTGTGTCTATGCTTGACTGTGGGAAAGTACATAGTCTTTCTGTCTTCACACAGAAACCAATGGCCCAATGAGTGAGAAAAATGTGAGGAATCACTGCTAGATAACACATAGAAGCTCAAAGTGAAAACACGAGTCTGCCTCAAGTACCTTCATTTCACTGAAAAACAGATAACTTTAATTTCACAGTGTCACAGAATCACAGAGCAGTTGAAGTTAGAAGGAACTTCTGAAGATCATCTAGTCAAATCTCCCTACTCAAGGTCAACTGGTGATGCAGGTCACTCAGAACTGTGTCCTCTGTGAGGATGCAGATCACCACACCCTGGTGAACATCCTGTTCCAGCGTTCAATCACCCTCACAGATAAAAAAAAAAAAATTAAGTTTCTTGTATTTAAATTTATGCCCATTGTCTCTTTGTCTCCTCATAATAATTTAGGTAAAACTTAACCAAAATAGAAGAAATCAAAGGAAACTGTTTCTAAGAGAAGAGGGTGACAGAAGCTGTTGTTGTTCAGCTTAACAGTAGCATGCAATACTAGCTAACACATGTATCTACAGGCCACTACAGCAAAGATATTTCTTCCATGGGTCCACAAAAATTATACTGCAGTCAACTCCACATGAGTCCTGGCAATAAGTTACATGGATAATGTGTTCTTGCTCCTAAACTTTATTTATTATTTATGTTACATGCTTAGTAGGAAAATGACACCTACCTGACTAAGAAATAGAAATCTTCAAAACACTGCCAAAAGTTTATACTAAGGCAGCTAACAGTAATAATTGCTAAAACTGGAGGTTTAAAGGAACATTTTAAATCCCATGTGAAACACGCATATAGCATATGAAAAATGCAAATATCAATATGATTTTCAAAGTTTCCTCAAAATATCAGAGATTAAATTCCTAATGACTGAGTAAAGACGTTAAGGAAAATTAGAGCAAAGTGTTAATTGCATCTTTAACATTCTTCTGATTTTATTTTGTTCAATTAAAGATTAATATTTTGAACTTTTCATCACTAATGAGTAACATAGGAGAGTAAAATCACATTCCAAAACAAAGGATTTGCAGAGAAGCTGAGAGACAATACCACATCATGCTCTAAATGTATGTAAAAAATTAAAGGAAAAGATAAATAAATAAAATAAAGTGATACCTTAGTTTGCTTCCTCTCCCAAGCATTAAAGCAGAAACACTTCAAGGAAGGACTTTATCACAACCCTCCTGAAGGTTTCCATGACCCCAGAGGATGCAGCGTGTTCCACAAGGAAGAATAGCACTACAAATAATTGTAATCAATAATATTTATTATAAAAGCACTTTCAAAAACTCTTATCTGATCATTTCTATATAATTATAATGCTTTCTGTGCCCCTAGCCCCACGCTCCGCTTGCAGCACTGCCGCCTCGCGCTGCCATGAGCTGTCCCTTCAGCACCACAACCCACCACAGCGGCTGTTGCACTTCTTAAAACCCCTCCAATCTACTCCAGCCGTTAATCGTCTCATAGAACAAGAGGGCTACCACCGTATCCCAACTCTAGAGATATACGTTTAAAAGACATTTAGAGATATACGTTTAAAGGACATTTTAGCTACTCAAATTGAGTTCTGAGTTACACACATGTAAAATCAGTCATTTAGAATGAAATAGAAACACTGATAATTTTATAAACCACTATTTTTATAAAAGACAAAGAAATTCCTTCAAAACTATGTATTTGATAAATCTGTATGTGTTTGAAAATCCTGTCAGAGCTGCAAAGCAATAAATAATTTCTTCTCAAAAACTGAGCATGCATAATAGCATTCCTTTAAACAGCCAATTAATTTTACCAAACCCCACATTATAAAAATTCACTGTTTATATAGGTGATAAAACTAGATTTTCCTTCCAAAATATTTAAGCATCTTTGTGACAGAAAATACCTTCTCTGTAAGCACTAAAAAGATCTGAAGTAATGTCTTTGATGTGCTGCAGAACTGTGGCTGTCAACAGAAAAAATGCACATACATGATGAGATTAAAAAGTCCAGGTTTAAAGCCAGCACTAACTTCATATTAAGACTCTAGATAGACCATACAAATAGTTCCAAATTCTTTGGCTTCTATTGAATATTTATACCTACAAACACTCTTGCAAATTCCAGGTGTAACTGAAGTATGATAGTTAAAAAGAAATTAGGTTTGCTCCTTGTTGATGTGATGAAGAGATTGTTCATACTGGAAAGTTCAGAACTCCACCTTGTGGTGATAATTTTAACTATATGTTGAAAACATCTGGGGAGACAAAAAGGAACACTGAGATGCAATCAGGGGAAGCAGGAGAAATTCAGGTTTGAACTATGGTAAATAAATTCTATTGAGGTTTATTTGAAGAACCTTAACATTCACTTAAGATGTGCGGCAATGCAAAACCACATAATGTTTTCTTCCAGAACAACACAATGTGTAATATTCACTGTGAAGACAGATAGGCTTCCATCACTGCTTCACTTTTTCTGTCAAGTCAAATGACTGAAAGTTAGCCCATACCTATCTTTACAGAGATCACTCTATGGGTTCCTTTAGCTTTCTTCTAGCAAAAAATGCCAAGCATTCTGCTGAATTTGAATTGTTTAAGGAAATCTAGACTGACCATCACCCATGCAATAAATGAATAAAAATTTTAAATAAATAAATGCTTTATGCAATAAATAGCAGATAATCAACAACACAAATTCTATCACTCAGTGTTTCTATATTATAAGCAAATAGCCTTCTAGCAAAATATCTGTCATTTTTATTACTAAAACAATATGAAGGCAACAGAGAATCTAAGCCTCTGGAAATTTTCTCTAACTTAAACCAAAATGATCATAGAATCAGGTTGATGCACAGAAGCTGAAAAGTCCATATGCATATACAAAAAAAGGTTCCAGGTACTGCCATTTTATTTCTATGCTGAAAAAAAAAAAGTCAAAAAGGCAAGAAATTGATGTTTTTATTTATAATGTGGTGGTTTAGTTTTTCATTATACTATAGAATAGGAGGTTTAAGGGTGACAATTTGGCCAAACAAGCTACAAGCTAATATGTCAAATTCCTAGAATTCTGCAGATGCTCTGATTTATGGTTGGTTGTTTTTGTTTTTTTTTTTTTTTTTTTTGGTAAGCACAATAGGTTTTGGAGATTCCTGTTTCCTTTCATTATACTGTCGAGTTGTAACTGAGAATCATATGTTCTACTGCTGATGTATCTTTGTAGAAAACATAAATTGAATTAGCTCACTTATTAAAAAAAGCAAACCAAAATACTACAAATTTATCTAGTAATACCATTTGGTTTGTCTGTTTGCTTACACTATTAGTTTAACTAATTATTTTACACAGAAAAATCATTACCATTCAAAAAAAGTCTTTTCCTGAGGAAGAGTCCATTATTTGAACCTCTTCAGTCACAGAAATGCTTAAGGTAAAAAAAAAAACCCAATGAATCTTGCCTGCCAGAGATCCTCTGCTTTTCAGTGTAAGCAGCAAATACTCATTTCTGGTCAGATATTCTTTCATTACTGGAAGTACCAGTGTGTTGCAAGAGATATGAATAGTTCTACATATCATCGCATACAAACTGAAGGAGAACACACCATTACTATTCCTTTTTATGCATGTCTAACTCCTTACACACAATCAGGAGTCTCCTGCAGGATGAGGATACCGAGAGCAAAATAAAGACACTCCACCTGAGTTCAAGAAGTATTTGAACTATGCTCTCAGGCACATGGTCTGATTCTTGGGGTGTCCTGAACAGGGCCAGGAGTTGGACTCGATGATCCTGATAGGTCCCTTCCAACTCAGTATATTCTATGATTCTATGTTAATCTTCTTACAGAAGACATTAGAAATAGAGTCTTAAAAAAGTCCTCCTGTGTTTACTGTACATCAGAGACCATTGTCCCCTAACAGCTCACACTGAAAAACAATATCTGCAGGCAAGCACTGTGCACCCTTAGAGTAAGTATTATTTTAGAAGACCATTGTGTAAAGCTTAAAAAACAAGGACCATAACTTTTCCACAAATAAATGAGTTAAAGCCTGTCCTTGGCATATAACCTCATGGAACACCATGTGAATAGAGTCTTTAAAATTAATCCATTACTATAAACAAACTAACATAATCCTAATATACAAGACACATGTCCACTGGTACATTTCTATCCTGGCATGAAAGTAGTAGGAAAAGCAATAAATAGCTTACTTACAAGGATTGCAGACAACTATAAACGTTCAGGTCATGACAGAAGGAACGTTTTACCCACCAAAGAAGAATCAAATCTACAAAGCATCTATAAAGAATAGTAAGCTTTCATTAGCTTTTAGCATGGTTGCCTCAATGAAATGTTGCTACCATTATTCTGTGTTGCACAAACAGTCACCAGAAGGAAGGCCTGCCAAAGTTATGCATTCAGTTGCAGCAGAACTCTACAAGACAATAAAGGCTTTAATGGAAGGAGTGAAATACTTTTCTTATCTTCCTACGGTTCCCATAATGACCAATGCACCCTACCTTGAGGCAGCTGAATTAAAATTGAGCTCAGTGTATGAATTATTGAAACATAATAGACATTAGGCAAAATGCACAACCAGAAAAGCACATCATACCAACACTTCTCCAAACTCCAAACATGTAAATTTGCACTTTTATGTGCTTCAGTCACCAGGGTAATAAAAGGTTTCCTAGATCTCCTCGCCTTTCAGTCTCATCTTTTCCCCAGCAATAAGCCTCCCTCTCTTCTACTACACTCAGATTCCTGCTGCTAGCCTGCCCACAGAGCTCTCCTCACAACAGCAAAGTAGACACAACTTTCCTTTGGGACTTTGATATTTCTCTATCTTATTTTCAGAATTTCCAAGTTCAAAAATCACCAGATATCCATGTAACTTTTCTGCTTTATGCTGCATAAGCATAAAAAAAGAAAATAACGGAGAATAATAGCAAGTAAAGCCCTATACTGGGTTATTACCTTCTTGGCTCTGATGGATTTACATAGCTTGTAAATGTATTATTTTTGTTTCAGTATTTCAAATGCCCACTTCTAAGGATGGTTTATATATGCACTCTGTCTATGAGAGTACTTAATTTTTTATTACAATTTTTATGATACAATGAGTTCTAGAGAGAATCCACTGGCAATAACTTAGGGCTAATTTCCATGTGAGAAATTCTTTTCTCAGCAAACTTAGCCTACATGCCAAATTTCTACACAAAACAATAATCAGAATCCATTTAAGCGCTTGCTTTCATTGTTGTCAATTGGATATGGACTGTCTCTAATTATAGATTTTCAACAACCCAGCAAGATTTTTTTTCAATTTCTTAGGGATTCCACTCATTTGCCAAGGGCCAAGGAGTCCAGCTGAGCAGTGTTTAGGTACCTTCTTCTGCGCTGAACCCAAGTATTGCACCTGCTTTGGTACTGCCTCTTGCTGACTGCAAGATGCTACCCTTTTGCAAAGCCACCATTTGTGCCTTACGCAGCACCGTTAGCCAATGTAACTGACAATCCCTCGCACCAGGAGAAAATATAGAAGTAGTTTAAGAAAATATACTTTACAGTAGAAATTCCACCTTTGAAAGGAAACCCTTAACAAAACTAAACAGAATAAAGTCCTGTAAGCAGAACTTATGTTTCTTGAACAAAAAAAAATTAAGAAATTCTAAAAAGCAGATGTATAAGGAAAGGATCTTAATAAGACTTGTTCAATAAATTCCACACAGTGTGTCTGACAAAATGCATAAAAAACTATAGAGCTTTCTCAGTGATCTTAAATGGCATTGCTTACTAAAGTTATTAAGTAGTATCCATGTCAGAATCTGTATATTCCGTTGTGAACTACCGTGAATGACAAAGCAAGCCCCCAGTTTAGAACAATTAGCTATGTCAATAATAGGTTATTTGCACAGGTAGTCAGGAAAACTATTCACACTGATGAGAATTTAAGTCCAACACTTGCAATTTAATATTTGTAAGCATATACATGCAAAATTTGTTAGAATATATGTGGCACTTCATATATGATGTTCATTTTCCAAAGACCAAATTTTTCTAATTTATCAAATATTTCTGATGTGTATGGCTACAACCATGGGTATGTTTCCCTTCTGTAAAAAATACAGTCAATAAAGCACAGCAAAACCTTAGACAACTATTCCTAAACCAACTTCATTCAAACCCTGGAAACTCAGATGCTTTTCCCTTTGAAACATGGTATCTCATCAGACCAACTTCTCACCTGGGTATGATCTCATTTCCAAGAAGCAGTAAGAATTCCTGCTTATGGATGACAACTTGAAAATGACTGATACTGTAAAATGGTTTTATTTAGACTTAAAAGAGCAATCACAGAAACCAACACATACGTTAACTATGACTGCATTTTTTAAAGTATTTCTAAATTTTACATATGTTTATATTATATAGGAATATATAAAGAGTTTTCTTTACAAAAAATTCAAGTTTGTTTAAAAGCAAGCCAAATTAAGTACAAACCAAATAAAAATATGATAATCAGATAATTTACTTGTCAATTTAGTAATGTTAAAATAAAATAAGAAAACAATAATTTATTTTAAATATCATAGTTTGATTGCAAATAGTATAATTTATGATTAAAAGCTTTACATTAATTTGGCACAAAGTCTGGTTTAATCTTACTATCTCTGGTTCCTGATATATGTTACAGATAGATGAACTGCAATATATTTTTTAAAGAAAAGTAAATACATAAGGAAAAATTATTTGTTCTTTTTCTTACTGGTTTGGTTAAACTAAAAGAATTTATGTGAGAAAAATCTGTCAATACTAAGTATAATGCTTTCTTTTTGGTAGAAAATTACTAGGCATGGTACCAAAAAGCCAAATATAATGCACCGAAAACCTTTTTACTTCCAGGAAAGGAGGAGGAGGTAGCAGAAAATGTCATTTGAAAATGTCATGGGAAAGTGTAGTACTGTCTGCTGCATTTATAGTAATTACAAAGGAAATGAAAATAAAAAACAGCAATTAGAGACCTTCTCAAACATTTATAATATTCAAGGAGAAAGGATGAAAAACTGTTTTCTGACTTCAGACAAATTCCTGCCATTTTTCAATCCTTCTCACTATTCTCTTTTTCCTGACTTCAAGTTATCCAAGATTTGTTCACAGGATTTTCTTAAGTTCCCAGTGCTGCAGTAAAAATAATTAGGCATAAAAAAGCTCCTATACTCTGAAGGGTAGTTGTCATCAGTCAATTGTGAAGGCACAATATAAGCACGACAACTGTTTCCAATTTGGTGCATGGTTCAAAACAGATACAAACATTCCGTTTGTGGTTGTTGGCAGAGGCAGGGTAATAGGCAGTACTGAACATCCACTTCTGTTAGCAATGTGCCAAAGCAGAATTCTGCACAAGAAAATGTTACAATTCTCTTTGGAAATACAAAATCCAGAGGAAATCATGCTAATAGAAAGCAGCATTACTCATAAAGTATAGGTACTCTTTGTGTATGGGCTTATATTTATAAAAAGGTCATAAGCAATGGTTTATTCACATTTCAATTATTTTTTAAAATCTCAAAATTTTCCACACTGTTTTAATAGCAGTCATACTGTGTTGATGTCCAATAGCCACTACCTAAAATATCCACTACAAAAACACAGTATTAAGGTGTAGCACAGAGGGAAATATAGAATTCTGTACATCGGTGAACTACCAATAGGTGACCACTTGAAAAATAATGGAACATAACTTCCCTGCCTTTTTATGCCTTTTACATATTCCTATTATTTACAAGAGCTCTTTAATGAAAAAAAACAAAACCAAAAACAACAACAACAAACCCAAACAAAACAAAAGGAAAAACCCCCAATAACCAAACTAGACAGACAATCCTATTTCACATTTTCAGATAAGAAATTACAGGAAACTCAAATTTCTCCCAAGAAGATATACAGCCTTTAACCATTCCACTGAATTCTAGGAAGACAATTGAGGTTTTCGCATCTTAAAATGGGAAGTGGCAGGCTCACTCAAACAGCACTAAATATAGAAAGCTTACTGAGCCCCGAACTATAGAGCTCAGAGCAGACTTCTGAGCAAAGTCTTACGAATAGAGTGACGTGAGAAGTGTCCCCTGCTCTAGGTCAGTACCAGAATATCTCCAGCATAGGTTACAACACTACAAAGAGTGCAAATTGACACCTTCCTGACACCTGATGCACATTTCTTGCCATTAGCCTATAGGCTCAAACACTGGCTGCTGGTATATTTGCAAGGCAGAGTAGTCAGTAGGGCCCTAGCAATAATGAGATATACAAGACTATCATGCAAATACCAACTAGGCAAATATCAGTAGTTTTTAAAAGCAATGTCTGATTATACCATCAATTCTCCTACCCCATCAATTTACTGATAATCTGGAAAGCAAGAAAAAAATAAAAGAAACTATCAGGCCAAATTATATAGGAGATTATGAAAAGCAAAATCTACTTACATAATGATTATTAGCCTGGATGGCTTTGCCTGATGTTTTGGGGCAGATGTCTTAACTTGTAGAAATTAAAAAAACATATTAATATAACCACCAAAACAAGGATCATTGTCAAAGCATGAAAAGCAACAGTAATGATTGCAAGGATTTTTCATCTTAGAGGGAACATTTGAGGATATGATGGCGGTTGACAAAATCATGCTGACTTAGGGGAAATAGATAGGGACCAGCTATTCTTTGTCTCTTCTGGTACAAAAACGTGGGAGTATCAAATGAAGCTAGCAGCACTCATGCTCTAGGGAAACAAAAGTATATAATTCTCAAAACAAGTAGATTTGCTATGTTGTGGATGGATTCAAGAGAAGACAGGGCAAAAAGAAAGTTTCATCGAGAGTTACTAATGTAACAAAACACATCAGAAGCAGAAAAACTCCTAATCCAGGAAAAGCTGGGAGACTTGTACTCAGACATACCATATATGCTTGTCCTGTTTTCACCCCTCCTGAGTACCAACCTATGAGTGTTATTGGAGACAGGAGAGAAGAGGAGATGGACCATTGACAATGCTTAGGTTCTCACATTCTTAAGATTTCTTAAAATCTTTACTTTTCTTTGCAATAAATAAGGGAATGAAATAAAAACCCCAACATTTTCCTTAACATTTTACACTTATGTTGTGGTTTAAGCCCAGTTGGCAACCAAGCCCCACACAGCCACTCGCTCACTCCACCACCAGAGGGATGGGAGAGAGAATCAGAAGGGTAAAAGTGGGTTGAGATAAAGACAGTTTAATAGGTAAAGCAAAAGCTGTGCATACAAGCAAATTCAAACAAGAAAATCATTCACCATTCCCATGGGCAGACAGGCAGGTGTTCAGCCATCCCCAGGTAAACAGGGCTCCATCACACATAATGGTTACTGGGGAAGACAAATGCCATCACTCCAAGTGTCGCCCACTTTCTTCTTCTTCACTCAGTTTCCACCAGTTTTTATCATGCCATATGGTACAAAATATCTCCTGGATCACTGGTGGAATGGTACGAGAAACATAAAAGGCCTTGACTCTGTGTGAGCACTGCTCAGTGACAATTAAAACATTTCTACATTATCAACATAATTTTCAGCACAAATGCAAACCATAGCTCCATACTAGTTACAATGATGAAAATTACCCCTGCCAAAATCAGCCCAGCTTGCATATTATCCTTTTAATTTAAAGAGTACCTCTATACACTAAAGAATGTACCCTCTTTTGGTCTATTCAGGAGACTTCACTTAAAGTACTCCTGCTTATTAGTATAGGATTAGGATGGCCAAGATACTTTCTCCACGCATTTTCACTTTTATAAAAAATACGATCAGTGTCTTTATGATCTACGTTGCAAGTCACTGACATACTTCAATACTTTTTGTCTCACTACCTATTTTCAATAGGTCTCTGATGTCCCTACATGGAAACCCTGATTGCCACAAAGGTACAGCAGCATGGAAGCCAATTGTGATTTCATAGTAGAATACTACACTCATATCCTTTTGTGGCCTTTTGCAGTAAGCACCACACTAAAAATAATTCTTGGCATTTAAAATCTAAGCCAATTTTTTACTGCCACTTTCACTCATCTTTGATAAATTAAAAAAACAGAGACCTTACAGTAGTAGTAGTCCAAGATCAGATCTTGGCTTATGGTATACATCATATATTATGTTTAGCTGACTCTTCTCATTATGAATGCAAGGAAAGTTCCAGGGTGGTGCACAAAAGGTGTAAGTCATTTCTCCAGGGCACGGATAAATAATTTTCTGAAATTTGAGGCATCTAATTTTGTATTACTGGAAATAACTAACATTGCTGGTGTCCATTCTCTCATTTAACCCTCTGCTGGTTTTGATTTGAATGCAAAAATTCCTTCTATAGAGGGGCTTTTAAACCTCCTAGTTTTGCATTTAGACCATTAGATTACTTACTTTACAGTTTTTTAGGTATTGCTGAATTGAGATTGTGATGTTACCAAAATAGATATTTATTTCTTCACCATCGTGTAAGATGTAACTTTTTTTTTTTTTAACTATTACATTTACATCCTAGATTCCAAGAAATTTTGCTTTTTAGTAATCTTGAGAAATACAGAATGGGTTTATTAGTCAAAGGTCTATTAAGCAGCTTCAGTTCACTCTTCTGTCCTCAAATTCAACAGATCATTGCCATGACTGAATTGTTTACAGTATTTCAAAGAGGATTTGTGAAATTTATACTCCATTTTCAAAGCACTAACTATACTTGTAGATTGTTCTTAAAGAGCAAATTCACTTCTAATTTCAACAAAAGTGATGTATTATAATAGAGTATATGTTATGCTGTTAACATTTCTTTCAAATATAACACAAATGCTTCAAACACCTTGAAAAAATAATGTAAGCAGCATTTATGGAAATCAGAACAAAGTTATGTTTTATGTCATACATTTACAGTAAATACACATCGTAAAGATAAATGCGTAAAAAATTTTCTTTCACAAAATGTCAGCTTTTGTTATTAAAAAGAAAAGGTCATCTGGTATTTAGAATATTTCTGTGCATGGATTCTATACTTTGTATAGACTGAATAAATTCAAATAGGTATTTTCTAAAGTTATTAAGATTATAAATAAATTTAAATACATAAACTGCCCCAGATTTTGCATTGTCCCCAGAGATACAACCCCCAGATCCAGCAGAAAGGTGGCCATCTAAAACCACACTGTTAGATATGCTTAACAACGCTAATCATAAATGTTAAGTGCTTCAAAAACTGCTATGATTTAGTTTGTTGAAGACATTTGGGAATCCTTCTTCTTTGGTAAAATTAATTAAATTAGGAACATTAGACTTTCATGGTACAACAGAGGGAAATTTTAGTATGAAGAAGCTCTTTGCAACAAGTTCATTTGGGAATACCATGTCTCAAATGGTACCTATTCACATAATTTTGTTTTTAAAACAGATCATATATATCCTTCCACTATGGCTCATAATGAATAAGCAATAAATTATTTAAAAATACTTAGGTTTTTTTATAGTTGCATCTGATTCATTTACACAGAGTGAGTCAGAAGCATTCAGAAAAATTTTCCCTACAACAAGATTTTAACTTTTAAAATTTCATTAAGTAAAATTTTTTTAGTAATGCTGTAATCTAAACTCAATAGGATATTTGCCCATACCCATATTTCTTGGGGAATAGATTCCTTTACATCCATTGCTATTTTGGTTTAGGTCCACACTGCCTGTGTCACTCTGAAGAATGTATTAGACTCAGTATAAAGTATGTATTTGTTGTCATATAAATTTTGTGTTTGTTATAGGTCAGAAATTCAGGAGAGTTTTTCTTCCCCTGCTCCACTCCAAGGAAAAATGGAGTGAGCGGGGGAAGGGAGGTCATTAGCTTTACAAAGGATGCAGCCAGCCGAGCTACATTCCTTGCTAATGGCCCATCAGAGGGTGGGGGGTGGCCGGTTCTGCTCGGGGAGGGGAGAGGCAGTCTGCTGAGTTTCGCTGTCAGACAGAGACCGGGGTCTGCATGCAGGCATTCGGGGAGAGGGACTGGGGATCTGGTTTTTGGCTTCTCATCCTGGTCAGCTCGGACTGCTGGCTTCGACTTGCCTGGCTGTCCCGCTCCCCAGATCTGCTGTGTTTCATCGGAGAGTTGCGTGCCCGTGGGAGAGAAGGGAGGAGTTTTGAGACACCATCACCTGCGACAGCAGTGAGTCCCGTGGGAGTGAACTGCTTCCCTTCCCTTTTTCCCTCCCATTGAGGGAAGGGTCCCCCATTTCCTTCTCGGCTTCTCCCGCGGTCCGGGACCGCTCCCCCCGGACCCCTCTCCCCGCGTGGTGACCCCAGAGCCCAACAGCGCCCCCTGCCGGCCACGACAGAGAACTGCAGGCCCTGCACCTCCAGCGATCCAACAGCGCCCCCTGCAGGCCACGGTTAGGACTGCGCTGAAGGACAGAGAAGTATTCAGTCAGACCTTTTTTTTTCTAGGACTACTGTCTAGGGGTTTTTTTGTGTTCTGTTACTGTTTTTGCCAACATACATATATCTTTTAATAAAGGGTTGTTATTTCTTCTCTTTTTTTTCCACACTTCCTCAATTAAAACCCCTTAATTTTGAATTTACAATTGCTGAGAGAGAGGAGTTTGGTCTATCTTATAACTCATCCTCTTTAGCAAACATTCCAGTCTCCTCAGACTGAGACATGTTCACAACATTCATACTGGAATTGTGAGATGGGTTTTCATCTCTAGTTAAAAATACTGAATCCCTGTCTCACAAGACATCCATAATAATCACCTTGTGTGATTACTTGAAACTAGGCTACTGTGTAACCAGGAGAGCAAACAATAATGATCCTAGTAGTAACTAAAAGCAGAAATTATTTCATTTGTTTAATGTCTAAGATGAAGTGGATATGCATTCAAGGAACTGTATAGCTCATGCAAACTCATTGCTCATACCATTAGACTAAAATGAGATATTCACATCGACGTGCTGGAGCATGTCCAGAGAATGGCAATGGATCTGGTGAAGGGTCTGGAGCACAAGTCTGATGAGCAGCAGCTGAGGGAGCTGGGGGTGTTTAATCTGAAGAAAAGGAGGCTCAGGGGAGACCTTACTGGTCTCTACAACTACCTGAGAGGAGGTTGTAGCCAGGTAGGAATTGGCATCTTCTCCCAGGTAACAAGCAAGAGGACAAGATGAAATGTCCTCAAGTAACACGAGGGGAGGTTTAGGTTGGATATTAGAAAACATTTCTTCATAGAAAGGATTGTCAAGCACTAGAAGAGGCTGCCCATGGTGGTGGTTGAGTCACCATCCCTGGAGGTTTTTAAAAGACCTGTAGATGTGGCACTTAGGAATATGTTTTAGTGGTGGACTTGGCAGTGCTGGGTTAACACCTAGAGTCAGTGATTGTAGAAGTTTTTTCCAACCTAAAAGATTCTATGCTTCTATAAGAATGAATTAAATTGCATTCTGGATACATAGTGGAAAGGGAGTTCTCTAACTGAGAAAAATACAAGCTCTGTCTGCAAATCTTGAAAATATAACTAATTAATGTGGTTTATCTTATGACATCTAGAACTATTGATTGCAATGGATTCAGGTCGTTCAATAAGTACAAATGTATGTATGAAAATAGAAAGTAGAAAGAGATTTATTAAATTCAATTTCATTTATTTAAAGAGGGAAAACATCATGAAAGACAAAGAAATGAAGAAATAAACCCATAGCTGATTTTAAATATAACCTACAAGTCATGAATTGCAAATACACTTGTTATGAGAGGATAATAGGTTGCCTTTCTAAGTGATAAGTTTCAAGCACTTAACAAGTTAAAAACAACACAAGAAAGAAATTAAGTTGTCAAAATTAATTATTTCTCCCAGTTATCCATTAAATAAAATCAATATCTATTTTCCATATGACCAGCTCAGAGATAAAACAGCAAAATACAACAAATGTTTTGCAATTATTTGTGATTTTCTCAGGGTCCTGGGTACACTTTTGCCTCCTTGGGTTCAATCACCTGTGCTGAAGTTGAGTGCTAGCATGGTACAGCCACAGAACCTCAGATCGGACTGGTGGGAGAAGCAGTGGCCTCCCAGTTCCTTTGCTGAGAAGCTACATTTGACCTCAGGCTCTTACCCTTGGCTACTGACTGAGCTACAGTGCTACCAGGTCTCTGTCTAGTGATGTATCCTGCTAATCCAGAATGGGAGACTTGACTTCCTCACTTGCATTTCAACGACTTGACCTGTCTTCTCACCCCAGACCTGCCTGGGATCACTGCACTGGGACTGAGTTTGGTTACTGCCACTGATCCTGATGTGCAGACTTGACTTCTCATCTTGACCTGAGACATCCCTCATCAGTTCAGCTTTGCCTGGTGTGCTAGACTCTCCTCTGACTCTGGTTCATGCAACCAGACCTGCTTTGCTCACTTTGCTGGTGAGGGCCCTGCTGCCCACCTTGCTTTGCACTCAGCACCCAACTTGCTTTTCCTTGGGGAGCAGCCCATCCTTGCTGCTCTCTGATGTTATTGATAATCACTGGGATTTTTTAATATTAAATGAGGGGATAATCCCATATTCAGTCATTTTCTTTTCTTACATATTAGAAGACACCAGAAAAACTAACAAGATGATTTGGTTTCCAAGTAACACAATCAAGATTATTAGAAATAATGAATGGGTTAATAACTAAAATTACTAAGTAAGCTACATTTAAGTAGAATAAAATTAATGACATAGTGAAGGGATAGTTTAGAAATAATACTGAAATCAAATTTAGAATTCTAGTATTCAAGATTTTTTTTTAATATAGAGTATTACATTCAATTGAGAAATTTCAACAGCAAATGTAGCTTGATAAAAACAGTATTAATTCAGTCACTAATGGCACCAGAGGTATATCTCTTTTCAGCTAAAGCAGACTAACTGCCAATCCAGTAGCCATATTTAAATACACCAAATAAAAATTCACTGGAAATAAAGCATGAATAGTATCCTATAATGCAATTCAATACTGAAGTTCTTTTAAAGAAAAAAATTGAAATGCAAACTTCTAAGACAGGTAGTATAATATAATTAAAAGCAATGTTACTATATAAGGTGGAACTCTCAGAAGTGCTCTTAGCATCATCTTAAATGTGATATATTTCAATTATTTCAAAAGTAAGCACAAAATTTAAGATAAGTTCATGGTTATCTAAGCACTTCACCATGAGTTTATGCGTGGTGGACATACATAACCCTTGCTAACGACTATTAAAATGACAGATTGAAGGAACTAGCTTTATATACACAGTATGATGTTTCTAGCAGCAGTGCAGGGTGAGTTAGCTATTACTGATCTAATCTGAAGTTGGATGGAGAGAATCAAATAGCGTAAGTAAATCATACATTAATCCTATATGATGTAAAGTACGAAATCATAATAAGATAAAGTGAAAAAAAATTATAAATAGAGAGATGCAATTAGACACCCTCTCTTAAAATTCAATTTTACAGTCAGATCGTTTCTTTAGTCAAACTTCATAAACTTCAGAACAGCTAATAAACATAAGAGATGTAATACAAAGCATAATGTTTTTTACTATTCAACACAGATAAAATCTGGTACAAACAAGATTAATCTCACCAAACATCTGAGCTTTGAAAAGCATAGATGCCTAGTCTCAGCTGCTCATCTGGACTCCTTCCCTTAGAGGGAAGGTGGCACCATAGATGGTTTCATCTAAGACTTCTACGTGAACACAACTACATCTCTCCTCAAAGTTTAAGTGAAGCCTTGATGTTTAGTTGCGTTGCTGTACCTACACTAGTCTATGAACATGGATGAAAGCAGAGATTTGGGGTAGACATATAATATACTTAGAGTATTCTAATTCATTGGTCTAGCATGTTAGTACTGCACAGTTAGTCCTGCATTTGGTTGGTGTTATTATGCCTCTGCCTTCATACATTCTTCAGCTTAAGCTAGATCCCTGTTGGAAGCAGCTAAAGATGAGGTGAGTCAAGCTGAGTGAGAATACTGGTATGGAACTTCAAAGCACCAGTGCACATACTTGCAAAGGAAGACAAACTTCTGTAGTTACAGATATATATAATACAACCTCAGTTGGAAAAACAACAGCAACAACAGCATGCTGCTGTTCAAGGTACAGATAAATGAAGATTAAAGAAGCACTGACTGCAGTACTTGGACAGTGAGAAAAGACGGCACAGCAATAAATTCCCCAGCCCATTATAAGAAGTAAAGGTCCTTGTGGTGGTAATGAGGTGGAGAGGGAATTGTAATATCATCACCTACCCAACCTACCAATCCAACCTGTACTGAATACTGAAGCAAGGTTTTCTCAGTCGTGTAGCTGTACAATTTTGACCACTGGACACAGAGATTAGATCTTTTTTCTGACTTGCACCACTGTGCAAGACACATAAAACTACTTCCACACTATACAACTCCTTTAACAGATCAGGTGTTGCTACCTGTTCTTTAATATACTATGTGGTATTCATGCTTTTGAGAAGTGCATCTTTTCACACAATGAAGAGTTTCCCTATTTTGTTCTTACTTAACACTGAACTAAAATCAATAATATTAATAGAATTTTTTAAAATCCTTAATTCAATCTTCTTGGTAAATACCTAGCAGTAATGTGTTCTATACTTTCCGGATTCATCAATTTCATAGTTTGAAGTTTTCCTTCTCCTAAAATTTAAATATTAATATTATTTGACACCATCCATAGGGATGTTTCATGCATTATGAAGTTAACATCCTAGATTTAGATTCCAGATCTTGATATTAGAAGGAAAAAGTGTTTGTGGGGGGGGGGTGTGTTGCCTCATACAGATACCAGTATTACTGGATTTCACTTGTTCTCAATTTCTAATACAGCAAGAGATACTTGAGCGTGATTGATACTGGAATCTTTATCAAGAAAAATTAAATGTTTTCCTAATTTGGTTTGTGCATGATTTTGTGGGTTTGTCTAAACAGTTTGCTGTTAAAAGTAGCTCATAAGCACAGCACACCCTGCAAGCACGTTTGCAAGAACTGTGCTGTGCTAATGACTTCTGCCTCTTACCTTGTTCTCTAGATACCCAAAAGAGTATAAATTATGGGAACTGTGATGTGACTGACTTATTTTAAGATCAAGAAACTTTCCTTAAAATTGAAATGTCTGCTTACAGCAATTACTGGCCATATCCTCGGTGGCTTAATATTTACACATTGTGGTGGGTTGACTGTGGCTGGACACCAGGTGCCCACCAAAACCACTCTATCACTCTCCTCCTCATCTGGACAGGGGAGAGAAAATATTAAAAAAGGCTCATGGATTGAGATAAGGACAGGGAGAGATCACTCACTGATTACCATCACAGGCAAAACAGACACGACTCAGGGAAATTAACTTATTGCCAATCAAGTCAGAGTAGTGAAGTCAGTACAAGTACTTACAAGTCAGTAATGAAAAATAAAAACCAAATCTTAAAACATGTTCCCCCCCCCCCCTTCTTCCTGGGCCTAACTTTACTTATGATTTTTCTTCTTCCTCCTCCCAGCAGAGAATGGGGGCTGCAGTCAGTTCATCACACGTTGTCTCTGCCACTCCTTCCTCTACAGGGGGAGGACTCCTCACACTCTTCCCCTGCTACAATGTGGGGTTCCTCCCATGGGAGACAGTCCTCCATAAAAATTTCTCCTGTGTGGGCCCTTCCCATGGACTGCAGTTCTTCACAAACTGCTCCAGTGTGGGTCCCTCTCCACATGGTGCAGTCCTTCAGGAACAGACTGCTCTACCATGTCCACAAGTCCTACCAGCAAACCTGCTCTAGTGTGGCCTCCTCTCTCCACAGGTCCTGACAGAAGCCCGATCCAGTGTGGGTTTCCCATGGGGTCACAGACTCCTTCAGGCATCCACCTGCTCCAGCATGGGGTCCTCCAAAGGCTGCAGGTGGATCTCTGCTCCACCACGGACCAACATGAGCTGCAGGGGCACAGCTGCCTTACCATGGTCTTCAGCATCGGCTGCAGGGAAACCTCTACTCTGACATCTGAAGCACCTCCTCTCCCTCCTTCTTCAATGACTTTGGAGTCTGCAGGGCTGTTTCTCGCCCATATTCTCATTCTTCTCTCCAGCTGCAATTTGCTCTTGTGCAGTGACTTCTTCCTCTTTTTAACTCTGTTATCCCAGAGGCACTACCTCTGTCACTGATGGTCTCAGCCTTGTTAAGCAGCAGGTCTGTCTTGGAGCCGGCCCGTGTTGGCTCCATTGGACATGCAGGAAGCTTAAAGCAGCTTCTCACAAAAGCCACCCAAGCAGAACCCTCCACTAGCAAAAGCTTGTCATGCAAATCCAATACACATATTTAGCTACTAAAATCAGTCTTTTCTAACTATATTATTTTAAACTTGCATTTATTTCCATCAAAGTAAGATTATTAGCTGAACAGTAAATGTATTCAAACTGTCAAAATAGACACTTAAGCAAACAGAAAGAGTTAAAGCAAAGTTTGCTTTTTGAGTTCTTCTGTTTGGGTTTCATGAGTGTTTTAAATACAAAGAAGATTATTTTTCTATTTTCCTTCTCATCATAACATTCTGTTCTTGAAAACAATATAGTTTTAGGCATGTATTTACAAGGTAGAAAGAGATTCAAATTAAATTCCAGTGAAGTGATTTTGCCCCAGGAACTTTGGGATTTTTATTCAACATAATAGGAGCATAACCATGCAACCTATCTATCTTTAATTGAAACAAATAGTTTATGGTTGCACGTGAGAGTGTTCAAAATTTTTTTTCCAGGGAAAAAAATTATACTTTCGGCACGACCAAAGTATGTTTTTAGAACTCCTTTCAGAAGACCATACAAAGTCATGAAAAGTGTTCATTAAAAAAATATAAACAATCTCTTCATAGGTTATTCTTAAATCTGTAGATAAAAGAGCCAACTTAAGCACATACAACTGCATGTGTGTGAGGACAGTTGGTCAAATTCCAGAACAATTATAATTTTGTGATTTAATCCATTAAGACAACAGTTTTTATTAAAACTCATTTGTTACTTGTGAGAAGTTGCTGACATAAATTGATGATTAGGCTGCTATGACCTTCACTGAACCTTAGTAATTCTCATTTGCATTCTCATTAAAGCTGGGTTTCAGTCTCATCTTTTCAAATGTGTAATACCATTCTACTCAAGTCTTTATAAAGTCTTCCTCAAGAGCAATTAACTAGTCTGATAAAAAATGTTTAACTTTTATATATATATATATATATATAAAATAAAACATTTAAATGTATACAAATACTGGGTTAAAATATATACAATTACATATCTTTAAATTAAAGATTATGGATTAATTATTTTTTTAAATTAAGATAGATGAAGAGAAAAATCCTGGAATAATATTGAAAATGGTCATAAGGTAGTTACTATTTGGAATAATATAAAGTCGTTTGGTATTCTGTAAATTCAGTACTCCTATTTTATATGTGCATTTAACTACACTTGTTTAAGTACTTGATATGGCTTTGTGGTGGGCAAGTTAAGATGAGGAGTTTGCCAGAATTTACTGAGCCTTTCTTCATAGACTAATGGATCTCTTCTCAAACACAGGTCAAAGAAGACACAAGTTTAGTGATAAAGCTCTGGACCCCATAGTTTTCTCTTTTTCAGTAAGAATCAGCATGGTGAGGCTGTTACAACTATTTTGTATTTCATGCGCAAACATAAAGATTAATAGAATTATTTTTAAAGGGTCTTTGACATCAGCAAATTCTTTACAATTTCTTGATGTCATATGTCTATCTGAATAATGTTGGAATCCAAACAGGGTTATGTCTCTGTATATCTGCAATGTGTTAAATCCATCTACAGAAAGAGTTTTCAAAAAGGAACAGATAATTTTGTCTTCAAAATATTAGTCTCTTTCATACAATAAACCAATCTACATCTTATTTCTAGTAGTATGCTGACAAAGTGAAAAAATGAAAAAATATATTCAGAGAGTTTCTGGTGTAGTAAAGAGCATCAATATTCTTAATTTTGAGTTTACGTTACTTTCAAGGACAGAAAATCTGCAGAGTATTCAACTTATATGAAAAATCAGTATTAAACAGAGAGAAAAACAGTAGTTGTTTGCCAGGCCTACTTGGACATTCATCTTTAAAATTAAATTAATTTTTAAGAATATAGAAGTATTTCTAGTACATCTCTTAGTTTGAAGGACCTAGACAAGTCAAATATAAACACCGTATTAAAGAAATATTCTCTCTTTAAGGATTATAAAAATAGGCAAGTGACTGAAATTTTCTTAAGTCTTTTTCTTTTATGTCAGCTTCTATAACAAAATTCAACCCTGACAAAAATCTTAATTAAAAAAAAAACAAACCCACAAAACAACACAACACCCAAATGGGTTCATTAATAGATATTAGAACATTCTGAAACTATTTTAAGCATCATGTGCTTTGTAAAAATGCTGATAGAGTATCTGAAATGATTGACCTAATTAAGCATATGTTAAATGTACTCAACAAATCCTAACTGATTCAATATCCATGACTGAGCAGAGAAGAAAGTAAAGAGTTAGATAAGTAAGGCAGTAAGGTAACAAAAATGTGTATACCAATGATGCCTAAACTGGAACATGCTGAAAAGTACTACGTTCCAGCCCCACAAAAGCCCAAATAACTAGATCTTACGACTTGACCTTGCAACTTTAACTCATATATACTTCCAAAAGACTTAATGGAGCAATAGAAATCCATGTCTAATGTCTATATAAATATAAACCAATTTACTTAATTAGGGGAAACTGCCATAAAGCTGGCTATTTCTCTGTGCCTAGGATATATTACATGTTAATAATTTCCTTCTGTTAAACACTGACAGTTTCAGGTTGATACTGAGCACTGGCCTAATCTGAGTGGATCCATATGAGTTATGATGCCTACATCCACACATCAGTTGTCTGCCTGCAACACAACCTTCCGTATTGTGCATCCTGCCTCTCTACCAGAGGCATCCTGGTAAACAGTTTTATCTTTCCTTTCATATTTGTCTCTTCATTCTGGGCAGCAGAAAGAAGAAATGTGTTATGGTAACATCATTAGGAGATATTTTATATATCTTGATATCTAATTTTTTCCCAGGAGGCACTCAAGAATAAGCTTTCACAGTAAACAGAGAATGCACTTGTATATTTCCTGTTTCAAACATTTCAGGAATGATCTTTCGTTCTTTACCTTCTTGAATTCCTTTCCTTGCTTTGAGCAGAGGAAGAATTTCTCTGCCATCATTAAAGACCCAAGTAGACATATCAAGTTGAGCATATCCTTTGTGGAAAAAGTATTTTTAAAAATAACATTAAAATTTCTAGTAAAAACTTACACATCATTTCTCCTGCAGTGGTCCACTGTTTAGCACTGAGAAGTTTATATGGTCACCTCTTGGATGTCTCCTCCATGTAGCAAATAATTAAATCAAAATTATTTCTTAAAAAAAACCCCAACACTTCCTATCTTATTCAGAAAAACCATATATATGGTAAATATTTAAATACCTGTAGTATCATCAGATTGTTTTTATCACATTGCATTTCCTCCAACTCATATTCTTTTGTGCACAATGACAAGCAAATTGAGAACATGTTAGCTAGTAAGAATTCTCAGCAGTTCTAAATACCCCCAGAATACAAAGGATGGAAACATCATTTCTTAGAGTGAATCAGGACTTTAAATGGCTTATCTTTTATAAATAAATAAATTAAAGAACAAAAGAATTAACCATGATCTTAAGAATATACCGAGAAGAGGATATGCAAGAGTATTACATCTATATTTATAGGATTCACTCCAAACCTATTCAGGAGCTTTCTGGAATACCTTTACAACTCATACAACATGTTACTGAGTAATTATGTTGCTGCTATAGGCTTATATTTGAGGTGATATGAGATCAATTCCTCATTTTGATCAACTTAAAAAAAATGGGAGAAAAAGCTGATGTGAGAGAGCACTTAGAAACTGCCTTCTCTAATTAGTTCTTCATTCCATACTCTAAACTTTCCTTTAAGTATAAATACAAAGTAATCATCTTAAACAAGAATTCCAGAAAGGCAAGCTGATAATTTAACTTTAGGCAGATTCCAAACAGAATACAGTACTGAATGGAAGAACATATAAACCAGTAAGGAAGTTCAGTTCATTTCATTAACCATCCTATGAATCCAGTCTATGTTTGGTCTCCTTCTCCACAATGGGATAGAAATGCTTTATCCAATAAAACATCAACTATCTGCGGGATAATCTGTTCCAAAAGCACTGGACCAAATATTTCATTTACACTGATTCACATAAGCTATAAAAAATAAAATAATTTTCTAAATGCACTCATATCATCTAAAGAAAGTCTCAAAAACAGCAGACACGATTTCATGAAGTGCTTTGGCACTTTCAGAAGACAATACAGTCCTCTACCAGAGAAGAATGATTTCTGAGCAGAATAGAAGAAAATTATCTACGTGGTTTCAACAGAACTTTGATACTACTTTTCTTAGAAATTTGACCCATCCTGTACCAGCCACTAGGGCTTGTGCTGCATCAAAGCCATGATAAAAATATTTGCCTCATTGCTCTGTGGAAAATCACACCTCTCACTGACATACGATCATATGGATTACTATCAAAGTTCAACCATACATTATACATTACAACCAAAGTTCTTAAATTCAGAATAAAGGATAGATTCACCTCCCTAATACAAAAATTTTGATAAAAATACACAGGAATACATGTATTTCTGACAGTATAAATCTTAATATTCCCATATAGTGATTGACTGTGAATTTTTAAATTGTGATACATGTTTAAAGGCTGTGCTCCTCGATTTCCATGGTTTCTACCTTGCATTCAGCTAACCTTGGATAGTAAGTTTTCTCAACTTGCTATGCTTCAATACAATCACACCAGGCGGAATTCAATTACCTTCTTCTGGTTTGGTAAATTGCCTCGTAGTTTTGGCAAAATTGGCTATATAGTCTTGGTGCATAGTAGTTCAGGTACCTTAAAAATTTAGCTTTTGTTAAAAAATTCTGGTTATTTTTAGTTCATTCAAAAGCTGTGAACTACCATCATCATGTGGTATCCCAAGCAAAAGAAGGACATTGTAGGTCTGCCTATTTCCCCCTTTTTGCCTTTAGCTTTTAACAATGGGGGAAAAAAAGGAAAAGGGAGAAGGGAAATGCAAGGTATCTCCATATAGCTGTGTCTCAGTTTTGACACATATATTATTTTTGCTATCATGATGTTATTTTTTCTTAAAAAAAAAGTTTCAAGGCCAGCATGAGCCACAAAGTGCACTGAATCACTGGTAAACTACATGGATAACAATTTATTAAAAAAAATAAGGATGTTTTGCTTTTTGTAGTTGTCAGGATACAGGATATTCACAAGAAGGATAAACCACCTTCCATAAAAAAAAAATAAGAAATAAGATGTGTCTTCTAACTAGCAGTTGTTTAGAACATAATAGTTTTCATGAAGGTTAAGCAATACTTCAATCCCGCCAGCCTCATGTTTTTCAGAGGTGGAAAAAGGGCCTATCTGTGTGTCTTCTTAGTATGTACCCAGGTATAACACTGAGCAAAACTCCCTTCTTCTTTAGGTCATAAATAACTTCTGTTGCCTAAGGTTAATAGTACTAATTAGTATCAGTACTAACAGGAGAAAGATATGAATACTTATACTGATATTACTTCACTATTCTATAGCTGCTGTAAAGATGTATGGGATATTATGCCATTTAGTTTAAGCTGCAATATTCCTAAATAGCTTGTGTCACTTCCAATCTGAATTATTTTCTTATTATAATTAAGTTAATAGGTTAAGAGATGCACCTACAGGAGTTTGCACACTACAACAAATATATAATTTCTAATTTTTGCATATCCTAATAGTTGTATTTTAGAAAGTCTTCATTGAAAAATAAATTGATTATACAAACTACAAGATGCTGATATTCAGCAGTCATCATCATCATCATGGCTAGGCTTTGCGAACGAAGATTTGGGAAGGGCTCTACCCACGTTTGTTACAAGCACGCTGGTGGTTAAAAAAGCCAATACGAGATAGACAGCAGAAGGACTCCTTAGTTGGTATATTCTGCAAGACACAATTCTTTCTGCATTGTCTTTTGTCCTCGAGAGTGATCCTGTGTGCTTTCTCAAAGGCATCAGCAGCGTTATAGATGGTGTGTCTCCAGGCCTCCTGATTGGAGGCCAGAGTGGACCAGTTATGTTGATCAATATGGCCAAGGCTGAGATGTTGTTTCAGGGAGTCCTTGTATCTTTTCTTCGGGGCTCCTCTCATGCGGCAGTCGGTGGCAAGTTCACCATAAAGCAAGATCTTAGGGAGGTGGTGGTCCTTCATCCTGGAGACGTGCCCTGCCCAGCACAGCTGTGTTCTCATCAACATGGCCTCAATACTTGTGATTGCTGCTAGTTCTAGAACAGATGTATTGGTCACATAATCTGACCAGTGGATGTTAAGGATTGAACGGAGACAGCGTTGATGGAAGCGTTCTAGGAGACTCAGGTGGTAGCAGTAGATGACCCATGATTTGGATCCATATAAGAGAGTAGACAGCACTGTGGCTCTGTAAACACTGATCTTGGTACTTCAAGTGTTTATTTCGCCAAACTCTTTTATGAAGCTTTCCGAAGGCACTATATGCCTTTGCTAAACTGTTGTCTATCTCCCCGTCAATCTTACCATCCAAGGAGATGAGGTTACCTAGGTAATTAAACTGCTGGACTGATTTGAGCACTGATTGGCCAATGGTGATGTGGGGATGATGGGGGACTTCCTGAGGTGCAGGTTCATGGATAACTTCTGTCTTCTTTAAGCTGACTTCCAGCCCAAAGAGCTCAGCAGCCTCTGCAAAGCAGGATATTAAACGCTGCAGAGCTGCTTCTGTGTGGGCAACAAGGGCGGCGTCATCAGCACGAAGCAGCTCCCGGACAAGATGATTTAAGGTCTTAGTTTGGGCCTTCAGTCGCCTTAGGTTGAAAAGGCTTCCATCAGTATGGTATTGAATGTAGATACCGTCCTGATCATCGAGGTCTGCCGCGGCCCTTTGGAGCATCATGCTGAAAAAGACTGTGAATAGGGTTGGTGCGAGAACGCAGCCTTGTTTTACGCTATTAGTTATTAGAAAGGGCTTTGAATAGTTCAATATAAGACTTCTTCCTCAAATATGAATACAACGCTTTAACAGTACAGAGAAGTGTACACATACATAAAAAGTTATGCATAACTGCAGCACTAAACTATACTTTTTTGAGACCTTTGCACTCTATTCTTTTGTTAAGTTTTATAGCTATAAATTATATTTACATGGTTAAAAGCTGTTAAAGGCAAAAATGTTACAAGAAAGGTACTTTTGTAAACAACAGAATGAGAACTAAAGCAAGGACTACTTCATACATATGGGCTTGCAGTCAATTATTCTTCAATAACAGCTAAAAAAATAATTTCATTCAAATATTCAGATGGAATCTGGTCACAATACTTGCAGAAAATATCTATGCATCATTAGAAAGTGAATGGGGTATATTTATTGTCGAACAATTTTAGCCAAGCAGTTCATCTTTAAGAACTCTTTTGCTTTCATATTTTAAAGTTAAAAGCATGAGATAGATTGCACACTTACTGACACCCCAGCAATCTTGATGAGTCAAGTGAGTTGGAAATCTTATACTGGTAAGAACTTTGCAGCTGAACATACTCTATGGTTTAAATATTTTAATGACAGTTCAGTGTGGTCTGGATTCTGAGGGATCTGGTCTTCCCAGATCAATGACTGAGACACAGCAAATTTTTAAGCTTGAGTCCAATTACCTCTCTTTTATACTGAGTTTTACTTAAGCAAAAGCCAATGACAGTGGGAGTAGTACTGCACTGAGGAAATTGGGCAAATTGATCTCATGTCAGCACTTTTTTAGAGGCAAAGATTACTAGGGAGAAGATTAATACTAATCTCTGAGTAATAAATAGAGTGATAAATCCCTTTCAATAATAAAAAGTGATGACTATATGAATAAATTAGCCCTCTTGCCATGAAATAAAAAATCTAAAACCTTATAAAGTACTATTTTTACAGACTACATCTGTATTGCCAGTAAATAGAATTATCCAACTTGTATTTAATGATTACCCAACATACTGCAATATTTTCTTGATTTTATATATTTTTACATTGGTGCCAAGTTTTTAATAGTTTAGAAGACAGTTTAGTAAGGAAAACCACAAAATATTACAGATTTTTTTTTTTTAATATAGAATGTTTGTGTACACTTCATATATTACAGAAATTTAAGAAAACAAATCATAGGAATTACAGTTTAAAAATATCAGTTCTGATTTATTACTAAACTTCATGTACTCTAGGCATTTATGTACTAGTTTATCATTTGGGAGATGCCCTTTTTGTTTATTTAACTGCCAACCAAGAGGCAAGATGCATAACTAAATAGGCATTAAAATAATGCCCGTACATGATATTCAAACCTTACAGGATAAGATAGTCACTGGAATCTTAAATCAAATAGGGGAAAGTAGAAATAATTAAGAAGAGGACTTTTCTCAAACAAATTCATCCCTTCAGTTTTGATTCTGTGCCAGTTCTGTACATGCTTATTTTCAAGCCAAGTTGATACTATTCTCTTAAAAACACAGAAGATTCCAGTAGTAATTAAATTTGAATACAAGTTTTGGACATGATTCAGCATTGATCTCTCATCTGATCTTAAAGTGAATATCCTAATCTAATTTTTAAGCAAGACTTAATTGTACAAGAATGTTACTAAAGCCCATTTTCCCTTTTTCATTTAAACAAAAATTTTATTTTAATTAGTGACATTGTGGTTATGTTTTTTATTTTTTAAATTATAATGAATATGTTAGTTAAAAAATATTTAGATCTTCATTAAAGAAAGAGAACCCTACAAAATACTTAAAATACTGTTTTTAGAAGGTTGTTCCAAAAGCAGAAAGGAAAATTGCCTGTAGCATTATAAAAACAATATTGCTGCAACCTGTGACAATAAACCCCAATATATCTCATGACATGTCCCTCTGCAGAAATATAGGAAAGAATTAACGCGATGTTAAATTTAATTAACAATGATTTCTCTTTCTTTCTTTAGTGTTCATTGTAATCAAACTGGAATCTTTCTTTGCAGCAGTTTGTGTATTGAAACCCAGCATCCTTCTTTGCGGAATATTAATGAGCAGATAATTAACTACAATAATTTCATGTAGGCTATTAATTAGCTGTGGAGTAAAATACTACTAAGTGAACCACTGCTTTCTGCAGGAAAGAACTGTAACTGTTCAAATCTCATAACTTCTCCCTATTTTTTTTTATTTTATTTTGCCAGAACTAGCATCTAATAGTCATCAATTTCTTACTGACCTTGAAGCCTCAAGTGCTTAACATACCCTCCGATCATTCCTATTTTAATCAGCTTAAAATGCTGGTAAGTAAAATAATCTTCTATATTAGCACTCACTACTAGATATTTTTTTAAATTTTCTTTACCTTCACTGGATCTCACTCCTACTATTTGAACTCACTAATTCTTGCCCAAAAATTGCAAAGCTCTCACAAAATTAATTGTACTTTCCCTTTTATATTACCTTCCTGCAAGACAAGCCTCGATGTTTTGGCTGCAGTCACACTAAGTAAAAAAATCAAATTGTTCCACACGTAAAGAATTCCCAGTCAGAATCTACAATACCAGCATCTCCTCCACTCTTAAATTTCTCCTGCTGGCATACACACTGGCAGAAAATCAGTAATAAAAAGCTTAATAACCAAGTATTTCACACTCCTTGTTTGTGCTAAACCCTCTAATTATCTTTGTTATCCAGTCTCCTTTCTTTTAGCTTTATCTGTTATTTGTCATCTTCTAATCTTTTAAGTTATGAGCTGTTTGAGTTACCCATTTGAATGGTGTCCTAATAAATGGTGTCTGAACTAATTGAGTTATCCATTACTAGCCATTAATGCAATAAATACTAAATATATTATTATTACCACAACCATAAGAAGTTATGTGCATTCCTTTATTGCCATGTATCTATTTTAGAACCCTCCAGCAACAATTAGGGGATATTGGAGGTAAATGAGGCAAAAAATAACTACTGTGCCTTTCTGGCCTTAGCACAGAAATGTGGCAAAGCTGGTTAAAAATAAGCCCACTGAAAGAGGACAAATTCCTGACAGCAATGGCAGTTCTACATCCTACCTTAGGAAATGGTCCCTTTTTGACTGATCCAAGCAGCAGTGACTCACCATTTCTAAAACTTGGGGAAGGATGGTTACTGAAAGTAGTATGAGAAGAGAGGTAGCCATTACCTTCCTACTTAACACAGCAGCTTAGGAGAAGGCAAGCCATTCCCTCTTAAAGAGCTCCCTGCTGACTTGACTCAGTTCGAAAAACCACAAACATGAATAAAAACATTAATATCCTACTGAGAAATTAAGATGATGAAGAAGGTTGGTAAACTGTTTAGCATTAAACTCAATATTTAATAAATACTATATCTCATAAATGTAAACACACAAATCCTTGTCTCCTTTTGTAATGGAAATATTTCTCCTCCCAGTTTTTGGTCTTTTCATCATTATTTTGGAAACATCTATAGGGTGTTTTTCATCACAACATTATTACAATGTTGTTGAAATTTGCTTTTTGCATTTTGCTTCCTGTGATTTATATTTTTGCTCTTTATGTCCATTAATAAAGCAAATTAGCACTGGTAAGCACAATTTCTATTGATTAAGTCCTTCATCTAATAGATAAACCAGTATTATAAAATGAAATGTCACCAGCTATTTAAGAATTATCATCCAAAATACAATATGACTATGGCTAATTTAATTCAAAACTAAATGTGCATTAACTCAGGATCAGTCCAAAGTTAAAAAAGAAAAACTGAGTATTAAGTTAACTGGAAATAGGAAGATATTTGATGAAAAACTTGAGAGAAACTCTATTAGGAAGTACCAAAGTGACACAGAATAAATCTCATTTTCAGAATTGATCTAGGATACTTCCTGCATTTTAATTACTGATCATCTCACAAGGACATAACCTACATGACTTTAAACATGGTACCATTAAAACAGTCTCAGAAGCCAGACCTCAACACAAACTACATAGCAGATAAGTATTTACCCATCTTTTCAGACTCTGAAGTCTGCTCCAGGCCCCATGCAGCCACAGGAAACCCACTAAAAGCCCTTCTTTTAGACAGGTTAGAGCTAGTTTGTACCTAGACGCAACCACAGGAAAATGCAGGACGTCCTGTGTTAGGATATTCAGTGATACAGTTATACATTCTAAGTGTCATAGGCCCTGGACAGACATTACTTGGAGCAAGGACAGAATCCGTCTTTCACCCGCTTCCTTTCTTCCCCAAAGACTCTGTAACCCTGTTTTGCACAGGGACATTGATACCCCAGTACAAATAGAATAGTTCATCCATCTTCTCTTCCATGAAGCCCACTTTACAGGGCCACTGTTTGGAGCAGTTTTAGGTGGGCTTAAAAGCTCTCTTCAAGGCAGATGAGAATGAATGCAACCAGAGAGCACACATCTCACATGAAGTATTTAAGAAATAAAGCATATATTGTTTGGATCAAAGACCACCATGCAAGTATAAAAATTCATATCTAAATTAACAAATTTACAGTTAAAGGAATACAACTGTGAGGTCTATATATCTGAATAGACAGGCTACAGGTTCGGGTGAAGGTTTAGAGTGGGGCACACGAGTGCAGAGTGTCACTGCTGTGCAATGCTCACCTCTGCCCCAGCACCTTTCATCTCCCTACACAGCCTGTTGGTTGTGAAAAGCCTCATTCTCATCCATTCGCCAGGAATATTTGTAGTCCTGACACCAGGAGTTGTGTGTGTCCATTTACAGCATAGAATGTAAGAACTATTCCTCCACCTCCTTATGGACTTCACCGACATTCAAACTATAGAATTTCTTATCAGGAGGCACTACATTTTGAAGCTTAAAGATCTAACAATGATTTTCTCCCAAATTAATAGTTTTGCTTCATGCCAGCTTAATTCTTTAGTTCACCTGGCTAGCCTAAGTAGCCTGCCTGCCCAAAGCCAATTGCCCCAATGAATCTGTTTTTTAAAAGTTGACCAATGTTCATGCAAAAGTGCAGCAGTAGGTTAGGAAGAGCATTTCACATGACTGAGTTTTACATTTCTAGGTGAGATGGTGCTACGGATTTCATGTTAAGGAAGCTGAGATGGGAATTACTGGAATAGGAAGAAAAATAAACAGCAACTCCATTTAAATAAATCAGTTCTTCACAATAATAGAACCAGAAGGATCCTTTTCATTTTAAATGAACGTCTTCATCATGGGGAAATTTTCCTGCTAAGGCATTGTGCAGGCAGAGCAGTTTATGGGTTTTTCTTATACCCATACAACCTTGAAGGCTACTTGCACTCAGCCTCTAAGCAAAAATCACACGGTCACTACTGTGAATTACACATGTGGAACTCCTGTTTCCAAGTGGCTGGTATTTTTCTACAGAGATCACATTAGTGCAAGAGGAAATTCCAGGTGCTCACAGTTCAAAATATTGTAGTTCAGATATCAGTTGTTCAAAGCAGTATTTATATGTTAAATATTTAGGTATTTTAACATAGTAACAACCTTTTTAATAAAATAATTACTAGTTGGAGAGGTTCAAGAAAGCAGCAGAAAGACCAGAGAAATTCAGAAAACAGAAAAGCATGAAAAATTACATCCTAGTAAAATCCTAATCCAATAGTTCAGATTAAAAATCTAGTCCTAATGCAGAACTGCAAATATATTAATTTTGTTGAAAATTGCAAACAGATAATTAACAGGTTCATAGTTTTTCAAATTGATGCAGACATATACATGCTTGTTTACCACAGTTTCAGAAGTAAAACATATACCGCAGAAAGAAGGATCTGATAGGACATCTTGAAATATACTTCAGAAATAAGCAGAAACCTGAAGTTTGAGGGTTCTCAACTGGAAGGTGGTTTATTTCATCTTTTTATATAATCACACTAAGAAAATACACTCTGTGTTCCCCAGTGAACAAATAAATACAGCAGCCAGATCCATATGACATCCTGCTGGCTATGAACCCTTGTCAGGCCTTTCATCCTGCCCATAACTCCAGTATGAAATTACAAGTTATGGACACGGGATTTATTTAGTGCATTCTTAGCATTCCCTATCATTATATACAGCTGAATCACCGGTATCCTGAGGCAGTGAAAAACCTCAGTCACTAATTCTTCATACTGTTGTTGCACCATGTTCTGAAATACACAAAGAACTTTTAGCTGCAGGCTAGGCTCCTTACAAAGGTTGTTCTTTCTCTGCCCTACTTTCAGATCATTTTATCCTACAGAGATTAAAGCCCTTCTTCTAATTTATTTATTAGTCTGAACACCAAAGAAGGTTTTTTTATGATCTGTAACCATAGCAGTAATAATATCACACTTATTACTTGAGAGTGTGTGAAAAATACTGACCAAGGGGTGATTTAAAAATATCTACACTCAGTAAGAGAAGGTAAAATTAATGGAAAAGACAGTGGCAGAGTTGACTTATCTATTGAATTCAGAATTCCATTTGCTTATTAGCACAGCTAGTAAGTAAACTAATGCAGATGTCCTGCAAAGTAGTTGGAGACAGCAATTAGCAGACTTTCTACCTGTAATCCTCTTGGTTGTTCTCAACAAAACTAAAAATGGAGAGAATTAGGTTGAATTCACATCAATATACACACATGAATCTTAAAATAAATAAATCTCCAATAGGAGAAAAGGAGCCTTCTTTGCCTGTTCAGAAATAGATTTACTTATATGCAGAACTTAGTGCTGCTCAATAAAATCATTAAATGAGTCACTTAACATGAACTAAAAAGGTCATAATTTTCAACAATATTACAGAGACCATTTGTTTGACGATGCAAATGTATTATTAAAACTTGCTACTTTAAAAGCACAACCTGGAGCACTGGAGTCACTCATACAGTAAACATGAAATGGAAGTCTTAAAACCTATTTCATTTTTAAATAACTAAACAAATTCATTAGAAGTTATGAAAAAAACCCTCATGTGTACTGTGTTAAAAGAACACATCTATATGCACCAATATATATACCTAAAAAGTTATAGAAGATCAACACTAATTCCAGTCTTAATGACAGATGTTTAAAAATGGCAAAAAGCCCCTCCAAATGCTAAGTGTCTTAATAACAGTTTCAGATGAAAAACAGTGTGAATATTCTCTTAACTATATGCTACCTTACCCTCAGCCTTAGAGGCAATACTTCATAGTCTATGTGTAGAAATTTCTGACCAGTATATTCTAAACATATAGAATGTTTTCATATATTAAAAAAAAAACACCAAAAACAAACAAGTTTTCTAAGAACTGTGTGAAGCATTTGGCTGTTTTTCCTATTTCTTAATGACAACAAAGCTACAGTAACTCTACTTTTTTAAAAGACAATTAAAATGAAAGACTTTCCCATTCCAATCTCCTAGCTCTTGCTAAAAAAATTGCATATTTAATTTATTACAGTACAACAGCACTTTGCTAAAAAATTAATGAAAAATTGAGGGCAAATCTGCAGAACCATTAGTGAAAAAATTGCAACTAAAACATTTTAAAAACAAACAATTAGCAATTTTTCAGTGTTCTAGGTTTCTGCATTAGGAAAGATATGGAGGAAAAAAAAAGAGTCAGTAGTCTGAACTTAGTAAGTCACCATAATGATTTTCATATCCTAATAAGACAACTTTTGTCCTTACTAAGTAATCTTAAACTGACCTCTTTTAGGCTTATGCTCCCTCTGTCTGAAGTCTAACAAACTGATTTTTGATTGCTGAAAGGTTTTCATTGCACAGTGACTGGAGAATCAGATTCCACTTTCAGTTGCAATGGCACAAGAGCCATCATGACTGTGAGTTTTTCACAGTTCTCTGTGGAATGATGCTGATAGATACTAAGATTATTTACAATTCACATATTAAATATATGTTTTATATGGTGTTCTTCACATTCTTCCTGAAGGAACTGAAGACAGCTGCTCAACTCCTAAAATGCTGAGGGCTATTGGAGATGGGTGCTAGAAGAATTGGAAATTCTTGCGTAATATTTATAGCATGACAGGGAATAAAGACGGGATAGGTTTAACCATGTTCACAGCTGACACTTTGATAAACTGGATCTGGGGGTGGGTGGGATGGGATGCGATAATGTTGCCTGGGATAATCTCAGAGATTGTGTTTTTAGCAGAAGTGTAACCAAAGTGTTTTGACACTGAACCAAAGGCAAGATCAGCTGAACTGCTGCCTCTCTGCTTTTCTCATCCAGGAAGAGAGGTAAAATGAAGTGCATGACCATATTTTTTGAAGTCAGACACCAAACAATTAACATCATTAAACCTATTTTGTATCACTTTGTAATTTTTAACCCTTGGAAAACAGTACTGTCCCAGCCATCACAATTAGGTAACCATTTTTCCATTTGCACAGTACATAGAAAAGAATTACTTAATTAAAAAGCAACAGAGGATTACTATCCAGAAATAAACTCATTATGTGGCAAGGTAGGTAGGTATACTTCAGAGTACTGCTGGATACTGATAAGTAAAAAGAGGGTTGGGCTTTTCAGGCTGCAAAACAAAACAGAACCTGACCCCTACTGCTGTTCATGAAAATTAGGGACATTTGCTTTTTCTGTATTCCAATGTAAGTTAACCTTAAGGGAAAGTGACTCCATCTCTTTAAATCACACTCAAACATGTCTTCAGGTTCAAATAGTTTCTCTTTGTAGACAATAAAACATTTATACTTAGAGAAGTACACTTCACAGAAACCAAGAACTGAATGCTTCTAAAGAAGCATACCAGTGCAGGTCTATGTGAAAAAGCAATTAAAAGAATAGAAATAGGGCACATTCTATATACTGCTTGTCATTAAATTAACAAAAATGCAGGTTTACCTTGATTCATCAATTCAGGGTGGCATAACACATGAAAAAGAACAATACCAATTACACAGTACATCTAGTACAGTATTCTCCACAGTACTTAATACTGGTATAATTCTACTACTAATATTTACTGGGACAAAATCATAGGTGCTTTTGAAACCACAGTTTCACCTCTTGTCTTTTCTTCTTTGGAATTCACATCACTTCATGACAAGTAACATGCACACAGTAATCTTGATACAACATCTTCTGCTCCTAGATGCCTCACCATCTTTTAACCTTTGAGATCTCAGTTATCCCTTAAGATATCTGAACACCACAGTAAAAATGGAACTTTCTCATGTTGAATTTTATGGTACAAACAAACAAAAAATAAATCAGGCACATGAAAGAAGCAATACTGATTGTTATTTTCTCATGCTTGTTTACACTGTTTATATTTTATGGAACACATTTCAGTGTTTATTCTACTTGTAAGGGTTGAAAATCACATTTTTTTTTTCTTGGCATACACTGTGACTGCTTAGAGACTGCTTTTCCTTGAACTAGTGGGCATTGATTACCACGAAGGACAAGGTAAGGTAGATTATGCTGCTACTTTGGCAGATATCCTCTGAAGTACTTGTGTCTTACATGTTCAGGGCTTAATCAGACACAGGACTTTCAATTAGGAAAAAAGGTTTTTCTTTTTTCAGGTGGGTAGAAAACATTGGTTCTTCTGTTGTCCCGGACACAGTCCATTTTGACTTCTAATCTGAGCATCTAACAAAAGTGGTTTATATGCCAGGATAAAATTGTACTTTTTGAGATTGACGGTATTTGAAGTACTCACATTCTTCCTCCTCTATTTTTGTTATTGTGATGCTTCATCATTTACCAGGTCTAAAGTTCATTAAAATGTGTTGGAAAACTATTCTAAACTCTGCATGTGGTTTCATTGATCCTCCTGAATAAATTTTTATGGATTACTGGCTAAAATTACAAGGGGTTGACCCTGAAAACTGGCTTGGTTCTGTTCCTTTAACGTCTGTATTTTTACAACAAAACAATCTAGACTGTTACTGTAAATTCAATGTTTCATTTCATTCATGTTTCAAAAATATAACAATCCCTTAGCTCAACAGCAGTTTGTACTGAAATAGATGCAAATGAACCTACACGAGCTGAAGATTTGGAAGAAAAGCTGTCAAGCCTACAGAAGCTTACAAAGAATCTTTAATGTTGGCCACTTGGAACAAAGTGCATTGCTATTATTGATCAGAAATAAAACTAAAAATATTGCAATTTAATAATAGTCAGAGGACTTGAAAAAAAAAGAATAAAAAAAAAGGAAGTAAAAAGAAGTAAAGCCATGCCAAGAAACTGAATTATTTTCCTGGAAACAATTAAAAATTAATGATTAAAATGAAGATGGCATGGTTCATGACAGTATTTTATTATTTTAATAATATCCTTTCAAAATGCTCTTTCATGATAATGTTAGAGGATATTTTAAAGATCAAATAATTTATAGGCAAATAAGGTAATATGATCCTATTGTGGCTCCAGATGTTTTGGTTTTGAAAAATATGAATTGCAGATTATGGTACAAATTTCTATAACTGACACTGAAACTGAATTGCCGAAATCCTAAAAGAAAAAATATAATTAAAGACAAAAGGAGTTATGAAAGAATATACTCAGCTTTTTCCCAATGTCTTTCCCAATATGGAGAAATTAAGCTACATTTTGTAATTATGATCCATGTAGAGGTTAGTAAAACAATAATTCAAACAGCTTGCTTAAATTAATGTTAAATTTATGTGTTAGGTATGTCACAACTATATTCTCTCTTCACCATTCTGATCTACTGGTAATGACAGTAAAATATAGGAGGCCTGGCTCAAATATTATTCAGTATTCCATCTTTTTTTGTCTTATTTCATAGCAAGTACTTCAATTACTTGGAGATGATGGAATTTTACTTTTCTGGAATTTGAAAACTTAGTCACATTTCCTTTTGATCTATGTTCTGTAAGTCTTGTCAGCAAGATTTCTCTACATCAGATAATTTACAATACAGTGAATTTGCAATACTATTTAATTGTTAACAATTAAAATGACAGCGGCCACAAAGAAGACAGAGGTTCTCACTTCACAAGGAGCCATATGGAGAGAACAAGGGGTGACAGGTGAAAGTTGCACCAGGAGAGGTTTCATCTCAATAAAAGTAATACATTTTTCATGATGAAAGCAATCATTTACTGCAACAACTTTCCCATGGACATGGTAGAGTCCCCACTACTCATGGTTTTCAAGGTGTTGCTTAGACTGAGTGCTAGGTAATCTCATCTAGACTCCCTTTTCCATGAAAGGTTGGACCTTTCATGGATTTTTGATGTGCTAATCTGGGATGTTCTATGACTCTATGATTATATATCTCTAGATCTCACCCTCTAGTATGGAAGGCAATATTAATACATCCATTTTCAGGTGGAAAACCTGAGGAAAATAAGTGACTTGGCTATCATACAGTAAGTGGTCTGCAGAGCTGGGACTAGGATTTCCCAACTAAAGAATGCTCAATGATACTCTTTTCCAAAAAAAAAATTGAAATGTCATTATAAAGGGATGATTTCCACTAACTTATTTGCACTTATTTCCCAACTCACTGATTTGCCAGACCAACGCAAAAAGTGTGAAAAATCTTTCCGATTTCCAGTTCCCAGGGGAATCTGTTCTCTGAATAATTTTCTCTGAAGCTGACTCATCTAAATAAGATCTAAATTTGTCCGGAGCCAATATTTACATGAACAAGTGACAGACTTAAAAATATTTAAAATGGGAAGAGGAAACAATTTGGTGGGGATTGCAAGGTTTTCAAAACAAGGCAAATGAATCCAATATTCCATGTAGTAAAATGCTCTTTCAAACAGATGTGGAAAAGAACTTCATATCAAACACAATGAATGTAAGACATAAACATGCCTGCAAGTAAAAGATAATTTTATGGCTTTTGGGAATGATTTTGCAATACATTTTATCTCAAAAAATTACAGGAAAATGAATTTAGAAAAAAATGTCCTTGATGCCTTCCCATTTAATTAGATGCTACTATACAGGTGAACATCATTTATGAAAAGTATTTTTTATGAATTTGTCTATATACAGAAGTACCACACATAACTATTCCAAGTACATCAAAATTATTTAAGGTCTCTGGAATCTTCAGAGTTTGATTGGAATTATATGAATGCTTACACAAGGCAGGGGAAACAGCCATGCTGATGTCAGCAAAAAAATGAATCCCCAGTAAGGGTCTGTAGCTATTTAACTATTTTGAAAGAAAAATAGTAAATGAAAAGTTAATAACAAAATATTTATAATGGATCCTATAAATGGCTCAATATTTTAAAATAACTGATGTGAACTGTACAGTTCAGGAATAGCATACTTATGGTTCTACTTAACGTCATTTTTATTAGAAAACTATTTACAATTTATTTACCTTAACAAAACTTACTCACTCATCATTCAAAAATCCCAAAGACAGATGCTTTCCATCATGTCCAGAACTGAACATTATTTCATTGTATTATTTCAATTATTGTTTGAGATGCCATGTGTTCCATTTTTGTAGCATCTTTCTTTTAAGGAGTAATTCCACAAACATCTATGACTGATTGTATTGTTTCTTCTATCACCACTATTATTAAGCCAATAAAATAATTATCAAGCACTAGGCTAAGTGTAAAGTGCTTGCAAAGGCAAGAATTCTCTAGTATCAAAAGTGCCAAGGATTCATTGTTTTGGATATGTTGCAGGGTTAAGAAGAGTGATAGCACATGAAATTTTTAAAGAGTAAATTGTTCATGTCAACTAACTGTATAAATTCACAGATTGTAGAGATTTTGTAGTGACATATAGCTCAGTTAACTGAAGGAAGAGTTTGAAAATGAATTCATAAATATTTAACACATGATAATTTTTGTCTCTGTTTTTTTCAGTCAATTTTTAATAATAATAAATCAGTACTGTCCATATGATGATCTACGGGACAAATACATACTTCTGTTTCACCTGCTATCCTGCAAGCTACTGGGAATGAATGTTACAGAAGTGGACAAAACTAAGCATGAGAATGCCTTTTCCACTGGCTCAGAGCCCTGTTAGTACTAGATGGGAGTTTTGCCTCTCCTGCCATTAACTGTATTATGGACTGGAAGATTATCTCAATCACAGCCCAGCACAGGGCAGGCAAAGGGGCAGCTATATTACCTTGGCCCACAGAGGAGTCTCTCCTCTCCAGAGCTGGTGTTATCTGAACATTGTGCTCAAGCACTGCTTAGCAGAGCAACAGTACTGAAAAACAGCAATAACTACATTAACAACCATTCTCAATATTTATTCCAATGTACAGGCACATCCTATCCACTGGAAGGACAATGGAACGTAATTCAAAAGCATTAAAACTTTAAACCTGCATTTAAAGAGTAGTTATACTGATTATTTTTAATATATGCCTAATTTTTTTCTTCAGAGCAGCTGAGTACCTTGCATGATTAAATACAAACTCTGCAAAGAAATCCACTGTCTCTAAATACAAATAATATTTTATAATTGCAGCTAGCTTAATTTTGAGACATCATGTAATCTGTTAAACATAAAAGTTGAATGAGGCCTTTTGACTTTCAATATGCTCTAGAAAGTAATCTGCACATTAAATTTTGTGAAAACTCTGTAAAGCCACCATAAAAAAAGAAAATTGCCTTTTTAAAATCACATTTGTATGAAGATGTGTCCCTGTGGCTTCCTCATATCTGCTGCCAATGACTGAATGCTCACCAGAAGTAAACGGAACTGAGCTGACCATCTGCATTCTTGAAACACAACTGCGTGCCAACAGCTAAGAAGTAAACATACAGAGATACACAGATAGATGTATAGACCAAGCTTCTTCATCCTGGAAAATACAGCTTGAAGAATAATGCCATGATAGAGGTCCATGACTGTCATCAAAATTAACAATGCATCAATTGCAGCACCATTTGCAACTCTGGGACAGAAAGCATTACCATCACACTGCCTCCAAACCTTGCCAACATGAACATGTGTTGTCAGGGCAGACATTAGTGGAGAACAGACCTTGACAAGCAAGCAGTGATTTCACCCTCTTGGTGAGAATCACTTGCCAATTATGTGGCAAAGGAATTTCTGAATTACATAAATTGCCACATGTATAAAAATTTAAATAAATATATAATTCATGCTCTAACCTTCTATTGCTCAAGAGGTAGCCCTTTTCCACAAATTACATTAATATCCAAGGAATTATGGCCCAGATTAACACAGATTTGGATTGATTCTATCTAGATATTTAAAGCAGGCTTTGATCGCATTCTGCTACAGTAGTGTTCTAATTAAATCTGTAACAGGAATAGGTCTGAAGTATTTGCAATTAAGAAGTTGAAAATGCTGGGAAAAAAAACAACTGAAGTGTAATTTGGTCATCTTTAGCACCTAATCTATAGTTATTTATATATTTCTTTTTCTTCCAAGCCAGGTCTAGTTGGCATGCATCTATAAAAGTACATTTCCTACACATCAGTATAGTCAAGCTGTAGATGAATTCATGACCCATTGGACTACTTCCACTAGTTTTTCATATGAGATCTTTTATCATGTATTGTTTAGAGCAAAGGTTTAAAAGTGAAATACACTTCCATCTAACATATAGAGAAATACTCTTACAACTAAATTTAAAGCTATCTTTTTCAAGACATATAAAACATCCTTAGCAAGTCATATTCATTTCCTAAAGTGAACATATCAACACTAACAAATCTCAGCACCCCAGCAAATGAGTGACTACTGTCTAAACTTCCTCCCTTCACAGATTTAGATTGACTAGTTTCTTACAGAAGCTGTTTCACTCTATTTCAAGCTAATGTGCTAATGTCCAAAGAAATCTTTAAACTCATCAAACAAATGATTTCTCAATAACTACAGTACCGCTTTTTATATTGTCTATGAATCATCCTGTTGGACCATCCTTGGTCCCCCCAGAAAAGCTGTCTGACTATCTTCATGAAAGGTAGTGTTTCAACTCAACTCAGATTGATCTATCTTGTATGGATTACAAAACACATTTTAATATCAGGATACTACACAGAATATAATGTATCCTTGTTCCATCAAACATCTAAAATGCAGTAGATAATATGGCTCAATACTGAAATACTCTTGTATTCAGGTTGCAGAGCTAATTTTGCAAGCATTATTTATTTTAATGATACTAAGTCAGTACCAAACTGAATTCCAGTTGGAAAACCAGGTCAGTTCAGGTCTTCAACTATGTAGACAAAGGAAGGCAGAGGACAAATGCTGGTAGTCAGTCAGTCATGAAGGGCAATTTAATTCTTTGCAGCCAGGTCTACACAAAACACATATAACAACTATAAAGACTCCTTATTCCCTGATTAGAGTTAGTAAATAAATTGATACATGTCCAAAGGCATGCTAAACAATGGAAAAGATTAGCACAGCAGCAGAATTTGGTACTTAATGCACAGGAGTGGTACCTGAGAGGATAGAGGCATCCTTCCTGTCTACACAAGACCTGCCGTGCTGCTCTGCATGAACAGTCCTCAGCATGGCTCAGCCCACTGTGCACACCTGACTGTTCCTCTGCATATTCTCACTTTCACCTTTGCTTCTGGCTGTCCCTTAAGTCATCAGCTCACTCATAAAGCAAGTGAGGATGATCTTAAGGGTGAAATTGTGACACTCAAATTAAGTTTTCTCACCAAAATTGAGACTTCTACAATATAGATATTTAAATATCCTACCTGCCTGGATTCAATTGATTGCCAAGGGAAAGAAATGGATCTTTCTGGAAATGCCACTTACTGCTTCTCACAGGGCACATCTGGGAAAGGCTATGTGAATTGCCCTCAGAAGTGCCTGTTTCTTTTCATTAATTATAGAGGAAGCCCAGAGAACTAGCTCAGATTTAAATGGGTACACCATGATTGCTATGTTAGGTGGGATGAAGCTCATCTGTGCCTACATTTTGTTATTATAGTGTAGATCATGTGCCTAGAATTGTCTAAAGAGGCCAGAGTCACACTGCCACAATGAGGATTGTTTTGCTAGTGCAGGTACTACAAAAGACAGTTTTAATAATTCCTGATAAGCAGTCAGATAAGGCTTGGCATACAGATAGTATTCTTGAAACCAGTAAGTCCCTGCAGAAGTGTGAGGAGATCCCATAACTTGACAACCAATACTGACAGCCCAATGTTTTAAGAGTCATAAGAAGAAAGGGATAAAAACAGCTTCCTTACAGCTTTTTTTTTCCTCTCTAGGCAGTAAATTTTGTATTTCATAGATATGCCTCCATAAAAATAAAGTTTTAACTATGTTTTTGACCACGTTTATAAAACAGTGAAAAAAAGATAACTTTGCATCTATCAAAATACTACAGTTAGATAGTATCTATAATTATACTCCAGCATATATATGTATATTTATGTATTTCAGTGATGAATAACAAATCAGTCTTTTGTTATTCTACCACAACAGTCAAGTAGGTTACTAAATATGAAGTGTTGGAGATAAAGGATACGGTGATGGATTGAGCCTACCAACTGAGTCAGCATTAAGCTTCTAATTAACAGAATATATTTTAGAATTAAATCAGTAACTCAATATCCAAACCTCTGTATCACAGTGCTAACATTTAAACTACTTGATCTCCACAGATTAAAAAAATCCTGATATTAGGGCATTTTGACTGGCTTACCTGAAAAAAATGACTAGAAGTACTCTTAATAACATTCTTTCCAGAACGTAAGATCCATATAGGAATTATATGGGAATAATTACAGCAGAATAACTTATTCTAGTCTATTTCCCCTCTGCAGACAAAACTTTGTTTTAATGTCATTCTACTGATTTCTGAAGAACTACTCTCAGTTTCCTAAAGTGAAAGATGAGACTCAAGCTCGTTGTGTTCTCATCACCTTCATATGTTCAATGTACAAAATGGTCTCAAGTTATATATTTGTTGTCTCTAGACCTAGAGGTTCCATTCATCAAACTATAATCAGCTACTAGAGAGATTTTCAAAACATCTCTGCATCTAAGAACAAGCCATGACTTTATCCCCTTATACCCTTCATTTTTTTCCTTCATATGAAATCATCTCTGCACAGAATATACATGCACTATATTCTTCAATGTCAATTTGGAACATAAATGCGATCATCCCTCTTACCTATTTTAAGGAAAAAATAGAACAAGGAATGGATGAATGTCATTTCAGAAAGATTCACATTTTTATGGAAGGAAAAGAAACCATATTTGCTTCAAGGAGCTATTTTTTTTACGTACATTAGCAGGACACAGATTGTCAGTCATTGCCTGCATCCATCTTGAAGACCTCATTGAAATACCTGACATTACACCTATTAGGTGCCAAAATCAACCAGATTACATGATGGAAGGCTCAGAAGATGAGGTATGTAAGAATATATTTCCCTCTTAGATCAGCTAAATTAGAAGCAAAGGCTTAGATGTCATGGTACAGTCGTATCAAATTCAAAATGCTACAGTTAATTTAAACAGTCTAATGTGTGTCTGTGAAATCTTTATTTGAAAACTCCATTTAATATACAGACAGGATCTTAAATATTTATAATTGTTATTTACTTAAAATTAAACAATGGCAAATGATAAATTTAACCCTCCAGAGGGTTTTTTTTTAGAAGAATAACTGAAGTGGCATGTAAAAGTGACCTACATGCAAAGACACCTGACACTTATATTTGTCTCACAATGACCTTAACAATATCAGAACTAATCATAGGACTTGAAAACTTTATATTCCAACAGCCTATATTATGACTGTGAAACATACTGCCATTCACATGAAAATTAGGAAAATAATCAGCATTCTGTGTTTAAACTCTATGTAAAACAAACCTAACATAGGTCAGTGCTCCCTATTGATTTAAGTTAGAGTAACCCCTGTTTATGTCAATTAAATGAGAGCAGAAACAAGCTCAATCAATAGCTACTAATCTTAAATATCTCTGCAAGAAGTACTGGTACTTTAGAACAAAACACTGACGATTTTGTTTATGCAAGTATGTGTGTGTGCGTGCGCGTGTGCATGCACCTGCAAAGACTTGAACTTGGGACTTTGACCTTTTGTGTGTAAAATCTCAGAGAAATATGTAAAACATATTTCAACATGTTGCAGTCCTCACAATCACATAAAGTCCAGATAAAGATGGAAAATACAGTATCTTACCAAATGGCTGAGGCTTTAAAAAATTAAGCATATTCACAAAGTGGTTAAAATCACATTACAGAGACAACCTTAATTCCCATATCTTCTAATTTCTGAGTACTTGACATTGAGACATGAATAACATTGATGAAGTATATTTTTAGCTTATTTCTTACAGGAACAAAACATAGATAATTGCTTTGAATGTCTGTCTTTCCATCTGGTAGTCCTTAACTTTTTAAACTTTTAGATCATTTCTGTCTATCTAACATAGTCCACTGCTTTTCTAGAAGGTTCATAAAAGTGGGTTGTTAGGTAGAGAGTCTTACTAAAAGAGAGATGCAGGGAGAACAGAGCCCATAACACACTGACAGCAACCAGCTGGCCCATTAGATATATGTATTGGCCAGATGATCAGTATATGAACAGCTCTAAATGAACCACAGTATGTGCTGTCTCTTGCCTAGAGGTTTTCCCAATGGAGAGAGCTATGCTTATTGCAGAAGGAAGGAAGGAAGGAAAGATTTGGGATATAGAATACAAACCCCTAACTGAGTTGTTGTCAGTTCCACTTCTCACAGTCTGAACAGTTTTCCATGTGCTTTTATTAACTGTCACCAGAGAAACCAAATCCTAAGCACTGGTAAGTAAAAGTAAACAGGTATTTTCAATCTTTTATATGTACATACAAAGTGCACGTAATCCAGAGAGGAAAAATATTTCTCATTGTAATACAAAGTAGTTTCTGAACCCATGGGAAACGGTGCTTTGTCTTCACTAGGGGGCATTAGGAGCGCCTGCATCTGTGCCTGCACTACCTGCTCAAGGCACTCAGTCAGGTGCCAATGTATTCAGTTCTACAGACATACCTGATTTCTTCTTTTGTCTTGCACAGGGGATAGTGTAGCAAGCGTGGTGTAGCCTTAAGGCAACAGCCATGACTACTGAGTGAGGACAAATTGCATGTTCACTCTCTCCATTTTCATCAACTTTTTTTTTTTTTTTTTTGTGAGTTGGAAGAAGTTTGGTTACTTCACTGTGATTTTCTCTGGTTAGGATAGTGGTGAGAAGTCGGTTTATTTATTAGAAAAAACAGATAGTGTATATTTGCACTTTCAAATTCTTTTAAATGAGACCTGAAGTTGCTCAGCACTATGAAAATTATTCAGTATGTGAAAATAATCATCCAAAATCAGACACACTCAGAAGATCCCAACACTCTGGCTTACAGTTATTCATATCTTCACAGTGAAGAACAGAAAATTGACCTCTGTGTTCCTAATCTTGTTCTTATATCACCTACTTTAAAACTTTACTTATCTAATTGATGACATAAAGTATCATTGAAGACTGCTTATCATTTAATCAGGTTGATTACATAAAAAATATTCTGGCCTCAGCAGTACAAGGTAGTTTAGATTCTATACAATTTACACAAAGTAGTAATTGCAGTTGTGTGCATTTTTTGCACACAAAGTGTGCAGGTGAAAATGAGGCAAATAAGTCTTGTGATGATTAAATATAAAACAGTATACTTAGTAGCTTTGTGAATGGTGTGGGAAAATAACTGGGGGTAAAATTAAAGAAAACTGGGAAGTTATATTCTCATTCTAATAGAGGTTATAACAGTACGGAAACAATTGCTACTCCCTGGATGGGATGTGGTCAGCATGCCCAAATTCCCACACACAATACATGCCAAGGTGGACTAAATGGAGGGTGGAGCAGAGTGGAAACACCGTGGTCAGACTGTTGAAATCCTTGCAAGAGGGGGAACTCAGTGGCATCTTTAGCTGGTAAACCACAAAGTAGCTGTCAATCAAGAGAGAAGAAAGATTTCTTGCTACTGAACAAGCAACCGTGGCAAGATCACAGATGTACACCTCCATCTTAAAGGCTACGTCAGATGTAATACTGACATTACCCCCTCGAAGGTATGACCATCCCCCACTGAACATGATGTATGACTAGAGTCACTCAAGCAAAAATAGCATAAAACTAAGTTAAAACTGTGGAGAAGTTAGGGAAGACTTCATTGTAACTTCTAGGATCTGTCAATGGGCTGAACCTGTCCTCTCCCCAATAGGGATATCTACTAGGTAAGAACCATACTCTGTGCACACTGAATGATTAGCTTTTGTTAGGGATTAGAGTTTGACAGTGTATTGCTCTGAATACATTTTTGCAGCCAGATACTATCACCAACAACCCTCAAACCTTAACCTGTCACAATTTTCTATTGTATTAATAAAGAGTATCGTTCTATAAACTGTTAAGCTTGAGTCCTTTAAGGGCCCTGGAAGTTGCTGGCAGCGGGTGACATACTTGACTGTGGAGGACCAGGAGCAGGTCTCTCTTATGTTGTAGGTATGTGTCCCTGGATCTTTCCTGGAGCGCTGACAGACCAATTAAAGGTGTGGAAACCTGGAACCCAGGAGTCCTTCTGTTTAGATGTGACCCCGAAAAAGTCAGCTGAACTGCCCCCCCGATCCAGTGGACTGTTCAGTATAGGGTGCCCATACATCCCCATGGGATGCTGACAGACTGGTTGGGCAAAAGGGTCTCAACTTTCCTGGGGCACTGACAGACTAATCAAACACAAAGGGTTTGACAGAATTTCCCCTTTCACATGACAAATGACAAAGATAAATCATAGGGACAACTAGAAAAAAAAGAAAAGCTGTTGTCATGGAAACATAACAGTTAAAATTTCTCATACTCCTTCAAAACATTAAATTTTGATAATCAGGTTGGATTCCCTGCTCCTCATAGTAAACTATTTGGTGAAACAAGTGCTGACATGAATCTTTGACAACACATCATCTTCAGTGGTTGAGCAAAGCCATATGTCTACACTGCAGTGTAGTACAAGAGCAGAAGTTTCTCAAATTTCTTGGACAGCACAGTGGAGGAAAACATAATTCTCATAAAACCCTCAGATTTTAGACATCCAGTCATTTTTGACAAAGGTATTACTTGGGTTTTACAGAAGCTCATCTAGCCTTACAGTGCTCAAACAGAAGTTAGATTGAGCTCCTTGTTTGCATACAGACTAACAACCATTTATAATGGTTTTCACTTTAATGTTCCCAGCAGTACAAATTTCTGCTAGTCACACTTTTTCCTAAAAGGCAGTTATTGTATGAATTGTAGCTCTGACTAATTTGGAAAAAAAAATAGTCAACACCTGCACATCTGGATATACCAGTATTTAGTTATTTTACAAAGAAATAGAAAGACACTGCCTGCCAGCACCATTACTAATTGAGTTCTGCTTAGCCCAGATATTTCACCTGCTCAGTGCTCTCTAAAGTTGGCTCAAATGAATGGTGATTCCTCTATGAAATCAGCCAGAGAAGCATGCTTGCAAGAAGCACAATAGTCTCCCAACAAATATGTTATGAACGGTTGCCATAGGAAAATGAAGAATAGTCCAATACTTCAGATAAGGTCTGGTAAGGGATATAACATGCAGGCTCAGCAAAGTCTAATTATCTCCAGAATCTTCTGTAGGATGAAGCAGCTTGCACTGAAAGTCAGTTAACTTTAAAATAGCAGATAACCATTTAACTGTCTACTCTTTCTCTTACAGGAAAGTGGCAATGGTCTAGACAGAGGACAGGAGAGAGTACTGCCACTATAGATTTGGCAGAACTACTAAGGAATTATACATCCTTTTTTTATTTTTAGAGATGAGTGGTGGTCTGAAAAATAAAAGCTAGACACGATCCCAGTAGGGGGGAACTGGAATAGTTTATTGAACACGAGAACACTATTTTAAAGGCATCTCGGGCTGGACATGTTAATGAAGAGGACGAGCTATGTTAATTAGGAAATTACACAAGTTTTTACTACTGTTGCCCAATGGGTTAAATATTTCCCTTAACCAAGATTACATAGGGGGAAAGGGATTAAAGGAGTTTAGACATGGTCTGATACAATCATCTCAAGAGTCCTTTCTGATTTCTGCTGGAGCCAGGCTTAATCCATAAGGTAGAACTTTAACAGGTCTAGTGAGAAGGGTCCAGCTCCTTCAGATCATGAGATGTTTGTCAGCAGAACTTTCTTTTGCTGAAAGCTGGGTTTGGGCTCGCACAGAGATGGGAAGAAAGAATCAAAAAATTCACTAGTAGGTAGTTCCTGGTTGGGTATTGAGGGTTTGCAGAGGCGGAAATCTCTCCAGGAAATCAACATTTTATGATAATTCACAACAAGGAAAGACAGTCTACTAAAAAACAAATACATTAAAACCCCTTCAGTCTGTTGCTGAATAGTGATTCTTAAAATGTCTTATGCCTTCAGAGTCAAAGACATCTTGGATGTCTCTTTTTTTTTTCATTTGCAAAGCTAAAAATGTATGCCATAGAGGAGTATTTTATTTTATTTTATTTTATTTTATGACATGACATGACATGACATGACATGACATGACATGTGAGGAAAAGATTGTGTCTAGCTCCAAGCCTGGCAGTTGTATTTAAAATCTGGGAGACAGATTCCAAGTCTAGTCCAAAACTGGGAGGGCCTTTCACTATGCAGTAGATCTCTATGCAAAGGGCCTAATGTAGAAAAGCAATATTTCTCATCACTGTCTTTCCCCAAGGCTAGTGGCATGAAAAGTACCACCATATATTTGAACAGTAGAAAAAGAAATTATACTATCTGAATCCCTGAGAGAGGATCTGCAACCAACCACTGTCTTTGGAAGAGACAGAAAAGAACTGCTGCACTGAAATATGAATGACATTAGAACAACACTTTTCTTTCCAACCCAAGGTCCCACTCACAAGTAATGATAATATAAATCTATGAACAAACTGCTTAGTAATTCTTAGCCGAATATGTAATCACATAAAGCTACATCAGGAAAAATATCTTCAGGCTTCTTTAGAATTTATTTTTTTCTTCAAATGCATATGCAACTCAATCAATAGAAATAATATACACATCATATTTTTAAGAGAAAATAGACTCTTCAGTAGTTTCAGCAGATGTTTTACTCTGGGAAGGAAGAATCACTTTTGCTAGCTTGGCTGCTTAACATTTAAATATAGTGTCCCTGAAATGTACCTTGTCTTTATGAAGAAATAAAATACCAGTAGAGCAACATAAAAACTGTACTAAACAAAAAGAGGTTAAAATTATTGTCAAAATATCTTTTAAAAAAAACCCAAAACTGATTATTCTACATAGCCACCTAGTTTAACTCTTTAGAAACTGAACAATAAGAATTAATGATGTTGGAATTTTTCCATATTTGGAAAGACTGACAGAGTGGAGCATTTTTCTTCCTCTCCGAAGAAAGTTAATTTGATTAGATGCTTAGTTGAGTGAGCCATCAGCTGAAGCTTTGACCTGTAATATAATTTAAGAACACTAAAATAAAGATGGATATTACCTAATCCTGCTGCATGAATAAAATGCACATTGACATATAGGACATTCAGCTTATACTTGCACTAGCAACCATTTCACAGGTTTGTAGAGACAAATGGCTAAGCCATTGTGATCAGTGCACTAAACATGTACAGGTCTAGCAAAAATAAATTAAAATAGCTAAAAAATAAAATAAACCAAATACTATTCCATCCTTTAAAAATTTTGATGCCAAAAAGGACTGCCTTGGTACATAACAGAAGACAACCCACCAAAAACTTCTTTGTTGTCAAAGCTTAAATATAAATAAAGTAACCAGAGACCAGTCCAGGCTTACTATAGTCCGAAGAATGCAGACCCTTAAAGCAGCATATAATGTTGCATCCATCTTTCTGTAGCAGTAATGAATTTGTTAATTCTGCCATTAAGTATCAGTATGAAAACTAATATGAAAAGACTGTTTGGGGAAGGGAAAGCATCAAGAAGCTAAATACATGATCTAATAGCAAAATTGGGAAAACAGCCAGGTTGGAGCAAGGTGTATAGAACGCACACCTTGTAACTGAAGAGTTGTGAGAGATTGAAATGTTAGGGGTTAATGACTCAATCGACCACTTGCAAAAGCAGAGTGTGCTTTGCTGAGAGCAGGTGAACACCCTCGAAACCAAAGGGGAGGAGAAGAGTTCTTGGACTGTGATGGGAAACCTCTGATCTGCATAAGAATTGCCCAGGTGCACAGGGGGTGAGCACCAGGGGATGACCACAACAAACCAACCTTTGTTTAGCCAGGCTTTGAGCCAGATAAGGGAAGAGGCCTACAAGAAACTGATTCTGCTGAGGTGGAATAGTGCTTTTTACCATGCCAATTTCCTCCCTTACCCAACTGTCTCAGGTGTAAAAGTCCCACCCCTCACTTCCCCCCGGGTAGGTATAAGGACATTCACATTCACAACTGGCTCAACTATGCTGATGCTGATGTAAAAGGCAGCTGTCATGTTGTAGAAGGTGTCATAAACCATCAAAGACCCCCAAAGCGCCCCCAGACTCATTTCTGAGGCCTTCCACCGGAGGACTGCACATGAATCCCAGTGTTACTTCAGAGAGTGTAAATCTCCCCCACTCAGGGGGAGGTACCTGGGGGTTCCCACCTGAACATGTATTATCCCATTGAACTTTGTGTTCTGCAGCCTTCCCCCAACCCCAACGGATCAAGACTGGGACCATCACCTCAACCAAGGGACAAAGAAATTGCAACCACCAAGTCTCATCGCTGGATCCCATGGGGGCGATATCTTTCTACTCTTATCCTTTCTTTCTCTTTCTTTCTTTTCATTATACATTTTCTTAAGTGCTATTTTTATGCTTTTAAATTGTTATATTTCTACAGATAATAACCAAAATGGCTACATACTTCCTGTCCATTGCAAGCAAATTGTTCTGAAATAAACCTACAATATATATATATTTCTAAACACCAATCATTTAGTGTCGTTTCACTCTAATCTGACCCAAGGGATCTATTATTAATAAGAATCTCTGTTACTCCGCCTTCAGGGTCATAACAAGAGTATCCTCTGTTGCAAGGCTTTTTGAAAAGAGCGCTATTCTTATGTGGCTTTACTGGAAACTTCAATATTGTTATATTTTCTTCTTGCAATGATGATAAACAAAGTTTACTGCCTTTAAATTGTACTTTACAAGGCTAATACGGCAGCAGTGATAATAGCTTAGAAATGGGATTGCATGTGACTCAGAAAATGGGACATACAAGTGAAACCTTCTGCTTCTCATATGTTCACAAAACAAGCTTCAGGTCCCAAATATAGAAAAGTAAGGTACAAAGGTCTGAACATATGTGCTCTGGGAATGTTTAGAAAAAGGATGTGCCACATCAGTGAACTGCAAGATGGTTTGCCCCAAGAGAAAGTAGACAAGCTCACACAACTCTGTCATTTAATACTCTTGGCTGCCAGCAGGAGATCTATCACATTCCTTTAACTTCATTTTCACCAAACCACTTTATTCACTTTTTTCTTCAAAACAGGAGGTTTTCAGAAAAGCAAAAAATAACAATATATGCCTGAAAGGAAACAACTGATTTTTTCAGACAAAAATGAGCAAGTGACTAGGGGAAGTCATTCCACTTAAACAAAACAAAACAAAACAAAACAGAAAAGGACATATATTTTAAATGACACTTCAAAATCTAGCCTAATCCAAAAGAGACCATCAGCAATCTGTTTCCAGAAACTTTATTGTGTTGGGTGAAAATCTTTCTGTAAATAAACTTAATTATTTAGATCAGCTTGAAAGATTAAAGTTCTATTTTCATGGGATCTCACATAAAGCTTTGAGCAGCAAGTGATCACTTCTGGGACAACATTTCAGAAAATATCCCCGTAAAACTTCTTCATTGCTAAACACATAATCTTCCTGACAAAAACATGCTCTATTTGCCTTCTGCCTCCATTCTTCTTAGAAAAAGGTAAGGAAGATCTTCTCATTTGGTGAGATTATAGTTACTATTATTAATATTTCCTTAAGATTTTTTAGTTTTAACAATAATTAATTTGCTAGTAAAAGATGAAAGACATGAAAATTAGCAGGGTTGCATAGAAGTGTTTAGAAGGTGTAACAAAATGCATATGAAATCTGTGTAAACTAAGTAACTTAAAATAGAAGAAAAACTGGAGAAGTCCTGAATTACTGACTGTGCTTTTCCCCAGATCTTACTGAGGCAGAGTTCTCAATGGAGTATGTTGAACTATGCACCAGAATCAGAACAAGATGTCCTAATTTTATGTTAGGTTGAATAATGTGTGATTTCAGAAAAAGTCAGTTAATTCCCTACAACTTCGGTTTTCACCTTAGAATAACAGGGGCAATGTTTTTTACATTATCAAAAAAATGCTTCAGAGAACCGGAATATATATTATTTCTTTTCTCAGTTTTATGTTTTATACTTCAACTACCTCATCATAGAAAAGGAAAGCCACAATGAATTCCTTGATGAAGCATGTGCTGTATTTTGCTACACACTGGCAACTGAATAAAACACTGCTATTGCCCTCCCCTGCTGCTTCATCTCGTTTCTCCCCTGAGGATCAGTTGGATGTCAAGGAAAATCACATTTATCTGACATCTTTGAAGTTAAGAACATGGTGAGAAAATGGGAAATATCCTATCCAAAGGGAAGGAAAAAGGCATTAGGACATGTCTAATGTTGAAGCATGAGAACGGGGGTTGCTAGAGTTACACAGATAACAGTAGAAAATGAGGTATCGCAAAGAAGATGAGTTATTGAATCATTTTGGTTCAATGATCTAGTACAAAAAACTTGCTACTGGATAAAAATGCTGACTCTGTCAAGTCCAAATGCTTGACTTGATGCAAAGCTAAATATGGAAGGTATCTATGTTATAATTTGAATGTCATCATCTTATTTTTTCGCCTTGAAAACTAAATCTCCAACAATAAGTACAAAACAAGAACAAAAATTGTTTTATGACAGCATTCAGATTTCATGCTCCCAAAATAAGTGCTGACTTAGAAGCAGCGAGTCCCCGGCTGTAGAGGGTGCTTGGGGCCTCTCCCCAGGGCTGGAGAGGTGCTCACCTCTCCCAAGATGTGCTGCTCTTGAGGAGCTACATCATCAGCAGAGGAGTTATGGACGAAGCGAGCAGGTTGTGCTATGTCAGAGAGGATGAGAGACCTACAACAGCAAGTAGGATAGTCTGAAAGAAGCCCTGTATTGCAAAACAGATGGCATTGAACATGCAATCCATATTAAGTCTCCCTGAAAAATTTATATTCCTGACTAGATCAAGCCTGGTCCCATATCTGAATTTCTTCTGAAAGGAATTCTCAAGCTTCAAGAGCACTCCACAACGTTAACAGTAAGTGAGGACTGGGAAACCTTCTGATCTACATTAATGTAGATCGACTCCTTTTATCTACGTTCATACACGTTTGTGCATCAAACATTTATTACAGAAGATCCTGTTAAGGCCTAAGAAGTAGCCAGGTAGCTACTGTTTGGCTGTGACTTAGAAACTGACGTATATGATGAGGAATACAATAATAAATATTGTAGATTGTCCAAACATTTCCCTTAAGTTTAAAATCATAGTTTGGGGGGGGGGGGAGGTTCTCACACATACCTGTGTGTCTTGCACACATATATACACACGCAATAAAAACAAAATTTAGCAATCATGCTGCTCTAAAGATATGTTTGATTCTTCCAATTCATTAGAAGAGGTCCTTAAGATCAGTGCTGTCTTAAGAAATCTACTGTTATTACATATTGGAAATATTTATCTATGCCTAATTTAGTTAGTCTGTGGGTTTTTTGCATACAAATATTTTTTTTCAATCTAAAGGCGTAAGTATTAGTTAATTTTTTAAACATTTACATACTATGCAAAGTTCATCAAATGTGATTTGAAAAAACTTCTTGATTAATGTGTCCTCCTTTTCTGTGAGTTAGCAAAACATTTCCTATAAAAACAGCACTTAAATTAATATTTTTCACCTACATAAAAATACCCTATTTTCCTAAGTATTAGTCTGATGCTTCAGTTTCATAGAGTTATTTTATATATTACACATGATATAGATTGTTCTGTCCTATAAAAATTAAATGTTAGCAATTTTATTCTTTCACACGACGGCACGGTTTTTATATAGGTGTTGAAGAGACGCTTACTCATAGAATTACACAGGGGTGGAACAGAAAAGCTTTTTGGTGATGCAACTCTCTAAGTAGCTAATTGTAATTGGAAACCCGCGTTCTGGGTGTACAGAAAAATGTTGGCTATATCAAAACATTGGACAACAGGTTTCTAGCAGGGCCCTGGAGCCATTCAAAATTGGACAACAGAACACTTGAAGATAACCAAAATGGGAAATAAAAATTCTAAATAAAAGAAACAATAATTTTTGACAAATGCCTGAAATGTTTTGTAATTTCTATCTATGGCTTGTCCAGTGGTGCCTGCCAATTGTACCTAGAGGAGCACTACATTTTCTGTACTAACACATTTTCCCTCTGAACAGCTGATAAAATCCACCTACTGGGCTACAACAAGATGTCAAAACATAAATGGAGCACTTTGGTCTGATTGCTCTCTGCTTTCAGTTTCATTTCTGCTTGTGCAAGATGGCTACAAAATGCTAGCAAAATTGAATTGTGGTTTTCTTATCACCACTCTACATGGCGCAAATGATACATTCAACTGTAGGTATTCAGAAAGCTTTCAGATTAAGAAGTTTCAATTATGTTGGAAAGCTTTTAAGGTTTCTTTTTCTCATCTATGTGTTTCATATTACACTAATAACACCTTGAAATACTGTCCAGAAAGGGTGATTCAATGTTCTTCTTTGCCCTTCCCAGCTGCCGAGGTATCTGCAATGCAGAAGGCCACAAATTAGGAGAAATAGGTTCTGTTACAGTCTGAGGCAGATGGCAGGTAGTTTTTTAATGTCTCCATTACTTTATTCTCCACACTGTTCCCCCCCAGTCATCTTAAGTACAGTAGTATTTTTCTTTAGCTTTTTTATCCGAATATGTAGTTGGTAGATTTATGATACCTCAGAATCTTTTCCTCCTGATGGCCTACTAGTATTGCCTGAACCAAAAAGTGAGTATGAGCAAAACTCCCACTTCATTTGATCTTATTTGCTGGAACATTTTGGGAAATCATATGAATCTGATTGATTACTTTATTTTGTAACATTAATTGTATTGCCACATTCAACGGTAATTTGTAAAGAACTTACTCTCTTCAGATTACTTGCTTTCTCTCCTGTCTCCTCACTAATTCTTTGGTCCTGGTTTTCTTGGTTGATTGCTCGGGTTTGAGTTTTTTTAATTATCACAGATTTTTTTCCTTATCATCATAGATACTCAATGTCATGATGAGGATTCAGGAAGCTTATTTCAGAAATCTTGTTATATGTAAAGTGTTTTTATTTTTGTTTAAGGGAAGAGAGATCTTTTAAAACTTACATTCAAATAGATTATATTCAGATAAAACTTTGCATGAGGGAGTTTAAAAATTTGGATAATTTTAAGTACATATATAGGGTAGTATGTATTATTGTAATATTTAAAATAATTTCTCTTTTAAACCAAATCAGAAATATTTTCCAAAATTTTTGATCAGAAGACCCTGCATCCTCAACTTCTTATGTGTTTGTATAATTACCCAGTAACTGATTGAAACTAAGATAACTTTTTTTAAAAAGCATCCATTATTACACTTGTTTATCCTATTTCTTTCATAAGGAAATAAGTCAGCCATCGAGGTTAATAAAATTTCTCACTTAGTGATGTGCTAGACAGATTACTGATATCAGATTTCAGCAAAATGCTTTAGGGAAAACCCAGCAAACAGACACTATGTTCAGTACACAAGCAACTGGGTGACATTCTGCGGTCTACTTAACATGAGAAGTGATTAGATACAGTAATAACCCCTTCTGGTCTTCCATCTATGGATAAGGAGTGTCATTTCTAATGAAACAAAGAGAAAAAATACAGAATTTCACACTTAATGAATGTTCTCAACAGAACACATTTGGGTCAGCTTTTCCTCTTCTGCAGTTTCAGTTTGAAATGATTAAGCCAGACCCATAGTCCCTGATTTACTTGCTGTTCCAAACATACCACCACATAGTAACACACTTCTCTCGTAAGGTACTAGTGGTGTACCTAGCAGGCCTGAAAGAGCCTCTGGTATGATAAAGTTCTAACTACTGATGAAAATAAGGACCACTGAGATCTACTGCAGACAATGGTTCAAACTAGCAAACAGGTTCCAATCAACAAAAGAATATGGACATGGTAGGAGGAATATGTAGCTTTTTAATGACAGATAATCTTGTGTGAGACAGAAAAGTTAAGATACCAAAAATTTAAGGCATGACTGCACTTCTAACTCACCCAACTGATTTAGGAACCTCTTGGATGAACCTTGACCTTCCAGATCTTTAGATTATTTAATGAAGATTAATAGAAAGCTTTATATTTTATCTTGGAGAACATTTCCGTTGGGAGGAGGTATCCAATAACATAAATTTAATCACATCTCTGATTGTATGTTAAACAGACCATAACCATATGCCAATCAAACAAGATGCATTCTAAAAAAAATATTTGAAATTGGAATATATTTGTATTATTAGTGACATTATATACACTGATGAAATAAGATCAGTCACACAAACTAAAATTTCTTAGCCTCACCATTAGCTTAGGGTTTTTTGTTGTTTGTTTTTAAAATGCCAGGCTTTAGATCCTGGGCCTGCCTAGAAAGATCTGTGGAAACTGCACAATGCAGGGTAAAATAATAAAATGTTTAACTGAAAAAAAAACAGTCTACAGAACAATTATATGCAAATTGAAGTGTATATTCTGGGGATCATCAGAGGAATGACTAACTTAAAGCACTAAAGAGAATCCACTGCAAAGAAAAGTGAGACAACACTAACAGTAGTTACTTATTTTTAGTCTTTTTTAAAGAATGATTCATCCACTTTGTTTAGACACAAAGATGATTTTGCTGCCTGCCTGAAAGATCTATCGGTCAGATTAATATTCTAGTGCTTGAGTACTTCAGCACAGCACAAACATTTTATTTTCTGTACATTTATAGAATAAACCCAACAATTAGTCACAAACTCCTTGCATATGTCCTGCTTTCTGCCTCCTTTTTCAAAATGTATTTAATTTTTCTTTGTCATGCACATTCATGGTAGGTTTTTTCCCAGCATTCAAAGAATATTCTTCAAGTGATTAGTCTTCTGATGAAAGGTCACAGCCAAGAAGTTCTCATTATATAAAAGAAACTAACAGAATGTGAAATGAACAGACACATGAAATAATCCATATCATATACTGCAATCTAACTATCTGAAAAGGAGTAGGATGGTTGGGTAAACACCCAATTAAAAAATGTTTTCCAAGCTAGCAGTAAAATGGTTAAGAATGAAGACTGTCAACCCCTTGTTTGCCATAGGGTTTTTTAATTTCCTTCAGCAAAACGTTTAGTTGAGACTTAACTGCAGCTACTTCAGCAGTCTAAAAGGCATTTATCTGACATTAGTCATCTTGGTTCAATCAGGGGCCACCATCACCAAAAAACTATTCATTCTGTCATAAGATATATGCCCAAAATAACAGGATGAATCAGACCTGGTTCTGCCTTTTTTTTTTTATTAACTCTGGCAAAAGTCTAGGGAAATGGTTTAAATTAGACTTAAATTTTTCAATGTCTACAAATTGTCCAAATCCAATACAAGTAGTTACAGTTTGATACTTTGGTTGTTTTCTGAATCAAAAACTGTGAGTCTTTCCAGAACAGAAACCAAAAGAGCAAATAAGGGAAAGCCACCTGACTTACACAGATGAACACTACAGATTAACAGTATAAACACTATATGCTAACTATAAATGCTACACACCAACAGTATAAACACTGTACATTAACAGTATAAAGGTAAGCACTAGGACAGTGATGAAAATTATGAAAAACAGATTCCTCATTCACAGCTGGAATCTCCTGATCTCATGACCTTCAGCCCAACGAATGGACGGAGTTGTCCTTCAAGAAAAGCCAAAGGGCATGTTCATAGCAATGATCACTCTAGTGCCTGGTAGCAGGAAACAAGCAGATGAACACTCCAACCAGAAGGCTGAACTGGCTAGGTCTACACTCTTTCTCTGACCTAAGGAAGGTCAGAATTCATCTCATAAGATTCTGGAAAAGTAGAGTGTAAATTGATGCATAAAAAATCAGGTAAGGTGCTTAAAAGAGAGGAACTTCAGGTCCAGTTCTTGCTTCAAGGTATAGGAAGGAACTGAATGTTTGTGTCTCCAAGCACCCTTAAGAGGTAGGATGCCACTACAGCTTTCTAACAGCTTGCAGTTTTAGGTGCACTTAGTTTGAGATATGCAAGCCCATGGCTCCCAATTTAGAGTTACCACGCAGAAAGTGTGGGCCCTGAGCCTTTGAAATCCATTGGATAAATTCCAATGTGCAGATGTTGGTTCTCAAGTCACCAAAGAAACAGTAAAAACCGAACAAATTAAACAAACTAACAGAAGACAACCATACATCACGCTAACATTTGCTTCCATCTCTAAGAATGGACTAACAAAGAAGTCATCCTCAGACAGAAAAGGAGTTAGGGGGGTATCACAGTCCAGACCTTATCAGAAAGATTGAAACTCAATCTCAAACTGAGCATAAAAAATAGTATCAACTACTTCTGCAATATAACATGATATTTCTTTATGACCGCACCAAGTGAGTTCTCTAAAATTCCAGAACTGCAACTGCAGTGATTGTAACCAGGAGACCATTGTAAACTGAGGAGTCAGTGATCACACAACAGTTAACCTGGGCAGGCACATGCCTGTTCTTTTCTATGCTACACGTACGCAGAGCTGCGCCATCGCACCTGTGCTTTGCTGTGCATATCCCTTGGCTGCAGGATAACCTTAGCCCAGCCAGGGTAACACAGGAGCCTGTAGCCAGCTCCCACTCAGTAGGGGGATTGCATTGAGCTAAAAAGGCAGCAAGAAGTTCTCATGTGAACATCCCCTTTTTTTTTTTTGATAGTAAAATTTATTAACAGAACTGCTTTCTTTTAAGAAAATCCTGTAAAATCTCAAAAGATCTTCTTTTTTACAGTCTTAGCTCCAATAAATGGCATTTTAAGTGGTGTTCTACAGAGTGTGAGTGCCCTTGTTATTATGATGATAATGAACTAGTACTTCCAGCTGTAACACACTAACCAAGAAGTCTTATGCTCCAGCTGAAATGCCAGTCTTTAGACTTCGAAATAAAAAACATTTCTACTAACATTCTGGCGTTAATAATACTTTATCCAGAACACACCACTGTAAAGCTATAATTACATTTTTTGAAAATCATTTAAGACATGTCCTAAAATAAAGGGTGAAAGTAAAATTTTTGGAGTAAGTTTCAGGTGCAGTCCACACTTCAAACATTCATGACTCTGAAAAAACTGCTTAAGAGTGAAATAATTGCCCAGCTTTTTAAAACTACATTATCCCTCGTATTTCCTTGTTTCTGGTACTATTTTTAGAGCCTCATACATAATATATCTTAAACAATATCTTTAACAAAAATCTTTAACAATGGCAACATTTCTTACTTACATGACCAGAAGTTGCAATCTTCACCTGCTTTTCACCTATAGTTAAAAGAAGCATTTACCTACAAAGATTACAGACTCTTACCCAAGTCATTTGAAGTTTGTTACAAAAGCTCAATTTCAAAGTTAAGTATAGATCAGGTTGGAAAGATCGCAGTGCAATCTACTCTCCTTTAAGCCATTCCAAAAATAGCTACTTAATTAGATAATAAAAAAATATACATTCTTACACAGTAACCTCCTTTTCTCAAGGAGTTCACAAGTTCTGGCAACTGAAAACACATGCATATTTAGGAGGAGCATCAAAGTGTAAGAGAATTAAGAAGGTCCAAATATAAAAGTTTCTGAACTCAGATTTGGTTCTTACATTTCTGTAAATTCTGAATAAACCACAGACTATAGTGAAATACTCCAGATGTCTAGTAAACAAAGATCAGGCAATAAGACATAAAACTCTCATAATAATAACAGCAACTCCCATCCTCTCTAAAATATGCAATGACTTAGGTGTTGGGAGAAGACTTGGGCTTTTTTTTTTTCCCGAAGCCGTGAATCCCACCGCTTTGTTTTGCTTTTTTAACTTGCTCTATAAACAAGTATAACTAATAATTACTATTCTTTATCTCAGCTGCTTAAAGATACATGCTTCTATCTTAAGGGAAGCATGCGGTCTATGAACAGTTTCTCCCCTCATCTGCATGGTAATTAAGCACTACACAAGGTTCTGTCAGAGGGCGTACAACAACAACAACAACAACAACATGGCCACAAGGCAACATGTCGCAATCAAAACCAGGGAACAACTGCAAGAGACCAGAGTGCTAGACTGGAAATTTAATGAGAAGTCATTTCATGAGCACTCTTCCATCCATTTCAAATTACTTTTACAGGTTGTGATACTCACTGAATTCTTTTCATAAAAATGATGTTTTATAAAAGATGGACAGTCAAAATACAGAAGTATCAAGCAAAGAAAGAAGAAAACTTGCAGAATGTAAAAATTACAACGCCTTGAGTGCTCACTGTCAGATAAACCGCAATTCCAGTGAACAGATCTCTGTTAAATTCCTAAATGACATATTCAAAAAACAATAGCAAAATAAAAGGAATAATCAGTTCAGCATTTAAGAAGAACACATTGATAGTATATTTTTAAATGAAATCTCCTCCTCCAATAAAAGTGCCATGTTGCAATCTAGTTAAGTCTATTCACAGTATACCACACTGATCATCTCATTCTTCTCCTGCAAAAAAACCCAGAGCACACATAATGACAGTGTAATCAACATTTAAATGAATTTACAAGACATTGTCTAATCTTGTAAAGACCAGGAAAGATGTAACAATAAGCAGCATAGAACTGTCTTCACTATCTTATATGGATGAATTTCCTAAAAGTGGCGATCTCAAAGTTGGAAATGAAATTAATGAATAGAGAGATAATGGAGATAAACAGCATTTACAGCCTTATCCAGACTGATGCTAAGTCTCCTCATCTTCCATATCATTCACTATAAGGTGAAGGCACTTAGCAGGATTGGTACGCAAGGTGATTATGCACTTTCACATTTCATCAAAATCCCTCTGTTTATTCTATCTCATCACATAAAAGAACCTAGAACATACCTATTTTTCATTTTGAATATGAATCGAATTTTTTTTTGAAAATTTATTTGTTCAAAACAATTAAATTACAGATTTTGTAGCTTCATGTTTTAATATGGAAAATGGATATATCAAAACCACTAATATAAATCATCCAACAAGATCCATGTTGAGGAGGAGACTAAAGTCTCCTCTAACCACACAAATAAAAATCCTGAAAAAAAGTATTACATTTTGTATCAAAGCCCTGAAAACCCAGAGAGTCTCTGACTGCACCAGAGAAAACTATACTAATCTAGCATTCAGGATCTTTAGTCTTTATCATCCCTCAGTGAATTACACAGAGCTACGAGTTCCATTTAGAGAGCTGCTAACTGCATTGCCTCAGAGGAGCAGTTTCTGGGAAGTCAAGTTTCAAGCTCTGTAGGACTCATAAATCAGTATCAACTCCTTCTATGATACCCTGACATCAATGGGAAAAGCCCCTATACCGTCATTCCCGTTCTTACTTTAAAAGTCTGTATAAAGAAAATATTCCACTTTAGCAATATGCATGGTATGCTGTAACTGTCATTCTTCATGCTAACATTATTCCCCTCTGGTCCTCTCAGAATTTATTTTCTTATCTGTAGTTATACAGACGAATTATAAATTCTCTGGAAGGAAATATCTTTATTAACCACTTGTTCAGTGCCTAAAATGAAATCAAGTTCCTATTCCATGACTGTTCCAAGCCCACAACAGAGTTGCACAAGGCAGACTTTTAAATCTTTACATTAAATGACGTATTTGTCACTTTGGCATACAAAATAGATGAACATTATTTTTGTTTCATTATAAGGAGAACTAAAGTTTAGGCTTATGTGGTGACACAACACAAAGGCAACAGATTAGCTTATTTCTAGTGTTTAGAACATCAAGTGTTTCTCTCATGTAATATTCAATTTGCCGGCTGAAAACACATGGTGGTTAGGGACCCAAGAGAGATGCTTATCACGTCACATACAAAATATCTACAGACCATCCAGAATGAAATCTTGTTCTAGGCAATACCCATTCTCAGTTTAAACTTTGAAAGCCTAATTTTTTTGAGCATCAACAATTTTAAATAAATGTATAAATTTATCAGGTGCAAGTGCATGATTCTCCACCTGGAATCGGGTAATCCTGGTTATACACAGAAAGTGGGGAATGAGAGGCCAGAAAGCAGTCCCACAGAAAGGGATCTGGGGGTCCTGGTTGATGGCAAGTTGAATATGAGTCAGCAGTGCCCTGGCATCTAGGAGGGCCAACCATGTCCTGGGGGGCATCAGGCAAAGTATTGCCAGCTGGGCGAGGGAGGGGACTGTCCCGCTCTGCTCCACACTGATGCGGCCTCACCTCAAGCACTGTGTCCAGCTATTAGAAAGCATCCAAAGGAGGGCTAGAAGATGTTGAAGGGTCTGGAGGGGAAGCCATACAAGGAGCAGCTGAGGTCACTTGGCTTGTTCAGCCTGGAGAAGATGAGACTGAAGGTAGACTTCATCACAGTCTACAGCTTCCTCACAAGGCTAAGTGGAGAGGCAGGTGCTGATTTCTTCTTTCTGGTGACCAGTGATAGGACATGAGGAAATGGAATAAAGCTACATTAAGGTAAATTCAGGTTGGACATCAGGAGAAGGTTCTTCACTGAGATGGTGGTGGATCACTGGAACAGGCTCCCCTGGAAAGTGGTTGTGGCACCAAGCTCGTCAGAGTTCAAGGAGTGTCTTGGACAGCACTCTTTGTCATATGGTTTAGTTTTAGGCAGTCCTGCAAGGAGCTGGACTCAGTGATCCTTATGGGTCCCTTCCAACTTGACATATTCTATGATACTGTGATTCTAGGATTCCATTTTGACAGGCTTTTTTTCCCTTTACACTTTTACTACCAACTTAATAATTTTTCTCCATAAAATGAAAAGCCAGCATCTGTAACAAATTATACTACTAAACTAAGAGAGTTATTTGGAGAATAAATACATGTAGTATATGCTTAAACACTATACAGAAAACATCATAAATAACAAGATGTATATTATCATTGTGTAATCTATTGGTTTTATTAAATTCTGCTTAGACACTGAGAAAGAAGAGGCTAAACTAGTCAAGGAGGATTAACACCATAAGAAATAACAAAAAGGATTAATTTAAAAATGCTGGGGAAAAATGAAATTGTTTCAGAAGATGATATAACTCTATAGTTTGGCAAGGTGGTAGCCTGAATCACTGTAAAAATAAGTAATTGGCTCCTTGGCTTGGAGTGCTACATCTGTTTAATTGACTATCCTTTGTCCTTTGTCATTTCAAAAATTCTAAACACAGAATTAAATAGTTTCTAGCAGACAGCCAAACTCATATATTCCTCATAAGATCTCAGGTAGTTTTATGTGTTTTTACAGCTTATGCAGAAAAAAAATGGCAATGTGTTTGGTAAGGCAGCTGTGCAGCAAATAATAAGTACTCTCCATCAGTGAAGAGACAGGCTCACGGTTAAGGAGTATTCTGCTGTACATCAGTCAGTTCAGATGCCTGATTTCTGTCTCCCATGAGGTCCGGTACTTCTACCTAAAACGTTCTTAGAAAGAACCACTGAACCATGTAGCTTCCTTGAAGTGCACACTGCAGCAGTGAGTAGTGAAATTATAAATATAGGCTACGCAAGAGCATCAGTGCTGGCTTATACATGCTGGGTTCTTATAACATCTGCGACTAATACTGATTTAATGTACGATATTTATGATTCTCATATAGTACAGTGATGGATGCAAAAGTAAGCTCAGATCAGTAGCTAAAAATATTTTTGACACTAACTGTCCCCTTAACAGAGATTAGCCTCATTAACATCGACCTTCTTATCAAGTCATGTTGCAAGACTGATTTCTATGTAACAAGTTTATAATGGTATTTATTTTCTCTTTTTCACTGTTTCTCCCACTTGATCTGTTTCTGCTAACTGGATATGATAATAAAAGTACTTGGTCCTAGGAGTGCTTTTACCAATACTCACAAAATGTTTTACAAAGAAGTTTTAGTACTGTGATCTCCATTGCTATCAACAGAGAAACTTAGACACAGAAAAGTCAAGTGCCTCTACATACAAATCAGAGAGCTAAACTAACAGGACACTTGAGTCTCAGTCCTGTGCTATATTAATACAGCTACATTCTCTCCCCTAGGGACAGAAAAAGCCCAAATGAGGTGGCTAATTACAAGTAACCACAGACAACCTATAATCCTTGAATAATCCAGTTTCAAAACCCTTGAATTATTAGATTCATAGATTCATTGTAAGCCTCTGAAGTAATTAAAGCCTGACTGAGAAGCTAAGCGATCTTTAGCTCAAATCCTATGAATAGGTTAGCTTGGGAACATAATGTATGATGACTATTAATGTGCTATTTTGCTGTATAAGCAGCAAGTGTAATTCAGCAAAACCTTACCCAAATTGTACATATAAAGATGATTTACATCATCTTTACACAGTTAAAGCCAATGTTAGGAGAAAGCATCAAAAAATGTGATTTTATCTCTTACTATATCAATGACAACAAGATACAGTAATTGACAGAACACAGCCAGATACCTCAAGGCTCCAACAGATGAAGATCTGTGAATCCTTCCATAAATGAAGAAATAGAGCACTGTTTGATGAGGGCAGTCTAATAACAGAAGTATGAACTTGTACTTTTCTACCATTTTTAAACAGGCATTGTCCATCATTTGGAAAGAAATCTTAAAATTTATGGTCTTCTAGAACTATTAAATTACTTTCAATTTTGTATGCTTTAACACAAAATGTCCTGAATTTTTCCTTTCAAAATGTACTATGGTTTCTAGAGTAAGTTAAATGTCCTTGAAATTACCTGGAATCTCTCCACTGGCCATGCAAGGAGCAGAGACCATTTATTAAATAGAGTCATATTAAAACTGCATGAGTTGAGCATCAAAATATTTATACCACAACCACTGGACTCTATTGTAAAGAAATGTTCACTAACTCATCCCTATGTCTGAGCTCATTAAACCCCTCATCACTTCACCAGAGAATAAGAGATTGCTTTTCCTAAGTGAAATTGGACTGAACCTAAGAACTCATTTTTAGTAGTCACAGTCACTAGATTACTGTCAGTCACCAACACTAGAGCCTCCTTTTGAACCGTTAAGTACAACCAAGCTTAAGTGCGAATTTGATGCAATTTGAAAAGAACAACATCCATCTTTGCACAAATTCTTGGCTTTTTTTTGCTATTTTCTGCATCCATTTTATGTAGATTTTCAGTGCACATTTGGAAGGAAATTACAATTCTTGGCATGTCTGTTCAAAAAAACCCCATCATTTTTAACAAGACTATGAGGCTGCAACCAACTTGGACCACAGCATAAACAGACCAGTGTTTGGGTTTCTCACATCCCTTCCTCATGAGAAATCTTTTTTGCCGAGGATCTGTTACGAAGCCTTCGCAGTACAGAACCCAGGACCTGAATAAGTAGCAGCATCTGTTTACACTACTAACTGCAGTATACACAATGAATGCCTTAGGAAAAGTGGGAATGTGTACTGTTCTAACCTTATCTTCCCACCTGCCCTGATCTGCAGCTTTGCACTCCATGCAGTCACATCTTCCATATTCCTTCCTCCCTCTCCCAAGAGAATCTGATGTCAAACAGGAAAAACATGGTCCATCTGCCCAAGAAGGAGCAAAGAATAATAAAAAAGCTAAGCCTCACAAAAGTGCAGCAGAAAGCCATCACACCTATGGATTCTGTTTTGAGCACTTGTTCCATATCTGTGTTATGATTCTCCTTCAGTAAAATAAACCAATTACTCAAGAAGTTCACATATTGGACTCACATCTGACTCCAAATGGCATCCTTATTTCCCTGCTCTAGTCACAAATCCTATACCCTCTCATGCCTCCTCTTTGCCATTCTAAATAACTCTAAACCTTTTGTTCCTTCTCCATTTGGAGGTCCTGAGGGTATTTCCTAAATCTTGGTATCATTAAGATTAGTCAGGTTTACTTTGATGTTAAGAAAGTTTCTTTAAGGAACTTGTTTCCTTTTCTAGAGAGCAAAAGATGAGGGGGAATCTCATTTCTAAACATAAAATGCCAACATTATGTAGTTCAAATTTAAAAATTCAAAACCCTATTTCACTTAGCATAAATGTTCAAAGAATTCTTCATGCCTATGTAAGAAACTAGTACTTCTGGTCTAATACCTATAGTTCTGAAAATATGCAGGTGATAAAATATTTCTAAATTTCCATTAGAAGCTTAGATCACAATGGTAGTTTAATGGAAGACTAGAATTAACCTCGCTGAAATGCAAAATAATACTAGAAGACTCTTTATATTACACTTACAATGAGGTGAGATTATATAAGCTTTTGAGACAGCATACTGTTGGGTCCAATTCTTCAGCTGGGCCTTGCAAAGATGAGAAAAAAATACCCTATTATATTTCTGGTGCACTGCTAAGAAGCACAGCATACATATAGTTAAAGTGAACAGGAACAATAGGTCAGCATGATGGAACTTGTGAGGATAGAAAAGCCAGGAAATGTGGAGGTCTACAAAACTAAAATACATATATCATCCCTTAAAATGATCTTTGGACTCATGCATTATATTAAAAAAAAATATAAAAGAGAGAAAGAAATAAAAAAAAAAGGAAATTGGATCTTTGGCAAAATAACAGAGAGAAACATAAAAGTGATAGAATTTGCAACTGAACTAATTTGAATCAAACCCTGGAAAGCTTCAAAAGGTTCTAAGAACTAAACTTTACAGAACTTCAGCAGAAATTCAACAATAATCTGACATCTGCTTCTTTCTTCTGACACTGTTATACCTTCACATGTGCATCACGTATATTCAGTTAACACCAAGAGATGGGAGAAAATTTAAGCCAACTGACCTCTATCATCTCAAAAGATTTCTCAGTAAATCATCCTATTATCTCCCAATAATCCTATAAAGCAGCACTCACTCATTGGCAACACAAGAAGCAAGTTCCTAGACAAGGTAAGGCAGGTGATTCATCTCGTCTAGCACCATGCTGCTGACAATGGCCAGGTTCACCTTCCTGTAAGAGGAAATTCCGCTTCTAACACAACACACTGTCTGTGTGGAGGCCCCTCTGTAGCCATCATAAGTTATGGATAGGCTTATCTTGTAAATTGTGAGGTTTTCGAAGCGTAATTTTATTTTTACTTTTATTACAATTAACAATGTTTACATTTTCCATAAAAAGAAACATACATAGTTTCAGTTTAATCCAGTTTTCTATATCCTTGATTCCTTGCACTATCTAAAAACAGGACTGTTTTATCAATTTTGAGGGTTTTTTTCATTGTTGTTAAAATTTCATTCATTTTTTAATTATTAGCAAGGAAAGAGGAAGCTGCAAGAGATCCTCTAGGAAAAAAAAAATTATTATATTACTACTGTGCTTTCCAGCACCAAGTCTGTGCATCTTTGGTCAATACGCTGCCTACCTTTTCTCTCTTCTTATCTGTAATACATGACAAGCCCAGATCCACAAAAATATACATGAAACTATTGTCCTATTTGGATGCTAATTTTTCATTTATCTAATATGAAATAGGAACCAAAACATTCCAGGATTTCATTATTTGTATTTCAGAAGCTCAAGAAAAAATATTAATACTTATATTTGTAATTTGAATGCAATTTGAGACAGATATCTGAGTTAAAAACTGTAAAATCAAAGAAATAAAAAGATCTCAACTGCTAATAACAATGAACACCCTGGAGCAATTAATGATTTTTTTAATGACAAATAGAATGAGTTTGACTATAATTTTAATCCCTCTGTTGTACTTTTCTTTCCTATTTAATACATTAGAACCATTTGCTGCTGTTTTTTAGTTACAGCTCTAAAGATGTATTAGGATATGACAGATCCAAGAAGCCATCCTTTTAAATAAAACTTATTCATCTTGTAAATAGCCCTCTAGAATTTCTGGCTTTTATCATCAGTTTAATGAAGTCTAATGCATCTGTTATTATCCTTTCCCTTCAATGTGGTGATGAGAATAAAATATTATTAAGAGTGTTTGAAATAAAGGAACAAAAGCTGAAGACAAGGGAGAAAAAGAGATAGACACATGAATGAGAGGTCAAGCAAGCTGCAAATAGCTTTCCTATAGGCATTCTAAACATAGTCATTCTATGATTCCAAAGCTTATCCATAAACCTGAAGCCTTCTAAACTGGCTACAGAAACACCTTATGCTCAACTGTGTTATGAACAAAATAAGTCTAAGGGAACCTGGTGTAACAAAATTCATTTTTAAAAGTAAATCCAGTCATATTTTACTGAAAGCAACTTGTCTGTATGAAGCAATAATTGTGAAGGAAATGATGTGCACTTTTTGCATATTGTGATTGTGGTTAATCTAAATTAAGGTGACTCTACAGGCAAAATGAAGTCTGATTAGTTTCCAGTAAGATGAAGAGAACATTAAATTTATGTTAAATATCTACTTTCAAGAAGCTTCTTGTCTGAATTTTGTTACTTTTTTATAGTTTTGCTGTACTAAAGATGTATTGGGTCAATGAACAAAAATCTTAATTTGAAGAAAAATTATGAATATGGTAAGAACACATATGCAAAATATGCTTTTTAAACAACCAAATAAATTATTTATAGTGTCAGTATTTTTCTTGAAGTTATCCTACACTCAAAAGCTTCTACACTGTACATTTCAAGGCATTATATGAAAATATTTCCCTTTTTTCCTAAAAACTGCAAAAAATTTAAGTTTATTTTTTTATGGTAAATGGGAAATAAAAATTCTTGGATCTCTACCACAAATAGATAAACAAAATCTTCTATTTTACTTTTCACAGTTTTGAATAAGGAAAAGCATATAAGCTACTTAATAAATAGCATGATCTTTCTTCCTCTTTCTTATCTAACACTAGAAAACATGCCATATATCACATTATATATTTCTCATTGATAAAATAAATAATCAGTTTTATCACAAGCCTATGACTTCCCATCAGAGTAGTATAGCTTACAAAAACAAAACAAAAAAACTCATAAAAATTCATATTGTGCTCTTTTTCTTTCTCAGATGAAGTATGACATTCAATGGTTTTATACCTTAACTTCCTACAGTGAAGTTACTTAGTATTCTTTCAGCACAGTATAAATGAGTACAGGTTTAGAAAATAATGGCAGGAAAAAAACCATGGGGTTTGTATATGAAGGAACAAGTGGGATAAGATTAAGTCATTTTACTCTGAAACATGATATGAACCTGATGAGGAGCTATATAGGAAGGTTATGTCATTGGTTTTCTCCTTGGACTCTTACCTGCTTTACTTGTTAAAGAGAAGAAAATATCTGGAGGTAGATCAGGAGGTAGATTAATCTTCCCTGTTATGTTATTTCAGCTCATCAATGGGATCAATGAAATGCACAAGAAAGAGATTTATTTAGTCTTTTGCATGAAAAAAAAGCAAAAGCTACCCAATTCCCCACACTATTTCCTCCCTACAATACCCCTTGAAACTCCTAGATTTTTGCAGTACATGCTACTTCTTTAGCTATGAACTCCTTTAGCTTATCATTTCCACTACAGAGGATCTACACTTTTCCTTGAAGCCTAAGGGAATTGTGTTAATAGAGTACAACCAAAAGTGCTGAGCAAAATGAGCAGCAAATGAAGAGAATCTCTGCATGCAACTCAGTTGCCTCATTTTTTCTAAAAAGTATGAATTTGAAATAAAATAATGCCATCAAATTTCTATTTTATGCTTCACAAGCAGATTTTTGTCAGAATCAGAATATGAGTACGTAATTATTGTCATTTTCTAGGAAAACATTACTAAAAATTTTCAGCTTGTTTTCCCTTCTAATACATGGATAACTAAATTTATTTTTTTTCCATTACCATATATACTTAAGTTTAATATAGCACCAAAATAATTTAATGCCTTTTGTCTGTTTCCCCTTTTGATGGAATAGTGCCATAAAGGAAAGCATCAAGGTGGACACGTTTCAATGATTTCTTCATGACTTCTTAGTTGGTATGAGTTGAATATATGGCATCACAGTAAGACTCTTGGGCTCTTCTATATATGCAAAACTAATGATAATTAGACATTTTGTAAAGAATAAAAAGTTAGGCAACTCTTCCTTCTCTCCCTTTCACACAACAGTTAGAGCCACATGGTTGTTCAAGCTTGTTATACATCATCCTGTTGTTACAGGAAGAACTATTCCATAAGAAGATTAGACATTAGCTTAAGCTGCCTTGATACAACTGAATAAGCATGAGCCTGCAGATATACAAATGCTAAATCTACTGGCATTATAATTTCTTAAGCATTCAGAAACCTCTGAGCTTTTCTAGACGGCAAAGCATCTTACTACATATAAGTCTATTTCACAGACACACCAAATCTGTTTATTTTGAACAGAAGCATCATTGTTCAAGTCACGTTATAGTGTAATAAACAGATTAGGGCAATAGACAACACAATTATTAAAAGTGAAATATCCTCAAAATGAAGAATAGAAATGAATGCCAAATCCTCTATGTCAAACAAAACATGCAATGAAATTTAAACTAAATCTAGCTCAAAATAATTTACCTTTTGGCATCACATATCAGTAATTTAGGTACCAGTTCAGAAAGTAACACTTCAGGTTGAATGAACAACTACCCTGTCTCTTTTGATCCAGTGTGAATTTTCAAATTTAAAGTAACATGTAGTCATGTATTTGGGGTACATTCTATAGTATTGTTTGTTACAGCAAAGTAGAGATGGGAACTTTTAAGACTTCAACTTGCTCCTGGAAATCTGACTGCATTTCATTTTTTTCTCAATTGTTCTCAATGACTTATGGCAATATTGGCTGATTGAAAATAATGCAAACGGGCTATAAATAACATTTTCTTTCACTCACAAAGGTAAAATTAGCAGGCAAAACATTCATACACTACCCCTCTCTGTATCCGAGTTTAACTAATAAGAGGATAGGTCCTATGCTGGACCTTGATGCAGACCTCTCTTACAGTTATTACACCAATTGCTATTATAAAGGAAAATTTTACATCAAGAGTCAAAAAAAGCCAGTGATCCTTCCTGAGGAGAAGGTTTCTTTACTATAATAAAAAGCTGGCTATAGCTGTATTTCAAGCAATATGTAGCAGTATTTTCATACTGAAGAACAAAGGTTGAAGACTAAGCACTTCTAATTTGTCTTTGAAGTGGTAGAGTTTCTCATAAGAACAGATTTTGCAAATACTATCAGAACCTACAGAAGCAAGGTTGGGGGTGGGAATGTTGGTTGCTTTCAAAAACTATTGAAAATCTATAGTGTCTTTCAATCAACAGTAGTTTATAGCTGCCTTGATTAGCTTTAGAACATTGTGCCAAATAAAAACCAACAAAAACAAACAAAAAACTACAAACAACCACAAAACCAAAAAAAAACTAAACTCAAACAAAATGAAAAAAAAAGAAAAAAAAACCCCACCAGTATTTTTTTTTTTACATTTAACAACCACTGACCTAAGTTTCTATCACTTTCTAAACTTCACCAATAGTAAAAATTGAGTTAAACTTTGAGAAACCATAAAACGCTCAGGTTACAAGATGACCTAAACACAAGAAGCTCAGGCATTCGGTTTAAGCTCTTTTCAAGAGAGTATAATTTGTTGGCAGGTGTATGTCTCAAGAATAGCTCAAGAGACAGCTAAAGAAAGAGCTATCTTTGTCTCAGTGGTAAAAGTATCAGACCTTAAGACACTGAATGAAACCAGTGTCTTAAGCACACAGCTGGAAAAAACACATCCTGTGGTGGATGAGCAATTGGGTCACGGGTCAAGCACAGAGGGTAATAGTGAATGGGGTGACATCAGACTGGGGACCTGTCACTAGTGGGGTTCCAAGGACTCCACCTCAAGCCCTGTGCTCTTCAACATCTTCATAAGTGACTTGGACACAGGACTGGAAGGGACACTAAGCAAGTCTGCAGACAACACAAAACTGGGAGGAGCTGTTGACTCCCTCAGAGGCAAAGAGGACCTGCAGAGAGACCTCGACAAATTAGGGGACTGCTCAATCACCAACCATATGAAGTTCAACAAGGGGAAATGCCGGATTCTACACCTGGGATAGAGTAACCCTGGATGTACATACAGACTGGGGAATGAGATTTTGGGAAGCAGTACCGTGCAAAGGGACCTGGGGTCCTGGTCAATGGCAAGTTGAATATGAGTCAGCAGTGCCCTGGCAGCCAGGAGGGCCAACCTTGTCCTGAATGCCATCAGGCAAAGCATCACCAGCTGACTGAGGGAAGGGATTGTCCTGCTCTGCTCTGCTCTGCACTGGGGCGGCCTCACCTTGAATATTGTGGCAGTTTCAGGCACCACAATATAAGAAAGATATTAAGCTATTAGGAGTGTCCAAAGGAGGGCAGTGTAGATGGTGAAGGGTCTTGATGGGAAACCACACAAGGCGCAGTTGAGTTCACTTGGTCTGTTCAGTCTGGAGAAGAGGAGGCTGAGGGGCAACCTCCTCGCAGTCTACAACTTCCTCGTGAGGGGAAGAGGAGGGGCAGGCACTGATCTCTTCTCTGTGGTGACCAGTGACAGGACTCAAGGGAATGGCCTGAAATTGTGTCAGGGGAGGTTTACGTTGGATATTAGAGAAAGGTTCTTCAATCAGAGGGTCGTTGGGTGCTGGAACAGGCTCCCCAGGGAAGTGGTCACAGCACCAAGCCTGACAGAGTTCAAGAAGAGTTTGGATGATACTCTCGGACACATGGTGTGACTTTTGGGCATGGTCCTATGTAGGGCTAGGAGTTGGACTCGATGCTCCTTGTGGGTCCTTTCGAACTCAGCATATTCTGTGACTGTGATTCTGTAGTGAATATTCATGGGAAACAAGAATATGTCATTTTGTCCTAGTTGCCCTATTATGCAAATGTTTAGAGATATGTGTTGAAATCATATTTTAACTCAAAACAAGCTCTTTTGTTATATTTAGACCTCCTGCTTGTCATCACAGAAATGGGCGACTATTATACTGTGCTCTTCAGATAGCACAGAATTCAGCTCTAAAGGTAATAGCTTTTCATACGTGTTTAGGTTTTCTGACTTCCATGGTATCTGTGGACACAGATGCCCAGGATAAATAAATCATGCTAACGGACTCCAAACTGCAGTAAATGGCCAGGCTTGCGTATTCTCCTGCCACTGTCAGAGACAGAATACTAGACTATTTGGAACCATGGTCTCTGTCAGGGGCATTTCTTATACTGTTAGCTCTGAGTTCAATTTTCAAGTGTTATATTCAAATAAGAACATTACCTTTGACTACTCTATGGAATTTTGTAACACTTAAGTATTTCCAGCACCTTTGAAGGAATAGAATGAATTGGTGATGTTCCAGACATTTGAGACAAATCTGGGGAATTCAGAGATAACTATAGTAAGAACTTTCCATTCTAAAGGAAATTTTTATTTTTAGTAAGTTCTTTTCTGGAAAACTTCTACATGCAATTTTCATTGAACAACTACTATGTCAGGAAGTAATGGAGCATACTTGTCATTCTAGGATTTGCTGTCTCCAGCCCTTCTAATCCAGAGCATCAACAGACACATTTAGTATTCAATTTGCCACCTCTCCATTATCTTATACATAAGACTGAATACCTGGAATGGAAGAATCAAATATCTCTACAGGAAGTTGTACTAATTCCTCCTCATCTTCTGATGCTAGCCTTTTGTTTTCACTGCATTTATTCTTCTCTTTTTCTCATTGTTCTGCAAGGTGGGAAACTTCTGTATACTCTTGACAGTACTAGTTGCTGGGAAACACTGCAGCAAACAATTATCCACTCACTATTTCAGCTTTCAAAAACGAAGCTTGAGAAGAAAAAGACACATAAAAAGAAAAATATTACTTCGTTCCAGACCCAAATTTCAAAGAGAAGACACATCTATACTAATAGTAGTAGTTGTTCTCTTAAGATTTGTGGACTTGCTTGGTTGTTTTTTGTAACATCAGCATGTTTTACCACATTATTTAATGAAACACAACTAGTGATATAAAGACCCTTCAGTGAGAAAGCAGGCCTAGCATAGATATAACTTCTTAACTTGTCTATGAAATTTGCTGATATGCTGTGAGATTCACTGCTACTTTGCACTACTCTTTTCCCTCTTGCTTACAAATCTGTCATATCATCTTTTAAAAATGACCTTGTTTTTCACAAATCAGGCCAGGTCTACTTGAAATCTGTGTTGACTTATTTGTAAAGAACAAGTTGCACTGACTTTATTGGTTTACATTTGAATTACCTTGAGACAGAATTATGCAGCACTTAATGCTATAGAATATGCGTTGTATCTTCCGCATTTTATTTCAAATCCATTACAGGGAAAGCTAAGTAGAAAGACTAAGGTAAGCAAGTGAACAGAACTGAGAGAAGAAACTGAGAGATTAAAGCAAGGGAGAAAAACTAGTCAAAAAAAAGCTATTTCATTGTGTAAGTGTGAAACAATTCTGGAATATACCCTGCTCCTTTCAGACTGCTGAGTGCTTTCCTTGATCATGGCAGAAAAATATTTTAGCAATAAGACCCCTTGGTTTCTGCTAATAACTAAAGATAAAAAGGGGCAAAATTTCTTGCTTAATAGTACCACAAGGTCAAACTTTTCTGAAAAGGTCTTGCTGAATTTAATATAGATTCATATTAATGCAGAATTCTAGGAGTGTTACATGGAATTATGAAAAAATTTGAATGCTGCTTTAGCATGATTTCTGAAGGCTTTAATTAGTTCTATCTCTATTAACATTTCTAGGGCACCTCTACCAAATGTGGTGACTGATTTCAAGCACAGAGCTACAGATGCAAACTTCATACTTCAGTGTAATCTTGGGGGGTTTTTTTTGCAATTGTTATTCTGTGTAGCTCTTTTACAAATTTTTAATTTCTTTACCACACTGGCTTGAAAATGCACTAATGATTAATGATCCTTTGACATGGCTGGAGATATCTGTAGCACAAAAGACAAGACTTGTGCTTTAGGACGTGAGCTGCAAAGGAAAACATTTGAGTAGGAGACTCCCTGAGAATTGCTTCCTTTCATAGGTTTCTACAACACGTTATCATGTTATTTCTAACTTTTTCAAAGCAGAGATCATTGCCAAATTTAATGAGGACCTGGGCAAAGGTTTTCCATACAGTCTTTTACAAGTCGTGTGAAACTCTGTGTAGGCTAAAACCATAAATTTCTTCAAACTACATTAACAGAATATTTCTTCTTGAGGTTATTTTTATCAGTTTTTAGGCAGGCAGAATTTGGCATTGCCTTCTTTCCTTTTATAGCTTTCTCTGTATCCTTCTCTTGTAAAGTTTCACCTCCAAGTCTTACAACTGTTCTAAGCTACATTAATCCATGCTCAACGAAACTAGCAGGTCTCTTTTGTGACCAAAAATTACTGACTGACTTGGTAGCCAAGGGGAGAGCAACAGATATTGTCTACTTTAACTTCAGTAAAGCTTTTAAAACTGTCTCCCTAAAGATCATCACAGAGAAGCCCTTGAAGTACAGGCTGGATGAACAGGCCGAGAGGGTCATGATCAGTGGCATAAAGCCTAGATGAAGCCAGTAACCAGCGGTGTACCCCAGGGATCAGCAGTGAGTCCAGTCTCTTTTAACATCTTCACTAATGATCTGGATGACGGGGCAGAGCATTCCTTTTTCAAGTTTGCAGATGACACAAAACTAGGAGAAGTGACTGATATACCAGAGGGTTGTGCTGCCATCCAGAGGGACTCAACAGTCCAGAGAAATGGCCCGACAGGAACCTCATGAAGTTCAACAAGAAGTGTGCCGGTATATATTACACACTGATCAGCTGGAAACCAATCATCTGGAAAACAGCTTGGCAGAAAAGGACCTGGGGAGTCCTGCTGGGCAACAACCTGACCATAAACTATCAATGTACCCTTGCAGCAGAGTAGGCTAATGGTGTCCTGGGCTGCATTAGGATGATTGTGGACAGCAGGTTGACAGAGGTGATCCTTCCCCTCTACTAAGCCCTGGTGAGAACACACCTGGAGTGTTGTGTCCCGTTTTGGGCTCCTCAGTATAAGGCCTGGACATACTGGAGAGAGTTCAACAAAGGGCCATGAAGATGACAAAAGGGACTGGAGCTTCTCTCCTGTGAAGAAAGGCTGAGAGAGCTGGGCATGTTCAGGCTAGGGAAGAGAAGTCACAGGGTGATCTGACCAATGTATGTAAATACCTTAGGGGAGAGTGTAAAGGAGACAGGGTCCTTTCAGTTGTGCCCAGAGGCAATGGATACATAGGAGGTTTCCTCTGAACATCAAAAAACAATTTTTTTACTGTGAGGGTGGCTGAGCACTGGCATAAGTGGAGTCTGCATCCTTAGAAACAATAAAAAAAAACATCTGGATATAGTCATGTGCAATCAGCTCTGGGTGAACCCACTTGAATAGGGCTGTTAGGACAGATGAGCTCAGAGGTCCTTTCCAACATAACTGTTCTGCAAGTCTATGATTCTGTAATGCAGACTTGTGTCATATATGACTGAAGCCCAGTGAAGGTATAGAATTCAATAGCAGTGTTCAAAGCAGAATAAAAAATAAGGCGGCAACATCCTCCATCAAATTGAAACATTTCATTACATCAGGTTTAGCCTTAGCTGATTCCATTAATCCTCCATTTAAATGAATATTAAATCTAAGAAAATAAAGTTCTTTGCCATGTAACAATAGCAACACAGCTACTAGTTTGGTAATATGCTATCTGTGTGCAAACTCCGCTAAGCAGAGAAATGCCTTGATATAAACACTGACATAAACGTGCTGCTTGGTATATTCATAGGAAAATGCTACACCTGTGAAGTACATTGATTCATCTTTTATCACACTGTTTCTCCATTTGGACACAAAGAAAAGATTAAGGGTCTTTTTGTTTAAATTAGTCTCTTTACTTTATAACATTAACATTATTAGACTGGTTGACAACTTATACTGATGCTATGGACTTCATTATAACTAGCAGAAATTTAGAGCTGAGGAATATAACAGACAATTATATATAATATTAAGATAATTTTTCTCTCCCACTTCAACCAACTGAAGCTCTCCTAGAAAAAAGTAAGGCTCATCCAGTGACAAGAAGATATACTCACTGTTAACACTATGTTCTGTGAATTGATTGAACAGGTAGTTGTGACTAAGGAGTAATTTAAACTAGGAAGACAGAAGCATATAAAATGATCACGCTAATCAGAATCCTCCAAAAAATCAGGACACAGTTAACTTCATTTTATGAATCTTTCACAGAGCTTTTAACAGCAACCGGGTAAGGAGCAGCTGTGAAGATAAAACATTATTCCATAATGCTTTACGATCATAAATCTCATTTGGGTGTTTCCACTCTCATTTAATTTTATATCAGTTCAGGCAATGGGACAACATATTTCTATGAGCTGCATTCCATCCATCAGACAATCTTCAGGAGGGAAGTACCCTCAGCATTTGAAAAGAGTTACTGGTATGACAAGGGAAAGTATAATAGTGTTTTATGCTTTGAGGAATAATGGGGAAAAAAATAACATAGTAATTATTTGGGGAATAAAAATAACAGCTCTGGTTCATGGGCAGCAGAGAGACTTAAGTCATAATGTATGTGGTGCAGTGTGTTATTCTGTATTATTAGCCCTGAATGGCATTGCTAAAGAGAAATGGTGGCAAGTCAGGACTAATATAACAGGAACTAGAGTATTTGTAATTCCCTCCTAAACATCTGTTACATAAAATGTAATTTGTTCATTTGTGCAAGCTGTGTTTCTTTAGAGGCAATCTCCAAATCCTTTTTTTTTTCGGATGTACCTGCCCCAATTTGTACTATTTGACTGTGGCCCAAAAGAGCCTGTATTTCAGTTTCACGTAATTTGAGGATTCTGAAATTTGCAACTTGTTTATTTAAATTGCATAAAACACAAAGCGACACAGGGGTATGAGCGAGTGGAGAGTCCAAAAAGGAAGAATTCAAAGACAAATTTTGTTTGGGTTTTTTTGTTTGTTTGTTGGTTGGTTTTGGGGCTTTTTTTTCAAGAGGCAGAGCTCTCAAATCACCAGGAAGAATATTAAGGAAAGCAGTTAATATGTAGTTAAAGGAACCATAATGCACATGAACATATGTTGTTTTACCTAATTTTGATCAACTTAAAAGTAAAAATGTCTTTATTCTTTCAGTTGGGTTTAACACACCATCTGGTTTAATTATTCCTTAGGTAGCACACCATAAAGTTAATAGTAAGAGTAGTGTTAAGCCAATCAGAAAGAACATTTCTGATGTGATTTTTCACCAAGGATGTTTCTCTTAAACCCATTGACTATAAGGTCAATGTAATAAGGTTTTGCATAAGCATTATGTTACTACCAGTGCTTGACAGACGCTAGTTGAGAATCACCACCTCTAGATTGACTCAAATCTGCTTACTAAGTGAAAGAATTTAGTCATAATCCAAAGTGCTCCTTTAATTTAGAGTTTTGGTAAAATTTTTAATGTAAAAATTGTTAAGAAGATATGATGGCATTAAAAACACAAGATCTTACAGGATTTTCTACTAAAAGGAAATAAACTGTAGTTTATAAAAGTCATATTGATTAAAGAGTCAAAATCCTACAGTCAATCTCAGTCCCCATTTCAGCAAAGAAAGATATGCCCAGTGAGACTTCTGAAATCCACTGCTTTGATCAACTAGGCAACTGAAATATGGAGTGTTCATTATTCATGGCAGTACCAGAGGGAAGGTGGGGATTTAGGGATTCACTTCAACATCTTTGAGTCGAAAAGTGATTTCCATCAGTTTTGCATAATCCCAACTTTAGGGAGTCCTAGTGAAGTTCACTATTCCACTCCCACTGACTTTCAACAGACCTAATTATTGTTTAAAATCCTAGATAAAAATTGCTTTGTGCTGTTTATCTTCAAAAGTATTATTTAGAAAAAAAAAAAAGCTGTAACGAATTCTTTCAAAACTGAACATTTCCCTATGGCCCAAAAAAAACCTGTTTCCCTTGGTGTTTCTGAACTGACAAGATAAAAAAAAAAAAGGCTCTAAAACAGAATTTCATCTTAACGGATGTATAAGAATTACTGTATCAAACACACAAATATTATTCTCTATTTAGCAAAAGAAAGGGAGAAGATCTAGAATACATTATATCGGTAGGGAAGTGCTTGATAATCTCATCATCATAACATATATTTCCATTCTCTAATGTAGTATCCCATGTTCTCATTCCCTATTCCAGATTTAAGCTATATTTGTGATAAAGAATGTTACATGATGATCATGAATTAAAAAAACAGATATCAGTCGTACTGAAAAAAAACAAACAACATTAAATCACTTTAAAATCAGAGTTAATCACAGTGTTTTTCCAATTCTTATGCTTTGTTGCCCATTGCAGCTGGATACAACTTACAGCATAGTATTGCTGTTCTAAATTACACCAGTTGCAGTGGTGTCTGGTGACTCCAATAAATACAAGACACAAAAACTAACTTCATTTCTCAGCAGCCATGCTAAATGGAGTTAATGGAAATCATTTGTTGTTTACTAAATGCCCCTAAATCTCATCCAACCCAGGACTCCCCGAGCATAAAACAGCTGGGGGGTGGAGGGCTTTAGAGACAAGCCTTGTTCTGTCCTTAGATTTCCCCAGGTATACATTTACAGCTACTGCCGAGAGTATCAGGCTGAATGACTTGTTGATGTATCCAAGTAAATTTGTTCCTATATTTCAGTATAAATAAAGAACTGAAGTAAATAGAAATGTAACCCTTAAAATGATAAATAAATTTTATCAAGACAACTTGGGTACCTAAATGTGTTTTCTCAACAGAAGAAATGTTTCACAAAAGACATGGGTCTCTCCCAGGATTCATTTCAGGAAGTCCTATGGATAAGAACACACAGTATCGATGAATAGATGTCACTTCAGCCGTAATTTGAAACTTGAACTTAAAAAGTCTTATCAAACAGTATAAAGGAGCTAATCAACTTGTAAGAGATATCAGGAGATGAAGACAGTAATCCATAAGTGATTTCATGATTTAGTGAAGATTTATCAGAAGGAGTTATCTCAGACACATGATGCTACACACCCCTATGCCAGCCATAACACTTGAAGAAGTTATCTGGTTGAAAACCAATTTGACCATAAGAGTCAGTAGTCAAACAAAAGCCTAGAAGAGATCTTTTCAAGTCATCAGATTCAGTGCCTTGGTATCACAGACCTCTATGTATTAAAATTCTGTTTCTACATCAATTAAAACTCACTTCCACTTAAATCCTGAACTAACGCTGTCCTTTTTTTGCCCCCTTGTTATTGTTTATTCTTCTGATGCACCTATCTACATCTATCTCTAAGCTGCTGTTTAACTAACAAGCCAAGCAGTTTTCAACTTCATTTCTGGAGTGGACATTCCATTTTTATGAATATACATCCATTCACTTTTTTCCTTAGATCAGTATGAGTTTCTGAATAAAGGGAATTATACACAGCTTTGCTAATGAAGTCTCAACAATGCTGTCTATAGTGACATTAACACTTCTCTATTTTCTAATTCACCTTGGGGTCGCACATCTTTTTCACAATCTCAGTAATGATTCACAGCTATCCTGCAACTAACCACCATGCCAAGGATCTCTGTTCCTGGAAGATGATAGATGAGCTTTCATTTTACTGCAGAAATTCATGCTGATAATTAAGAAACAGAATCGCAGAATAGTTAGGATTGGAAAGGCCTTCTGGAGATCATCTAGTCCAACTCCCCTGCCAACGCAGGGTCAACTAGAGCAGATTACACAGGAACACGTCCAAGTGGGTTTTGAATGCCTCCAGAGAGGGAGACTCCACGACTTCCTGGGTTCCTGTTCCCGTGCTCTGTCACCCTGAATGTAAAGTTCTCTCTCACATTGAGGTGGAACTTCTTGTGTTTTAGTTTATGACCATTACTCCTTGTCCTGTCACTGGGCATCGCTGAAAAGAATCTGGAACCATCCTCTTGGCACCCACTTTTGAGACAGTTGTATGTATTAATGAGATCCTCTTTCAGTCTTCTCTTCTCTAGACTAAACAGGCCCAGCTCCTACTGTCTCTCCCCATATGAGAGATGTTCCAGACTCCAGTCATTTTTGTGGCCCTCCACTGGACCCACTCCTTGTCTTTCTTGAACTGTGAAGACCAGAATCGAACACAGTACTCTAGATGTGGCCTCACTAGGGCCAAGTGGAGAGGGAGGATCACCTCCCTTGACCTGCTGGCCAAACTCTTCTCAATGAACCCCTATGATGCTGTACTTCATCCAGCTGTATGTAGTCTGCTCCCATTTTATGATTCTAAGTCTTCACTATCATCCCATAGTGTTATACTTTTTCTGGTAACATATCAGTAGGACTTTAAAATGTGAGCTAAATGATACATGTTAACCCTAAATGCATATGCTTCTTCAGCATCAGATACAAGGTATTCTTTAATTTTATTTCAAACCTTTACTGCAATAAAAAATATCCCAGACTCACACTGTAGCAAATAATGCCATTGTCCAATCAATTGTTCTAAAATAGGAAAGCCAGACAAACAACAAATTCTACATAGAGAGACTACTGCAAGAGCTATTTGATCTTATATGTAAAGGAAAATTGTTAATACTTTTCATTTAGTTGGAAACAGCTGTACTCCTAACTTTACTATGTGGAAAACAGGAGGAGAAATAGCTGTTTAAAAAATCATATCATTTTTAGTGAAAAATGGATACAACTTTGGGAATAATTGCTGTTGCCAGCAGGTTGTTAGAAAATAACCAGTAATGCATTGAAATAAAACGTAGTAAAATTCAGCAGATTTTTAAGTAACTATCAATGTGAAAATGAACTACAATTATCAACTGTTAGCCTGTTCACATACAAAGAGTACAGAATTACAGCTTAAAATAAATTCTCCAGTCACTTACAGGTAGTTGTGACTAGTAGCTACCTAAATATATCAGGAAACTGTTGCAAAGGGGAGCCTTGAAGTATAAACAGAAAGTAACCACTTTATCCCTTTCTGTCATTCTTTTATTGCAAGTTCTAAGAACATGATCAATGAAACAAGATACCCTAAATTATTATGGTTTTTCACCATCATTTTTCTAAGTGAAGAATTACATAGTGGAGGAGGAAAAGATGCACTGGGATTCACTGAAGATTAAGCCTTACCCTATTGTCTCTTTTCCATGTCAATCCAGTGAAAGAAAATATTGATAGCCTTTCTTCTATTTCAGTAAGTGTACTGTCCTTTAGAAAAGGGGTCAAACCAATTATTTTCCTGTAGAGAATCTGACACAATATTTTCTAATTAGTGAAGTAACTGTTTTTCTGTAAATGCAGTTACAAGACCTAGATCTTGAGTTTTGGTGTGCATGTGCAGAAATGTACATCACATTTATTTAGCTTGGAAAGACTGTTCGTTTGATTATGACTCCTGGTCAGGCACTAAAAGTACTAAACCATGCAACAGTTTGACACCCCAGGGCTGGGCATGTTCCCAGCTGCTGACAAGAATCTGATCACCTTTTCCTAAGCAAAATATTGAGTAAAGCAGTACAAAACCCTCCTGTCTTATACCACCTGTCAGCTGGGCTTCAACCCAGACCACCGGTCTGAGACAGCACCTGTGGCGCTGCTGGATGACCTCCACATTATAGACAAAAGGAAGACAGTCATATCAATTCTAACAGAGTTGGCACCTTTGATGCAGTTGATCTCCAAATACTCTTACTTTCATCCCAAAGACAGCTCCACAGGGCAAGCAGTAGTAGCCGGAAATGACTTGGGTCATTTGACTCAGACCACAAATGCTGGACAGTATGGGCATTCCTTTTCTCTTCCCTCTTCAGGCTCTCACAATGTTCACACCCCTGCTACTTAGTCCTCATCAGGATCTAGATCTGCTCAGCAAGAGCAGCAGAAGCAACACACAACATTAAACTCTACCCTATGGCAAGCATGAACATAGACAAATTTTGTAAAAATCTCCTGTTTAAAGAGGAGCTGGTAAGAACTGAATTCGGGAAGGCCAAAATAATGCTGGAAGCTTGACAGAAGTGCTAAAAAAAGCAAACTTTCTCTAGAATCGCTGCCATTTATAAATATGTTTGTGCCACTAAAACAGGTCACAGCTTCAAAGACTTATTTTCTTCTTCATCTTTGGCTCAGACACCATGGAAGCAAAAATGTCCCCCTGGTTTTAATCTGAGACTTACTGGAACTTACCTGCTTTACAGTCATGGGTTGGTCCTGGTGAAGTGTTACTCATTTCTTTAGATCTGCGCTGCATGTATGAAAGGAGGGGGGAACTGTGATTTCATGTGGAAATGAAGCTTCAAATGAGACGAAATTAAAAACCATCAACTAAGCAACAAAAATGTGTTCAAAGTCCAGTTCAAATTTTCAAAGGCCTACACTGGTCCATGAAAGTAACTTTTAACCTCATCAACGTTCCAAAAAAACAATTATGTTTGTCATTCTTCACAACAAAGTGTAAGAAACAAAAAGTTTATGACGATATAAGCATCACTGTGATACTAATTCCCACAAGATTAATGGAATAGAATACAAACCCAATTTATTCAGATTAATTTACCTTCATTTTCTTCTTTTACACACAAAATGGAAAGACTCCTATAAATTAATTGAGCTATTTATTCTCCAAAGGAGAGAGAGGGACATGCTTGTTGGCAGTGTTTTATGAACCTGAAAGGTAATGGGGTCCATTAAACTCTTTGACACTTGTTTTTGAGTTTCACAAAATTAGTCTGTACTTCATACTTGAAGTTTTAAAAAGACTAGTTTCCCTTGCCTGATTCATCTACCAGCCAATTTGCTGGTCACAAGAATTTGTGCCATAGATTTTTAGTCCCTTCTCTTTAAAAATAATATTTAAGTCCCTTGAGGTAGTAAGTCTTTCATAAAAGGCAAAAATAATAGATGCATTATGACAATCCTGCAAAAACACATGCCCCAATCACACTTTTTCAATGTTACTGAAAACATAGGAAGAAAATGCATTTATGTTTAGAAGCATGTTGTTAATGTAAGATCAGTATTCTTCATGGAAAATTGAAATTCATCTTACATAAATCTATTTTTTTCATACGTACATAATCTAGTCAGGTAATGGAGAAATAATCTACTGTAACATGAGTCTTATGCTGTGCATACGTGTACTCTAATCGGTACAGACAGAATCACTCTCCAAAACAGGCTGTAGGAACAAAAGGTACTAATTTCCAGTATTTCCAGAAGTTTCACATATAAATGAAAAAGTTTTCAAATGTTGTAGAAACTAAATTGAACAGAGAACTTCAGCACATTTTAAGTCATACCTCAAAACTACCTTTAGAAATCTATCTGATTTCAAAATAAGCTGTGTACTTAATTTCAACAGAAGTAAGAAATATCGAGATACCATCTGCATGAATTTCATATGTAGAAGCTCTTCTTCCTTGGTTAGCTCCACTGGCTCAGACACTTCTACAAATTTCCAATGTGTTGTTTTAGTATTAGTCACCTTAAATTCAAATTCAGGGGAAAAAGGTCTTCTCTTTTCACCATAAATTCTCTTTCATTATCTGCAATTGATTTAAAAGAAGTCTTTTCCACTGTTTACAGGCAATAAATCATTCCTCATCTTGCGTGTTTAAACCTGCTCAAATTCCTTATTCTCAGGAATTAAACATTATGGTAATTTTCCTGGAGTAATATCAGCTGTTAACATATGCAAGTTTTAAATGTATCAAGCAACATTCATTCTGCCTGAGTGCAGTCCCAACAAGAGCTACTTGTGGGAGAAAATATATTTGTATGATTATAACTATTGTGTTTTATAGAACTAAGCATTGCAACAGCGGATGAACCTCATGGCCAAGATTCATGTTAAGTGTACACAGCAACTGAATGAGTTTGCCAATACATTTTCTATAAGATCTCAATTTTCCTGTCCCTCAGCTAAAATAGTATCAAAGGTAGGAACTAAAATTTTGACAGATTGTAACCACTTTAACTACTCCACTACAGCAGTTCTTGCATTAAGCAAAGAGACAGAAGTGGATGCTCTCAGCAGGTACAGCTTCCTGAGTAGTAGTAATGTTTCGGTCTCAGGAGCCTGTGAAAAAGAGGAAGAGAGACACAGAGGAAGGCTGGACACAGAATCCACAGCCTGAAAGCAAACATGCAACTCAATGACTTGCAGTCCTACACAGATCTCATACTCTATAAACCAATAAAGCTATTTATCTTAGAGACCTATCTACAGACCTTGTTGTTATTCAATATCAAATATTTAAGTGTTTTTATATAATTTTGCTGAAAGGACTCACAGAAGAAAACAATATTGTATTTATTTACTGAATAAACTACCTCTAAGTAAAACCACAAATTATTCATCTCAAAAATTCCAGACAAGATTTAAATTGTTTCCAATGAAGAAAAACTAACATGGATGATTCAGAGTATCATATGGTCTTCTCATATGTTTATCCCTCTGTTTATATTTCATATGTGTATCCCTCTGCTTATTTTGTTTTATCTGAACTGTGCAAATCTGTCAGCAAAACTATGTGGAACTGAACAGGAGATTAAAACAGGAGGAAAAAAATAAGAAATATCCAAAAGATAAGGGAGATGTAAGTAAGAGGAAAAGCAACCAACACACAAACAAGCCTCAGCACGAATTCACAAGCTTTCATTATTTAAAGACAGAATCTTCTCTGACAGTCTCCATCATATGTATCTGATTTAATTCAAAATTTTACTCCTCTATTATTTCTTTAAATGTATATTTTTCCCTTCTAAATGAGGTTAAATGTTAAAAAAAAATTAAAGCAGTAGCAGCAACAACAAAACCAAATCAAACTCATGGCAAAATGTCTGATCTTCTGGGGTGTGGGGGGAAAGAGCAAATTTAGAGATGTGGGGGAAAAAAAGTTATATTTTGATCACTTAAGTTCAGCTACAGTGATATATTGAGAGAATAAATATGTGCATTTATAGAAATATACACTGAGAGGAGTAAATCAGAAAGCAAAGAACATGAAATTGGTCAAAAGCCTACTTCTGAAGCATTACTCTTTGACATTACAGAAGAGCTCTGGAATTTTCTTTCCATATGCTTTATGTCACCATCACTTTCTAACAAAGACCAAAACCAACTAGCTCAGATACCCTCTTCCTGACACCCACTTTCAAGATAGATGTCTTTTGTCACACAAAACATGCAGGACCTCAGTAATATTGATATGCATCTGAAACTTAGATGCCCTTGTCATGACAAAGGATATATAACCATCATATCCACCAAGGCTCTCCAGCATTTTGGCAACTTAAAAGGTTTGTTCAAATTACATGCACTGAAACTGAAAGCATATTTTTTCTCAGCACTTCAGTTCTCACCCTCTGAGCATAATCATATCTATTGCTTAATATACTTTCAAAATAATTGAAAATGGCAGAAGAAAACTTAAACTCTAATTTTAGATGTATTATATTTTCTGCACACTGCCAATTTACTAAGTTCTAATAAGGTACTTACACTCAAGCCTACAGTACGCTATATCACAGAGTTTATAATTGGGCTCAGAGAACTTGATGCAGGGGAAAAAAAGAAACAAAACACAAAAAAAGCCCAATTCTCAAATCTCTGCAGATCTAGCAGTTGGGAGAAAAAGTCTCTACACATGTGTCAAGTCAATTTGTCTGAGAAATCACTGGCAAACTGTGATTCACATAGCTGTTCCTGTCATACCAAATAACAGAAAAGCACTTCATGAAGTGGCAAGACAAACAGTAGGGTCAATTCACCTGACCTTAGATAAGAAAAATAAGAAAGTAAAACTGAAAAATATAGAAATATAGAAAATTAATACTGGGACTGTATGGCAACACCAAGCACTAAATTCTAAAAGAAGCTCTCAGGAAGGAAATGGTTATCAGTTATTACAAAGAGTGAAAGAAAAGGCAGTGAAATATATTGGGAATGTGCTCTAATAAGATAACATAGGAGATGTTTTCTTGAGTTCTACATATTTGGTCTCTGACGGAGACAAAAAAAATTCAGGGAATTAACTAAAAAAATGAGACAGGTAGGTGGTTCATTTGATTTTGCATCTGTGCTGGTATTAAAATACCAAGAGGAAAATAGTGCTTCACTCTGCGAAATAGAGGATTCTAAAGGACATCCTTTTCCTCTATAAAAAGATGAATTACCTGAGAAAACATGAGACAATGAATTTTAATATTCCATATTCTGTATACAATGTCAATCTTATGAAGTCAGTGTAATATTTGTGCCAAAGAATATACTGGTATACCTACATTGCCATCAAATGTCAGAATGGAAAAAAATAAGCATTAAGCTGTTTCATAGGAAATGCTTTTGAAATGTCACCACCTCAAGTATTATAAATTGTTTTTAAACGAATTCAACGAAATTATATCCGAAATACTCGAACTCCATTTATTGTAATTACAACTGGCAGTTCATGCAACTTATCATCCTAGGAGTTCACAGCAGCACTTCATAGAACTCTGCAAAAACACTGGGAAAGGAAGCCCTTCTAATACCATAAATGTTAAAAACTTTCTTCAATAATGTTCTGGTTTTGGCCAGGACAGGGTTAATTTTTTTGCAGTAGCCAGGAGGTGGTGCAGAGGACACAGAGGTTATTCTTTACCACCTCAGCTCATTGCTAGGGCAGGAGAAAGGGACTCTGGCAGGGAGAAGGCGTTCCTTCTGGTCAAGAACACATGGTGGGTAGAGTATCCCGGATTGTTTATTGTCGCAGGGTCCACAGGGAGAACTTTTGCATGTAAATCACACTCTCTTTTATACTTTTTTGTTATTCATATTGTTGCTGCTACTGTTTATTTTCTTATTTCACAGTTGTTTGCAGCAAATTTTTCTTACCTCAACCCATGATCTTTGTCTTCTGTGCCTCCAGTTGAAGGGGAGAGAAGGGGGAGCAGCATGTAGGTTTTTTAAGTGGGATTACTAAACTGGAAAATATCATTCCTAAAACTCAACAATTAAGGCATTCTAAAGAAGATTATAATAGAAAATAATTACATTTGTAGACGGGATCGAGGTAGAGCTCCCCAGTAACACAGGCAGCACAATCAGAATTGGTCAGCTTTAAGACAGAATGTCCATGAAGACATATACTCTGGAAAAAGGTGAAAAGCAATATATTCCTTGAACAAAAACATATTGATAAAAGAATGAGGTATTGAAGGCAACAAATCTCTCCAGATGAAAAGAACTGTAAAAATAGCACTCACAGTGAAGAATGTAGAACTGGGGGAACATCTCGGGTCATAAAACCCAATATCCTCCCAAAAATAACCACATAACATGAACATTTTGATACATAGCTTTTATTTTCCAGGTGAGGGAGAAGGAAGAGCAGAAGTCAAGGGGGTGGCACTTCAACGCTCAATGCACTTTGTACCTGGTTTTATATTCAAGGCAAGTATTTCTAGTCTTCTTTGCCCCTTATGCTTCTTATATACATTGTTCACATTTAAACCTTTCCTTACCTAAATCAGTAGTAGATAAAGGTTATTCAAATGTTTTAATCACACTATAAAAGGTTGCATGGGGAACGTGTTCAATATTGTTCCATATGGAAGAGGCTTAAAAAATGAACAAAAAAGAATGGTAAAGCTGATAACCTTTGATACAGTCCTTGAAAATTCACCTAGTTTCCAACTTTTGGGGGAAAGACAGCATTTTTTGAGTGGTAATACTGACAAAGAAACTAGAGACTTTATAGTAAGACAAAACACATTGCAAAAAATATTCGAGACACAAGCTGTTTTGCAAAGATGTTTTCCAAAGATCCCAGTAATTTATGCCAACTACATCCCTCAAATTGTACAAATCCTTTGCTGCAGTTGTTCAATATCTTGACCTACAGTCTTAATTAATCTGTACCACAAGCCCATTTTTCTATGTTTTTTTCTTCCGTACAGAAATTCTGAATCAGTTACTTGAAATGAAAATAAAATAAGCAGCATTCTAAAGATGTTTTAATGAAGGACTGGATTAATGTGATAACATGTATGTTAAAATCTTAGTAAGTTGTCCAACCTGCCTTATAGTCAACGAAGACAAGCACTTCTGCAGCACAAGTTACCTCAAACTACATCATGTATCTAAAAGAGGTCACATGAACTGCATTGTAAAAATGTCTATGTTTCCACTGACTTTACAATGAGATTACGGTAAATATAGATGACTATACTGCAGAAATCTAAAGTAAGGAAAGACCAGTCCTGTTCACATGAAACTGAGACTATTTCTCAGATGTTTCTTTTAATCTATCTGGATCTGAGTTCCAGAACATATATATTTGGTTTTGCTGGTTTTGTTTGTTTGTTTGTTTTACAGTTGGAGATAACTTAAAAAGAAAACATCTCTGAAAATTCCTTAAAACGATATCTTAAAAGAATCATTATTCCAGGTATTAGGCTATACAAAGACATGTTAGGTCAAATGCTTTATAGCAGGTAATTTCAGGGAAATTATTGCCTTTAAGAAACACTCAGTGATTACAAATTTTAAAGCCTCTTAGTTTTATTTTAAATATTGATGTGGGTTTTACTGAGCACATATATACATCAAAACCATATATAGTCTCATCTTAAAAATAATGTTCAATAAAGCACTACTGACTGTAGATACTTAGAAAGCTCTGGAACACCTTTCTGATATTTTTCAATAAAATTATTTGTAATATTAACTCAGATTATAACATTAATTCAATTCAGAAAATATTTTTTATTTTTTTATTATTTATGCCTTTATATAGAACTACTTTGGAATTTTTTCAGTGTACAAAAAAATAATAGAAGGAGTCACATTTCTTTTAGGTTGCACAAAAGAAAAGTGTCTCTCTAAGGTATAACTGGATAGAAGGTTCATTTTGGTTCAAAAAATGAGAAACTGGTGAACTCTTTCAGTAACACTAGAGAATGTTAACAGTAACAGGTAACCTTTCATGCTTGTTATGCTTGTACTTAGTTTAATTTAAAGCAAGAGAACAAAAGTCATAGATTGGTTTGGGTTGGAAGGGACCTTTAAAGACTATTTAGTCCAACTCCCCTGTTATGCACAGGGACACCCCCCACTAGACCAGGTTGCTCAGAGCCCCATCCAGCCTGGTCTTGAACACTTTCAGGGATAGGGCACCCACAGCTTCTCTGGGCAACTCGCCACCCTCACAGTAAAGAATTTCTTCCTTATATCCAACAGGAATGTACCCTCTTCCAGTTTAAAACCATTGTCCTTTGTCCTGTCACTACAGGCTTTTGTAAAATGTCTCCCTCCATCTTTCTTATAAGCCCCCTTCATATATTGCAAGGTCTTTCCAGAGCCTTTCCTTCTCTAGGCTGAATAATCCCAAGTCTCTCTGTTGGTCTTCATAACAGAAGTGCTCCAGCCCCCTGACCATTTTTGTGGGCTCTCTCTGGGTCTGCCAGAAGTGGTGCCAGAAGTCACTGTTCCCACAGCATTTTGACATTTCTGCTTGCAATCAAACCACTTGAACAGTGTAACAGTTTAGCTTAAGCCCACTGCTGTCATCTGGCTAAGATGTTCTGTCAAACTTTGCACTGGTCTAGTTCAATGGAAAAAAAGGAATATGCTGAAAGGAATACTGACATCTCAGAAAGTGATGAGGTATTTCAGGTTAACAGTATCTCAATTTATCAGTGTGTCATCTCTTAGAACACATTTGTCAAGATCAGAGTTCTAAGCTAAAAAAAAAAAAAAAAAAAAAAGACTTCCAAGAGCAAAGGTAAAATCCACCATAAATTATAGTAGGATTAACAAGAACGCAATAAGAATTCCCATTTACTTTTCATTAGACATTAGAACACAGAATTTCTTTTTCATATGTAGTGATTTCTCATATCTGTAAGAATTAAGGACCCTTCTCTCAGATGATGCATACCAGAACCAGCAGGTTCTACAGCTATGCTTAAATACATTTCATCAGTACAATTCTTCCCTACAGTGGATGAAAAAACAGGAATTAACCCAACCAACATAACTTGCAGTTTGAAATGTTACCAATTTCCTAGGCATTCTGTATTGGGGTTTTACTCAGTTTTTGGTACAGAAGATACAAATAGAACACACCTGTTAACTATGTTCTGGAATTAACCTCGACACAAAACAACACCAGAGACAGTCCCAGTTACGGACCTTCAAAACACCAACAATGGGGTCATAGCATAAATTGCTACTTTCAGTCACAGGCAGAGGCAGAAGGATGCTTTATTACATAAGGTATGTGATCCTAAAATCATCCTAAGATCCTACCCTCTCTCGTTGGAAGAACAGGAGATGCCAGTGGTGGAGGACTCTTAAAGACAAGGGTCAGATACAGGCATGTGTTAACTTGGGCTGCAAGAGAATAAGGCAGTTCAGCAGAGGGATCATCTACAATGGCTGGTAGCAATAGGACAAAGGGTAATGTTTAGAAGGGCTAATGCCTTCAAATTGAAAAGAGGAGAGGTTTAGATTAGATATTAGGATGAAATTCTTTACTGTGAGAGTGTTGGGGCACTGGAACAGGTTGCTCAGAAAAGCTGTGGGTGCCCCATCCCTGCAAGTGTTCAAGACCAGGCTAGATGGGGCTTTGAGCAATCTGATCTAGTGGCAGGTGTTCTTGTCCATGGCAGGAGGTTTGGAACTAGCTGAAAGGTCCCTTCCATCACAAACCATTCTACAATTCTATGAGTTAAAAATACTAAAAAAAAAAATAAATCAAAATTAAAATAAGTCACACCAATGTACAGCCTTGAAGGGAATTGTAACAATCAGAAAAATAGTAGCTACAGGTCTCTCTACACATAGCTCATGTTTTCTCCAATAGCAGCATACCATTTGGCAAAACAAATAACATTTTGTTCTAAAAAAAACTTCCTTATTGCTGTACTGCGCCACAGGCACAGAAGTGTTAAGATCTGCAAAACCACAGATGATATTGAGTAACTAGATGTTACTCAGTAGAGAACCAGAGGGCTTGCTGCTCAGAGACTCCTCCAAAAAAGTTAAAATCCTCACCACAGAATTAGATGAGATACATTCTTATTATCTGAGAGCAATCAAGTGTTTGAAGAAAGATGTCCAAAGACACAGACCAAAACAATAGGCCACACAGTTTTGAGGACATCAAAAGATCATCACATGAATGCAAAACTCCACGCATTTTAGCCAAAGAAAGTCCCTTGAAAAACATGCACAAAGTCTTTGAAATAAACCTCTATACCAAAAATATTGGAAAACATAGTCTAAATAAGGTCCATATATTTTCAATTCTGGTAACTTATTTCCATTGCAAGAATAACCACTGATATAGATGGATATAGTGGGAAACAGATAGGAAGGGAAACTAGAAGGAAATGGGTATTTTCAATTAAATATGTGGCAGAGGAGTATTCCCTATATTTTCGCATAGGTATAACATTGTCCTATTTGTAGGGTTAACATAAAACCATATCCATGAAGAGATGACTTCCTAGAACATCTACAATAAGCAAACTGGCCAACCATCTGTGCAAAAAGGAGTGTAACTTAAACAGAGAAAAAAATAAACAGATCCTCAGTCCAACAGTCGAACAGCACACCTGATCAAACACGAGTCTAAGTGTGAAAACATTCTGGTTTGAATTTAGCAAAAAAGAATATGCAGACCAGGAAGACTGACGTTAATCAAAGCTATCTGGATTTGCCCATATATCTAACACTTCTGTACACAGCTCAGTATCCAAGTGCATTTTTTAGTTATTGATAACATTCAAGGCACACCTCTAGTAAACATTATTGACATGCCAGATGCTGGACTACCTGTCTATGTGTGTTTTTCATGTAATACACTTACAGTTAGAGCACTCTATAAGAAAGCACTAAATTACATCTTAAAACCTGAGATATTTCAGACTCTGCTTCTAGCAAAGAAGCGTAAGTGAGAAAATACCCACTCATAAGGGCTAATCTCAGTTAAAGACTTACTACTACTTCTTCAGTGCAGTCACTAAGCAAAGACTAAAAGATTAATGGGACTCCTGTCAAGGAAAATCCATTCTAGCCTCTGTTTACACACTTAGCTGGAGCTGGGGGCCTCTAGTCCATGCTCCCAATACTGTTTCATAGTATATGGTAAGAAAAATATAGCACATTACATAAACCGCATAAAAAAAAGCAAGTCAAAGAGGTCTCAATCTCTCTCCTATTGATCCTCCTGAAAGACATGGGATACTCCTCTGCCATATATTTAATTTAACATATCCATTTCCTTCCAGTTTCCTCTTCCTACCTGTTTCCCATTATATCCATCTATATTAGTTGGTTATACTCACAATGGAAGTAAGAGTTACCAGAATTCAAACACATTTCAGAAATTGAAAATGGTGCTTACTTATCCTTAAAGGGTTGAATTCAACATTAAAAGCGGTAAGAAGACATTTCGTATGTTGATGCCAATGACTTCCATGTAATACATCATCTGGACAGATTACAACACAACTAGTGAGACAATCTCAGTGTCAGTTTGGTACTCATGTTGACAGGTAGCATGTGGTAGAGGCCATTAAGTGCAAAGCACTGGTTTTATCTCAAAAACTGAACCTATTTTCAAGGGGAGCAGTTGGGATGTTACATAAAGAAACAGGATTTAATATCTTGCTTTTCTTATTTAGTGTCAGAAAAGCATTGCTTTCCATTTCTATATATAAAGTAGACTGAAAGAAAGGTTTGACTAATGACAGTTGCTTCTATGTCACATTTATTCTGTGTGCAGAGTTTGGGAAAAATACAGTAATTCTTGCGGAAAACATAATAAAATTACAGATCAGCAGAAAATATTTTAAAAATCTGTGGTTTTCATTTTTGAAAACAGAAATGATACAAGATCAGTAACAGGAGCTGTAGGCTTTCATTCAGAAGTGACTTGTTTGCATCCAACATAAATTTGCAGTGACCATTTACCACCTAACAGCTGTTCAGCAGCCTACGCATGATGATATGGTAGCCCCTGTTGGAGAGGTGTCCAGGTGACAGTCACAGTTAGTTACCATCCCTGCTGGCAGTCTCAAGTAGCATAACGGAACAGTAAGACCTAGAGACCATAATAGCGTGTGTCTTCTAGACAGAAAGCGGTTCCAGAACGGGACAACAAAAAGGTATTTCTGAAATTAGCAGTGTCTACCTAATGTGTAACAGGATGTCAATTTAAGGTGTAGTCAATATAATATTTTTCATGAGAACTTGTGGTTTAACCCCAGCCAGCAGCCAAGCACTACACAGTCACTCTCTCACTCCCCCACCAGTGAGATCGGGGAGAGAATCAGAAGGGTAAAGTGAGAAAACTCATTGGTTGAGATAAAGACGATTTAATAGGGAAAGCAAAAGCCGTGCATGCAAGCAAAGCAAAGCAAGGAATTAATTCACCATTCCCATGGGCAGGCAGGTGTTCAGCCATCCCCAGGGAAGCAGGAGTCCATCACACGTAACAGTTATTCAGGAAGACAAATGCCATCACTCCAAACCTCCCCCCTCTTCCTCCTTCTTCCCCCAGTTTATATACCGAGCCTGATGTCATATGAATATCCCTTTGGTCAGTTGGAGTCACCTGTCCCACCTGTGTCCTCCCATACAGCCCCAGTCTCATCAGCATGGCAGTACAAAAAGCAGAAAAGGCCTTGACCCTGCATAAGCACTGGTCAGTAGAAACAAAAATATCTCATTATTATCAATGGTGTGTGCAGCACAAATACAAAACACAGCCCCATACTTGTCACTGTGAAGAAAACTAACTCTACCTCAGCCCAAACCAGGACTATTTGCATTTTGCATGGTTCCACATAAAATCTTTGAGACACCTTTTTTTTTTTATGCTAAGGGGTTTTTCTGCTAAACAAATTCCACAGATTGAAATGGCAGGCTGCAGAATCAGCCATTTAATATAACCTACCAGTATGCTATCATTACAATGTACTTATTTTGTACTCTGACAGCAAAAGAAATAATGAATTAGGAGATTGCCTCTTTCCATTCCTTCTTACTGTGAAACAACTTGTACTAACAATGCAGAACTGTAGAGTTACGGGAAATATTTTGCATTTTGGAGGTTTATATTCTTTTTTCCTACTACTATCATCATTTAGTCAGCATAAATTCTGGGCTTCATACCGCTCTCTTCCATACACAGTATTTAAAACAAGAAGGTCAATTTTCCAAGTACTATTCAGTTTTGCTGGTTCCTTTCAAAAAAACCCATTTGCTCAGCCTTAGAATTATTACCTTAACAGAACAGCATAGAGCTCTAATGATCTATTCCTTTTGCTTACAAAACAGTATAAAATAAGGAAAACCAAAAGCTCATAACAGCCACAACTTTGCTAAAAGCTGAATCATATGTTGTTTAAAAAGTTACCATTTACATATAAAAAGCTCCTCAGTATATACAGCAGAGTCAAGCGAATAAATGCACTAAAAAGTACTTCTGAATCAAAACTATGTTATTTAGATTCCTGATGTAGCATGCAGCTGTGATACCACAGAAGATTTCCTTACTCTTACCAAACTTTCTAACATGGTAAAATGCATATTCCAGTTACAAAGAAGAAAAAAATAATTCATTTTACCTTTACAATGTGAGGCATTCACTGTAGGTACTTCTCTCTGGTCTACTACTGTTCATTAAACAAGTATGTGGGAGGCATGTCTGGGATCCAAAAATGTCACAACTCCTTTAATTCTAAATTGTCATTGAAGGTGGCCACCCCCTACCAGGACAACCTTCTGAGGGTGTTTTTTCTTTTACTGATGCTTCTGCTAAGTAAGCTAACTAACTCCTTGTTGATGACACCAAGGACCATAAACAGCCTATTTCTACTACTTCATTTTTGTCTTCTCCTGTTGAGAGCCTACCAAATTAGACCATTTTTCTTCAGTTGAAGAATATTGCATTATATTTATCACTATAGCAACTAACTTAATTGATTTGATGCAGGTTTCTCTTCGACCATAGGATGGAGCCACTATCCCTAAGTATAATCTAAACATTTAAGAAAGAAAAAATTATCAGTTTATCATTTTACCACATCAATGGGAATATAATTGGGCTTCAGACATTAAAGTATAAATGACAGCCTAATGGGCTGTACATGTACACCCAGAACATGCTTTATAAATACGCATATCTGCAAGAGGAACTCAGAGTATCATGTTCACTGGTTGCTCTCAGTAATAGGGATGACTATTGCACAACAATTTCCAGAAACAAAGATTGACAAAGTAATGAGGAGAAGGAGAAGCAATGTTCATATAACTGATTCAGGAATAAGATTTGTCATTCTAACAGCTTAGAAATGGATATAAGCAAGGTAGATCAAAAATTTTATTTACAGTGCTATAAAAAAAAATGGAAAAATGGAAAAGTTCTAATTTTGTTTTTGAAGCTGCAGAGATTGATTGTAGTAAAATGATACAGTGAGAGAGAATCCAATATGAGGTTAGTGTAATTAGTTTGATAATATATTCACCTTTATTGTTTTTTACAGAATGAATGCTGCTTGATATCAGAAATTTAAATAGGTATACTTCCATATATCTGAATATATTGTGTGTGGAAAAATATAGAACACCTTACACAGTCAAGTTCCTTCCTTTTACTTCTTTCCTTTTACTTTCTAAGAAATATGGCAAGCCTGTTATTTTTAAAACATTTTTAAAATCATGTCTCCCTCCACACCCAGTTATCCTTTTCTTCAAAAAAGGAATCAGATGAAAAAAGTCTGGTTAAACTTTAGCTGATTTTTAAAAGAATTCATAAAATCTTAAGTGCTACTTTAGCTAGAAACTGCTTCATTTTTTTTAATCTTGATTTTAAACACCTTCCCTCTTTCCACAGAGCAAAACCCATATTTTGCAATGTTTCAAATATTACTGCTAGAAAAAACGTTCATGGTGCTTCATTAACATTTGGAATTGCAGTTGTCAAATCAGTGAAGCATTACATAAACGGTAGAGTGTTTTGACACTGCATATTTTAAGCTGCATGATGCTTTTCAGTGCTATAAGAAATGAAGAGCGTACTACATGTTTGAGGAACACCATCTACGCTGGCTGAGAGAACTAATCAAAAACTGGTCCCTTAAGCACACCAGAAAATGCCTTCAGATTATCAGCCAACATTTGTATTGTACAGCATCAGTAAACAATGCAAAAAATAAACAATGCACAATATGTAATAATTCAAAGGGACAACTTCATTCCTTAGAACAAAACGTTGTCAAACCTCTCACTGCTGAACATAAAATGTTTTTAAGTGTCAGAGTTTATGGTTAACTCTTTCTGAGGCCATGCTAATAGAAAATATATGCAGAGAAGAACTCACATCGTCTCATAAAAAGTCTGGGACTCTCCAGGCATTTCTAGCACAAACTTAATAAAATATTTCTTATTACTAACATCCAGATGAATTCCCTTTACACTTGAACTACTCATCCTGTAATATGCACTCCCAGCATACACATAAATTCTTTTAAATCTCACTATGTTGTTTAGTATATCCTCTATATTAAGAGATTGAATATGGCATTATGAACAAAATTATATTATTATTTAAAAGTGTGGCCACTTTAATGTGATTTTTTTAATGAGAAGTGTAATGCAAAATGTGCTAAATTAAAAAATAATTACAAAATATAAGCCATTTACACTGTCACCAGTATGAAGAGTCCTTGTAACATGCAAATAAAAGTGAATTACAGGTTCTCTTAACCAATTAAAATTTTGTTTCAGAAAAAAGAACCAAAACAAAACACACAGAGAAATGTGAATATAATATAGTTGGAGGGAATGGAATATAGGGTTAAGAAATGCAGCAGTATGCTCCTGGAAAACAGCATCTATTTCCTATTCATCATAACCTACACCTATTACAGCTCAACAAGACAAGTCTACAAAATCTTTTATGTGACAGCTAATGAAATGAATACATACCATAGGTAAATTACAGACCTCTTCATCTTAGGTTGGGAAAATACACTGTAGATTCATTTTGGCAAAGCTGTGCAGGTCTCTCCTGATAAATTACATATTTTTTTATTATTGCATAGAAACAGTTTTGTCTATTCCCTTTGAAGCTTTCCCACTCTGATACTATGGACTAACTTGCATTCAATAGAAGCATGGGCATTAACTCTATTTACATTATTTAACTGCTTGAAAATGATTCTTGCCAAGAGCAAAACAAACAAACAAAAAAAACCTGGAAAAAATAGACCTTTAAAAGTATTATGTACTTGATTCTTATAGATACCTTATCCACAACTCAATGCGATTAATCGACAATCTATCAAGCCTGAAAAAAAATATACAAAACTCTGATAGCCTGAGATGAAGCTCTGAAACTGACAAAACGAACTAAACTGCTGAGGACATGCCAAGGAAGTGGCAGGGTTTGTTCCAATGGAATTTCAGTCACAGAATCCCATATGATCCCAGGGATGCTGACACCTCTCACTTGATTAAGTTTTTGCTTCCTAAAAGGATGAATATAAACAAAACAGCTCCTTTTCATGGACGATGGATGGAGTTAGGAGAGTGTGTACATGGAGAGAGCAGTCGGGGAGAAATCTGGTAACATCTGATAATAAACAGTGAACAGTGGATCACAGTTACTACCGCTACAAAGTTTGTTTCTAAAATCCAAGAGATGTTACTGTTTGGACTGGAAATGCCACATCTACAACCTAAGGACATCTCATTCTCCTGAGAAGCAGCAGTATTAAAGTATTGGTCTAACTGCTTTACCATAAGGGACTGAGGAGAGACGTGTTGAGGGGCAAGTCTAAGACAAAGTACCTATGCCTGCCAGCTTCAGAGTTTGGCCTTTGCCAGAAGCATTACCTCAGGTGGGAAGGGCGTAGACCTATGCCCAGCAAACGCACCACAACAAATATGTACTTACTGCAGTAAGCGATTAGGAGACTGGCCAGGATCATGATAGCCCAGAAAGTTGAAGACATGCTTGGCAAGGTGTTGGCATCTTTCCTACTGCTTCTCCTGGGAGATGGAGCCATTGAAGCCACTTCCCCGGTGGGGGGGAAAGTCAGACAGTTTCACCAGCCAGCTCTCCCCTTGACTGATGGGCTTTCTCCAGGTGTAATCCTCAAGGAAGGCATCTTCCAACGACCCTGCGGTTTATCATCAGCAACATGGTTCTGTTGCAGGAATCATCTTCCAGCCAGAAAGCCAAGACGACTCTAACACCTGCGATACTTGGGCGCAGTGGCCACTGCCAGCTTTCTTCTTGTCACTGTGGTGGGATTCACTGGCGCGGAGGGTTTCACTGCGGCTTGGACGCCACGCGGGCTGCTGAGCTTCGAAGATGTCCCACGAACGACCCTCTTTTTACTTTCTTTCCCCTCTCCTTTCCTTTTTTAATTTGCAGAAGTTGTTCCGCTTGTTGTCCTCTCCCCCGCCTCTCCGCTCCCCGGGGCAGCCCCCGCCGGTGGGTGCGGGCCCTGGCGGTGCTGACGCGGGGCCTCCCCCGCCCGCCCGCCGCTCTAGGGCGACCCCCGCTCAGGGCGTCGCCGCCGCCCAGCGCAGGGCAGCATGTCCGCGGGGGCCGCCGGCACCGAGGGGCGAGGGCAGACCGGGGCCACCGCCGCCCGCCCGCGGGGCAGGGCTGGGCCGGGCAGTTCCGCGGGGCGAGGGCGATCCGCGCTCCAGCGCAGCGCCCGCGGGGGAGCGGGGGGCGACGGTGCCCGCCAGCTGCCGAGAGCAGCGGCGGAGCCGGACAGCCCCGTCCCCCCCACCCAGTCCGGCCTGAGCTCCCCTCCCAGCCGGTCCTGCGGCTCGACGGGGCGAGAGGCGGCCGGGACACTTCAGGTGGAGGGTCGCGGTGGCAGGTTTTCTCCTCTCCGTGCGCCGCCCGCTCTGCTCTCAGGTTCTGCCGCTACAGCGGCGCCGGCCCTTCAAGTAACCAGAAGCAGGAGGAGGAGGAGGGGGCCGGCGGTCACGCCCACAGGTGCACAGCGCTCGGAGCACAGCAGTCCTTCCCCTGCTCCGCTCCGCTCCGCCAGCGTGTCCCCGCCGGAGGAGGGCTCCCGCACCGGGGCCCGCATCGCCCCCGGCCCCGCTCCGGCCCCGCTCCGGCCCCGCTCCCCTGCTCGCGGGGCGGTGCCGCGCCCGGCGGGTGTGGGGAGGGAGGGACCGCGGGGGGACTGTTCCCGCAGCGGCGGCTCCCGGCCCTGAGGGGCAGGCGGTGGGAGCTGGGGCTGCCGAAGGGCAGGAGGGCGAGCCCTGTGGCTCAGCGGGGGCAGAGCAGGGTCCGGCCCCCAGCGTCTGCCCACGGCCTCCCGGGAGCCGCCGAGCGGGGAAGGGAGCGGGGGCAGTGCCCGCCTGGAGCCCTCTCGAGGAATCTCTGTTCCCGACTGAGACGGGGTCTCGGCTGAAGGAGAAGTGGCCCAGGGAACTCTCTCTCCGCCCCCTCACCTGCACGGTGCGGCTCGAAGGCTCCACGGTGCATCCCGCCTAGACACGACCATGGGTGTAAAAGGAAACAATTTCTCTTTCTGTAACCAACTGCAGTCCTTACGGATCCTTATGGGGACATCGGTTTCTCTCACTGAAATGGCAGCGACACATCAATATGAAACCCAGTTTAGAGGGCTTGAGTTTACATATCTGCCAGTAGCCCTTACGGTAATAATAAAAAACTTAAATGTTTTAGGAGGGACCAGGTAGTTGAGCTTTTCCATAGCAATGTCTTCAAATTAATATTTTAAGTTCTGCAGAAGGTAGTCATGTTCCAAGTAAAGGCAGACTTGGCAAGACTAGAAGAGGAGCTTGGTCACAAAATGTCCCCATTGTCTCCTCCTTTGTTTTACTTGCATAATGAAAATACCATGAAAAAGCTGTTCCATATTCCTTCAGAAGTCCAGGTTTGTCTGATTTTTTGCCTCTTAAATATCTGGACTTAAAATTGCATATGAATAATGCAATATTTACAAGACAAAACTGTAGGGACTTTTTAAATACAGCTATACTTGACTAGATACTTATAGCTAAGTTCGTTTTTGCACCATGAGGACACTGTAATCTCTTTGATTTTAGAGAAGATTTTCTACCAGACTAGTTTCATACTGAACTGGTAGGGCAATAGGTTTATGTTTTCAAACATGCTTCACAGAGATGAAGCTTTAACTATCATTTGGGTGCAACTACATTTGGGTACCAGAACACCTCTCAAGATGTGACTTTCTTTTCCCTTATTTTCATGGGAATTTCTTTTCTATTATATTTAAGAACTGGAATAAAACAAAACGCAAACATTAAGACAACATGCTAAGCTGTATTCTTCTCCCTCATATCGTTTAAAAGAACATTTAATTATTATTTTGTATGTAGAGAATAAATCTTTGTAACACCTTCTATCCCTGACTTAGACACTATATTTTCTCTATAAGTCAATATAAATTGCATATGTCCTTTGGAATCCTGTAGTATTACTTCAGTTTGATATTACAAAATTCTGTTGCATCATGAGTTTTTTTAAAAAATAGGACTTTCAAAATTCCTAGTCTCAGAATAAATGTAAATAAGTGTTAAGCAACAAAAATGCCTTGGTGTGACATGCTGCTGTTCACTGCAATTCCAGGACTAACATGTACATTAATCAGTTTTCTGTATGTATGAAAAAAATAAATATTTCCATTACAGATGTGAGTAATGAATGTACAGTTGAATAACATACTTTAAATATTACTAAAAAGAAAAAGCATAAGTATCTTGAAAAGAGATATATAGTATAATGTATAGATTGGGAGACTTTAAAGCCACAAGGAATATCTGCAGCGGTATATAGGACACTATACCTTTCAGTAGAGTGCACAGAATTTTGTATAGTAAATCTTAGAGTTTACCAAGAAGTTGTGGTTATACAAGAGGATTTCCCTCAGTCTGAGGAGTGGGAGTCATGATTACTGTTCACCTAAATAAAGCTTGAAGATTGATGTAGAAACTGAAGTCTTGCTTTGATAATTCTGAAAGCTGACATTGTTCACTTGAAACCAGGTTAATTCCCATGTCAGAAAACTACTCAGTTACTCAGAAAGTAAGGTACCACTCACTGGAAACAGGAACCACCAAGCTGGGGCCTTTGTGTTTCTATACAACTACCTGTAATTGTTTTACACAGGGCATTTTATATTAAGAAAGATTTTCAAACATTGCATTCTGATTTGATTGTCAAAGACAAGATAAGACTTAAAATCTCTCTTAAAATGTAATTTTAGGTCACTGCTGATTTGTTCTGTAAGTATATGTTGATCCCCAGTAACAGCTTGGCTGTTCTGCACTGTCTTATACGGAAAAGTATTTGACACTACTCGCAGAGTAAAGTCTTACTCAATGAAAAAGTGGCAGAATGTGATCTCAAATTAATTTGCTTGCCTCTTTCTTGACATGTCCCACTCACATTGATTTTCAAGGAAAATGTGTGAAGTCTGTCTTCAATGCCTTCCTCATCTCCCAGGAAATTCCCAGTATTCAGACCTCTATGTACAGAAAGGTAGAAACAATGATTAAAATCAGGGACAGATGTCTGAAAGCTGAAAATAAAATAGAAACCCAAGTTAAAAGCTGTATATCAAAGTGAAATACCCTTTTCAGAAATCAGATTTGTTCTTTGTCAAAGACACAGATCTCTCATTGCCATTGCTGTTGGAAGAGGTAATATTTACAAGGAAATTAAAATAATATTTAAGCTATTTATTAAGATAGGCTGTGCCATTGCTCTAACTGAAATTATAAGCAAAGTGTATATATTGGCTTAGAAACAGGCATAGTTTGAAGCCTGATGTAGCAATGTGTCAGAGTTTGTTCATGATGTGTATATGCATCGCTGCTTTCTGCTAGAATGTCAGACCTGTAAAGCCTGTGTAGTGATGTTGACCTCTATTACAGATGCAATGTGCAGAGGATAAATTTTAACATTCATTTAGCACCAAGGATGTACATGAGAGAGGGTAGATAATGTTCCTCAGGTCTTTGCAGAGACACTTTCCGTTCTTTCTGAGTTTGCTTATTTACTTTGAAAATAAAAGGATTAGGTAAATAGTGGGTAAATTCTGCGGCAGTGCACTGATTTAATGTACTTCGTAAAGAATTAACAACCAAAAACATTCAAGCCAGCAACTGAGTTTTTGCTTTAGATAAAGTATAATTATTCAGTTGGTTCTAAATGTTGATGTCAAGGAAAGAACAGGATAATATGACGTTATTGTTTACATCTGTTAATTTTGAGATAAATGCGAGTCAAATAGATGTAAAAGAATAGCAGCAGTTAAAACTTCTCTTTTACAATGTTAAAAACATGAATTACGTACTAGAGCTATGTAATATAAACTTGTTGTTTTATCTCAGCAGCATTTTCAAGGGAAAAGCAGTGGAGCTTAATACTAAGAAAGTAAGGACTTTGTTTATTTAATCATTTATATTTTCAACAAATTAAATGACTCTGTATGTCTAACAATCCATAGCACCTCTTTAACAACCATAGCAAGTATTACAAAAAAAAAATAGAAGAGAATTGCAATTTTCTCTATCTTCCTTGAGAAGAAGGGACCAGTGGAGACCAGTCGGGGGATGCAGATTCACGGTTAAAAAATAGCAATGATTTTAGTTAGATTTTATGAGAAGATTTTGTGTCTATATTTACTGATCTTAGGCCATCCTTGGAAAAAATGTTCTAACTAGACTCATAACTCAATGATTTTTTTTTATATACCTTCTTTAGTGCCCGTAATATTGACCATCTATTTAGTAGGGAAGTTTTTGCTATTGGTTTGCATGAAGCGAAAAATTAGTATTTCTGACAAAGAAAGAGAAAGGAAGAAGGAGAGACTGAGTGTGTAGATGGCTGATTTCATTGTGAAATTATAATTTGGAGAGTTCAGTCCTTCAACAACAGAAATGATATTTGAGTCTAAACAGCAGTGAACCACATATGTCTGAAACTATGGGATAAGAAACTTAGTTCCCAGCCACTATTTCAGTAAAAGTCTTTATTTACAGAGTACTTTAAAAATTTGTGAGAGATGTTTTGATATGTGTTCATGCAATGAGCTTTTTAAGGTCGGTAACAGTAAGGTCCTTAAGAAAAATCCTCCTAATGCATAGTCAAAATATATTTAGAGGGAAACTGTTGACCGCCCAGTGACCAAAGCCAAGTCATGTTGCTTTATGTCACTGTATTGTCTACATGCCAGGTGCTCTCACCAATAAGTGCTTTTGTTGGTTTTTACAAACACATAACTGCAGCCTGTTACTTGTAGGCTGTGCCTTTTCACTGATCTTTCTGTAACAGATTCAAACTACTAGTTAGTAGTGTTTTTTTTGTTTTTCTAGCCAATATTAGTTTAGCTGGGTTTTTTTTTCTAACTTTAATTGGCCATCAGTGACGTTATAGATATTGTTTGATATAGATACAGTTTGAAAAACTGTATGTGGTTTTGATTTAACACGAAAGCTTTCATAAGTTTTAGGAAATCCTCACCCCATAAAACAAAATACATGAAGTTGTTCACTGACAGCTATGTTAACCTGTCCAATTATTTACAAAGTCAAACATTTTTAAAAAGCAAGAAAGTGACAGTGGGAATGTGTTGCCAATACAAAACATTTTTATACCTGTCTGTATAACTGCTGTGTTGTCACAACGTCTGCATTATGATCCTGACTGAAGTTTGTCGACTTTACACTACAATGGAGAAAAGCCATGAAGGAGAAACATTTAAAGAGGTATTTTAATTCCACTTTGTGTCAAAGGCAAATCTGCTGGTTTTGTTTTTTTTTTAATTTGGCACTATCAAAACATTTCTGCCATTTTTTTAAACACATACTCGCTATAAATGACCAAGAGATTAAATTAAGTTCTGTAAAATTACTGCATTCTCACTCAGATCCTGAAAATATAGAGATTTAAAAAAACCCACTTTACTACTGGCAAAAGAAGCCCAAATATCAGATCTAAAGTTGGATTATAACAAACTACAGCTCTTAATAGCATGTACTATTAAAATGTTTTTATGATGTGGGTGTGTAAAATTGTTTCTTTGCATTGAAATGCCTACAACTGATGTGGCAGATAAGTACATTCCTGTCACTTAGCAACCTTCACTTGTTCCGAAAAAAAAAAAGGAATATCTGAAGTGCTATTATTGAAAGTGTCTGGAATTTAAAAAATTACCAAATCATTCAGAAGCGAGTCATTACCTGAGCTACAGTGATGTAGCAAGAACAGAAATAACTAACTTGCATATCTGGATAATTTAGGAAGGTGAGTTATTTTAAAAAATTAGGAAATAAATCAGAACATGAAACAGCAAACAAACTTGAAATAGATCCAAACATGGCAAATTGCTTTCATTACAGCAAATAGAGAATAAGAGGGATATGAAATCACAACTATGAGCAAATTTCTCTCTTGGAAATTGCATAAATTATTAATCAGCTCAGTTGTGAGTTAGGTCTAGTTTAATTTTGTGCAATCAAGTGAAAGAGACACTGAATCCAGTACCTGTTTGACAATGTCCAGAAAAATCTGCTTTTGATGCTTCATAAATAACACATGCAATTCTTTTACAATAGATTTAAAGCAAGGAAATAATACATTACTTATTTGGGAATTTATTATATTTTGTCTTTTTTTCGTCTAATTTCCTTCAACTTTTTTCCCTTCAATGACATACCACAATTTGATAACTTATTTGATAACTTGTTTAAACACAAAGACCTAATTTTTTTTTTCACTCCTGTATTTTTTTCTGTCCTGTATCTGTTAGTTTCCCTGCACTGCATTCTGTTGGAGGGAGAAGTCAAAATATCCTATACTTGTCTGTATATACGATCAGCATCTACCCATTAGAAAGAAAAAAGCATCGTTACGGGTCTGGCAACTGCATGACCCTGTCTTTCAGGGAGTGTGCTCTGAAGCCACCAATGGATTTGCTATGTAAATCCTTATTTCCTTTGAAACTCTGTGCTATTTTAGCACAAACACCAGAGAGAGTAAGGGCTCTTACCTCTAAGGTATGAGGCTAACTATGTGTCTTCTTGCCTTTCTCTGGAAATCTCACCACTTCTTCACAAACCTTTCTGTAGGAGAAGAAAGGAGTGATATTGTCTGGAGGCAGAGTACAAGGTTATGTTCAGAGAGCTGACTTCTGCTGATGACAAAGCCAATATGTTTTCTGAGCAGCTCTTTGACAATGGTTTCAGTGTCTCTTTTTACCTTAGTTTCTGCTGGAACCATGAATTGTTAATATTTTTTTTTCTGTAAAGATCTAGAGCTTTTTTGATTAAATGTTCTGTTTGAAGGTGAGGTAAGACAGAAACATTTAAAAAATGTATTTTTAAGAACTCAGTGATAGGGCAGTGAGTACAGATGTTCTCAGTGTACACTGGTACTTGAATGGTTAAATTCACCATGCAGCAATATTGTCGATGAGTGAATAGTAGGAAATTTTCCCAGGAAAAGAAATCTTGACAAACCAAGCAAAGCTGCAGACTTAAAAGCTAGAATTTTCATCTAGAGATGATAAGACTTACAGAGAATGTGGTTCCTTTGCATTCTCTCATTTGACAATTCAACTAGTTGTTCTTTAGAGCAGGATGAAATGGTGTTTCTGGTATCATTATCCTGTCTTTAAGAAAGCAGTTAACTTTCTGTAATCAAGAAATCCCTCAATTAATTATTGCCTTCCTGAGTGGAAATTAGAAACTATTGGTTTACTCTAAACCATAGTGTACAAACTGCAACCTATGAACCTGATGGACTTATTTTGAGAAGTAGATAAGCTGTCTCTTAAATGATACTGCTGAGTAGCAGACAAGGGTTGAAATGTTCAGTGTTTTTTCTGGTCAGCTGAAAAACTCAGTTCATCATCAAACATCATCTGTTTCTGTCATCTAAAATAGGATTTTAGATGTGAGGTAGGAAAAGAAGGGGTACTAGAAGGTAAAAGGGATAGTAAATAACAAATAGGAGGAATTCACTAGAGATCTTGCTGGTAAAATAATTGTTAGTTTGAGATTCTTGACTTTGGGTGGGATTTTTGGGGGGACAGTGGAAGGCAGAACAAGAGGTAGTGAGATGTCAGTAAATACTGAATTATGGGAGGGCTATTTTTTCATAAGGTAGTGGACATTTTGATTCTAAATGTGTCACATCCATGTGCATCCCGTAAAATTTTGTCTATGCTGAAGCATGACTTCAGATAAAATGTTTGACTTTCACAGAGAACTAAGCTCCGGAAGTTCAAAACTGGGAAGTGCAAAGTCCTGCACCTACAGAGGAATAACTCCATACATCACTATGGACTGAGGCCAACAACCTGCAAAGTAGCTTTACAGAAAAGGACCTGAAAGTCTGGTGGGCATCAAGGTGACCATAAAACAGCAATATGCTCTTGCAGCAAAGAAAGCCAGCAGCCTCCTGGGCTGCATTAGGCAGAGTGTTGCCAGCAGGTTGAGGGAAGTGATCCTTTCCCTTTAGTTAGCACTGATGAGACATGTCTGGAGTGCTTTGTCCCATGCTGGACTGCCACAAGAGGTAGTACAGGAGAGCACAGGAGAGGTATGTCCATGTCTCTTCAGTGCAACAAAGGGCTGAGAGGGTGATTAAGGAATCAGAGCATCTGTTATACAAAGGTAGGCTGAGAGCTGGGATTGTTTATCATCAATAAGAGAAGGGGGTGTGCATGGGTGTGGGTGCATGTGCATGTGTCTTATCAATGTGTATGTCTTAATGGGTCCTGGTGGGGCAAAACAGATTCTTCTTATACAAAGAAAAGAAAAGACACAATAGGTACAAATTAAAATAGAGGAAATTCCACTTAAGCATAAGAAAAAATATTTTACTTTGAGGGTGATCATACACTGGAATGGGTTGTGCAGCAACATTGTGCAGCCTTCATCCTTTTGAATACACAAAATCTGTCTGGACAAGGTTCTGAGCAGTCTGGTGCAATTGAGCCTGCTTTGAGCAGAGAGTTAGGACTGGACAAATTCCAGAGGTCTTTACCACCTTCAGCTGTTCTTTAAAAAGTAATTGAATAATACTAAATACAAATAAATAAATAAATAAATAAATAAATAAATAAATACATACATACATACATACATACATGGTCTTGCCTCTTTTCAAGGTATTTGACTCTTATCTAAGATGCTGAATAACATTTGTGCTTTCAGACAGCGTGATGAGGGCTAGGTACCTCAGCACAGGATCTGACCATACGTCAGCAAATGGTGCATGCAGGTTAAGAAATAACTAGTAGATATACACTTTGAAATGTTGAGGATAAGGGAAACTCCTGTACTCTTGTTAGGACTCCATGTGCTTTTCTATCCACCTGGATCTTATCACGGAACCTACTGCTGAGGCCTGTTACCTATAATCCTTCCTTCTAACCAAGTATTGTGTTTAGAGGAGAGTGAAGTGGTGGCAATAGGGCAGACCCCACCCCGTGTCCTCAAGGCCTCCTAGTCATTACAACATTTGTTCAGGATGTATGGGAGCTCAGTTCTGTTCTCTTCTCTGCCATGGGCAAATCTGCATCAATCAATGGTTCTATAATGGAGCACTTACAATCCCCTTGTTGAAAAAATGTCACTGTACATGTAATAAATCAAGATTTACAGGTCAGAAGGAGTAAGTATAAAAGTGAAACGATAGCTAACTATTTATATGGGTACTCACCTTGAGAGGAGACCAATCTTTTCATGCCAGATCCCAGGACAGTTCATAGAATTTTAACAATGACAGTATAATGTGCATAATTATGAAAAAGACAGGCCATTGAAGAAGACTGACATTAAAAAACTTTATTTACTAGGTCCTAGCTTCCATGCTTTGTCTGTGAATTGAATAATACCTCATGTAAATATGTAACTTCCATGGCAAATTTGATATCACATTGCAAATAATGAGATAACCCATGGCATTGACTTTCTGACGTAGAATCAATTTCCGACCAACACAGCTATTTTTCTGAATAGTTACATCTAGAACAAACAAACAAAAAATTGGTACATTAGTATTCACAACAATGTTTTCTGACAAGATCAAACGTTACAATTAATACACTGTTATTCACTCCTCTGAACGCTCTCTTCCTTTAGACTCACATTCTTTTTCATCTTACCCAGACTAAGTTTGTTTCTCTTTTATTAATATAAACACTTAATTAGGAAATTAGGGTTACTGGAAATAACAACTTTCTTACAAAAATATTTTTAAGTTGTCCAAAACTTGTTTGCTTTCTCCTCTTCACCTTCATTTTTTACCCTTTAAAATCTGCAAGCTGCAAAATGAGAAGTCAGATGCTTCTTCACTGTGTTTGGGATTAGTGCAATCCAAATTAAGCAGTATTATGTAGTATTTGTGCCTAGCACTTCTCCATATAAACTACACTTGCTGTTTACACAGAACCCATACCTAACACTGGAGCATCTGTGGGGAGCAGGGACATGGACATTCTTTGCTCTGCCATACCTGTGGCACTGCACCACTTGTGCCAGCTCTAATGGGGACCCCCCTATGTCTGCCTCACCTTGGTGGGGCCCTGTGTTTTCAGAGTAGGATTTGATGCAGCTGAGGGATGGAGACCTGGCATGATGGCAGAAAGGGATGTTAGAGTCAACTGCCTATGGATCATGTGCAAGTTCTGGTGGCATATGGCTGGCTGAATGCAGGAAGCTGTAGAATACTACCCTTTGTGAATCTTGCCCAGAGGGGAAGATAACAGCGTTATCTTTCTTCATTATAGAAAGGTATTTATACAAGATGTGGAATATGCAGCAGCGTAAGTAGGAAGACAGATTCAACTGTGCATGTTAACTTAATATTTCATAGAATCATTCAACAATTTGGACTAGAAGGGACATTTAAAGGTCATATAGTTCAACTCCTACAATGAGCAGGGACATCTTCAACAACATCAGGTTGCTCAAAGCCTGATTCAACCTGACCTTGAATATTTCCAGGGTTGGGTCATGTACCACTCTGGGAAATCTCTTCCAGTATTTCACCATCCTCATTGTAAAAAAATTTCATCCTTAAATCTACCCTCCTTTAGTTTAAAACCTTTAGCCCTTGTACTATTACAACAGGCCCTCCTAAAAAGTTTGACCCCGTATTTCTTATAAGCCCCCTTCAAGTACTGAAAGGTCACATTAAGGTCTCCCCGCAGCCTTCTCTTCTTGAGACTGACAACCCTAAACCCCTTAGTCTTTCCTCACAGGAGAGGTGCTCCAGCATTCTGATCATTTTTGTGGCCCTGCTCTGGACCGTCTCCATCTGGTCCATGTCTGAAGACCCCAGGACTGGATGCAGTACTCATTTGATTCACAAGACTTTAATAAGAGATAATTCCTCAAGTGTTCAGCCATTAAAACTGGTTCACTGGCACCCTAAATAGGCCTCTATACCTGGGGCATCTTGGTTCTGTCTCCTGTTGGGCACACTAATGAATGGCTGTGAATATTGATTTTGTGTGTCTCTTTGAGGCATTGGTTTTCTGCCCCCCTATGGAGCTTCATTTCCTCCATCATACAACATTATCTCCAGCTGAATAAAACTGCTTTGTGCCTGGAATAGGGTGACACACAGTCTGTTAATAAAATCTTAGGTACTGGACTGGAAAAGGTGTGCAAATTTTAAAAAATAATTTAGTTTGAAATGAGGACACAACATACTTGTTTACAAGACCACTAATGAACATTTTAATTCACTTTTATTCTTGCACTGAGGTTAGCAGGAGAATAAAAATGGAACCCACACACATTTCTGTGTCATCATGAATTAAGGCAATCAGTAGAATTCCTTGACAAGTTGCCAGCCCTCATCATTAGGGGTTTCTCTGATGCTCATTCCACAATGAATTTCTAAATCTCATCAGTTGTGTGAACCATCTTTGTCAGGCAAGAAGGACCTTAACCATGTCTTTGTTTATTATCTGGACATGAAACTAATGTGACACTTCAAGTCTAACGTGAATGTCTCTATGTCCATAGGCTCTCTTTCAAACATGCTAAGTGTTGACATCTGGTATGACAGAAAGTTTCAGTTATCTGTGTTGCTTAAAATTGTACAGAACTGTTCCCTGCTCCACCCCAAAATCACCTACTATAGCCAAAATGCCCTCTCACACACAAAAATCTCTGCGCTTTATGTCAGACCTACACAATATTTTAAGCAAGTCATAAGAAGAATTGGCTTTGAGAAAAGATTGAGTAAAAACCTTACGTATTTTTAAATACTATTCTGAGAAGTTTTGAGGATGAGAACAGTGCAGATTTTGACTGATCTGCGTGTTCTTCAAACTTTAGGAGTGATAAAAATTGAAGATAAAGGATTTTTTTTTTTTTGCATAGGACATTCCAATTCTGTCTTCACAGGTGATTTCTCCTGCCTTATGATTAACTGTGGTGCTGGATGAAGTTTTTTTATACAGTATTCTTTACTTTTTTTCTTGTCAGTTTGAGTTCAAATATAATTTTAAGAGATAGCTTTTGAATCATTAGATTTTCCACTTAATTACAAAGCCATTACAGGCTCAATATGGCAAGAGCTGAGCCTGTCAATGCATCCATTTCTTTTAGTTTAATTGTAGTCCATCCACCTTAGCTTCTTTCTGAGCTACTTTTAAACTTAGATAACATTCTTTATGAGATTTCTCATAAACTGAAATGTCATTCTCGGAAACTGTGATACTTTCCAAATGCTGCAGAATCATGCACATTTTTCTAAAGTAGTTCTGATGCCAAATGAGAAGCAAAATAGTAGGTTTAATATTTTAGGTAATATCAGAAAGTTGTCATCTTGTCTCTTTCAGGAAGATCAGAGGGAATAATTTTGACAAAACGCTTTTCATCAGAATATGTTGACTTGATGAAACCAAAGCTTTTCATAGAAATGTATATCTTTTCGATAAAAGTTTCTCAATGAAGAAATTTTTTTCAGGTCCAAGTTAGAATTTCTAACCAAATTCTGACAAACTGAGATACACCTACCTCTGTAGTCAGGGCAAGTTAGGGAACCTGGATTTCAATTGCCTGCTTTGAGCTTCTTCCAGCTGAGCCTGGGCCTACCACTGTAAAAATGACTGGCCTCGGTGCTTGATTGCTGGTTTTTTGGGGTAAATCTCTCTGTCTCCCTTAATATCTCTTCAGAACTTTCTATATACCTAATTTTTCCCCTACACGGAGGTAAAACAGATGAGAAAGTGACAACTGTGGTAACTAAAAATTCTTGTTTTCAGGTCAGTCTACTTGTCAGAATGCAAGAGAAGATGCTGTTTGGATGTATTTAGTTAGGAAGTATCATATGGTATATTTGAAATTCTATTTAGAGTCTCAAGTCACAGCTTTTTGTTGACTCATAACACCTAATTCTCCTTGATTTAAGTGAAATTATCTCTATAGGTGCAGGTAGAAAGCTTGAGCATTTCTTTTGATAAGTTTTCACAAAGAAAAGCCCTGTAATTTTAATACTCAAAAAATATTTGCATGTGTCATTTGAGTAGACAGTTTTATGCTCATTTTATATAGTAATGAAATTATCTGCTTACAGTACTGTACTAGTTCTTTCTCGGGTAGGTTCTAGTTTCTAATATTCCATTTCATGATAATATAAAATAATTTACATTAGTCAAGGAATTAACCAAATAGTTGAAGACTTAGGTTCTAAATAATCAAAAGTGTTAACATTGCTGATAGCTACTGTTAGATCACTGGACTAAGAACACAAGCTAGGTAAAATAATTTCTTTGGTATTAATCTGAGGCACTCAAAATTGTGGGAGATGATTAGAACTGTCAAGTGGGCATTGTACATATAAAAAAATAGGAAGATACTTTTTTGACTTGAACATAACATTTGTGAAACACCTTGGTTGTAGGAAATGAGTTACTAAAAATTATCTATTTAGAATGAAAGTAACTTTAAGAACATACTAAGTGAAAGCCAAATTATTTATAGTTTTTAAAATTAAAATAAGCTATTATATGATAATAACAAATAGTGCTACTGAATATACTTATTTTGGTAAATAAAGGGAATGTTTATTTATAAGATTTTAAAAAGTAAAATATGAGTTGCCTTTTTAACTGGACTAGACTCTATGTAGAATGAGCAAAATGCTATTTTTCATGTACTAAAATAACTAGACCTTCTTGATCATCAGCTTTTTAATGCATTTTGTTTGAATGGGAATTTTCTAGCAGTAATTGAGGTCTGTACATTCTGAAGCCTGGGTTACTGAAATAAGGAAAAAGCTAATTTACTGTAAAACTATAGTCTTGTTAATTACTGCTTAGCAATCATCCATCCCAGGATCACTCAATTGCTGTAGGCAAGTCCATGTTTAGCCTACTCCCAATTTTCACTCAGGTTTTAGAGTTCTGCATCTGCACAGGACCTGAATTGCCTTACTTTGGTCAAGCACCTCTATTCTGCCTGTAACCTGCTGGATCTGTGACTCAGTCATGTCAGGGTTCAGATCTGCTAAGTACTCTCACAGCATATCAAATATACATTATCAGAAGAGCTATGACAAAGTGTAATCATGTCTGCTTTCTTTCTAAAACCTCTTATCATGATATAGAAGAGCTCTCACCCTTGGATGTTAAACAAAGACTCGTGGCCATTCACTCACTAAGCCTGAGATAACTTATATTTTAAACCTTTCCCCAGAAGAGCATCTTTAAATTCACCTTTCTTGCTCCCCTAGAAAACGAGCAAGTTTTACTGCACAGAAAACATTTATAACTGAAGAGCAACTCTGTGACCAAACAGCAGGGCTTTTCACTGTCATGGCTTTTCTCTTTCTTTCTTTCTTTCTTTCTTTCTTTCTTTCTTTCTTTCTTTCTTTCTTTCTTTCTTTCTTTCTTTCTTTCATTCTTTCTTTCTTTCTTTCTTTCTTTCTTTCATTCTTTCTTTCTTTCTTTCTTTCTTTCTTTCTTTCTTTCCTTCTTTCTTTCTTTCTTTTCTTTCTTTCTTTGTCTTTCCTTCTTTCCTTCTTTCTCTTTCTCCCTTTCTCCCTTTCTTTCCTTTCTTTTTTCCTTTCTTTCCTTCCTTCTTTCCTTCCTTCTTTCCTTCCTTCTTCCCTTCCTTCCTTCCTTCTTTCTTTCCTTCTTCTTTCCTTCTTTCTTTCCTTCTTCTTTCCTTCTTTCCTTCCTTCCTTCCTTCCTTCCTTCCCTTAGGTTTACAGTTCACATTTTAGCTCATCCAGGTAGGTAAGATGGCCTTTGGATATCCATATCTACTCTACCTGATGAACTATGACAGTCGTCCGTACTAAAAAAATCTCCAATGTGTTTTCTAGTCAGCCATTTCTCAACTTTGAATATTTCCATGTAGAAGCTGTTGGATCCTCTCCATTTCTTGTAGTAGGTGACAAAGAAAAAAAGTGAAAGAGGTGTTTCCCTAAGGAAAGGAGAACATTATTATAAAAACATGTCACTCGAACCAAGATCAGAGGACTTGCCTCTCCTAAAGACTGAGGCTTGAGACAGAATGGAATTTTTGCTTTTAAGATTCCGTTAGTTTATTTTGTAGCTTGTCTGTAATGAATAAGTGTAAAGAGTTAATTGGTAAGAAAAACTATTGGTAAAACTGTATTTGTAACCAAAGAGCTAAAGCTTAATATAGCCCACTGTCACATGGTGGAGAGAAATTAGGAATATCTCTGAGGAACTGATATGAGTGGGCAGCTCATTAGGACAGAAGCAAGGTTCACACACCTTCAGTGTTCAGAACTTAGAACATTAGGAAGTTAATTTTCAGATCAAGAGAGCATTAAAGCAAGTGAAAATACATTGTTGGCTCCAGTCAAAAAAGGTGTTTATTCAGTAAGTGGAACTGCAACACACTCCGAAAGAAAGTGATGCTGCTTGCTTTTGAAAAGGTTGCTTTGATTTTCTGCGGAGTCACATAAATCTGTCTCTGTAGGGATTTCACTTTTCAGTAGTTTTTGCTGTTCTAATATGATGCTCACTTCACGCTTCTGACTCAAATGTTAGAAAGTGAGTGTTTGACTTTGACTTTTTCTATGATACCAAGGGTGGCAGGAAATGGCCCACTGCTATTATACAATCAATTGAATGGTTAGCTGCGGGATGTTGGCATACCACAGCTTGTGGCAATGCTGACAAAGAAACAACACACACAGTGGCTGTCTTAGAAAATGTACAAATGAGAAAGAAATGACCCAGAAGAGAATACAACATTTAATTTGTAAGTAGGATCTTACAGCACGGTTTGTACTGTGTGACATTTATTCTCTTGTACAATATAATTTGAAGCTCTGTGAAAACCTGCCCTGATATTCTTGTTCTGAGCTGTTCCAGTCTAGATATCAACTTTTTTTCAGGCTAAAGCTCCAATAAAGTATGTTCTTCATGGTGTTCACATGTATATGCACTTGCTAATGAACACACAGGCATAAAGACTGCCTGGCTTTGTGCCAGAGGCCAAGCGAAAGAATAGCTCATGTACTAGCTGTAAAACAGCACACCTTAGGAATATGCAAAGCCATGGTATGCCTTTAGCTTCTGGCTCCTCCCTTGTCATGCTAAAAAGCTTTTGCAGCTGTTCAAACTCTTCCTTGCAGAAAGGGATCCTGGATGACTATAATTGCTAGCACACAGGAGAAATGAGACATGAAACAGCAATGATCTATGGCATAGTTTTACATATAAGTTTTTGATTATATTTTATTTGCTTAAACCCAGTACTGAAGTTGCCATGAAAATATTCAAGAGCCTTCATTTGCTAATTAATAGTCAGATTACAAGGTAATAGGCAAGAAAGAAAGGAAATGGAAATAAAATGATCACATAATTGAATAGATGTGGTATTGTGGTTTAACTCCAGCTGGCAGCTAAGCCCTGTATAGCCACTCACTTTGCTGAGGGAGAGAATCCAAAGAGTAAGAGTGACAAGACTCTTGGGTTTAATAAGTAAAGCAAAAGATGTACACAAGCAAAGGAAAACAAGGAATTCCTTCACCTCTCCCCATGGACAGGCAGCTGTTCAGCCATCCCCAGGAAAGAAAGGTTTCACCACACCCAGTGGTCACTGTGGAAGACAAATGACATCACTCCGAACAACCCCCCCTTCCTTATTCTTCCCCCAGATTTATAAACCGAGCATGATGCCATATGGTCTGGAATATCCCTTGCATCAGTTGGGGTCATCTGTCCTGGCTGTGCCCCCTCTCAACTCCTTGTGCACACTCAGCTTCCTTGCTGGTGGGATAGTGTGAGGAGCAGAAAAGGCCTTGTCTCTGTGTAAGCACTTCCCAGCAATAACAAAAATATCACTATATTATCAACATTCTTTTCAGGACAAATCCAAAACACAACACCATGTTATCTACTCTAAGGAAAAAATCATACACAGCTATTCCAACTCACCCTCTATTCCAGCCCAAGCCAGCAGATTGGGTTAACTTGGGAAGGTCAAATATATTATAAAGAGGGGGAAGAAATTAAAAACAGGAGTACAGCTCTTTGCATAATTAATAAATTTGTTTAAACACCGTTATGTTTTGTTTCCCTGAAAGGTATATAATCCCAGGTGAAATGTTGCTTCCATCAACAGCAAGATCTCTGAGAAAAATATCAGATTGCGGTTTAAATCCTATCAATATAATGCATCCATATTATCACTTAGAATAGTTGAGTAGTTGTAGCTCCACAGCAAAGAAAATCACCAGGATGCATATATATATTCTTGGACCATGTAGACTGAACAGTTCAGTGGAAAGCTGTATTTTTCCTTTGTTTTCATTTGCTGAATGTTGGTTTATATTCTCAGACCTAAGTACAAAAAACTTCCTGAGAATGAAACTAGACAATCAAGAGAGGTGACTGAGAACATATTTGTTTTCCTCCTTCTCTCAAATGTTTTTCAGAAGAACATGATGCACTCCATTAATATTTTTAAAGACTAGCAAAGGTAAAGTCAGTTTTGTAAGAGTCCCTCTAGCAGAAGGCAATTTCCTTTCTTGGTACTCCAAAATCTGTTATTCCTTTGAGATTCGTGCCCAAGAAACTGTCATTTCCTCACTTTTTTACGTTACTCACTTTTTTCTGGTCACTGTGTGGCAACTTCAGCTACTTTGGCACAAATCAGAGCAGCTACATTAGGAGCAGAAGTTTGTTATATAGTCAACAGAGAGCACTACACACTGCTCAGGGCCAGCTCAGAATGCTTAAAATTAATTAAAATGGTATTCAACCAGTCACTGTAATCAGTGGAGACTAGTGCACAGGTTCCATCACGCTTTTAACACCAGTGAGTTCAGCTGGGAACTAAATATTCTTTCTATTGATTGCAAAGGTGGCCAACCTGTGACTAGAGGAGACATTGCAAACATTTAAACTTAGATGAAGTGGACTTCTAAGTGTATCTCTTTCCTCAGCTCATAGTCAATACATTAGCTCCGGACTTTGCAGCCAGGGACCTCACATTAATACACCTGGGCCAGACTACATGGATCAGTGTAGGTGACAGCTTTGATCTGTCTGCAGCTGTTTCTCTGCTAATGAGTTTTAATTTCTCATTTTGCGAAGGCTTTGATTGCTTTCAGGTCCCACAACACACATCCATTCTGGCTGTCATTTAGCACAGAAGCATAGTGAGAGTTGGAAAATCCCGGTCCAAGAAGAGCAGAAACAACAATTGCACTGGGGAAGCGGTATTTGTGAGGGCATGATAACCCTGTTCTTCAGATTTGTTTGAGAATTTCAGTGTGTCTAGTCTCTAAATTCTCTGAGGCTTACTCTTTTCTGGTGCAGTTTGAAGAATTCAAGTTTGGTCCATGACAGTAGCTAAACAATCACTTGGATTTTAGATATAATTCAAGCATTTTAATAAATTTAAGTTTATTTGGAGTACAAATAGGGATTAATCGTCATCTATCAGCAGAATCTATCAGAAATTATTGTCCTCAAAAACTTAGTTCATTTCTTGTCTCTTCTGGCAAGCATATGAAGTCAAAAACCCATACGTAGTTCCTAGTGGAGTACCAACATTAGCTGCTGGTCCTACTTGGAATTACTAACCATGGAAAGAAAATTAAAAAGCTTCTATTAGGTTGTCTTGTTTTCCTGAAGTGATTTAGAAAATAGTTGCACATTTTTACCACATTGTTTCCACTGGAAAATTGTTTCGGAATCTCATCTGAACTGACTTTGCCATCTCAATATGTTAATAGAAAATCTCCAGTTTGGAATATAAAAGAAATTATTTAATTGAGAAAGGCACATACAAATTAGAATTAATCTGGAAAGGGAGTAACTTTGACTTACTAGAAGTCCAATCAAGTCATTACAAGCATCTTCCTGTTCTAGTGCAATTTTCACAAAGCTGTTACCTGTTTTCCCTACAAAGATAATGGTGACTGAAGTGCCACTTAAGAAGATTTACCTTTTTTAGAAACACACTTATCATGCTTCTGCCTACTCTGCTGGTGTGTACAAGAGTCTGAGTGGCTGTAACGTACAGGCCAACAGGACACAAGGTTTGAGTTAAATGCAATGGAGCCTAGATGGCACAACCACACTCCAGTTTGTAAAAAACAAGGTGTTGAATCTGACCTGCCTTGCAAAGCACCTTGAATTGTAAGTGATGTTAGCTCTTGTGTAGTACTTAGACCTCCTGAAGATTAGACAACAACATACCTCTATTAAGAACTGTTTGGAGGTGGCAAACCAATATACACAGTTCTGCCTTCATTCACTGATTTTGTTCTCTTATTCCAAGAAATAAAAATAATTGGGATTGAGCACACTGGTATAGACATTTGAAATCTTTGCTTTAGAACTTCGCTTCTGTAGATAAAGGAGGAACACAAACCCTCCCAAGGTAGTGATGGCACAAGCATTGAGGAAGGGTGCCACGAGCGCTGGCAGCTGCCTGGGGCCAGGTACCAGGAGACAAGAGGGGATCTCTATGAGTCTCAACAGCCAGGCCTTGTTCCACATCCCTTGGACAGGGAGTAGGGCAGGGCAGGCCAGGAGGGCAGCTGGGGCATCCCCAGAAACCATCAGGCATCTCTGTTGGAACAGGGACAGTAGCCTGTGGGTTGGCCCTGCTGTGGTGAGGCTGGAGAGCCATACTCCTACATAACCACTGGGATAGACTGGGCTGGGCTGAAACAGGGCTCTAGGCCATGGGGTAGGGGTGGGGGAGGCCCCAGGGATGCTGGGTAGGGCTCTTGAGGGCCATTATTGCCCTTAGTGCTCTGACATTTAATGACCTGTATGTAAAACACAAAAGGTCAGTTTGTCTTTGTCAGAAAGAATGGTTACACTCATCTTGATCTTCTAGGCTGATGACCTTTCTGTTCACATTGTTTTCACAAAGATAAAAGAATTTGACATGGAAAAATAAAGAAACATTAATGTGAAGAGCCATTTTTTGACATTTTCTACCTACGCTGGGGGAAAAAGAAAGAATGGAAATACATATTGTCATCATTTTTTTAAAATAAACAAGCTAATTTCAAAATAAAGCACTATAGATTCTAGTAAATTTAAATGTCAAAATATTGCACTCACTTATCTCTTGGTGTCCAGGAATCAGATAACCCTCTCTTTTATTTAATATGGAGATCCGTTGCATTGCAGATTGCTTAAAGCAATAAAGTATGTTGCCCACAGCATTATCTGTTTCTTACCTTTTCTTTCAGAAGTTCAGTGTTATACAAAACCACCTTTTTCCTATCAGGAATGGCATATCAAAGTGTCAAGAGCAATCTATATATACATGGCATAACTGCTATTAGAGTAATAAAACATCTTATTCATGGCAGTAGTTGTTCACAAATATAATAAATAAGTATTTTTTGTTTACTGATCTACAAGACTTTTTAATTTATGATTTAATTTCACAGATCCATAAACGACATAAAAAATCAACACATTTAAAGCACTTAGATAAAATAAGGGACATCCCACTATCATGAAATACCAAAGTGTGTGAGAACAGATGAATCTGAATTGTGAGCTGAGCAGTAAAAAAATCTTTCTTAATAAGGAATTACATATCTTTGGAGTTTAATTACAATAAGGACTGTCACTATAAGATTAATGATGAGCGGTTTTTCACTTCAAACAATTTCAATTGAGTTAGGATAGTGCCATTATTCTTAGACTGATAAGGTCAAGCAAATGAGGCAAAACTGGGGAAAAAATGGAAAACCAAACTGTACTGAAAGAACATTCTATACTATAATACGTTATGTAAAATATTGAAGTAAGATGATAAAATACTAAAAATTTGTATATGTTAATCATGCGACACTGTAGAATCTAGTACAATTTTCAGAACTGTGAATCAGAAATAATTGGTATACTGGTGTCTCTCTCACTCTTTTCTGGAAATGGAATAAACTTTTCTAGTACATAAATATTGCCTTCTTGTTTAGATATCTCATACCAGGGCTTGTGTTCAGGAAGGACATTTGACTGTATGTAGCAATAAACTCTGAATTGATGATTGTGAGGTTACTTTTTAATGCACAGGTTAACGTGGCCTTGGACATCACTGTGGCTTCTGCCTTTATATTTTGCTATACAAAGTCAGTAGCCATTTTTCCTTTAGGAAAGACACATTTGAAGAAAGGATTCTTGTTACCTCTCCTCTTACCTCAAAACCTGAGAAGAGGAAGTAGCTCCATCATCTTCATTTTCAACCTCTTTTCTGAATACATTCCATTGGGCGCGGACTGATTTATTTTACATCTGTTTCCAAATTCTTTATTAAGAGTTAAAATACAATTTAACAAGGTTCTAATAAAAGTGTTTAAAGGACCTTGATCTATGATCACATTTCTTTTTAATGTAACTTATATTTCAGTTTTTTGTGTTTGATATCATCAGAATTCATCCTCTTCTACTATTCTGACTAATCCTGGTCTTTCGTTTTCTTTCTTTTTTTTTTTATTCTTGTTTATTTTTAGCTATTATTACAATATCTAAAGAAATAAATATTTCTATTTGTTTTGTGTGAACTTTATTGCACAACAAATGGCAACCTTTGGCCATTTTTGCTCTGACCTCTTTTTATACCCTTGGAGATCTCTGTTATCATTATTAATGTAAACAAGTATTCAAAACCTGCAACTCATGATGATAACTTGAAAAACAATAGTGTAAAGAAATAGAAATATGTTTTCTGTCTTTATTCATCTGTCTTTCTGAGAAAACCTCTAGGGAGAGTGCAGAATGTAGCTTGAACTTAGCTCTAGCTGTATCAAGAAGCAGGCATGAGTAATGTATTAGAAATTTACCTTGTTAACTCTTTTAATTCATCACATAATCTCACATTGCTTTCAACCTATGAACTAAAGAAGGTACTCAATCTTCCTGAATTCTGACAGAATAAATTAATAATTAAACATGATTTTAGGTTTTAACTAAATTAATATAATTTGGCATAATCTACAAAAGAACAATAGGGCTAGTTTTTGAGCTCACTTTGCTAATAAATTAGTTTATCTGAGAGCTGATGCTTATTCTGAGCTCTTCTGAATGTGAATCACTTAAATAGGCACTAAAAACAGAATCATCTTTCAAATTCTCATTACTTGGGAGCAGATGTTTCACACTCTTGTTGAAAATAGTGTATAAACCTTTTTACATGCAAGTGCATATTAGGAAAACACAAACAAATCCTGCTTGCTTGTTACTGTAATCCCCAAGAATAAACCGTTTATCTCATCAGGCCTTATGTAAAATATCATATATTTCGTTTTAAATAAGAAAAAGAAAGAACAACTAATCCTTGAAGTGATAACAAGCCCAACACTGAGTCTCAAAGGATGATTATATCTAAAGATGTTATTGACTCAAAGTGCCAGGATAGCACAGAGAACATAGCTCAATTATCCAGCTAATAGACTAATAATTAAATAAAAAATCAATACTTATTTATATATCATAAGAATTTCCACCAGCAATGTAAGAATCCAAATAGGAATTTTATAATATAAACTGGTGCAGAGTCAAATTTCAGTTTATTGCTTTTGAAACTGACCTATTATGTCATAACATAAGTGGGATTCCTCTATAAATTGCACAGTCTAGATGCAACCGGTGTGCATCAGAGAAGCCCTGAGGCCTAAAAGAGGACTCAGCTAGTCTGTTTGCTCAGACTTCAAAGTCTAAACAGAACCTAGTCACTAGTAGGGAGGACATCACAGTTGTAACCTGCATAGTCACAGATCATCTGTGCAAAACAGGTGGTATCCCTGACTTCTTCAATAATGCGGAGATATACTTATGTTTGCATGATATTTGAACCAGGGTTTTTTTGTTCATATTGCTGCCTTTCTGTAAATGGCCTTACACCCTCATTTTACTTGTATTATTTTGAGGGTGAGAAAAACCAACAAAAAACCAGTATCCTTATACAATCGACAATAACAACTAATACTAGTGCATGATAGGTGGCCATTAACTGATACAAAGACAGCATTAGTCACAGTGTCTAGAAAGAAAATGAAAAAAAAAAAAAAAGAAAGTGTAACAGCATATTGTTTATGAATCAGAAAGCTTCATTTACTAATTTATATTGAAATATTTTTACTTCATACATTGCAATACTAATGCATAGAAACCATATATTTTCCTTGCCTGGGGTGGTATAAAGCTCTGAAGACAATAAATCTGGATATACAGTTAGTACTGCTCTCTCAAGCCCATAAATTTTGTAAAAAGCAGAGTTTCCAAAAATATATATTGCACATATAGAACTCCCTCTAGACAGAAAAGCAATATAGTAAAAATAAGTTCTCCTTTTGCAAAGCCCTTTTATGAGAAGGTGTATAGCTCTTCTCATTCAATACATTCAAAACTGCATCTTTCACTTTAAATCATCTGATGTGGTATGAGCAATACAAATTATATTATTTTGAGATTATAATAAAGGAAATGCAAACCATAAGATTATCATTATTTTAATATCACTTAGGTTTTGAGGGTCAAATAAAAGTAATTCAGAAATTGAATTTCCAGTTTGACCATTTATATTGCATAAACTGTAATTTGGAAGTTTATAGACAATGAAGTAAAAAGTATGGATCTAAACAAAGTTGTTTTAGAATACTCTGAAAGAAGAATATACCACTTATGTAGCAAATTTGGAATATTTTTTTTTTACTTTCCATATGATATAATTGATGCAAATTGTCCTCTGAATTCAAGCTGTCCAAATACAGCTGTCTTGTCCCAAGTCAAACCCACTAAAAAATCAAAACACAAAATATGGAGTAGAATTTTGGTGAATTATGATTTTCTGCTCTGTAAAATAAGATCTGTGTTAGATAGACTACCTTAAGCACTTTTTTTTTCTCCACTCAGGTCCTCTTTCCTTTCTCTTTTATGGAAATACACTCAGAAGAAGGTAATACTATACCAGTTTTTCACAGTTGTGTACATGCAGTTGTTCATTACAACTCGTACTGGGGGTCAGCCTGTGGGCTGGCTTTCACATCTGTGGTGCTTCTGTAACTCCAAGCAGTAGAACAGGTTGCCCAGGGACATTGTGCAGTCTTATCTCCGTCCGTGGAGGTTTTCAAGGCCTAACTGGATAAAAGCCCTGAGCAACCTGGTTTGATCTCAGAGCTGCTTTGAGCAGAATGCTGAACTACAGAACCCCTGAAGTCCCTTCTAGCCTGAGTTATCCTACAATACTATGATTTTGAGTGATGTTTAGTTTAAAACTGTTTTTTTTAAAAAATAGTGTAAAAAATTGTACACAATGCTAACATTTATAATGTCAACATTCATTTTAATATGTAAATTTGGTGTTGATACAAGCTATGTATCAAATGTCAGAGAAACAATATTTTTTTGTAGAAACCAGACTGAATATAGAAAATCATCAAAGCTTTCAATGAGCCATGTATTTCTATAGCAAGCTTCTGAAGTCAGTGGAAATAGCTACCACTGTGGAACTCTTGTTGACTTTATTGCTTGTATGTCCCAGTAAAGAGCTGATTGCCTTAACATAATTCAAATTAGCTAAAGGCAGTGTGTAATCTATTAAAAAGACACCCTGCATTTAACCAACTGGCACTAGTCTAAATAACACAAGCTTTAGCTTTCATTACATGACCCTATATATTTTATTTCTAATCAGAAAGTATTGGCTTTCCTACTTTACTTTCCCTATAGCACTGTGATTTCTAAATGGAAAATAACCATAGCACTTCAAGTTTTTTTCCAGCTATCACTTTTCCTTTGAATGCTTATTATGGGCTCATTTTCAGCTGAATATTTGACACTGCGTGCAAAAGTGAGCTTACATATATCATTATCAACATGGGTATCCTGCCATTGCATTTGTAGGTATATATTTTCTTTGTTACAGAGTTAGCTGATCTTAACTGCATTAATAACTCTGTATTTCAAGGAAAATATTCCATGAAACCTGACACAAAAAGAAGGATGAGATGCAGGGTCTTTTTTTCTGTCTCAGTGAGTACTATAATTCTTGTCCTAGTTTTGACTGGGATGGAGTTAATTTCCTTCTTAGTAGCTGGTACAGTGCTGTGGTTTGGATTTAGTATAAGAATAACGTTGATATCACACTGCTGTTTCAGTGATTGCTTAGTAGTGCTGACCCTAAGCAAAGGACTTTTCAGTGTCTCATGCTCTGCTAGCAAGTAGGTGCACAAAAAACTGTGAGGGGGCATGTCCAGGACAGCTGCCCCAAACTAGCCAGAAGGATATTCCATATCATATAATGTCGTGTCCAGTATACAAACTGGGGAAGCTGTGCAGACGTGGTCAGTGGTATTCAGGGATGGGCTGGTTATCTGCCAGGTAGTGAGCAATTTTATTGTGTATCACTGGTTTCTCTTGTGTTCTGTTGCTCTTTCTTTCTCCTTATAATTACAATCATTATTATTATTAATAATAATATTAGTATATTTTATTATTGTTATTATTAGTATTATCATATTTTGATTCTATTATTAAATTGTTCTTATCTCAACCCATGAGATTTACCTTTTCTTTCTGATTCTGCCCCCAGTAGGTGGGTTGGGGGGTGAGTGAGCAGCTGTGTGATATTTACTTGCTGGTTGGGTTTAAACTATGACAGTTCTGTACTGATAATCCAATAATAATCTACTGTTCTCCTATCAAGATTTATCCAGTGCTGATTTCTTACCATGAATTCTGCTGTGATCATGTGTGAACCATCAGGCTTCAACCCACCTCAAAATCTTTGAAAAACTTGATTGATTGCATTTCTTTTTTTTTCCCCTTTTAGATTTCTTTTTAATTTGTATTATTTACTTTTTATTGCTGAAAATGGTTATTCTTATAGAATGATTCTTGACAAACAATGGTGGCCTAAAAAAAAAATCTCTAAGTCTCTGGAAGAACCAAATGAACAACAAATACATGCTACCTTCTTCAATAGAAGCCTAAAACTGAAAGATAAATAGCCAAGTATTGCACCTGGCCCTATGAGCACAGATGTCCTACCTTATTTGCTATTTAACTATTAAGAACTGGAAAAGCCACAAATGCTAAGAGCAGTTTCATGTGTTACCTATTCCCGCTTTGAAACCAGACACTTTTTCTACATGATAAACACACAGATAATAGAATGTATTTCAATACTAATCATTAAGAAATCATGAACTTAAACTTTGAGAGAAGGGTCAGACAGACTGAAGATTAGGCTAGATAAAAAAAACCCTCTTCTTTTAATTTCCGAACTGTTCCTTGAAGAATAAATCATAATAAAGTGAAAAGGAAAATTTTTTTTTCATCACTGATGGAGACTATAGGTAATAGAGTTGCCTGTCATGGCTGGGCTTCGCGAACGAAGATTTGGGAAGGCTCTAACCACATTTGTTACAGGCACGTTGGTGACTTATGAGGCCAATACGAGATAGACATATCTGATTGCAAAAGGCACAGTAGAAAGACTCTTTAGGTAATAGAGTTGCCTGTATGATGGGTTTAATTTACTTAATATCCTGAAAATGTAGCCTAATAGACAAAGGTCTGTGAAGGAAACGAGTCTCTGAAACAGCCTGAAGCCCATTCTCACAGAATCTCAAGAGCTGGAGCCTGCACTGTAGTAATAGATGCTACTTAAAGTCCTTGGGGACATTGCTGGAGGACAGTTTATCTTCTGGCTTCCAATCAGTCCTAAGTTCAAGCTCCACTATACTGTCAACACATTGACAGTTATATTTTTATTGATTTTTTAATGACTTGGTTTGGGGTTACTTTTCTACCAAGGTCTACCCCTCCCATTAATATAAATCCTTCATTTCTTCAGCCACAACCGAATGTTTGTAAGAATTGTCACTCGTGTTTCCTGACTTCAGACAGTACGGCAATTAGCAAAATGGAGTCAAATTTCATATTACCAGTCAAACTTCAGCCAAGAGATTTAATAACTGTCCAGGTTCCAAAATCCGAATTTGACTTATTTCCTTCTTATATAATTACATTGTTACACATTACTCATTTTGCTAATTGACTACATAATTTGTCTGACATGCGTATACACATTAATCAGTAGTCTCGCTGTGCTTTAGTCATGGGCATACCTGCCATGTTTGGTAACATTCTGACTTGGAAGGATATTTTGAACTGCAATTGTGTGTATGCATTTGTGTACCTATGTGTGTACATATGCATGTACATATGGTTTTTATCAAGCACTGATAATTCCTTTCAACTGTAAGCCTTTTGTTTTCACTAATGTGTTAGTGTCAGCATAACCTAACCTTATTCAGCACTCCTCAGTTCAGGAAAACTTCCAGCAGCTTCCCTGCTTGTTGCCGTATAACGCTTTTATGATCAGCTATAGCACAAGATATGTCTCAGAAAAAGAAGGAAATTGAGATACTAAAGGCCCCTTGCGTTTTAGCTTTCTCCAGGTTTTAGACTGAAGCTTTCAGAATTTGAATCAGGCACTTAAATACCATCTAAGTCCTACTTTTTGTGGGACTGGCTTTACTGGCTTTACTGGCTCAAGCCCATAGCAAATTTGGCCAGAGAGTTGGTCAGTAAATTAGAATATTAATAAATATTTCTAAAAGTATTGTTGAGGGCAAGAAATGAAGCAGAAAAGGAAAAAGCAGAAGTCAGAACGTATGGTTAAAAGCAAGGAATTTTGAGAGGCTGAAAGTACATGGCACATAGTCCACTGGGAATAGGTGAGCATGGAGACATAGGGTGAAGAGGGGCAAGGCCTGAAAGGACACACACAATAGATCAGCAACAAGACCAGGGAGATGGTTACCTATACAGTCATGCTTTGTTTATTGCAAAAGTTGAAGTACATAAAGATTGAAATCATATTTACAGGACCAGAATGGTTGTTTGGAAACTAGACTCTGTCTATCTGTCTGCCACAGAATTTCACTGTATTTCATAAATACTTCCTAATGTCCAGTCTAAAACTCCCCTAGTGCAGCTCCAAACTCTTGCCAAGACTCCTATCATTGGTTACCAGAGATAAGAAATCAGCACTTCCCTCTCCACTTCCCCTTCTCAGGAAGCTGAGGTCACCCTTCAGACTCCTTTTCTCCAAACTAGATTAACATAGAGTCCTCAGCCACTCCTCACAGGACATGCCTTCCAGCCCCGTCACCAACTTTGTTGCCCTTCTCGGATACACTTGAGTACCTTCATATCCTTCTTAAATTGTGAGGCCCAGAACTGCACACAGTGCTCAAGGTGAGCCTGCACCCATACTAAATACGCTGGGATAATCAACTCTTTTGACCAGCTGCTGATGTGTTAGATGCACTGCAGGATGGGGTTTGTTCTCCTGGTTGCCAGTGCACACTGCTGGCTCCTATTAAGCTGCTGCCAACCAGCACCCACAGATCCCTTTTTGCAGGGCTGTTCTCCAGCCACTCCTCTCCCAGTCTATACTCGTATATAACTGTATTCTATCCCAGATACAAAATCTAGTGTTCGTTCTTGTTAAATTTCAAGCCATTGACAATTGCTCAATGGTCCAATATATCTAGATCCTCCTGCAAGGCATCCTGTCCCTCAAAAGATTCAACAGCACCACTCAGTTTAATATTGTCAACAAACTTGCTAGTGGTGCATTTATCTCCTTCATCCAGATCATTGATAAAAGTATTGAACAAAAATGGCCCTAGAACTGAGCCCTGAGGAACACCTATGGTGACAGATGTAGCCCCATTCAACACTACCCTTTGAGCCCTGCTATTCAGCCAATTCTTCACCCAGTACAGTGTGTATCCATTCACCTCACAGTTGGACAACTTGTCCAGAAGGATGCTGTCAGGGTCACTGTCAAAAGCCTTAATATATCCAGTAAAACTACATCTATTGTTTTCCCTTCGTCACTAGAGAGGTGACCTTACGTCAGAGGATATTAGATTAATTAAACAGGATTTTCTCTTTGTGTACCCATGTTGACTATGCCTGATGATTTCATTCTCCTTTAAATGTCTCTCAGTAGCACACAGTATGACCTTCTCCATCATTTTTCCATGTACTGAAGTTAGACTAACAGGTCTGTAGTTTCCTGGATCTTCTGTTATGTCTTTCTTTTACATAGGAAGAGTGTTGGCTAGCTTGGACTTCCCCAGACTCCCAAGACTTTTGGTTAGATAAACAACATTCCTGCTGTAACATCGGTAACTCCTTGAGTGCTCCAGGATGAGTCACCATCAGGCCCATGGACTTACGAACATACTACTGATCCCTTACAATTTTAGTGTCCACAAATGGAAAGCCACTGTTCCCAATGTCATAGACTCATAGAATCATAGAATGGAATGGACCCATAAGGACCAATGAGCCTGGTCCTTGAAGGGTTACCTAAAAGTAAACCATGTAATTAAGAGCATCATCCAGACACTCCTTGAACTCTGATAGGTTTGGTGCCACAACGGCTATCAGCTGGTACAACTTAGTATCAGTCCAATATTTTCCTTAGACCTCCTCTTGCTTTTAACATACTTTATAAAACCTATTGATGTCTGACAGAACACTGGACAGTTTCAATTATACCTGAACTTTTTCAATTTATAAATTTAGAATTAATTTCTCAGTTTAAAAAAAAAATAAATCTTTCGTCTTCTCTTTCCTGTATAGTTTATTTTCCAAGACCATATGATATATGCAGGTATTTGGGGACACATGGACTTTAATTATATTTACTAATATAATGATACCAGAAACTAGTGATTATGTTGAAGAGCTGATAAGTGGTAACAAAACAAATTTATATTCTGTTACTAGTCACTGGGTAACTGATGTTTGGTATTAACACTAATCATTTATTCTCAACTTTCATGTCTGATAGTTGGATAAAATTATTACTTTTTTTGTAAGATACTATGAGAAAAACTAAATAAGAGTAGACTGTTAACCAATATCCTATTAAATAAATTTTGTTTCTTAAATTCATACTGAAATTATATGTTTACTCATTTATTAAAAAAAAAAAGCAATAAGTATCTAATTTCCTGGTTTTGGCTTCCTTTGTGTTCACCATGGATTCCACTCAGTCCTACACAGTTCCTTTGGAGAGGCGATATGTGGCACAGAAAGCTGGTATAAGTGTCTCTCTGCCCCTGACTTCCTCTTCTCTATTCCAGCATGTGATGCCCAATGCTGCAGACCCTCAGGCTGTTGCTGCCCTACAGTACACCACCCGCACCTACAGTCCCTCTTGGGTGTCTGAACTCCAGGATGGGTCACGCACAGACCACAGTCCCTCAGGGTTGTCCCTTCTGTGGCATGAAGTGCTCCTTCCAAGAATGCATCTCTACCTGTGTCCTCAGAGATATCTTCTTCCACCTGTCTCCTCCACATCTCCGTCATGTCTGTTTTGTTTGTCTTGCCAGCAAATGCTACTCCTAAATATGTTTGAGCAGCAGTGCTAGCTAGATTCTCCTTGGGCTGGCATCATACTTGGCAGATGATTGGTTTTTTAGGTCCATTTCAGAGCAGCTCCTGGTTCATTGCACATGGGTCACCCTCCAGCACCCTGCCACCAAGATCCTGCCAGGTAGGACCACAGGACAGACACTCATATAAATGTGTTATTTTTGAAATATACACCTACAGAACTTGAAGCTAAAGGAAATTATGAGAATCATTTTTCTCAATGGCCCACTTTGTGATGCCTTTTCTGAGGAACTGGATTATTTCTATTTGTCCACAGACTGTCAGGTTGGACAGCTTGTCCACACCTTCATAAAGTATGATAATTAAATGTCCGAATGAATCGTCTCCTTCTGCTAGGTGTCATCGCATTTCTTGCTAACATTACTGTGTTTTTCTCACTTATGATTGTTGGAAATGAAATTGAAAATATAAGGTTGAAAAGGGAAATAGTAAATTGCACATACGATAGACATCAAGAAAGGGAACAGAGGCAATAATTTAAACAGATAATACAAGTAATCTGATGGCTTAATGTATACGACTGTGCTTCTCTAAAGATGTCAAATACATTCTGGAATGAAAAATCAATCATCTACAAAAATAACACAGTATGAAATGTCTACAATTATGAGATGGGTAGTAGAGCCATTTTTTCCTGAAAAATTGGTCCAGAATTAAGAAAATCTCCCACCTGAAGAAATTAAAGGATAGGTACTATTGACCAGGAAACAAAAAAACCCAGTCAATTAAGGAACAAGAGGGACTTGATGTATTCACAATCAAGAATCAATTCCTTGTTCCCACTAATGGAGCCACTTTGCCCATGGCAGGGAAGCACGCACTTTGATTATTCCACCAGAGAGAACCATGAGGCATTTAAGTGGTGTACCACAAGACATCTCTTGTTAGGTCTCTGTAGCAATGCTTTGGTCTTCTTACTCCATAGAAATCTTTCCCAAAGTTCCAGCCTCTAAGAACTGGAGTTCTCAGATGGTCTTGCAGTGCCCTGCTAGGTTTATGGTTCAAATCTGATGCCTATCATAAAGACTGGTTTACGTACCTCGCTTATGTTGATCTCATCTGACTTTAACCTCTATGACCAAATCACTTTCTGAAGTTGCTATTCAAATGCTAATGAAGATCAGTTATGAGCCTAATATTAGAACTTGAGTTACATACCTAAAATTTACACAGAATTAACCCCGCCTTTCCCTCCTTTGTAGCTGTGTGAAGTCCTCCTGTCCTGGTTTCAGCCAAGGACAGGGTTAATTTGTTGCAGCAGCCACGAGTAGTCCTGGTGGTTATGTTCAGATAACTAAGAATTTGTAGAAAACGAATAAAAATCTGTAAAAATATTTGTAAGAATATGAAAGTGATAAAAATACATTATTTTTTTCTGTGCTATTATGCTTTAAATACATAACATTAGATCCAGTTGCAAAATCAAGATGAAGAAAATACGTGTATTAAAACATGGATTTAAAAAACATTATAGTGTGATCAATTTTCAAGGGGACACAATAGAAGGTTGTTAGCCATGTTGTGCAATTTCTCTCAGATTGAGCATTTGAAGATTGTCACAGTCATTCTACTTTCAGTGTACAAAATTAATTTTTCAGAAATATTTTACTTGGTGATTAATCTTCATGTAATTAATAAAAGTTGAATCATTCATAAATAACTATACAGTAACTTAATTCCCTCTTTTTAGTACCGTTTTGATCTCCTTACAACTAAGCATTTAGAGGAATTTCAAGGTATGATTGTAATTCTCCACAAAGACTAACAGCGTCAGTCACGTCTGTCTTATATGCCATGACATCAGAAGATGCAAATTAAAGTATGATAAAGTAAACCATCTTGATTTTCAGTTTCAGTGTCTTAAGTTATGAAATTGACCATCATGTTGAGATGGATGAAAAACAGTTTTTCTGCCAAGACAGTGAAAGTAACAGCTGTGTTCAGATAAATTGACACTACCTGAAGGAAAGAGTAATAACAAGAAGAAACTAAAAGCACATGTCACAACAGTACTTAAACGTTATTGGATTTTGTTTTTTTTAAGAACAACAAGCACTAGGAGCACAGATCACAGCCCATGTCTCTTCTTTCCACAGCAAGGGCTATAACTAGTGCTGTAGAGTAAAATTCTCAAGTCCAATAAATCTTAAATTGTTTTCTGCAAAGAAACTGCCTTCAGCAGACAAACTTGATAATGCCACGATAACAGAGCAACTCAAGAGCACATTTTTAAGAGTTGGAAGATGTGAATGTTGATCCTTAAAAAGTAGTACTAGACATGTATGTCAGCAGGGAACGATTCTGCTTCTCCAGTTTGCTTTCTTGCTGTGTTGTTATGTTTTATGCTGTTGTTACTACTCCTAAAGGTCAAAGTGGGTCTTTGATGGAAAACTGAAATTTCCTGGCAACTTGGTATTCTGTCTTGTATCTAGAGTCATGTCAGTTCATGGATTCAGTTCAGTTTCTGTGGAGGCATACATTGCACTGGCCAAGCACGTCATGCTATGGAATGCAAATACATAGAAGCCATAGATTTGATAATTGCTTGTGTAGGGTATTTGAGTAACTTCATATAGAGTAAAAACTAAAATGTCTTGTTTAAAATACTTACAAATTCATACAACATAATGTTTTAAAAATGCTACATGTCAATATCATACCCTTCTAAACAGAAATCTAAGTTATTAGGTTGAACTGATTAACTCTGGTTTTTTCCACTGCAATCACTAGAACGAAGATGTGAATTCAACTGGGTAAATACTGTGAAAGTGGCAAGCAATTAACAAATTTACAAATGAACAAATTGAGAAACAAAACCTGACATATAAACCAACTGGCAAACAGGAAAACTGACTAATTGGCAAACAGTTTGGCAAGACAGAGACATGCTTGAAGTTTATTAGCAAGGGCAGCTTAGGCAGTGTAGGTTGGGAAATTTGATTCAAGGTCCTTTCAAGCACTGGGTAATAGTCTTTCACTGAGATATGAATGAGAAAAGGAGTAAATTTTAAGACTAGGAATATGGGCTTAGACATTATAAAATCAAGTCATGTGAGAATTAAATATTAGCTAGGAACTTGGTAGTCTTCAGGCAAAAACTAGTTTATCTTTACTGCACTTAGCATTTTGATGAATAACTGTCCCACACTTCAGTATGTGACAGCTAAAGGGTGGACTAGATATCAAGAGTAGCTCCTATGTGAAGTATGCAATGGTTTTTAATAAAAGGCTGTTTTATAGTAAGAACTGGTCCTTTTCCAGATGTTCTTGGGCACCATTTTGTGTCCACATGGTAGAGTTTGGAGATAATATGATTCACATCACCTTTTATTTTAGGTTGCAAGTTTTAAGTTGCCTGATTATTTGCCTGTGTAGTGGGTTGACCTTGGCTGATGACTAGACACCACCTAGCCACTCTCTCACTCCTCCTCCTCAATAGGGCAGGGAGAGAGAGTAAGATGGAAAACCTCATGGATTAAGGTAAGGACACAGAGATTGCTTACCAGTTTGCTGCTAAAAAACCAACTTGACTGAGGGAAAAATAATTTCATTTGTTAAAAAAAAAAAAAAGTAAAATTATGAGAAAAAATAACAAAACTAAAACCACCTCACACACACAGTTTCCCCATGTGCAACTTCAATTCCTGAGTCCTCTGCCCTCCTGCCCTGCTCCAAGAAGTGCAAGGCGGATGGGGAATGGAGGTTGCAATCAGGTGATAGGAGTTCCTCTCTGCTGCTCCTTCTTCTTTACACTATTTCTGTGCAGAAGCATGGGTTCCTTTCCACAGGATACAGTCCTTAAACTTCTCCAAAATAGGCCTTTACCATGGGCTGCAGTTCTTCAAAAACGGCTCCACTGGGGGTCCTGTCCATATGGTACTGTCCTTCAGGAACAGGCTGCTCTGGCCTGGACCCCCTACAGGCCACAGTTCTTGGAGAAAATCTCCTGCATGGACTCATCTCCAAGGGCCACAGCTCCTGCTAATATTCTGCTCCTTCATGGGCTCTCCATGGGCTGCAGCATTGTCAGGGCATCTCCACCTGCTGTGGCACGGGGTTCTCCACAGACTGCAGTGTGAATTAATCTGCTCCAGTGTAGCCCTCCATGGGCTTCATTTGGCCAATCTATGTTGCCATGGTCTTTTCCAAAGACTGCAGAGCCGTCTCTGGTCTGGCACATGGAACACTGTACTTTATCACACCATAGGCTATGGGCTTTAGTGGCATTAATTATCCTGGCTCTTCCAACTTCAAAAACTGAAGCAAACTAAGAAATGTGTCTTGAAAAAGATGTACTTCCTAAGGGAAAGATATTATCTACAGTTAATAGAGATGACCAGGTTCATATTAGTAAGAGACAGAGATTGGAATGGGCGTTATCTAAAAAAAAAAGGCCAAAATTACCTACAATCATTACTTTATATATTACTTTTTCATTTTCTTTAAATGAATTTTAACTACATATTTTAAAAAAGTAAACATCAAGTTTAAGGATAAGAAAATTAAAGTAAAAATTTTAGTGAGAAAAAAAAGTCCCAAGAAGGTATGTCATTAAAAAAAGGAGTGGTAGATAATCTGAGGAAGAAGGTAGACCTAAATCTTATCTCTGACACAACCTTCTTAGAACAGTAAACTAGAAAAAAAAGAAACACATCAGAAGAATATACATCTTATTTATTTGGAAACAAAAATTTTTATTTGTTCTTGAAATAAGGGAAGAGACTTCTGTTATCACCTCCTGCTAGTGTCACAGTGACAGAAAAGGAAGCAAACAAACTGTGTAATCCAACATGTAAGGTGACCACCAGGGCAATTCTGGGAGATACAGCAGATCTGGAATCATACTTACTAATGTCTGACCCATGTTTGGATGATTGCAATAGTTTCCAAGAAGAACAAAATATCCATTGAAAAACCATGTAGCAAAAGTCAGGAATATGAAAGAGCAAATGCAAAAAAAAAAAAAGAAAAAAAAGAGAGATTGATATTAAAAAAAATTCTGAAAACACAGCTTCAAAACACTACTTCCAATATCATGGTTTTTTTGCGCCTTCATACTAATTTTCTAAACTAGATGGAAATGGGGTTACCTACAGTCCTGCACAGTAATAAAATACCTTACTTTCAGGGGCCATTCTCCAGCTCTTAAGCCCTTCTGTTGAAAGCATTGGGAGAATAAGACTCTTCCAAAAGCAGAAGTGAAAGTGCTAAATGAGGAGTTGTTTTAGCTTGCCAGTAAGAAAAGCTAAACCTAATGGATAAATCCAGTTGGACAGAGCAAGGTAAGATCTGTGAATGTGTTTCCTTCATGGCTTCTGCAAGGGAACTTGCATCAAGGTCCCAAGAGCACTAATGGGCTTCAACAGTACTGAGCAGTCCCTCCTGGGCACCTCCACACCCAGCGGCCCCAGTTCACCTCACCCTGGATTTGTGAGTCCATATGGGAGATAGACTGTGGGCTTACCAGCTTTCATCTCCCGTGCCTAGGCCTGCACTTCCAGACTGTTGGTCCTGACCCTGAGCCTGGCCATCCTGGTGCTGTCTGACGTGAGGTACCCTCACTGGGCGTGGTCCTGACTCCTACCCAGGGGATGAAGCTGTATCTTGAATATTGTGCTCAGTTTTGGGTCCCTCACCACAAGAAAGACGAGGTACTGGAGTGAGCCCAGAGAAGGACAACGAGGCTGGTGAAGGATCTGGAACACTAGTCCTGTGTGTGGCTAAGAGACCTGGGGTTACTTAGCCCAGAGAAAAGGAGGCTCAGGGGAGACCTTATCACTCTATACCTTATCACACTTATCACTACCTGAAAGGAGGTTGTAGCCAGGTGGGGGTTGGTCTCTTCTCCTCCTAGAGGGAATAACAAGTGACAGGACAAAATTAAATGTCCTCAAGTTGCACAAGGAGGGGTTTAAATTAGATATTAGTAAAAAAATTTTCATGGAAAGGAAAGCATTAGCACAGATTTCACAGGGAAGTAGTTGAGTCGCAATTCTTGGAAGTGTTCAAAACCCATGAAGATATGGCACTTGAGAACATGGTTTCATGGTGAACGTTTTAGTGGTGCAAAGTTAGCAGTAGGATTTGATGATTTTAAGGGTCTTTTCTAACCTTAACAATCCTATGATTATGCAATAATGTCCCAGGCTGGCCTCTGTTTACCTCCTTCCCAGGGAGGTAACTGATGCCCAAGGCTGCCCTGCCCTATGCTGGAGGCTGGAACACTCCCTGGCTGCCTTGTCCCTCTTGACTGTTGTCTCCCTGCCCTGGGGAAGAAATTGGACTGTCCTATGCCTTGACAGTTTGACATCCTCAGTTTCTAGATCCTGACTTAGCTGAGCGTCTCCTAAACTGTTTAATCAGGGCAGAGTTATGCCCAGGCATGCACAGAAATAGAATTTTAGTAAAATAGAAAATGTTAATTTTTTTAAAGAGTGTGGATGGAATCCACTTACCATGTGGGTTGGTAGCAAGTCAGAAGGATAACTAGAAAAGAATTCTAGATTAGATCCCTCCGTTTCCCTTGATTCTTAGTTTAGATAGTTATGTCCCTGACTGGATCTAAGTATTAGTGTATTGCTATTTTTCAATTTTTCTCGTTATGAAACTTAAAACCCCTCCTAGAATTTAAGAAAAAAAGTCTGGTAAATGAAGCAAAGAATCAGGTGTGATGACTGCTTTATTTTTTTTTTTTTTCAGCTATGGCACAAATATCAGAATGTATATAATGATATTTGAAAATTAAATATTTTGATTTCCAGGTTTCATTACTTTTACTTTACTGTTTCTTAGAACCAGATGCTTAGACGTGGGAGTTTGAACCATTCTCTGTTGGGCCATGCTGCCATATAGGTTATATGCCTGAGGCTACCATGCTTCACTGCTTCATAATAAGTATGTGTTGTATCATGACCTATGCATGCATAATTCTTCTTGCAGCATAACAACATGGGAAAAAATGAATACAGAAGTCAAAAGGATATAAGGTGAATTTCAACTATTTTCCATTTTGGTACCTGTCTTTCAGTAAAAACATAGCAAGTAACAAAGAGCAGATTCCTGGCTTATCTGGGTCAACAAAATTATTCTAGATATTAAATGATTAGGAAATTCTACACAACGAAAAGATAGGGACTGACTCTTTTTAATAGTATATAGTTGCCTTCAGCACTGTCGTTATTGCTGCAACATATAAACCTGGTGTGAGCTAAAGAAGAATCACACCTATAAAACAGTCTGGGATACGACTGTTTCAAGTTTGCTTTAATGAGTTCTGTCTGTATCAATTATGAACTTTGATTTGATATTGCTGTCCAACCTCTCTCTTCAAAAGCATATTTCAAATACATATTTGAAAAAAAATTAGGCTAGAGTAAAATACACTGTGTTCCTGTCATGCACTTTATCTCTACTTTATCATGAAGTATAAATGTTCAGCTACTCAAAAAGTATGATGATTAAGAGAGAGAGGGGAAAAATAGGATTATTGTTACATTATTGCTCATTAGAGTGCTGGAAACTGGGATTTGGTCTCTGTATAGGTGCTTCACTGTAATATTTGAATATTTTAGAATCATACTGGCATAATCATCCTAGCATATGACCATCCTAACATATTATCCTAAACAAATTCATGTCTTGAGAGCTAGAACCTTATTTCAATTGCTCCAGATCCAGCAGGTATTTGAATTAATTATATTGAAGTAAATGAAAGCATTTTAGTTATTCCTTGTCTAACTGAAGTTTCACTCTTCCCTAAGAAACAAAGCATAAATAAAGAAAAAATATTATATGAAAAAGGAGCATTTTATTCTTAAAGATGCCTACAGAATTAGCTTGTAGTATGTGTGCATAAATGTTTATAATAACATTGTCATAAAACAAACCACAACCATATTAAAAATTAACCATCAGCTTACACACTTATCAGAATAGAGATAACCCCCTTTCCTGTTTTTGAAAATCATTTCACTCAGTGTGGAATAAACCATCAAATTTAATGAGCTAGGAAAAGTGAAAACAAGAATATGTTGACAGAATAGCAACCGCATTTTGTCTTGGTAAAGAACCTTCATATTTATTCACTCCTCATCAACTTTTTAAGCATCTCTACAATAAGTGAAATCACTGCAATTATTTCCTTAACTTATGTGAGAGAAGGATGTTTTTGGTTGCAGTGATATTGAGAATTAAGTAGAACACTTTGCCTTTCAGCCAAATTGTTTCTCTGGGAGATGTCCTTATTAAGCAAATACTTCAATGAGCTGGAGTATTTAAATGGAGATGGCAGTACCTCATCCTTCATACAAGGTAAGAGTAACAGATGCAATACAGAAATAATATCAAAGAAACTGTTTTGTTTGCTAGATGAATACAGTAGTTTTATTATCTTATTAAATTATCTTTTATTAGGTTAATTGGCTGAGAACTGAATATGCATTCCTGACAGAAGCTTGCATATTTTCCAGTTTTTCCTTGGCGGTAAGACCATACTATTTGCCCTCCCTGCTAACTCTTTTTTGTTAACTGCCAAGCAGTTATTAATGACTTTTTTGAAGCTACCATTGTGAGAACTGTAATGAATTGCTCTTTTGCAAGGTCGTGTATCAACTCAAAGATCTCCAGGTACAAAGACTGTTTAAATCTATCATTAACATTCTAGGTTGCCTAAAAATCATGCCCTCTGTGCATTCTTGCCCTCTGTCCTTTAACTTATGGGCTTTCATTATTGTCAAAAAACATAGGAAAACACATTTTGAAAAATCAGCCTTGATAACTCCTGGTGATAAAAAAAGATGAACAGGTCACTGAAGAAAAGTACGTGGAAACCTCAATTTGCATTATTGACTGCCACTATCTCAGAAGATTCACTTCAAAGAGACTAACAGCTTTTTTTCCAGTAGTACTATGTAAATGAGGAGGGTATTGAGGTTATGCACTGGATTCACCTCACACAAAGTCACATGTCATTTTACTGGATGTCAGGAAGAGCAGACAGGTACAAGTTTTCCTTTTCATCTATATACAGTCCCGGAGGATTACTAATTAAAGTGACTGTAGAGCTTGCCAGTGGCTACTATTGTATCTACAAGATTTTCCTTGTGATAGGTTTCATCAAGAGGAAAAGTGCTAAATTTTATTATCACTTTCTTCTAGAGCTTCTCTGATTTAAGAAATAAACAAAACCAAACAAAAAGGATCTTTGAAACTTTATCAGAAAAAGGAAAAAAAATACTTTGAGAAATTGCCTGTATTCTTACTTCAGTGGTGACTTGAAGAAAGTGTAGGAGAATTATAGTAGTATAAAGCCTTTCTATTTTCCCACATTACTGTTGACTACTCTAAAAGAAAAAAGGATGTCAAGATGAAAGAGGCTGTGGTAGAGAAGCAAACAGAATAAGTAGAATATTTTTAAGGATGAAGGGAAGAAAGACTGGACTGTTAGATTTTCGGTTTGAATGAGCAGCAACTGTCAATCCTTTTGGCAGAAGCTGGTTGTTATAATGTTGATCCCATCCCTGGTGGCCTGTGTACAGTAGCCTCTCTTTTGTTAATGAAAAAATTTTCTCTTTTGTCTCTCTTAAAAGAGAGCCATGTATTCTCAGGGCTATGAATGATAGATGAAAAAATAGGGAAAAATGGTGGGAGTATAATAGAAAGAAAGGCTTTTAGAATTGCTGCAAATATATTGGCTCTTGAGACACTGTACAACCAAATACTCAAACTGGACACAGTATCTAGCCACAGGCATACAACTAGAAAATACCATTTCCATACATTAGAAGTCCAAACCATGTGTGTTTCAATTCGAAAATAATATTTCCATACATTAGGAGTCATGTGTGTTTCTGGCCCTTATAATTCATCCTGTCTATTCAGACCTGACATACCTCTATCCAGATTTGCCAGAACTCAGTGTAGAAGCCAAGCTCTTAATGCCAGCCCGGTATACCAGTCCATAGCAGCTTATGTGCACTGGTTGCATTCCAGTAATCCATCTTCTGGTTCTGTTTGCTCTGAAAGAAATCCTGTTTGTATACTTTGAAATTGTTTCATGTTGTGAGCCTGGTAAAGGAGATTGATTAGAAAATTCACTTCAAAAATACTTCTCAATCAGTAAATCCTAACCAATTAAAAACTAATAAATGAAAAGCAAGGATATAGTTAGTTTTCTCAGTTATTTATTCTCAGCTTTAATACAAGTACTTGTCAAACTGGAAAACTGAGTAGCTGCACAGCTGCCTGCATCTCATCTTGTAGGTCTGCAGTGAGTAGGGGCACAATTTATTCTAGCTGAACTACCTATACTAAAAATACATTCTCTGTTTGGACATTTGAATGCAGCTTGAATTGTCTTCCTCTACTCCACTGGATAATGTTTATTAAGAGAGTTGTCTTTATACCTAGTAGTTGATATAGCCAGATCCCCAACTGCAAAATAGTGTGAAACAAATACTGCTTCCTGAGACACCCAAATAAGTGCCTGATTGCAAATATCAAGGCTTAAATGAAACACTTGATTTCAACTCATGTTTTTTCTGAACAGATGCTGTGTGTTATTCTCCCCAAATTAACCTCTATCACACACAGCACCAGCTAAATTTACAGAAGAAAAGAAGTTTATTCCAGTATTTAATTACCTTTTTATTACAAAGTTAGAATTACTCTAACCACAAGGAATAATAAAGACCTGCAGTGCTTCTTTAGTTGGTCCAGTGACTTAACTAGCTTTGAGGGGAATTGCTACTTTCAATCCCACTAAGTCTGACTCCCTAATGGGGACTCAGATTTCCAAGGACAAGTCATCTTTCCTTCTATGTTTAAGAGAACTTCATAGCATCTCTAACTTACCTGCTTTTATTTTTAACCCATATAATTTAGTTAAATGCAAAAGATAGGGCATTTTATCTCCCAGAAGGCTTCTTTAACACATGATACTTTCATTTATGTATTTAATTTAGTACATTCTTCAGAGCCTAAATGGACTTGCCATTCACCTTTTCAAGAGTGACACACCTTTTCATACATTATATATTATAGAGAAAATATTTATTGTGCATGCATCTGATAGAGCTAACAGGCTGTTGTGTGACATGACACTTTTGGCAGGCCATCTTCCCATTTACCCTTTCCCTCACTACCATCCTTTTGAGTTCATTACTTTTTACATTGTGTTTGCTTTAGGGTAAAAAACAAAACAACACTAAAAAACCCTCCATATCAAACAAAATAATTTTTCTTCTTGCCTAAATTTGCCACAAACTGCTGTCTACCTCTTTTCTGAACAAAAATTTTCAAAAAAGTTTTTCTGTCCATTTTTTACTACCCCATCTTCAAATTAAGGGAGTTGACATTTCTGCTGTGATATGTGCAATGTGATTCAGTTCTGCACAAAAATTATCTCCATAATAAAAATAAAAAACATTAGCAATACAAAGTTTATTGAATAAAAATCTGATTTTGAAATTGATAAATTAAAAAAAGAAGATAAATTATATTGAAACTGGATGTGGAAATAGAGGTGTCAATTCCCATGTATAGGGTCAATAAAGTCTCATTAGTTTAAAAATATGAATATATGTAATAACTGATGCAGTCTACCACTTCATTAAAATCTGGTGCTGTACTTAAATGAAAACACTATGTATAATTATGAATATATAAATAAATATATACTTACTTTTCAAAATCACTCCTACTCTCCTACTTCTATTAAGCAGAGTAGAAGTAACTGTTGAATGTACTAGAATATAGTGAGCTCTCCAACTGTTAAATTTTTAATGAAACTAAACCATGATCATTCCTTAAGACATCCTGTAGTTACTTATGTTTTGAGTGAATAAAGTGCTATTAATTGCATTTATATGCTATAAATGAAATACATCTGATACTTTTTACTGATAGTTTGCCAACCAATTTGCATTATAATGAATAAAATCCCAAGGATCTTACTATAGTGGAGAATTAATGTGGTCAATATTCAAATATACATAAGGTCTGAGACATTGCATAATTACACTGTACAAGACACACAATGAAGAAAACTGTAAAACTTAATTAAAAGTAAATTAATTAGAATTCTAGTATATCCAACATCAGCCAGTGTATTAGGCACCACAAAAGGTTTACTTTTATTCAACCATTTAAATTTCTAGGCAGTTTTGCCATAGCATAGCATAGCTTGTTCTTTGTTATATAATTTTGTTATGTAACTTGTAACACAAGTTTTGTGATAAACTTAACATCTAAGTGAACAGTTCAAAAGCATACTTATAGTACCCAAAATGGTGCAGCTTCAAGGCTGTTATATAAGTGCTGCTACATTAAAAATGGATGGTATTGTTAGCTTTTGGATGTCTTAGATAATATTTGCTATCTAAAGGAAAATACTATTTTAAACACCACTTTCCTGTGAAGAAAACCAATGCTGTGTTGCAAAATGTCTGAAGCCCACATTTGCTATGAACAGATGCTAACAGGAATAGTCATTACATTAAGCTGCATTAATTAAATATTGACAGAAAAACCTTAGTAGATGAACTTATTAAAACAGCATGGGGTCTGATTAGCAATTAGTAGGTTGATGTATTCATGATTATTTGCATGTGACAGCAAACAATCAGAGCGTAGAGAGAATATTTCCCACATTATAATTCATGTTATCCTTTCCTACCATTTGAACCAAGAAATTTCCCACTGGATTAACAAACTGAGTTAATGACTCCCTTAAATTGTTTGCAAGTTTGTGTTAATTCTTATGGCATTCTGTTACCACTGATTCTGTTAGCAACTTTCCCAATAAACAAAAAAACTTTAACTTGTAATGCAGTTACATGTAACAGCACTAAGTGATATGTTGGTCAGAACTGAAAGCAAAATTTTGGAAAGTTTTTTCCATCTATGAAGGAGGTAGGTAGGTTAGTCAAAGCAAACTAAAATTCCTTAATTACAGGAAGATGTTCTCTTAGTCTAAGAAAATTAGCACATCCATACAGTCCTTTTTCTTTTTAATGACTTTAACCTTTCACCACAAGGTTGAGAATTTCTGAGGGGCACTAGCTGTGATTCTAATCAAAGTAAGTGATTATTAGCTGTTCCATTGATTTAAAGGAGGTAGGAAGTCTTAACTCATTGTTTCTTTGAAATAAACTCTTTCTTTCATTTAGAATGTCTCTGGAAGACAAATAATTATCTACTGTTAGTTTAAATTTTTCTTTATGATTTCTCAGTGTTATAGAATGAAGTAATACAATTAGGTCATAGATTGGAACAGTATAATCCTGTGACTATATTGTTTAGCAAAACTTTTAAATTCCCTTCTTTATTGCTATGTCCATGTATATCACAGTTAAGCTCACATCTTTATTATAATTTTCCACAAGTGCCTGTTCAGTGGCAAGTAAAACAGTCAACGCCTACTGGCAGTGTACACCCAAAGTGCCAATTCACAGTCTAGTGCTGTCTACTGCAATCTTCCTTGGTGGCTGATAAAGTCAAAGGAAAGGTTGATGTGTATCATGCCAACCAAGCCCCCCACAGCCATTCACTCAGTCCCCCTGTGCTATGGGCGGGACAATCAAAAGGGTAAAAGTGAGTAAACTCCTAAGTTGAGATAAAAATAGTTTAATAGGTAAAGCAAAAGCTGTGCACACAAGCAAAGCAAAATAAGGAATTAACTCATCACTTTCCATGGGCAGGGACGTGTTCAGCCATCCCCAGGAAAGCAGGAGTCCATCACAAGTCGTGGTTACTTGGGAAGGCAATCATTATCACTCCAAATATCTTCCCCTTCCTTCTTCTTCCCCCAGCTTTATATGCTGAGCATAATGTCATATGGTATGGAATATCTCTTGGGTCTGTTGGAGTCAGCTGTTCCGGCTGTTCCGGCTCTGTCCCCTCCCAACTACTTGTGCACCCCCAGCCTCTTCACTGATGGGGTGGGGTGAGAAGCAGAAAAGGCCTTGGCTCTGTGTAAGCACTGTTCAGCAGTAAGAAAACATCTGTGTTATCAATGCTGTTTCCAGCATAAATCCAAACCATGACCCATACCAGATACTATGAGGAAAATTAACTGCACCCTAGCCAAAACAAACACAGTGGTATCTACTCAGAGAGAAACTTCTTATTTAATTTCTACTTAAATTAATTCAGCTAGAGCATGCTAAAACTTGTACTGAACTGAAATGCTATGTCACAACTGGGGACAGCCAAAGGACTTGCTAAAAACTTGTGCTATTGGGCCAAAATGAATTGTTAATGTAGTTGCATTGTTAGCAAAAATAAGGCACTCCAGAGAAGCTCCTTTCCCATACCCTATTAATCATTATTCAAAACAGCTACTTCAGGAGGATTCGTGAGAGTCAGGAATAACCAAATATTTCCCTATGCAGTAGTGCAGTGTGATAACACTGGAGCTGGGAGACAATCATTCCATGTCAAGACTTTGGACAGTCCCTTCTTATCTTGAATAGATTTTCTGATTATTTAGTTTGTTTGTTTTCCTAGTACTTAAATGTGATGAGTTGTCAGTTTTTGACTTAGGTTAATTTTTTTGTTGAGGTACCCCTTGTAGAAAACTTTCTGAAACTTTTTCTATGAAGATGAGCAAATGAGAAGGTTAGTCATGAAGAGGTCTTTAAATACCATCTTTAAAGTGTGTGTGTGTCTTCATCTGGAGGTGATGACTTCTTAAAGGTCAATAAAGTATTTAATATTTATATTAGATGATCCTCAGATTTAGATGATGACCAGTGATTGGAATCAAAACATCTGTCTGAAGGGTCATAAGTAATAAGAACTTCAAAGTCTCATTTGAAATACATGAATTCTGAAGAGTCAGTACCTAAAGTTGGCACACCAGATTTAACCAGAATGAGGTTAAAAGCAATCTATGATATTGTCCCAGATGTCTACTTCAGGCTACAGGGCATATCCATCGACTTCCACCTAGACAGACTTTCAAGCAGTGGAGAAGAATTCAATGTCTTCTGACAAAATAAAATAAAAGAAGGAGAATTTCTGCTTTTATAGTAACATTTTTGTATACACGGATTTGGATAGAAGCCATTTCATTGCAGTCTCTTCCCTGCTAAAGAAAATGCAAATCCATTTCTCAAACTCCAACAGCACCTGCCTGCCTGCATGGGTGCTGGGATGCTCTCCACTTCCCTTATTCATGTCCTGCCCAGTTAGAAAAGAGCTCAAGACATACTGATTTTGAGAGCAAGCTCAAGACTGAACGTGCCTGTGTCACCAGAAAGGTCACTTTGAGAAGACAGACCTGGCTTCTATGCTTCAGTGTCTTAATAATAACTAACTGGGATGGGACTTGATTAAGTCCAAATTATGTTGGAATCAAAGAATAGATAAACTTTAATGAAGTGAACATTATAGATACATTTTGCTCAGATTTTCAATGGTAGAGCTATACAGAGACTTCTTTAAAGTTAAACTTAGTGTGGCATAGTTTTTTTTGTATGTCTTTGTGGCAGAGCCTTTGTTCTGTTACATCAGAGCCAAGTATCTCATTTTCATCTTTGTCTGAAATCATCTTCTGAAAGTACTTACTAAATATGTGAGATTATATTAGTACCTTTACCAGGTCACAAAATAACATGAAAGCTGCAGACATACTCAAAAGTCAGCAAAATTTCAAGGGGTGGAGCTGTTAGTCTTCATAATGAAAGGCTTCCATGTCTTTATGCCTGTAGAAGTTTTGAAGTCCACAAGACTAATGAGTATTACATGGAAAAAAAAAAAAGAAAAGGAAAGGAATTTGCTTCACTCTTGTTTTGATTTTCAATAACTGTGTGAAGCCTGAAATTCTTTGTACCTCTGTCAGATTCTCTATAGCAGTGAGAAAAATTAAGGTAAGTTTGAAAGCCAGTACCGGAAAATATAGATGTGTAGTTTTAGTAGTTCCAAGCAGCATTGCAAACATACGTAAGTCGGCACAGAATTAGTCACTATTCTTTAGAGAAACCATTGTCTCACAGGTGCATACTAAGAAAAGAGATATGACATTTTTTAATTTTAAATTATAATTTTTTAAAAAGTATTGAATACATGGGCTTTTTCTTAGGGAAGAGTCTAGCACCAGGGACTGCTGTGATAAGCAAATAACAGCAATCTAATGGTCTGGTGAGTATTGATTTAGTCCCCCCCCCCAAAAGTATAATTCATTTTGTTAAATTTTCAGTGATGATAATTGTAGGGTTCTTTAAATGAACAATTGTGGGTATTTTTAAACAAATAACTGACTTGTAAAATCCTGATTTTTAATGGAACAGCAATATAGCTCCTTTCTTACAAAGAATTTAAAATAATTAGTACTGTAGTACTACATTAGGTAGTTCCTAACTATGAGTACCAGCCAACTGACAGTAAACTGAGCTTCACTTTTGACTTTATTATCTACTTTCAAGGATGTAAGTTAACTGTGTCCCTACTTATACTGATTTTACTTAGGCAAACCTCTGACTCACTTAAGTAAGATTTTTTGCTAAAGTAAAGAGTTCTTAAATTTAGAAATTGGCAGACCATGCAAGCAAAGTCTGCTAATATTTGTGCTTTGAGGATTTTCTTTGGTTTTCTTTGTTTTGTTTTCATGTTTTGTTAATTTTGGCATTTGGTTCGTTTTTGTTTGTTTTGTAGGGTTTTTTTTTAATAGCATTAATATATTAAATTATATTAATGTCTTTAAATCATCTGTCAATCCAGAAAGTCAGTGCATCCATTGTGCCATGGGATTCATGTTCAGAGAATTTCTTTTGATGATGTAGCTTCTCATCTTGAATTGACACTGCATACCACTCTTCACCATCATTGTCAAAATCTGTATCTGTAGAAACATCATGTTTTGGGAAGCACAAAGTCTATTTTTACTCATAGGTTAAAGTGTGTAAAACTACTCATAGATCGAAATGCAAAATTCTGCAGAAATTACTCAAAAATCTGGCAAAGATTAGAAAAAACCTCACCATTTTCCCTATTAAACTATCCCTTACAGCTTAACTGAGAAGTTTACTTCTCATATGTGTGTGGAAACCATTAGAAGAAAGTTACAGTAAACTTCAGTTGCATTCTGCAAATGATTTCTCTAGGATAAAAATATCATCCATCCCATAAAGCCCATTTTCAGAAGCCTGCACCAAAACTCAACATGAACTATTCTGCTAAGTGGTACTTTGGTATTGTCAGACATGCTTTCCTCCATTATATGCACCTGTTTTTTTGAGCACAAAACAGTCTAACTCTGAGCAGCCTGAAATAAATATTCGTTACAGGTGCATAAGCCATCTGTGATGCACTCATTTCATTCAAGAACAATAGCTATGACCAAAGTCCACAGCCTAAAAGGGTCACTATTGATGGGGAAGCTTATAGGAATTTAGCAGTTGATATACTAAATATTTTTTTTGAATAAATTTAAAACCTGCTCAGGAGAACTGTAGAAACAAAAGAATGCCAAGATTTAAAAAAGTAGAAAGTTGAAGCTGAAGCTGGTACAGTAATATCTAGCTAGGGGTGCTTTTCAGCAGGTTAAACCAGCTACTGATTTACCTGGGATATCACTACATATGCACAGCTGTGCATTGCAGTCTGGCATTTTATGACAAAAAAATTCATTATGTGAAAAAAGATTTCTCTTACTATAATAATTTACTGCAGTGATATATGTGTTGAAAGCATTGTAGACATAGTAAATTTTTTGGTTTTATTATTTCTGCCAGTAAGACAGTGGCCATCTGAAATGAAAGTACAAATTAGCAGTAAGGTAGCTTAAAAGTAAAAGTTGAGCATCTATTTTTGTTAATGAAATGTAGTAGAGTCCTAAACAGTGCAGGTAATGTGTCGAAATCTGAAAAGGTCAGATGTTGCACAATGTAAAACTGGTATCATTTAAAACAATAATTAATTTCAGTATATGCAGTCAAGTGGAAGCTGCAAGTTACTCTGAGAGTAAATTCACCAGAAGAATGTATGTAGGTCAGGAAACACTCAAGCTGCTAAGAAAAACTTCCTCCCCCAGAATTAAATTGAAAAGGCAAATATAGCTACTCATATTTTAATAACACTGGTATATGTACATTTATAATCTGAAGTTACTGACTGCCCAGCATTAAATTTAATTTTGAATAGAAAGATTGCAAAGCTATTTATATATACTTGCACAAATATTTTGAATAATAGCTTTTAAAAATATAAAACAGTATCTAGGTTCTTGATCATTCACCAAACAATGATTCTAGTAGAAAATGTTGTTAGTAAATATCTTAGTGCTCCACCTTTTCTTTAAACCACTGTCTGCAGTTAAGCAATTATGACTTGGCTAATGACCAATTTCGGGTGTACTGTAGTACAAACTGAAGCATTTGAACAAAACTTATTGTGTTTACTGCTGGTAATTTCAGTTAACTATATTTTCAAAATATACAATTTTTTTACTTTATGAAGTAGAGATAAATGAGGTGTTTCAAACTCAGAGTTTCTTCAATTTATAAAGGAAATCTATATAGCTTTCTCTGAAGATGTTATGTTTGAAAATTCAGCATTAATTTTGCAGACACAAGTCAATTGTTTTAAAACTCCTACATCAAACTCCAGATTTGTTGATTAAAAGGCGTCCAGCTTCAATAGTTGTTTTTCATCATGTTCTTAATTACTGCCACAATTAACATTAATCCAAAGTTCTTATACTACATACATATATGTATAAATTGTCTTTTCCTCAGCTGAAGAACAGAAGTATTTATTGAATGGTACTATTGCCTTATTTGTCCTAAATTGTTTTCCACTTTCTGAAACTGGCACAGAGTTTCCTAGAGTAAAAATCTAAGCAGATTGGCAATCTTTTCCTAGAGTATAAAACAGGCATATATTACTACTTGAAACTTCAGGCTTTTTCAAATGTAGACAAGTTACAGCCACCTGGAAATAATGAACAACTAACTTTTGGTTCTGTGTTCTGCTCCTCTCTATTTCTTGGAATGAAGTTTGAGGTAAAATTCAATTCACAGAGTATGCAGATTCTTGATTCTCCTTAGATGTAGCAGTTGATGATGTAAGCATTTAGAAATTGTAAAGATCAGCTTTGTACCAGTAACCCCAGGCTTTTACCACAAACTGAAGTTCCTTGTGGGGTCTTTTTTTGTGTACTTCATTGACAGTATGTAATGAGAACACCTCTTTCCTAATGGGATGCTGTGGTCTTTGGCACACACCTTCTTTAGTACAGCATGAGTTTTATCCATTAGAGTACCAATCTGTAAGTATTCAAGAATATTTGGAGCTGAGTTTTCAACGAGGAGGGAATGTGCTACACTAGACCAGACCAGAATCACTGAGGTTGAAGAGGACGTCTAAGATCATCAAGTACAACCATTAATAAGATAAGGCCTTCCATTTGTTTTATTTCTCATTTTGTTGATATAAGCTTTCCTAAACAATTTCTAATTTATGATATTGGTATTCTAATCATGTGATCCTATCTACTACATTTCAGTGATATCAATACAATTGAATTTACGCTCATAAAGGAGCAATTTATGAGCTCAAATTCCCACTGCTTAGAAGCCAGTCTCTTGGCAGACATATATAGGAAATGAAACACTGTATTATCTTAATGTATAATAGTGATATAGTGAATTTTCTTATGGATATTTTGATTCAGTGCTAAACGAGTTATTATTTTTCTCTTTTAAATTTAGTTTAATGCCATGTTGACTGAGTCAACTGTGTGGTCATCTAGAAGGTTTTCCCCCTTTTAGTCCAATAAAGCTTGTTCAAAATTATATGCCACATTCTTAAGATAAAATATGAGTCATTTACCAAAGCTTTCTATTTTGATCAATGTTTGCTATTGGAATTTTCACTTTCAGGAGTGAAGATTTCAGGACGCTGTGCTTCCACATGAAGAGGAAAAATGCATTGGTTCATTTCACATAAATTTTGATTTCTTTCGCTTATATCTGTAGGCAAGAGAAGTCTTTACCGCACCTTCATATGTTCCTCTATGGTATTACAAAGAGTTAAAGACAGTATGTAGCTTATTTGAAGTAAAAGGAGAACATTTTTAGGGATTCCATATTCAGCTCCAGATTTTAAGTAGCAGAAATGTAAAATGAATTTATCCTCTGCTCCCTTGATCAAAATTTCTGTTTAGAGCAATTTAGAGTTACCACCAAAGATTATTTATTTAACAGAGACATTTATTATCTGTTCAGTTATCACTCATGTTTTACAGAAGCAATTTCAGTGATATTCATTACTTAGTCTGTAGCTACTATGAACTTTATTGTTTACAAGTATAGGTTGGATACAAATCAATGTAATCACCCTAGTTATTACTGAAATCCAGGGTAATTCTCAAGACATTACTTTTCACCTTCGGATCAATATCAAGTTCTATGGGACTAAATCCAGGAAGCTGCATGACTCCCCATACTCCTCTGTGGGACAGTGACTCTGAGTCTGTCAAGACCTTTGTAGGCCTTTCTGAGTGAGATACAGCTTTGAACAATTATCATGCATCACTGAAAGTCTTCCATTTTAAAGGAAGAGATCAGTTCTCACTTCCTGTTCTGTTTATGCTGCATTTGTTTCTAATATCTCAAAACTGAGCAAGGCAGGGATTTGGTGTTGTAGCTCTATGGGCTTTTTCACCCTTTTTTTTTCTTTCTTTCTTTTTCATGCTTTTTTTCTTTCTTTTTCTTTCTGTCTTTCTGCCTCCCCCCTGGGTTTTGCTCCCATATTTTCTGAGAAGTTAGAAAATTGAAACATTGGTTCAAGATCTCTTTGTAGGTAAAGCTCCTTTATTAACTTTGATATAAAAAGATAGAAATCATAAGTCTGACCGGTAAATGAACTCAGGCACCTTATTTCAAAATGCTATCTGAAAACTCCCTTCCCGTTTCTAAGGGAGAATGTGACTAAAATATTGTAGGCATTGCTCATCTCTTACTTTATGTTTCTATAAACATACAAAATCACATCTTTCTCACTAACCTAATCTTGAATATTCTGAGGAGCCCTACACTCAGTTCATGACCAGGAAACATACTAAATTCTTCCTCAGTCCCCAAAAGGGACTGTTACGCACAATATACTGTACAAACACTTACACCACCTGTGTAGCTTTGTAGTACACTCCAAATGCAGACGGGATGCCATTCTAATTTAACTTTCCATGCAAACTAGAGAATCTAAAGAAATAAAATGAGGGTTTGGATCACATTAAGGTGTTACATTGCCTGCATCTTCTATTAAATCTGACACTTTGAAGTCACTAGTGCTATTAAGTGTCTTTTGAAGGTCTCTCAGATTGTAAAAAATCTAAATGTATGCCAAATTGAAATAAGGGGGCATCAGTTTGAAGAAAACTCAAATGAAAATATAATGATATTGTTCCAAAAGAGCTAGGTTTGAGTGCCATTATTTTCTCTACTTGATTTCTGTTGTACCATTTCAGCTGTTTAAGACAACACATTACTTTATTTACAATGCTTCACTAAAATATTTATGTTCTAATCAAATCTGCAGCTGGTTTTCTTAACTGGAGATTCAGTACTAGCTCCTTCATGAACAGCACTGAATCCCCTTAAATTTAAATATAGTGCTCAAGACAATATGCTCATCAAAAAAAAAAAAAAAAAAAGCAAGCCCATTCTGTTCATTCTGTTTCCATTTTAAGGGATGTGTTTGGTGCATGCTAATTTGAGCTCTGTAATGTTTTCTCTTGAAATATCATATAGACAGTATTTTGCTAGAATATATGTCATAATGTTTTCTGATATTTTCAGATGAGCTAAAGTGTATATCCGTTCTTAATCTATTTCCTCTTCTGAGGCAATGTGCATCCTCAGCAGCATATTTAACCAAATTGATTTTTTTCCTTAACAGATCAAACTGAGTTCTGCTGCAGGCACAGAACTTCCTATTTAAATGACAAATGTCTCTGCTTGCAGATTTGAAAACTCACTTATTGACTCTTTCATCTTGTGTAAACAAATAGTCAGCCCATCACCGCTATGGTGGGGAAAGTGGAAGAATGAAAGGGAAAGGGAATTTTTGGGAGTACTGCCAAATATTGCATTACTTGGAATAAAAAACTACTTGCTTGCTGTTAATGTTGCCATTATACACAGGTAGTAGACAGTAATGCTGAGAAAGAACAAAGAAAAATCTACAAAGACACTGTAATATCAAATATTTCTCCACACTTAGAAGAGAGTGAGATTTTCTTTTTTATTTTCTATAATGGCAGCAGAGAAGTCTTGATTTTAACAAAAAATTTTCAGTCACTTATTCAATTCAACTCTGAGAAATCTATTTATTTAAGAAGCTTTCAATTTAATCTTCAAGTGTCCAAAGAGTTCAAATGTAACATGATTTAGTAATGCTTCGATAAGTCGAAAGTTAACCTGTTTCTAAATGGGTTTGTTTTATTTTTCTCTTCTAGAAAAAGCATATATATGTATCTGATATATATATAAAGCTTATATATGCTGTATATATAAAGCTTATATGTGATATATAAAGGTAATGGATGTAAGGCATCTCATATGCTTTGTTGTTGCTGTTGTTTTGTTTGCTTTCATAGTGAACCATTATGAGGAAAATGAAAAATCAATGGGTCCTAAAGAAAATTATATGAGTGGCCCTTTTTTCATAAAATGATGCTTTGAAATGTGTTATTACCAGAGAACCTTTACAGGGTAAATAGGAGCAGTGGAATTGCTCAAGGGATGTATCAGTTTGGCCTGACTCTCTTGACAAGTCCAAGCTACCTCCTCCCTCCTGCCACTCTCTCAAATGAGGGAAAAAAAAATGAACCACAGAAAAACCAAAAGAAGTCCGAACGAAACAGAATTATATCAAAAATATATATTTACATATATTTACTCTGGCCTCCAATCGGGAGGTCTGGAGACACGCTATCTTCAACGCCGCTGATGCTTTTGAGAAAGCACGCAGGATCACTCTTGAGGAGAAAAGGCAACGCAGAAAGAATCGTGCCTTGCAGAATATACCTCCTAAAGAGTCTTTCTGCTGTGCCTTTTGCAACCGGACATGCCTATCTCGTATTGGCCTTTTCAGCCACCAACGCGCTTGCAACAAACGTGGGTAGAGCCCTTCCCAAATCTTCGTTTGCGAAGCCCACCCATGACAATTATATATACAATTTGAACAGATTGTACACATGATAGGGAGTTCCCCAGGGGAAAAAAGGGAAAAAGGAGGGGGAAATAGGAATAACTATAACTATAACTAAAATCAAATATCCTCCAAATATACCCCGTTAATAGAGAGCTAGCGAATAAATACAAAAAATTGAATTAAATACTTCCCTGAACGAGACAGCAGAACCATGTGAAGCACCAGCCAACTCCCCACGCCTCCTGAAGGGACCAGAGATAACAGCAGGTCGGAGTAGGCAGGCCCTGGCCTATACAAGCAAAGATCTGCGGAGAGACCTGTCATCTTCAGCCACCGGAAGAAAGAAAAGTGTAAACTCTCTTATCTATTCTTTATTTATATGTTGTCTTATGCTAAAGGATGATATGGAATACTTCCTTAGATTTCTGACCTCCTTTGCTAAGGAAGGCCTAAAAAATCCAAAAGCCAACCCACTACAAGGGATAAGCTGCTAACAACTGCACGTAAATCAATCTTGGGGTGAGGTACATCCATGAGGAAGAAAACGAATACTGCAGGTTTCAGACCCAGTCTGCAGCTGCTATCCTTACAAAAACACTCACCAGTGCTGAAGAAAAAGCATTTCTATGTTAGATCCTTTGCATGGCATTGGTAAATATTGATTTGGAATCTGGATCAGTAAGATACTCCTCAAAGTAGGGTTTGTTCTTTTCTTACTAATGTTTCATGGCTCCCCTAAATGGAAACAAGATGGTTTATGGAAGAAGATGGAAGTGACATGTTACACCAAAGTCTCTGAGTTCTGTATTCAATTAAATAATTGTGTTCTAAATTCATCTGTAATCAGTTGTAATCAGAGTTGCTCAAAAAAGTGCAGATTTGCAGTTACAGGTGAACTTTTTGCCTGTCTAATATTAAAATCTGTATTCTTTAGAATTTAAGTTTACATTTAAAAACATAAAGTCTTACTAATGTAAATCTTTCGCAACTAGACTGTTTTGCAATAGAGAAAGTTAGGTTAATAGAATGGATGCTTGCCATAAATTAACAACATTTTAGTGAACATAAATCAGTGCTAAGAAGTACTTTATTTACAGTGCACCAGAAAACACATCTGAAGAAAATGGACAATATTTTTGCCCTATATCTTATAGCAAATAAATTTTCAAGCTAGGAGGTGGTAATTTGTTACGTTAGATACTATTTCTTCATCTGTACTTGTGATTTTTTTTTCTATGTATGAATCATTTAGGCTAAGTCACATGCACTTTTAAACATTATAGAAACCTGCAAACTCATACTGGAAGTAAGTAATATCAAACACATTGTTAATTCACATCGCAAAAACTTCACAGCAACATGAGAAATTAACATTTTGAATCAATATGGAGGATGGAAATATATGTACATAGAAGACCTGCAACAATATATCTACAGTGTTTAAACGAATACTGTCAGAATACTCTGTCTTATATCTCTTTGAATATCTTAATTTAAAAGTAGATTTTGAGTTTTACTTCATCAGTGGGTAAGTATACTAATTATGATAAGTGTTGGAATAGTCTTCAACAGATATTTATAATGGGGAGTTTTAATTTTAGTTGAAAAAATCTTTTAATATTTCCCCCAATAACTTTTCTGTTAGCTAAAGAAACTTCTTAAATCCTCAATATTAATTATATTTTGCATTTTCTTTCCTAAGTCTAATAGTGATTTTGCTGCCTATTTACAAATCTACGACTATTCCTACTGGAAATCCTTGTGAGAAGAAAATCAGGGAAAAGTTATTTGTTATTACTTGTTGCAATTAAAAAGATATGTAGCCTCATAAAAAATGAAATTCACGGAAAAAATCATACTGCGTCTTTAAATGATCTCAAATAATGTTGTACTTGCATCTTCAGAATCAACAGGGATTTTTTCCCTCTTTCAGTAAAAGGAGGAAAAGTTAATTCAAAAGAAAAGCAAATAAAATAAATAATGATAAAATATAACCATGGGGGAACTTTTTCTGTCAGATGAACTGATATAAAATCATTATCTCATTAGCTTCTTTCTTTTTGCTGTATTTATCTTGGAATAGTTAGAGTAATATTTAGCCCATAAGACCTGTTATAGCAATATACCTCAATTGATTGAAATGGCAATGATCTATCATGCTAGCATGAATTAGGTCTGCAACACAGTCTTTATTTTCAGTCTAGATACTTCTCACAAAGCTAAAGAGTCTAGAAAGAAAGTTATTTGGGTGTGTTTTGTAGTTTCTGCAAAAAGCTACAGTTAAACTAACTGAAAGTCTTGCACATGGTCATCCAGAGTCATTACTATCCTATCAGGGAGCCACCACCTCAGTTTAAAATTCATTCAGTATTTATAGAACTGTTAGCTTACTGTCTCCCGTTGGCTGGGTGAAGAAGCTAATCAAAACCTCACAGCTTTTGCTATCACTGGAGGACTCCAGGACAGAATGTAATCTGTAGCTTTGGAATGCTAGAAGCCACAAGTTGGACAGTTTACATAATGATTGACAGCTCAGGTATCATTTCACAAAGAATGGAACCTATCTCCCTCTGCTATAGCTGAATCACCTGGGCGATTATATATATATCATAGGTCAAATCTTCAGTTTATTCAGCCAACCAGCCCAATAATGTGGACGTTCAAAAAAGTAAATGCATCAGCTAACTTCAGCAAGCATTTTTCTTCAAGAGGACCTTTCAATATCATGTGCTTCTAATGACTGTGAGTACATTTTAATCAGGGAAGCTCTCCTAATAAATCTCAGTTAGATGGTTATAGTATGATTGAGGACTATTCATGCAAGTGTCTACCAGGTTCCAGATCATGGGGTGGAATTGGAAGTGCAGAATGAATAAATGCATCTTCTTGACAAACTGTTCAGTGTGCATATTCTAACAGTTTAGTCTTAATCTTGCTTTTAAATAAATAAAATTTAAACCTGGAGAAGGATTTTTAATTTTAAATCCTGGACTAGTCAGTTCATCAATCACCAGGTACAATTTGCATATTATACACCTGCTTGAATAAGCTGTGTATTAGTCATGTTAATTTTTCATGGGCGTTTTGGTCATAAGTAAGAATGAAAAGCTACAATGAAAGCAAAGAAAGGAATAACTGTAAGTGAAGATTTTTGGTTATGATTTCCTTCACTGCATAACTGAAAATGTTCTGCATGAATAAAAAATACTTTATACATTCAGACTCTGAAAGTTGGTGATGCTGTTTGGTAATCCATAGAATAGAATGGAAATTTTGTGAGAAATTGTAAAAACAGTTAAAATCCAAGAAGAATTATGTGCCTAACTAACTCCCCTACACTATTTTGCAAATAATTTGCCTTAAGGTAAATATTTAACTTGAAATCATGTTGAGGAATTAAGTTACAGTTTCCTCAGCAGCAATCTACAATGCAAAAGGTAGATTGAGAGGGCTCAAAAGACAGACGGATCAAAATATTTCTAGTATCACTACTATATATTTTTAACGAGAGTTCAGAGAAATTCTACTGGGCTATTAAAAGGTTTTCACCATTTTTTGGTATTCCAACATGATGGCAGTAGTACTAATATTACTATAATATTAGTATAACTTCTCTCAATATATCTTCTGTCTTGATAAAGTTGATGTCTACATATATATTTGATATGTATACTGTCAAACTAAAATGTAGAAATTAAATCATTTCTATAGTATGCAGGGTCACAGAATGTTACATAGAGTTTTGTTGCACTTGGGTGATAGAAAAGAAGTAATTGAAAAAACCTCTAGTCATAATATATAACTTGAATATTAAACTAATATTGAGACCAAAATGTGATGGTTTCCCCACATTAATTACCTGGTCCCAAAGAAAGAAGAAAAGAACAACCAGTCCGTCTTTCTGAAAACACCACCAAGACAGAACCTTCAAGGAAGGCTTCCCTCTAAGAACGCCAAAGATTTGCAAGCAGAAGAATCACTCTTTGGTGGTTATTGATTAATATTAAGAATATTACACTGTTGCTAACAATTCCAAAGATGAGTTCATCTGTAACCAAAAGCCTGATCACTGTTGCGTTTTTCTCTTTTGCATCTTTTAGTATTATTTATTACTGTATGTTTTAACTGAAAAGCTTACTGCTCCTTTACTTGCTTATTTGGGTGTTTGTTTATTAAAATCCTTGAGTGTGAAAAAATATATTTGTTGACCTGACTTTTCAATGTGACATGAGCATACAATTATCACCCATTGCTGTGAGGTCACCAGTTAAATTTAAGATAGTTTTTTTTAAATACTTGGTAAGTTAGGTACCGACACAGGTTTTGTTAGCCTAGCTAACAAAGCCTAGCCAATAAAGCCTAACCTGCTTTTTTACTGTCAGTTCTGTCATTGGTCAAGTCATGTTAGTATGACTGGCAGCATTATAGTCAGAGATCATTGTCTCTTGAGTGCTGATACTGCGTTTCCTGAGTCTCAATGTCTTCCACACAGAAACATGCTACTTGTGGTAGCATTATTTCCCTTTTCACATTATTTCCCTTTGCTTTCCTTTCTCTCTCTTTGACTGTCTTTCTTTGGTGCTATTTCCATAACATGTATCATCATGATATCCATGACCTCTACTTACATTAATGAATTTTTGTTTACTGTAAGACTTTCCTGAGTATAGTGAGTCATGTAATACCATATTAGTAGCCACATAAGGGAGAGAAGTAGTAGAAGAGGTTATGTAAATCCTGAAGATGCCTCACTGAAGCTGGACAGATTGAAATTCCTGTGTGATGAACATTTCTTTTGTTTCTATGTACTTAGAGTTCATGTCTATATACCAAAAAATGGAGGTATTCAAATACCTCACTTTTTTGACAGATCCTGTTTTGGGTGGGTATTTTTTGTGTTTGTCTATTTGTTTGTTTTTCAGGAGCTAATTACCAATTTCCTCTTCCTTTTTTTTTTAACCAGAAGCATCCTAACTAATCATCTTGCAACACAGAGAGTTTACTGTGTTGGATGTCAGTTCTCACAGTTGCAAGCGCGTTCTGCATAAGACTTGTGAGGTTCAGAAAAGCTGTTTTCTTTACATATCTTTCTTTTTATATCTGTTGATTTTTCCAACAAATGTATGCATTGCTTCCAAAATAAGACTCTCATATTTTATTTTCTGGTTGCAAAAGAAAGCTTTAAAGACATACCCTGAAAGCAAACATGTAGGATTTTTAAAGAAGTCAGGCTTATAGTCAGTATATCGGAAAATTTGTTTTGTTTTGTTTTTCTGTGCTTTTAAATCTCAAAAGGAAATAAAGTGAACCAAATCTTCTGAAGGAGAATTGAAGGCAACACACAGAGAAAAAAATCCAGTTTATATTGCAGAGTAATTGTTTCCTACCCTTCTGTGATTTCTCTGAGGAAGCCAGAGGCTTGAATTTTAAAGTCTTAGGTAAATCTTATGTTATGTTCTCAGCATAATGGTAACTCTCCTGTCTGTCACTAACATCCACCCAGAAGTGGTTAGCAGTACATACAGGTTGTGCGAACAGTTTAGGAATAATGAGAGTTACCATTACTCATTTTCTTTATGTTTAATTTTTTTAATACAGTTATGTCCTTAAATCTGAGGACATTCCCACTTGTGGCAATAGCCTTAAGAAACTGAAGTAAAAGAGAATTACATCCTTTAGGATACCTTGACATATTAGAATAATTTTCCTACTTGAAAAATTTTATGTTCTGATATCCAGACATGGCTTTTTTTTGTTGACATGCTGGCAAAGTAATTTTAGGGAGTAAATGTTACATAATAGGAAATTAAAATAGTACATATCTTAAAATGCAAACATTTAATTGACTAGAGGGTTTGGATAATTATGAGAAAAAATTTAAACATCTACTCTGTGTTAGCAAGGTTGTTTCTTTAGAAAAATGAGAGGTATGGTCAAGCTACCAGTAGATTTCACATGTTATTAGTAGAGATGATCAGGTTCTTCTTCTGTAATTTCTTTTTGTGTTCATTTTGAATATAAGCATCTTTTTTATGTTCTGTCAGATCAACTGACCCTCTCTACAACTGATGTAGCTCTGTCACCTTTTTTTAACTCTCGTGAAGCAATATCCACCATAAGAGGAATAGAGAAATAGAGATTATTGATAGAAATTTTTATTTTGTCCTGTTCCCAGGACTCAGAATGTATATCACAAGTATAGGTATAATCCCTGCCCATCTGAAATTTAATTGGATATAGGATCCGTAGGAAATTCAGGAGAAAGTTGAAGAGGACGGGCAATAAATAAGCCTAGCAAAATCCTCACTATGGGACACTGCTTGGGAGAATTTTTATGTACTTTTTGTTTGTTGTGTTGTCCAGAGTGGTGCAAAATGGTTTACGTGAACCTCCACATGAAATTGCTATTCCAAGGCTCACAGAAACAGGGAAACATAGGTCAGAAAGTTACAAAGTCCTTGACCAGGTGTTGGTCATTTTGCAGTTTTCAAATAAGCAACAAATACATAGTTTTCTGATGCCAGTGTTATATTGACAATGAATAATTCATGTTGTTCTTATTTTGTATGATATTTTTCACTTAAACCTCCACTGTCTTGTCATGTCATAAAAACAGGACAAAGATTTCAATGAGATTTATAAGGTTCAGGTGGGAGGGTACACTCAATCTTCCTAGGGTAAGAACTTCTCCTGGATTTGTGTTAAACATATGTATCAAGATAGCTCTTGTTCATTAGGGAGCAGGGTGAAGAACGCTATTTTGGCTAAAAGTATTTGCACTGAACCAGAGAAAACCAACACCTTAGTTCAGGCAAGAAAGATGCAGTGTTTTGGCTTTGGCACAGGACTAAGGTCAGCAACTATTAAAGTGGAAGAGCATGTAGAATATCTCCAGTCAGCAAGCAAATATTCAGATTTAATACCTTAAAGTTCAACTCATTATAAAATTATAAGTTTTATAATGCTAGTAAATAATATAGCCATGAAATTCCTTTAAAAATCCTTAAAAATAAACTCTTGTAACATAACAGAGAAGAAAAAAAGAAATCCAACAATCATGATGATAACTCTCAGCTGATCACAGGCTATATTTTAAAATATAATTATATGACAAAGTATAAACTATTGTTAATACTTCAGAAAATATTTGCTTGTGTTAAACTTGGAAGTGTTTAATAACCACACACTACATCTTCCACCTATATTTTCCAACTAAAACAAAATTTAGAAGACAACTACGCAGTTGCATGTGAAAATGGGAAAGTTTTTAATTATTATTTTATGAGCAGACCATCTACTTTATAGTAATGAACCCTGTAGTTTATAACTTCTTAATCTCCCTTACTCTGATATTGAAAGGTGGGAATAAAATTCTCCTTAAAACTCTTCTTTGTTTAACTGAAACTTAACTATGCAAAAGTTAATATAAAACTTATAACTGAAGTCTGAGAAAGTTCAGCATTGATATGAATGGATAGATACACTACTTCCATTTTTTTACTTTGTATAGATTTTTCTACTTCTTTAAAAAAAAAAGAAGTTATGATATTATTTCATACAGAGGAAATAAGTATTCTTAGCTCAAGATGACAGACAGAAAGAACCTGCTAGTTTACCTTTACCAGCACTTCACATGACTTTTATTACTCTTACCTGAATGGACTCCATTTGTACCTATTTCCTCATATTTCACTTTGTATTTAGGACATAATCAAAGAAAATTATAGTGGAACCCATAGAGGTGGATCCCCCACACTGATTAATTGAATTTATTCAAGTGTGATTTTATGGGCACTGTTATGGCAGGACAGGGAGTCAGGTTCACTGATTTCTATTTGGTTTCCATTAGAAACCATAAATCTTTCTGCAGTGCTAGAAAATCAGCCCAGGTATCTCCACATTCAGTTCCAATTCACTGTCACATTTGCAAGTCAGAAAAGCTCTCTGAAATGAATGATGAATGAATCGTTTTCTGTCAATCACACCATAAGCTGCCTGTGAAAGCGTAATATGTGTATATTTATATTTCAAACCTTTACAGGTAACTTCCATGAAATGTAAGAAAAATAAGAAACCCAAAGATTGTTGATAATGTGTGGGACAACCAAAGGAGCAAAGTTATTATAAAGTGTTTTTATTAAAAAGCATCAATCTAGTGAAGAGGGTTATCATAGCCTTAACTTCAATACTGTTGTGGTGGAGCCCCAGTGATTTCACAGCAGAGTGGAGACAGATGTGGGAACAGAGCAAGGCTTGTAACCTCCATCTGAGGAGTTCAGTTGTCTGTGCTTCAACTTCCTTTTTGTTAAAGCATGGTCGTATGTCCCTGGTTCAATTTTATTGTGAAAAATTTTTATTAGGAAAAAATATATAAGAGAGTACATACAGTATACCAGGCAGTATAAGAAAAGTAAAACCCACAGAATTGCAATTACTAAGTTGGGAATTGTTAGCAGATGGATTCACAAGGTAAATACTGGCATGAGATGATGCAAATCTCTAAGAAGAAATACAGTGAATCAAAAAAGAGCAAGACGGTAACATGAAAGATCAACCCACTACAAGGAAAATCAACTCTTCCTATCCTCACTGATGGCTGACAGCCCAGCTCAACCTCATTGCCAGTCTCATTGGGTAAACTGAGCTTTTGAATTCCTCCCCTGCTGGCATTCTGAACTCCCGGCAGGCTTTAACCAAAAACACCTCTGTACTTTTGAGTTCCTTAGATCCTGCTTGCAGCGTCTCTTTGCAAATGTCAGAAGACCCATAACCAAAATGACCCTTGAGGGTGGGCCACAAAGAGCTAGGAATTCCCTGAGTATGTGTTCCCTAGGGAAAGAGTGAGTAAGGGAGAAGGATGTGGGCAAATTTATTACCTTCTTTAAAGCCTGGCCCGGGAAACTGATATAAATAAAACTATAGAAGACTAAAATTTCCTGCTGCTGTGTATTTTTGATTTTCATGCAGGTTCCCCTTCTATTTTGACTGGATTGCTTTAAGTATGTCATGGTACCTCACTGGTTCAATTTTGTATGTAAGTCTTTTGGTTGTCTTTTCTTCCAGGCCTTTTCATTTTTGTTCCTTTGTTCACAAATAGCCTTTTACTCTCTCTGAACATAGTAAGTATTCAATGCTTTCCTTCTCACTCCCCTCCTTTCTGTCATGTAATCAAATATTCTTTGTGTGTCTTTATTCACGGTAGGATTTCACAAAATGATTCAAAATTGATGATAGTTCTTAGAAGGCTTGAATGAACTCTACATTTAGTTTCCTTTGTCTGTGTGATGTCTTGCACAAGTATTATCACTTTTATCATTTCATCAGAAACACACTCAGTATAATATAAAATTTTCTTCATTAAGAATAATGCATGATTTTTTTTTGCTTTATTTCAGTTCTGGAGATTATAGTTTGTATCATCCAGATTCTTTCTGGTTGAACATTTCAAGTATTTAATTTTTAATTAATCTCCATCCTTTTTTTCAAACAAAAATAATAATTTCATCAGTTAGAATCATAGAATCATAGAATCAATTGGGTTGGAAAAGACCTCCGAGATCATCGAGTCCAACCCTTGGTCTAAATCCAGTCCATTTACTAGATCATGGCACTCAGTGCCACGTCCAATCTGCGTTTAAAAATCTCCAGGGATGGTGAATCCACCACCTCTCTGGGCAGCCCATTCCAATGCCTGATTACTCTCTCTGTAAAGAGAGTTAACCCTAACAGCACAATTATCTTTCTAGTTCAGTAGTTGTCATGCACTACTAATGTATAATCAGAAAACTATGTGCTTTTAAAATGTCACAGTTTATAAAAACTATAGACACAACCAGTGAGTCACATCCAGCAGTAATTTTTATTTTTTTTTCCTAATCCCTGATCAAATGAATCTATAATGTGCCACACGTAGAGGCTTGGGTTTATTTTCTGTAGATGTTTGAAAACTATTACATTATCATGTATCTCTGTCAGATTGCTGTTATAATCTATTTCCTCAGATTTTTCACCTCAGATACCTTACACCTGATGGATTTGTTCTCTCTATAAGACAGCTAACGCTGATAAACTCAGCTTTTATTATTTATTTTTAAATTTGAATATGAACCTCCAACAAATATTTTAATGCTTGGATTGTCAAATTATAGAGAAATGCTACTGCAGCTTGAAATCTAGCACCTGAAAATTTGGAATTTGCACAAGTGGTCATTTTAGAAAATTTAAAAACTTTATTATAGATTAAATATTGACAGAAGTGAAATATAAATGAGACCTAACTATGGATGAAACAAACTTGCTGAAAACAAACATCATTGTTAATTTCATTAGGCAGTTATTATAAAAGTTCACAAGAACATTTTACCTAAATTATTTTTTCACATGAAGAGTGATGAATAGAGTATTTCAGAGGAAAACAGGATGGGAGAAAGTATGACACCAGTCATATTTTTTTTCAGATTAGAAATAACTTTACAAAAAAAATATGCAAGATCATAACTAGTCAAACCTGCGAATTATGTTCTCAATGACTCGCCTGAGGACTGACTACACTGTTTTTCTATTTTGGAAGAAGATCTGACTTCCCACATCTATGTTCGTACATGGTTTGCTTTGCTTTGTTTGCTAGAACAAATAAAAAGGGGCAAACTTGGTTAAGTCTGAATAGAACTACCTGAAAGATATGTTCCACTAGTGCACCATAAGGCAACTGGCCTGAATAGCTGAAGAAAAACCCCAACTATCACTAACATATTTCATCATCATCATGGCTAGGCTTTGCGAACGAAGACTTAGGAAGGCTCTATCCACGTTTGATACAGGCACGCTGGTGGCTTATGAGGCCAATACGAGACAGACATGCAAAGGGCACAGCAGAAAGACTCCTTAGGTGGTGTATTCAGCAGGATACGATTCTTTCTGCGTTGTCTTTTCTCCTCGAGAGTGACCCTGCATGCGTTCTCAAAGGAAACGGCAGCATTATAGATGGTGTGTCTCCAGGCCTCCCGACTGGAGGCCAGAGTAGACCAGTTAAGATGATCAGTGTGGCTGAGGCTGAGATGATGTTTCAGGGAGTCCTTGTATCTTTTCTTCGGGGCTCCTCTCTTGCAGCAGCTGGAGGCAAGTTCACCGTAAAGCAGGATCTTAGGGAGGCGGTGGTCCTTCATCCTGGAGACTTGTCCTGCCCAGCGCAACTGAGTTCTCAGCAACATAACATACTTCAGGTCACAGTAACAAAGCATATTTGCATCTCCTATCTGTCTCTTCTTCTCATCCCCCTGACGGGAATTACCACCAGCAGGAAAAATCGCAGGTGTCTGGAATGTCATCATCCCCACTCTGCCTTTTGGATACATTTGCTTAGGTAAATATTGTAACCTTCCCAAAGATTTTTTTCAGCCACCTGGTAATAGTATTTGTTTCTACTTTCCCTTGTGGCTGCTATTAGAGAGTGATGTGTGCGTTCTCATCTTGAAACGGCAGCATTGTAGATGGTGTGTCTCCAGGCCTCCCGATTGGAGGCCAGAGTAGACCAGTTAAGAAGATCAGTGTGGCTGAGGCTGAGATGATGTTTCAGGGAGTCCTTGTATCTTTTCTTCGGGGCTCCTCTCTTGCAGCAGCTGGAGGCAAGTTCACCGTAAAGCAAGATCTTAGGGAGGCGGTGGTCCTTCATCCTGGAGACTTGCCCTGCCCAGCGCAACTGAGTTCTCAGCAACATAACATACTTCAGGTCACAGTAACAAAGCATATTTGCATCTGCTATCTGTATCTTCTTCTCATCCCCCTGACGGGAATTACCACCAGCAGGAAAAATCGCAGGTGTCTGGAAGGTCATCATCCCCACTCTGCCTTTTGGATACATTTGCTTAGGTAAATATTGTAACCTTCCCAAAGATTTTTTTCAGCCACCTGGTAATAGTATTTGTTTCTACTTTCCCTATGGCTGCCTATTAGTATGTTTTTTTCATCTTGACTAGGAAACAAGTAAAACTGAACTTGATGATGGCTGATTCATTTCTTCTCCTTCCTTTTCTCTTCTTTAATTTTATTTTTTTTCTGGTAAGAGAGAACATATATTGAGAAGTTTAAAAATTTTGCTTTATAACTATTTAAAATAGTATTCTCTATTAAAAAAAATTAAAAAATCCAAAACACAAATCAAGCATACAAACCCAAATGTTTTTACCAATCTTATCTTTCTGAGTCTGTATTTTCAATGCTTACAGCTAATATGGAAAATTCTTCCTGTTGTATAATACTGATTTAATGGGTTATGCACTTCAGTAAGTGTTAACTTGAGAAACAATTTGAACCCTGAAGAGTGTTCAAATGAGTAAATAATGATTGTCAGGGTGCTCAGGAACTGTCTTTACCCATACCATATTCCTCCAACCAGTCTGTTTCTGCTGTATGATTTGATCAATCTGGCCTACAATCTCTTTTACAGCCCTGTAAATATTGGTTTTTTTAAAAAATAGCAAGTAATTTACAGGTAAGGGTAAATAGCAATATGTCTATTGGATGCAAATAAGAAGCAAAATGGTGATTTTGGTCTTATATGTGATCTTAAGGAAAACTAGTGACTGTATTGACTACAAACAGTAAAACCTCATTTATCAATTAAGACAATAACTCCCTCAAAAATCCAATAAGCAAGCAGAATAAGAAATTAAGTAAATGAGAAACAAAACCAAACAACACAAAAGGCTAATTAACAAAACTACTCCCTTTAGGAAACTATGGAGAAGTCATGAGGTATATGCTAGGTTGTGATTCCTAAGTATACATGTTTTTTACTCATACAACCATTTTTTGACCTTCCAAAAGGGAGGTCCTTAGGTATATTTCAGAATTTGTAAAATCCAAGTAGGGCAGGACACAGTATTTGCATGTACATACATTATCTTGTTTCAGTGGGATGGTTAAGCAATTAATGGTCCCTTTCAAGATATATTTTGATTGCTAGATAAAAATTAAAACACCCACAATTGCATCCATATGCAGTATAGGAAAAAAAAATTTCACATCCTATATGACTTTGCAAAATTTGGAAGTTTTCCTATTGCACAGATGAACAAAGCTACAGATTTTAAAAGTGAGATTGTTTTGTTTTGGTTTGGATTTGGTTTTGTTGTTTTATTTTTCAATTTTCTAAAACCACAAAAATACAAGGCAGAGAGTATATATCACTTCAAAACTGCTAAATGACAGATGATTCTCCTATTCAATTAAAATACTGGAGAGCAGTAGAAAATTAAGTATTATGAATGTGTTGGTGCAAGCCTTGAATATCTGGCAAAATTGTGGAGAAAAAATGGGGACAACAAAAGCTAAGTGAGTCGTCTTCATTATTTTTATAATTTCTATGATTTCTATGAAAACACTGGCTATTGACCTGCCCAATCAAATCTTTTCCTTCACATCTTGCTGTGGAAATTATAATGATTTATACTTGTTATTAGGGTTTGACTATGGTGTTCTTGTATAGAATTGAAAATCTGTCCTGACTCCAAGCGATGTGTAGGAATCTTGGACAAGCAGGTTTAGATCTCAGTTTCAGTATTTACAGAGAGAAACAAAAATTAGTTTTCCTCCAAAGGGAAAAATATCCCATCTGCAATCTCCAGAGTATTTGTTTGCTGTGGGCAGTTTTCTTATTGCAAAACTCATTTCCATAGGTTTTGCAGAGAACAAGATGAGATAAAAGAAAGACATTTTGAAATGCATTGTGAAAGTTTATATCTATGAGACATGGCTGAAGAAGTTCCTAAAATCTGGGGGAGATTCAGCAAGAGAACACATATTCTTCTACTTTTTTTATTTTCTAATTCCTTAAAAATGTGGTCCGGAATGGATGTTCTTTTGTTTTCTTTGCCTCAACTATTTTCATAACCTTAAATAAGGCAGAACTTTCTGCTACTGCAGTTGAGCTGCAATGATTCATTCCTCTTCTGTTTGGAATGCAGGATCTGATATCAAATTGATCTTTTTTGAAAACAATAACTTAGAAAATTTAAAAACACATAATACTTCTGCAAGGAAGTTAATATTAAAATACTCCAATATGTCATTACGGAGAGACAATTTCATTTTCTGAGACACATAAAAGTTTCAGTTTTAGTAATGACTTTCGAGGGAGTTCATTGCAATAATGGTGTTAAAGGTTACAGGACTTGAATGATACCACCAAGATAAGAATCAACTTTATAAAGACAATATTCTAATGGAATGCAAATATTAAGTGCTATTTCTAATAAGATTTCTTGATAGTCTTCATGGGCAGCTAATATCTCCAAGTAAACAAAGAACTTAATGAAAATTAAAACCCCAGATGAATGTCCCATGTGTTTGTAAATGGAGACATATATACAAATCTGTAAATATATACACTGAAGTCTGAAAATTGTTGAAGAAAAATTGACAACATTATAATATATTTTAATATATTGCCTACTATAATGATACTATATAACCAGATGCCTTAAATACCAAACTGAATTTCTAGGAATACAGAATTCACATTTCATTATTACCTGAACTGGACTGCTTTGACAGTTCACCTTAACATGTCCTTTATTTCAGTCTTAAAGAAATATTTATTGTTCTCTTACTATAAAAGATTGTGTGTATCCGTAGAATAAGACATTACTATACATTACCTTTCTCTCATTTGATGCAACTGTGAGTAGATATTTGAGGTTTATGATTTAATCCAGCTAATTGAAATATCTCTAAGTGCAACTTTCATGCTCTTTTGTAGTCTTTTTGTTTGGCTGGGCTTTTTTTTGTTATGGGATTTTTTTCTTTGTTTTTTTTTCTTTGTTTTTTTTTTCCTTTTTTAAACTTTTTTTTAGGAGTGGAGAAGGATCAAGAATAGCCATAAACACATTCCAGCAGCTGCTGGAAAAAACCTAATAGCAACACTGAGGCTCTAGGTAGGTGAGTGTTAACCAATGGATCATTACTTAGTGTTACTTTACATTGATTCCAAATACTGGAAACATATAAAAGTATGAAAACATTCATTATTCTGAATTCTCTCTTTTAAGTGTTAGTATGATAAGATCAAATGCATTCTTCTAGTGCTTCTTCATGAGTTACATGGAATAGCATTTAGGAAAATAGATGTCTCTTTTTATCAACAATATCTCTGTATAAATAGTATAAACAGTAACATTCAGTGTGGTAATCTAGGGAAACGTACTTTTCATCAGGTGCTTTTAACATTTTGAGAATATTACGATGATGAAGGCTTATATCAGGACCAATAGTATTTATACTATTAGAGAGAGTTACATATAATATATGTATTATATGTATATTATACATGTTATGCATACAATAGACAGAAAGAGAACATACTTTAAGTCATGATGTTCGTTACCAACCATCTTGGCACATGTTTAAAAGAAACTCAAGAGAATAATATTTATTCTCAAACAGCGAGTGTGTTGGGGCCCCCATTCAGGCACCACCTTAAGGTGCATCTTTGTTCTCCTTTACTAAGCTTACATGAGGTGAGAATGTTTTCTAATCAAAACCTCCTCAAGTTTTTATTGGAGAATAAGTTAGGATAACAGAAATGTAGCAAAAGGACCAAAAAGAGAAAATGGTTTGTAAAGATATTTTTGTTTTCTTACTTTAGATAGCAAAGTTAGATGTAATCCACTCATTTTTCAACACATTTTCACAATTTCACCAAAAAATATTTTTATTTACATGTCCTGTCTCTGGTTTTTTTTCCTGCACTTCTCAGTGGTCCCTCAGCTTCACCCTTCTTCCACATCACCCAAAATTCTCTCCCCTTTACACATGTAAGTTTAGCTCCTGCCCTGGGTTTGCTGCTTTCCCTCACAGGTCTCCAGCTTGCTTCCATGCCACTTTTAAGAGAATACATCATTAAGGCTATGGACAGGTAAAATTAGGCCTGTAGAGATGACTTTAGGAAGCCCCAGCCTACTAAAGATGACGCTCACTGGGGATATCAAGGGCAAAAAGAGGAGCTTGTGCTGCTACATTATTAGTAAAAGGCCGAAAACCGAAAATATGGGCTCTTTGCTGAATGGAGTGGAGGACTTTGTGACAGAGATACAGATAATGCTGAGGTATTCATTGCCTTGTTTGCCTCAGCCTTCTTCATCAAAAACATCTCCTCGGACTCTGTCCTTATGGAATAGGTTACAGGAGGATGAGAATTAAAAGCAGCGTATAAGGGTTGAGTCTGGTATGACTTGGGTGAACTCAACCCACGTGAGTTCATGAGACACAACAGTCTGATTCTTAGGGTGCTGAGAGAACTTGATGATGTCCTTGATAAAGAAAAGAACATAAAGATGAATAAGTCCTATATAGGTGTAAATCTTGTTCTCTTTTCTTTCCACTAAGCTCTTGTCCAGAAGCATAGGATAGTTTCTGTATTGTTAGTGGAGTGAAGAAGAAACCTTCAGACTGAGATTCAGAACTCATTTAAAGACAAAAGTGATGTCAAAATATTGGAGTTTTGAACAACTCTATTTGTTTTGTTACCTAAAAATCGGAAGCTAAAAAACTCACCAGGTTAATTTCATAGGTATAAGACATAGAGTAGGTCTTTAATGAAGAACTTCTGATTCAAGGATTACAAAAAATGTGTGCACCCTTGTCCAGAGGTTTCACAATTTATGGTCTGATCCGAGAAGTACCTGTCCCTAGATCTGTCCCCCTGGCATGCCTCCCTGAAAATTGAGTCAGAGGTCCCAAGATCCCTTTCTTCCTCATCTTCCTCTTTTTCACAACACATACTGTCTTTGGAGCCTCTCCAAGGTTCCGGGCTTGACTATGATGGTATCTTGTTGTTCAGGTCTGGGGTGTGTATGTTCTTAAACAGAGAGTGCTATACTCCTGCCTTGAAAGGAGCCTAAACAAACCTAAAGAATTTAGAAAATTTGATATGAAATGGTGGAATAGGGTTTAATAAGTGTTAACTACTATTCTGAAGTGTGAGAAACTACACAGCTACATTAGAATCTACAAAAAGCTAAAAATCCTAAAAATTCTAAGGCATCAGTTTCCACAGAAGACCAAAATGAAATAGAGTTATTGTTTGCTGCCATTATCTTTCTGTTCACCTTAGAGGCATCTACTGGTAAAGGAAATTATGAAAACAGAAAGCTAGCACTGGTCTCAGGAGAGAGACGCAGTGTGGGTGCAGTGTAATAAAACATGAAGCTAATTAGGCACTCCAAGAAGCCTGAGGAACTGGGAACCCAAAGAAAGTAACACTGTAGTACAGCTCCTCTCCCTTTATTGCTGAGGACTGCCACCCAAAATTAGCTCAGGCATCTCTTTGCGGAGCACACAGAGACACTCCTTCATTGCACATCATTAGCAATCATTTAATTCCTGATTCCTCTAGATAGCATACATGTAAGCTGCCCCGCATTCACATAGTAAATATAAATATAATTTGCAAACATTTTATCAATATGTTTGCATTTCTGTGCCTAGTTCTCTACAAACACTGATTAGTAATGACTAATGTTATTGATTCCATCAGTGCATGTTACAGGAAAATTGGAGTCTGTTATTGGTCAATGTGACAATTACTTGAAAAGCATTACATGTCTTGCTCATTGCAGTAGGAAAACTTATTACCAACAGAGATCCACAAGGGAACAGATGTACAGCAAAAAATGGATAGTCTGTCAAAGAAATCCTAGCATATATTTTACAGCCTGAATGGAGGGCATTTATTGCTTACAAAATCAAATCTCTTTTTGAAGAAATCATGATGCCATGGGAGTCTAAACGGTTTTAGGGGGAAAAAAGGATATTTAATAAGTGAAATTCAATTGAAACAGAGAGCAATAATGTATATTCAGTAAGCATTCCAAAATTAAACTGATAAATGTAACTTCTATTCAATCTTACATTCTCTAGATTTAATTAAAAGTTAAATCTGAACTTTGGAGTATGAATGAGTGAAAGAACCACGAAAATTGACTTTGAGAATATGATAAATGTGTGCTGTACATCTACCTGTTAGTCCTGTAAATCTATTTATGGCAGAAGAGGAGATAGTCTGAATTCTTTGAGAACACATCTTCCCTTGATAGAGTGGCACTCTTTACTTCTCTCCTTCCTCCACTTTCTTTCTACTCTGTCACATAGCAGGGAAATAATTTCAAAACTGAAAAATTTATAGCACAGAATGATATTCATAGAACATAACATTTCTGAATGAATGTGCAGTTAACCTTTGATATGTAGTCATAAAACAGAAAGCTGATATTATAGAGGATTAAGTTTGGGGCTGATTAAACTCAACGGCAAACATTCTATCGGTCTTGAAGAATCAGGGTTTTGACTGTGCATTCCACTTGGCATTTTAAGGCCAAGATAGAGATTTATAAAGTCAGAAACCTTGGCTCTGTTTTAGCATAAATCCAAAATGTTGGGCCTATAAGGTATAAATGAGTCCATTTGCAAGTCCTTTGATATATAACCATTTCAGACTCAAAAGGTCATTGCAGTTTCAAAATGACAACACCAAACCATATATACTGAATGTCTCTTTTTCTATTAAGAAATTCCCAAATCCATTCTAGATGGATTACAATCTAAACATGGTGTGGCATACACCAACAAGCCAAGGCAAATTGTGAATTCTAGTCTCTGAAAGGCAAGGATAAGATAAAACTTACTTTAGTAATCAGGACCGTTAGTAATCAGGACTCTTTAAACTTACATTTTGAATCTTCTTGAAATAGAAAAGAACTATTTGAAAAACTATTTCATGATTCCATTCCAGGACACATATGTCCTCTCAGGTCTTCAGTCTTTCACTATTAACACCAGCACCATGTGCTAACAGCAAACACGATATCTCTTCGACATTTCAGAGTAGGAAGGTATAAAAGACATTTGCTAATGGCTAACTTCTTCCCCCCTTCAACTGCAACACTGTTCTGGAAGGGATACAGGGAAAGAACTGCTTGCCTGCTCTTTTTCCCTTCCATCAGTTGATAGCTTGTTGATTTCAAACCTTCTCATTTGTTTGTAAGCTCCTGCAAAAACTCAACAAGTAGAAGTTACAGTATGTTTATAAGGAAGAGATTGAGGATCAGCAATCTCCACCCTCTTGTCACACTAAAGTGACTGATTGAGACCAGATATGACTGCAATAAAGTGCACTTTGCATATGATTAATGTGTTTTAGCGTTGGTGTGTGGTTTTAGTGCTGGGGCTGTCAGAGAAAGGGAGGCCCAATGAAAGATGGCTTCCATCAGTCAGTAATGTCAAACAGCCACCAAGAAAAGGGAAGAGCTTAATATTGAAAATAAACAGTTATTTATTAGCCACTGCAGTGCAGATGTTGGCTTCTGCATTCATCTCTGTAAAAGAAAAGCCTCAGTCTTATGCAAAAGAAAACCTCAACTTGTCCAAAAAGTGGGACTTGGGGAATTTTTTGTTTTTATTAGGGAAAAATCAGACCAGGTCTGAGAGCCTGAGAGAGGCAAAGCTGCTGAAGCTCCATGTTCCCAGGTTCAATAGATAGCAAGCCTGAACACTCATTCCCAGTATGCACATGCAGAGGTTTATAGAGCACAGGTATAAACCACAGGAGTACAGGTCTGGCCAAACATATCTATACAACAAACTGACAGAACACTCTCTTGAGCAAGGTAGCATGAATGGTTGCATCCTGCTCCCCTCTCTGACTGAGCAGAATGAAGCTGGTGGGAGTACATATTGTGCACATGTACAAAGTGGGTGGCCCCACAGCTGAGCTCAGACACCCAGTCTTCCCAGCTGCTGGTTCCTGAATATAGAGTTTCGGAGGCCACAGCCCTGCTCTAGCTGCTGGCACAAATACTCTCACAGACATACAACAAGCTTGAACTCTCCCGGTCCCCAGTAACTGCCCCACATCTCATCCCTGTGGTCTCACTCTTAGAGAGACATTCACCCTCAGGCTCCCAGACCACCACACCTACTAAGTGACTTACCTGCTTTGCTCTTTGCTGGCACTCACACACTCATTCACACACCCCACTCACTCCAGTGGCTGGTACCATGGACACAGGGGTCGCTGAGACCTGAAGTCCCTCTCCAGTTGCTGCCATTGACATCCACCCACTGGGGTCTCTGCAGCTGCTGCCGCCACAGACACACAGGCCCTCCAACTTTTGCTCTGGCTCCAATCACACCCCCATACAACATACACATGAGAGACCCTCATCCAGGAAAAGAATAAAAAGGAATATTAAAAGAATAAAAGTAATTTTCAAAACAGCACTTTTAAATAAACAGTTTTCATGCTTTCAAATTTACCAACCATTATTCTCCAGTACTCAAGTTTTCAAATGAACACTCATATACCGAAAATGCCAAAATGGACTGAGCAGAACTATAATAAGTCTAAGTAACATTTCACTTGAAACATAAAAAATGTCAATATTTGGGATTCTGCATTTTCCACAACTGTTCAAAATTCTGAGAAAAAAAAAATAGTTCTGGGGAAGTTAGTTACCATTTACAAAAAGCTTAAACAGAGTTTTGAACCAAATTTATTCCCAAAAGTCTATACTTACTTTTACCCCTATCAGTCCTCTGTAGAAGAAAGTATGTGCATATGCTTGCTCAGTTGGAGACTATTCATGCGTTTGAGGACAAGTCTGACAAATCAAATTCCATATTTGATAAATAACCCCCCAAAATTTAGAAAATAATTTAAAAATATTTTTAGAATTCATTACGTGGTGTCAGTTATTATGAGGTGTCAATTTCCCTCTGGACCTACAGCTGGAAGCCAGGTAAGATACCTCAGACCATCTACATTTAAGATAATGTCCCAAGCCATTAGCTCGTCTGTGGAAACCTCATTTTAGGTGATCTCAATTTTCCCCTGCAGACAGTATCTCTACAGAGATTCTTTTGAAATAACTGAGTACTAGTGTATTCAGTATTTATCTGACTTCTCAGGTGAGGTTTGAATCAGTGCTATATTGCCCCTGCTGCTCTGTGACTGGTATTTGACTTTGAAGCTGGGTTATTATCCACATGGATTTTTGGCAGGAAAGGACTGCAGAGCTGCCATACCCAAACCCAAGTGAAAAAGAATGCAGATATTTTGAAATCACAGATTTGGAAATAGAACAAGTACTGGGAGCGGATGTTTCCTTTCTTCTTCTTTGTGAAAATTTTAAAAGAGAATGCGGGATTTAGGAGAGAAGAAACTGAGTGGAGCGAAGTCTTCTTTGAAACCCTGCCTCATCCATAAATTTCCTTACCAGTTCTCTTCATTCACCCTGTGATAGTTCATCTCTTGTCTACAAAATTAAATGATGCCTCCTATACTCATTGTGTTGCTGTAAGCTTAAAATTCATTAAAGTTAAAGTGGTAAAGGTGGTAGTCAACTGGAAAGTACAGTTGAATATTATGATGTGTTTATGCCAGTAAAATAAGGATGATTATTAATATTGGCTGTGACTAAAGCAAAATCTATTAAAATTAGTTGATTAGTCATGAAAATATTTTTAGTTTTTTTTGCTCAGCTCTGATATTGAGAACCTCATTAAAACAAATATTTAAACTCGAAGGAAAATGCCAGACTGATTGGACAAAATCCACTTTTGGTAAATCAGGATTTATTTTAATAGCTACAGTCAAATAGGTGATTTCCTTAATGCACTCTTCTAAATTCTTACATTTTATCAAATCTCATGTGTTTATAGTTACTTTCTTATATTTAATTTCCTATATTTTATTCCTCTCCTGATTGCAGCTACTAATTTTGCTTTTCGTCAGCCATCAAGTATGAAACCTGTTGATATGTTTAATAAGAATCCATGCTACTGAACTGTTTCATCTGTCAATGATTCAGTATCTCTGATAAATATTACTCAATCTTCCTGACTCCAAGTCATCTGAGCTTTATTTCACCTTAGCTATTATAATTTGCATTTCTATATATCATTCCCATTAGCCATCCTGCCTTTGTCACTGTGTTATAGATTTCTCTTTATTGGAAACTGAGATGAAGTATTCATTTAATTTTTGAGCCAGACCCATATTATCTTTTAGACAATACCCACTTTTAACACATTGCTGCTCTACTTTTTTCTATGTTTTCTAGAGAACCTTTCTCACTTGTTAAAATTGCTTTTGCAAGATCTATCTCTGCCTGGCTTTCAACAATTCTGTTTTTATGAATAAGAATTAAGTGAGATCCACCGTTTTAATAGACTTATCCGCCTACTGAGATACAGTCCTGCCATTTATTTATCAACAGTACCTTTTCTGTTACAAATCCAGTTGACAATGACTCTTTTTAGTCAGTAACCTTAATCTTCCACTGCATATTGTTTATAATTCTCTCAACACCACATACTCTCCATTACATCACAAACAGCAGAAACTTACAAATCATATTTAACAGGGGCAAACTGAAAATAGTGCAGGAGTCATACGTACCCGGATGTTGTGAACTGTGAACTTCTTTGGACAATCAGGACTATTTTCCACACAGACATGTTATGCTACAGCCTTTCTCCACTATCTCATTTTGGCTGCATCTTGGATGTATCCATTCACTACTTACTTTTCTTTAGCAGAATAAGACCTAAGTAGAATCATAGAATCTACTTCCATAGGTTGGAAAAGACCTATAAGATCATTGAGTCCAACCATTAACCTAGCACCACTATCATGTTCACCACTAAATTGTGTCCCCAAGTACTATATCCACATATTTTTAAAGACTTCCAGGGACTAGGAGTCTACCACTTTCCTGGGCAGTCTGTTCCAATTCTTTACAACCATTTCTATGAAGAATTTTTTCTTAATATCTAATCTAAACCTCCCCTGGAACAACTTGAGGCCATTTCCTCTTGTCCAGTCATATGTACATATAAATACAAATAAAAATATATCTAATAGACAGCTCTGTCCTGAAAACAATTCATGCAGAATTTCTAAAATGGAGTCAAAGAAGAAATCAATATGATGTACCACTGGAGATAGAAAACAGTAATCACTGGAGTGATATCTAGCACAGATTTAGAAAAAGAAGGCAAGCCAAGATGATCCTAATTCTCTGCAGAGCTTGGGCCTGATCAGAGAGTGATGGTTTAAGTACTTTCATTCCTTGATTGAGTAAGATCAGATTAAGAACCGTGCCTAGTGACTGAGGTCTAAAAGTATCTTATGCTGTGGTACAGCAGAAGCAATTTTAATACAGTTAGATCAGGCAGAGAAGCACAAAGCTTTGCAGTGGCTCCTGGCAGGTTAAAATCAAGGATGCAATAGTGAGAGACAGACACATGGTGAAGCCTCCTTGGAGGGAAGCTCTAAGCATGGAAGCATGAAAATGGAGCTCTCTGAAGTATAGTTCTTCCTTTAGACCATTCTCTTCAATATCATAACACTCTAAGACATACCCCAAGACTAGGCATACTTGATACTTAAAAAACTTCCTAACTCAGCCAATGGCTAGAACATACTCTTACAGAGAGGCACGCCCTTATTTTCTTTACAAAAGCATATAAATGCACATCTCAATTCTGTTAATATTCTTTCAATCAATATAAATGGTATGTTCTTTGAAATGAAGTTATCATAAGTAGATTATATGTAGTTTCTATACTCACGTCCTATACATTGAAGAAAAGCTATAAAGTCTTTGATGTTTTGCTGTTAAAAGGGACAAAAATGTCTCAATATAACTGCCATTTCCCTAGTGGAAATGTCAGACAAATCACCCTCTGTTTCTTTTCTTCCTTCACTTTCTAATAATACACTGAGGAATTTTTTACAAGACCTGCATATTCGTCATCACAAGTGAAACTTCACTTTTTTTTTGTCTCTGGAGATGGTAATTATAGGTTTGCACTTCTAATTGAAACATTGATGAACACGCCCCAAACAGAAGTAAATATAAAATAGTTGTAAGGGCATGAGTCCTGATAATGACTACCCCAATGGCTTATTTCCTAGTATCATTTACTGTCAGAAGAAATTAAGCCAGTGGAGCAGGATATTTTTTCATAAAATGACAAGCTTCTTGTTCTTCCTCAAATAACAGTCACCTGATGCTCAGAGGTCAGATCCAACCACCCTGTTTGTAGTGCAGCATGACCACTTCCAAAGGCAAATCAAAGGAGGCAGAAGCAAATTTTTTTGTCTCTGCACAAAAGGTTCCCAAAGAACCAAACCAAAAAAAACCAACAGGAAGTCAAAACAGAACAGATTAATAACTTCCTACATCTCTTAAAAGGACAAATTTAAGTCTTCCAGTTATGGCACAGAATGGAAAAGAAACACTTTGTTCATGGTTACTTGTTCCCTTCTCACCCTTCTTGGTCACTAATATACAGTTGCCTAGTACTGGAGCCTCAGACTGAGGCATTTTTTAGCAGCACATTGGAAAGCGACGACAATAGAGATGGCGAAACAAAGCAACTTCCCCGTGTTGCTCTGAAAAGCAGCACTAGATGCACAACTCAACCAAACAACTGCTTTGCACACACTGGAATAAGAGCGGTAGAGTCAATTGGTCTCTAAAGTTACTAATGTTGAGGGTCTGTCTACGTGTATGACTTAATAAGATGATTCGTAGCTTATGCAAACTATGGCAGTTTATATCACTGAAATAAAACCTCCAGATTTGAATTTTATTTAATGTGAAGAAAAAACTAGAAAATTAGGAACAATATATACAGCTTTTTAAGCTTTTTTTTGCACTTCATCCAAGTAGTTTGAATTGTGGATTGCCATCCACGTTGTCACAATAATCTTTCAACCACTTAAAAATTGACTTAGTTCAAGATAGCAATAGAAAATATTCGTAGTTCTGACTGTTGCTCTGTTTCATTGGTTGTTGAAAACAAACACAAAACTGAAAGAGTAACAGCCAAAGGGAGTTCTGCTGTAAGGTAATGAGAGTTAGATCAAAGAAAGTTCTTTTTTTCAGATATTCAGCTCATGATTATTGATAGGGAAAACCAAAAAAATGTAATTAGAGAGAAAAAAAAGCAACCACAGCAAACTTTATGTGGTAAGATTAACTGAAAGTATTTGGAATTATGAGGGGAAAAGGTAGGTACTCTCTTCTTAATTTCTCCTGTGTTCAAAAATAGAAGTTTATTTTTTAATACTCTTCGTATAAAATTAAATAAAAGAAGAAACCAGGTTCTTAAGTATCATGAATCTAACAGCCAATTCAGTGAAAAACGAACCAAGCAACCCAAAAAATCATGCAGTTGGAAATTCCTCTCTTCGTAAAGAGATGGGACTGAGAGACATACATAACATTAAGTGTGCTTTAGAGTGTTCCTATTAAAGGCTCCTGTCTTACTAAAGGAAAAACATCATATACCTCCAGGTAGCACTTTAAACCACTTAGACTGAACCTCCTGTGTTCAGCTGCTTGGCATTTCGGAACTAGCTAATTAATGCCAATATTTAGCACAGGAACAGGTGGGAAAACTAATGACTAATTTCTTCTCTCTTCCAAGTCAACGACCACCACTGTCTTTTAAAAATACAACTCTTATCACTGCCTGCTGTTTCCATTTCTTGTCAACCCTGTTGCTCCGACACGGGGCTGCAATAAACGAACAGCTGGATGCGTCATTCTACTGCAAGTGGAAAAGCTTAATTTCTGCAGCAAGCACCGTGTCTTAATGTGCTCATGTTGCCTCCCTTGGATGGGTCAAAAAATGTGAACTCTTCAACAGGAGGATCAACAGCATGTGTGCTGCAAGTGACGTTAGTTCAGTTTGACTGCTAAACTAAGTAAGCTCAATTAGAGGAGGAAGGGAAAAGAAAGGTACATATTTTTTTTACTATTTTTCAGGCATACATGGTAAAAGCAAAGGAAGACAGGACAGGTCATAAAAATTCAGGCTTTCTGTTTAGCAACTCAGTAAGAAGGGTAGTCATCCACGTTGTTGGTAAGTGGATACAAATGTCTGCTCTGAATCAGCTGAAAAAGGAGTTGACTTAAATGTGCATGAGTTAAAGAACATGTTCAACTTTTCTCACCCCAGCTTCTTCAATCTGTCTCTGCTAAGTAATAGCTAGTACTAGTGATACATAGCAATAGTAATTTCCTTTTTCTGGCTGAATGACCTTGCCAGTGATCACAGAAATTTTTATCAGGCAGATCTGGACCTATAGAAACTTCTTCATCTTTAGTCCTGACATGCCCCAAGGTTTACACAAACAACTGAGATAAGGACAATTATTAACATGCTTAGAAGAAGAATACGATCCTAGATCTTTTCCCAGTGACACACATAAGAAACACTGATAGGGTGCTATCAATGCCAGCTAAGAGAAGTAAGTGAACTACCCTTCACCATAGTGTAAGGGAGTGCAATTCATGCTGGGCAACTGTGTAGGGGCATTACTTCTGCTTTGGCCTTGGGCTGATCAAGGGCTGAGAATTTTTGCTGTGACTTTTTTTCTCTTGAGAGAAAAATGTCAAAGAATTTTTGATTATTTTTTCTTTTTTTGTTAGACCTTAGGAAGCCATTGAAAAATTTCAAAAATATTTTAATTGCAGTAGAAAATGTTCAGTAAAATTCCCATACATCTGCAAGCGTTTTTAGCTGCTATGGAACAGTCTCTTTGGTAGCCTAACACCATCACAGTAAAATCCTGTTTATTGAGCTTTTGGACTAAATACTTTTGGCAAAGTTTGATAGAATATAAATGTGAACTTTAGCACTAGCTAAAGCTATAGAGAAGAGAAATGTTGACATCATAAGTGAAGTATAACAAAAAATAATGGTTGATTGAGGAAGAATAAGTTTGCTGCTTTCACACATGAGTTCAACTGTGTGTTCACTTCATACTTTCTTTGAAAGGGGTCTTTCCTTATATAGTTCCTATTGGAAAGCTGAGCTTATTGACTTTATGACAAGAAGCAGTAAGAATCTAGAGGTAATTAACAAGTAATAATTAGAAAAAACTTACAAAGATTTCACTTCAAATACCAAGAATTTTTTGTATATTCATTTTTTTTTAAGCACCATGTAAACAATATGAGTTTCAAAGTCCGTCATATGTTGGCTGGGTTGAGGAATTGAGCTGAGTGGGGGAAATAAATTGAATGGTTCTGAAATAAGCCTTTGTTTAAAAGTATCAGTTTAATAAAAGGAGGGTCTTTAAAAAAAACAAAAAAGATGAATTTACTGGAGCTCAGCTTTATGAAGAACAGTCCATTTAGTCAAGAGACATAGGGAACATATTTCTGCACAAGGCAACATCAAGTTTATCCTCTCCCCACAGTGACCATTGTGTCCACATGCATAAATCATTTTCAGGGGCAAAGTTTAGTAAGTGTGTGTATGAATTGGTCAATTGCTCTAACATCCACTAGTGAAGCAACAGTATTCGTCGCTAAAATCTAGTACAGTTTTGGTCTTTTGAGGTTTAATACAAAGCACCATATTGCTACTGCACAGGGTCCTAGTTCTGAAAGCTCATTATATATTGCCACTATCTTTTATTTGTCAAAATCCAGTGAAAAATACCAAGGCTCAGTTGATTCCTCAGCTGACATTAACCAATGGAAATGAGATGTCTCACAGAGCAGAAAGATAGCTTCTGCCTGCATATTTAGGATGGAAAAATACATATTTTTAATTTTTTTTTACTAGTCCTTTAAAAATAGAAGGTTTTGGGGAAAAAAAAAAACAAAACAACAACCTTGCAGTATTCTGTGAATGTGATATCTATCCATGGAATTGTATATATCCGTAATATGGAATAAGAATGAAAAATTTGAGCCCGTTAAGTACAAGTGTGCTGGACTTCTGCACTGTTTGTCAAAATAGCATAAGTTTTCCTCTGACTGTGAAGCTGTCTCTTTAGAGATAGATAACTCATTCCACTACATTATAGCTTAGTGTCTAGTCATGATATTTCAGTATCAAAATCTGAAAAGTGGCACTGAAAATGGATAATTTATATCAATTCTTTAGCTACTGAACTTTTGAATTGCAAGTCGCTCAAAACGCATCAAGTTCATTTGTAGGCAAATACTGAAAGATCCTGTGATAGGAGACTCTTTCCAGAATTTTTGTAGTATTATTTTTCTATAGTAACACTTCTATTTCTTGCTCTGTTCTGTTCCACTGCCATAATCAAACCATTTAAAAATGCATGGCAACTTTTTGGTAGAAAAGTTGCTGTATCCTACAAAAAAAAAAAAAAAAAAAAAAAAAGAAAGAAAAGAAGAGAAAGTTAAACCTGTAAAAATTTGGCTGATATCTGATGATTAGGTTTCAGTAGGATTTTTAAACATGCAACCATGAATGACTGCTTCCAGAACAATAATTTTTCTCATTTGGAGGTAGTCACCTAACAGCAGTTAAAACAATTTAACAGAACAATGACTAACTCCTTCAGAAATACAATGGTAGTGTAAATCATGAAACTTATTATATAGCGATTTCAGTAACTGCCCAATGAGTGAACATAAAAAATGATTAGAAGGAAGGATAACAATGTTTTCTTCTTTCCTGTTCCTTAGATAGACAGGTATTAATCTACAACAAAGGACAGTCTCATCTACAAAATTGGAATGTGAATTTGGGCTCCAGCATACAAGCAAAAGGCAGAAGTACTTATGATGAAACAGAACTTCAGACAGAGTCTTTAGATTACATTAGATTTCATCAGAACATAAGCTAACATATTTAACTTTGTAAAAGAACGGGAAATTCAAGGAGATCAAATAGAAATAAAATGGATTTATAAATCAGCACAACTTTGTCTCCCACATCTTCTTTCAGAACAACTTTCTCCCACATCTTCTTTCAGAACAACTTTCTCCAAGGTTGCACTCAGACGATGAATAGCTCCACAGTTACTTCTAGGACTTCCAGAAGTGTGTTTCTTTCCAACACTTTGGAAGTGTGAATCCTTATTACTTTCAGGACTCTACTCCATCCCAGAAGCTCCTTCTCCTACTTTACCAGACGGTGCAACTTCTGTACAGAGGTCTGGTTAAAAAAAAAATATTTAGGATGCGTTTACTCTGAACGTGAATATTATTTATTTCATTCATTTATTTTTAATCCCATTTATATATATATATATAATATACATGTTTATCTTGTTTCTATATTGTATCCTATTTACTTTATTTATAAGATTCAGTTAGGACATTAAAACCAACAAATTAAATACTATGGTTGAATGGATTATAATACTTTTTCAACTTGACTAAGCCTTCTCACATCCAACTGAATGCAGTTAGAAGCTGTAACATATTCCAACATACCACTGTATCTATCAGTCAATAGAGTAATAAAGGATGTTGCCAAATACAAAGCTAAACTGTGTTTATACTTTTATCACTATGCTTAGTTGGAAATGATAACTTCTATTTTTTTAGTTAAATCACATTCTCTATAATAGATATATGCATAATTTTATATTATGAATATGATCTGGTTTATAAATCCTGTACTGTCACTTCTCAGGTGGCTAGTATACAATTATGAGTCTAAACTTAACATGGCTTATTATTGAGAGAACCAGCTTGGAAATATCTGCAGATAAAGATGTTGGTTCCGTAGCAATTCTGTGATTATTATCTGCCAAACATATCCATCCTCTGCAAACAATTTTAACAGAACATGCCAGTTCAGAGCTTTGCAGAAGCTGCCAGTTCTTCTAGTAACATTTAAGACTTTGGCATTTGTTCAATTATACAGACTGGAATAAAAGCAAGTTTAAAAAGTGTTTAAGTGAAAACTAAATCTCAGTGTATAGATTTCCCCATGAGATTTTCCACTCAATAAAACATATATATACCCTCATACCCTTAATGCTTTAGAGCACAGGCTTCAGATAGACTCATGACATTTGGGTGCTGATTCAGATGCGATTTTCCACATTTCAATTTGTGCTGACAAGAGCGGTAATGTGAGTCGAGATCTCCCTCATTGCACAATACAACCCTTCCCATGTGTTTATTCAGCTGTGTGCTGGACATTTTGTCCAGAAGGATACTGTGAGACAGTATTGAAAACTTTACTGAAATCGAAAAAGATTACATCAAATGGCTTCCCTCGATCAAGTAGGTGAATTTCATTGTCAAAAAAGGTGATATCTTAAGCAGAAGTGCCTAACAATTCTCTCATACTATTTCAGCTGGAAGGAAATACACTTATGATTCACTTGGAAATTATTCCAAACCATTGCAATTTCAGTAAAACTTTATAAATAATGTTAAATTTTTCTGTTCTTCCTGTGCAACTATCTTAGGAAGAATAACAGCATGGCCCTTCAGTTGATGACTCCTGATATGTAGACCATTTCTTCAGAGTAACAGGCATCAATTAGAGCACCATTCCTGTTCATCCAACCTTCAGTGGAAATTTATGACACAAATCAAACCTACAATTCTTCAAGTAACGTTACTTCTAATTTCTTGCAAAATCGGAGTAGGTAAGTCAAAAGCATTGTAAGTGCAGATGACTGCATACTAAGTTGTATACATGGCTTAAATTTGCCTTTATCAGTCACTTTTCCCCATTTTCTTTTATTAAACTTTCAATAGTCAAAGCTTAGAGGTTATGGAACAACAATGCACACTTTTATAAAACCTTTCCTTAAGAGACAGCTTCTTTTATGTTAGTCAAATGCTTAAGATAAGACAAACCCGAGATGAAGCAGAAGGAACTGGTGGTGAGTTTACATGAGTTTGGGTTGCGTAGAAGTCTGCCATCAGTGGGGAAACAAGCAAGTGAATTACTTGTTAGTAATCTATAAACAAACAAAACAAAAGAAAAAGCTTTCACTAATAATTAAACAAAGATAAAAAAAGTTTCAGCTGAGCATTCAATCACAGGGTAGAGAGAACACCTTTGATTATGATAATAGTAGAAACAAATTCATGAGCAAGACCTATCAATGTAGCTGTTAAAAGCTACTGTATGTTTCACCAAATTAAAAGAAAGTACAAGGTTTTTTGGTGAATATCCTATTGCCAGTAATTCTTTTGAAATTCCTGAATAATTTATCTTTCCTTTTAAGCCATAAATGAAACACAGATTTATGAAGTTACCAGGAAAGATTTCTTTTTGTTATTTCAGAACTGAATATTATGAAGTTCCTTGTAATTTCTCCTATTGTAAAACAGCCACTGACAAAAACAATTGAACATACAATTATATATCAAATAACAATTATCATATTACTAACTATTAATAGGTTTTTCTTGGAAGTGGAAGAATGTGAAAGAAAGGTAGGATTTTCTCTCTCTTATTAGAGATCAGAGCTGTTGGAGCAGTTGTTTTGCTTCTCAAGTTACATGATTCAATAAACTTTACAGGAAAAGCCCCTTCAATATGCACAGAGTTATGTGCTAGTATTTATGTTGGTAGGTGGAGGAATTCTGACCCATGCAGTAATCAGATGGGAATTTAGAGCAGAGATAATTCTTTCACTGGAAAGTCTTGCTATTGATTAAAAGATCATCTATTCTAAAAAGTACAAGAAAGCGATAAAACCATTTTAAATATGCATCAGTGTGAATCATGTTTTCAGAATAGTAGTTTCTTTAGATGTCTTAAGTTGTTTATTAGTTTTCTAAGTATTTTTCTTTCAGCATTCTCAACATACTATTAGACGACATATAGTTTACAAACTCAAATTATCTTTAAATGTAAGAAAGAAATGTTTCTGAGACTTTGTGTTTAAAGGTTTTTGCCGTGCTGAGCCAGGACTAAAATCTGCAGTGCCAGTGTTTCTAACTACCACACTACTATCAGTTAAGTAGAATATAGGCTGACTGCTATCCTGGATCATTAGATGAAGTCTAATGTGATGATTTTACAGTATGAAATATAAGGAAAAAGACACAAAACTACACAAATATTTACTCTGAATAAGAGTTTTTTTAGTCTTAGGGTCCTTCTGCTATCATGACGACAGTTTGAAACAAGTTTGACAAATTCGGAGTTCCAGAAACTTTTTATATGTGTATATATATATAAAAACATTTAACCAGATAGGACCTTCAGAGATCCCTTTTGTATTGAGGTCTTACCTCAGTAGTGTTCGAGTTGATGAGAATTCCCTTACCTGCTACATTTCCTATGGACCAAATATTACAACTAAAGTAACGTTGTGGTTGCTGCCAAAAACCTGCTTTACCATCGTGCGCAGGCTGCTACACGCAAATAAGAGTTAGGGAAAAGGGAGTGTGACTGGAATACAGGCAGGGCAGGACTAATAAAAATGCAGGCTTCCACCTTGTGTACTGTAACCAAATGTTTTCAAGTAACTGTGCTGTACTTTTTCAACACGTACAGTTTTCATAAGTGTAGAAGAGGCTCATTTTACATCCCAGTGACCTAGTTTTCCAGGAGGAAGGATCTCATATCATTATGCATCACCCAGCAGTTTTGAAACTAGCTGTAGAAGAGAAACATAGAGTAATGAGGGGAGGAAAGACTACAGGGATTCAAGAGTTAGTATGCTGGTGAAAATGAAGCTAAATATGCCTGCAGGCAGCAGCAGCTCTAATGCTTTTGCAAGACTGAATTAAAACTCAGAGGCAAAGCATATAAAGTTCTAGTGGGGGCTAAGACCATTATTCCCAAGTAAAATCTACCCTTACCAGCAATGCATGAGGAGACAAAAACAAGTGGCTAAAGACTTGTGAAAAGTATGTTTTCATCTCTTAGCTAATTTTTCACAGCAGAAGGAAGAGAGCAAGCTAACTAAAGCAGTATCAAGAGGCAAAAAAATAAAAACCAGGCCTCAGATTCATGAATGTGATTTCCCAAATGCCTTTTGACTTCTGAATGCTCCAGTTCCCCTTAAAATGTGTACAGTTATCTCCCTTTGAAAAAGAAAACTATAATAGTGGCCTGGCTGTTTAGGAGGAAATTCTATTTACCATCTCCTTGTAGTTAGAAGAGGCAAGTCTTTTCGCTGCTATCTCACCTTGAGCCTCACCTACTGCTCCTGAGCAAGGATTATGCATGTGATTGGGTCATACGAAGCAGCTTTTCTTGGTAGAAATATGTTTCCAGAAAGAGCTGAGTCACCAAAGTAAAGACAAACATCAAACCAAGAATGTTTTTAAGCTTGAATCAAGTTGATAACTGCTGGGAAAAGGCTTAGCAAAGCCAAGTTTTCTGTAATGTAGTAATTAATTAATGTTTTGAATCTAAACCCTTGTTATGAAACCATCAGTTTTGTATATTAAGAAAAAGGATGGAGTGGAATTGTAGATCCAGGATGAATCCAGTGAGTGTCCTTAACACAGTCAAGAACTCTTTAGAAGAAATTTGGTTAAGATTCTATTCCATATTTCAGCTCCAGAAAAAAATAAAATCATAGGCAGTCTTGCCATAGCTCCTGTTTTCAACCTGGCAGCTCACAGCAGAAGAGCAGCTGATGCATTCTGCCCAATGCTTGAGTCCTAATGAACTCCACGCTGATAACATGTCAAAGAGAGAAAGGTTAAATGCAGTAGTTTCAGCTTACACCTTCCTAATAGCTTAAAGGTCTGTATACTTAACCAGGAGAAATTGTGAATTATTTTTGCATTAGCAGAACTTTGGGGAGTTGCAGTGTCAATATTATTTAATGACTTTGGATTAACAACATCCTATTCTATCTGAGCCTTACTGTTTATCTCTAATGTCAATGGCTGGGATTGGGAACTACTTCTACGAAAGGCCCAGTAGTAAACCTCTTTTAAATATCTGCATATCACCATCATAGCTGGGCTTCACAAACAAAGATTTGGGGAGGGCTCTACCCACATTTGTTACAAGCACGCTGGTGGCTAAAGAGGCCAATGCGAGATAGACAAGTCCAGTTGCAAAAGGCACAGCAGAAAGACTCCTTAGGTGGTATCGACAAGACACGGTTCTTTCTGCGTTGTCTTTTCTCCTCAAGAGTGATCCTGCGTGTGTTCTCAAAGGAGACAGCTGCATTATAGATGGTGTGTCTCCAGACCTCCCGATTGATGGTGTGTCTCCAGACCTCCCGATTGGAGACCAGAGTGGACCAGTTATGTTGATCAATATGGCCAAGGCTGAGATGTTGTTTCAGGGAGTCCTTGTATCTTCTCTTTGGGGCTCCTCTCTTGCGTCAGCCGGTGGCAAGTTCACCATAGAGCACGATCTTAGGGAGGCATCATTTTTGCAGCCTTTTTGTATGTTAGCAGTAATTTGAATGGGAATGCTAATGCTAGGACAAGAACCAGTCCTTAAATATTTATTAAACCTCATTCAGATGCCTTAAACACATACAGTATGTTTTATTTAAATATCTTATAGCATTGTAAGCTCTCTCTGCAGCCTTAACATTTCAATTTTTCACTCATTTTCTTTCTCATTTTGATTCAATATCCACTGGACACTCATCTTCTTAGTAGATCGCCACAGGTTGCCAGGTTTGTAGGTAACATCCCAGACTATTCCAGAGGAATAAATGCAAGAAGGGTTAAGAAAAGTCTTTTTCTTCTCTTTTCCAAAATAAAAGTGTGTTCTGATATAAGTAGACACCTCAGGACCAAGCAATGGGTTCAGCAGAAAAGCAGATAGACAATAAACAAAAGATCAAGAAAAACTCAATTAAAAATGAATAATACCTGTTCTTCTGCTAAGATCACTGTCACTGATATGACAATCAAAAAACACCAACACATTGTCAGCGGTAGATAAGAGCTGGAAAAAACTCATACAATCTGTTATTCATGGCACAATGTCCTCTTTTTCTCCCACTTAATCTTTTAAACAAGTATAGGCAGACCCAAACTCTAGATATAATGAAAGATATTTTTTAAGCCCTGAAAGTAAGGGATTTGTAGAAAACTGCAAGTTTAGGGAGGTGTTTGGGGCTTTTTTCCTAAACAATTTCATTATCTATCAAGAAAGTCATCATTTCTATTTTTTATTTATTTATTTATCTTAATTTTGTTGTGGGTTTCTGAGAAAGACCCCTTAACGGTCTGATGTGTTAAATAACCACTAAAGTCCATTCCAGAAGCATCTATGATTATGATTCTTTGATGGTCAGATGCATGTGTCATGCAGCCTGGCACCATTTCATTTTCTGTGACATGAATCAGTTGCCTCACTGAAAGATATTAGAGGAGAAGTGGTAAATGAACTCTCTGATAGGGATAGGAGGGACCCAGGGACAGATTGCCAAATATTTAGATTGTGGCAATATTTAGTCTATGAGTATGGAAGTTTTGCCTATAATTCTTTCTCATTCTTTCTGTTTTCTCTATAATTATGTGTATTCTGGCCAACTGTAGAAACATTCAGTTTTGTCTTTGTCATTCTTGTGCAACTGCGGTTTTTTACCGAATCCTGAACTTTATGAAGACAGATGTCCTATTATAAGTTTCTGTAAAGATTGCTTTTATCAACTACTCCTGTTTGTCATGCTATGCACACAGCTCAGAGGAAGTGCTCAAGGCCAGGTTAGACAAATTTACATATCATTTATCCATGGGTGTATCTTCATGGCTACTTTTGACTGCTAACAGCTCCTGTTTCCACGAAGTCTTTAATGAACTTTTGTCATTAGTCTGCTTTGGAAAGCAATAAACAGTTTCTAATTCCCTCTTGGGGATGCCTTGATGACTTTCCTGCAATGGCTTGGAAGTAGCCTGTTGCAAAGTCAGACAGGAGGTACAGGCAGACTCAGATGAAGGCTGTGTTTACTCTGGGAAGTCCGACTGTGGGTATAAAATACCGTGTGTGTGTTGGCAGCTTGGGCTCTAAAAGAGTCCCAAAACTAAACCACCTGCTTCCCTGTCTGGATCCTTCAATGGATCAATGGAGGGTGTATTTTTGTCATTTTTCATCTATTTCAGATTACTCGTTACCAGTCTAAGAAGACCAGTGGAAATGGTAATCTCTTTCTTTTTTGTGTGTGTATGCTCAAAGAGAAAAAATGAAAAGTTTGTAATTTTCTGTATAGAGAATATTAGTGATTTTCATAAAATCTTTATCTCATTGCTCCAGTAATCTACATCAAAAGTTGCTGAGATTTATGGCAAGGAAGAATATTAAAGAATAGGTTTTGACACAATCACTTACTTATGCAAGTTGAAGCTTTGAAAAATGAGGTTTAGTAAATCATAAAGCTTTTCTCCCTACTTCGTGTGAAACAATAGATATCTCCTTTTTAATAATGTCATATAAAATAATTTTCACTAGTTATATATTATGAAAAGAGCCATGCATGAAAAGTGTAGTTACTCATGATAAAAAAAATATTTTAGAAAGCTCATCCATTGAAAATACTATTTTTTACTTTTCCAAACTACTTATTTATTATCAGTTTTACTGAGCCAGAAATAAAAAGAACAAAATATTATGACTCCATTTGCACAGAAAATCTCATTATGCTGCTTGCTGAAATGTTGGACTTGGATTCTACATCCAGTTTACTACATATGCTAAGAAATTAAATTAAATGGTAAAGGGTGATATTTTTTTCCTTTCCCATCTCCCTCCAATTTTACAGTATTTTAATTTAAAGCTGACTCAGAACTTATTTACATTATAGAAATAACAATACAGATTTTATAGCTATGGAAAAAGAAGTCAAATACTTAATGTTTTACATATCTCTGTTTAAAGTGAGACTGGCAAGTAAAAATCAAATTAGGTGGATGTTTTCCAGAGTTCTAGTAAAAAAAATTGAGGCACCACCAGAGGAAAATCCCTAAGAAAATCATAAATAGGGAGAGGGGATGAAAGCAAAACACAAAACTAAAAAAATTTCAGTCACCTTTGAAGCTGTAAATAAACAAAATTTTGTAAAATTTAAATATATCAGTGCCATCTAAGAAGACGTGACGTAATATGACCTGTGATTAACACCTTGAAAAGGGAAAGTAATATTCTCTAAACCAAAAAGTAAGTAGAAGATTAGTCTGTGTATTTACAAATATTTCCATATGAAAAACTGAGTTCTGACAATTAATGCATTGCAAATTACAGAAGGTAATCGGCCTGCCAGTCACTCAGATTGCTCTTAAAGGATGGTCATTAAAAGATCAAACCCACCAAGCCTCAGATTAGAACCACCAAATCCCACAATTCCTTTTCTCACCATAAGCAAGGTTACGCAGGTATGCATGGTCTTACTAGATGTGTCTGGTTTACATGGTTAACAAAGATATTCTTATGACCGTCTGCCACTTATGAGAGGTTAGAAGGGTTAAACTTTTCAGGTACTTGTTAACACTGGCAAAGAATTTATTTGCATGGGGAGAACTCAGTCTTGATGCCAATGGATGCAGGAGGTGAATATGCCCCCCTACTCAGCCCTAGTGAGGCCACGTCTGGAGTACTGTGTCAGTTCTGGGCTCCTTAATACAAGTGAGACGTGGAGCTCCTAGAGTGGGTGCAGCTGAGGGCAACAAAGATGATAAGGGACTGGAGTATCTTTCTTGGAGGAAATAAAGAGACTTGTGCCTGTTCAGTCTTGAAAAATGAAAACTGAGAGCAGACCTCATCAATGTCTGTAAGTATTTGAAGGGTGGGTATGAAGAGGATGGAGCCAGGCTCTGCTTGGTGGTGCCAAGAAATAAGACAATAAGCAACAGGCAGAAACTGATACACAGGAAGTTCCACCTGAATATGAAGAAGAACTTCTTTTCTGTGCAGGTAACTGCACACTGAACAGGTTACTCAGAGAGGTTTGGAATCTCCCTCACTGATGATTTTCAAGAACCATCTGCATGCAACTCTGTACCATGTGCTTTGGGATGACCCTGCTTGAGCAGGAAGGTTGGACTAGATGACTCCATCAATGATATCTTCCAACCTTAACCATTCTGTGATTCTGTGGTTAATCCCAAGCAAACCAGAGCAAGATTCTAGTGACTGTGGAGTGAAGCCCTGTAGAAGGTGTTGAGAACACCCCTAGAAAGAATCAGTAGCATGCACTATATGGGTCTATAAAATGTGCCCCTTACAGATTTGTTTACTTTGCTCTGCATTTACAATTTTTTTTCCCACTTGTTGGGAAAAGGCAGCTATATGAGACTAGAGAAATGGTTTGTAGAGCGGAAGAGATGCTCAGTAACTTTTCAGTCTCTTTATTTCTTGACAGAAAGGGAATTTTTGGAAAAGCTTTCCAGAAACATTGAGGAAAACATGAATACGTTGAGACCGTACTGCATGTCCAAGTGGAAACAAAGACAGTTTCTATTTTAGACTGAACACCATCAAGCAGAAAATGGAACAGAGTCAGCTCTTAATTTATCAGATCTGGCACTTTTTCTTCCTGTATTACAAGTTCAAAACACAGCGCTTGGGGTAATATTTTCTAAACAGTATTTTATTTTTGAAAGAAAATTGAAATAGTTCTGATCATTTGTGTTAAACAGAAACCTCATAATTTTTCATAAACCCAAGAATTCTACTATCTTGTAACACAGTTTAATGCTGTATATTTTTCTTTACTTCCTATTGGATAGGATATTCTTCTTAGTTTCACATGTCAAATGTTATTAAGAATGTGTGCCTCCTAAACCTTTCCCCACTTTCAAAAAGTGGCTATGTTATTTGATTAGATATTCTGTATGCAAGGTGTGCACAACACTTTGGCATGCTCACTGAGAAAAGGTGCTATGTTAATGTGATATTTAATATTGTTCTAAGCACTAGATGTAGGCTCCAGGGGGAAAAAAATAAACAAGACCTGACTTCATTTAAATAATGATTGATGGCAGCACATGATGATACAATAACTAATTTTCTGACTGGTAAAAACAAATCAATGTGTAATTTTAGATACCATTCTTCAGGAGAAGGAGACATTTAAGGCTTATCTTAGTTATGAAGTGCAGACAAAGTTCCTACTGACTTTACATGCAATTTCTGTGAAAAGGTCGTAGAACTGGCCCTAAGAAGAAAGAAGGTATTGGAGAACTTTAAGTCAAAAGGATTCCCACCTACAGTGTTCAGAAGGTACTTTTATCTGGATAGATGATATAGTTTCTATAAATGACAAATAAATATGGTTAATTCAAGGACTGCCCTGGAACTTTTGTGGCATTTAAGAAAACACTGATGCTTTCCTCTTTTAGAGAATATCTAATGCATCTACCTGTTTGTGGGGGTAGGATAAATGTGTTTTCCCTCTTCTAGTGTTACCTATTCCTACTTCTGATGGTGCATGTTTGAATTTCTTCTCAAATACCGAGAAATTTGCCCAATTGTACAGTCATGTAATTAATTTATGGGGCAAGAGGCTGGGTGGTACAATTTACTTGGGAGGAATCAGATAAGGCTGACCCATGGATGGAATTAGAAGTGACTTCAGGGTTATGGTTTAATGTCTTACTACACTCTGACGTCTCTCAGTCTTGGCTAGAAGACCAACCTAAAAAGACAACTTTGTGATTTCATTTGTGGGGTTTTAAGATTACTTATAGATTTATTTTTTTAGGATGATTAATAACTTGCCTCAGGGCAACAGAAATACTTGATTCCTGTTTTATTTCTCTTCCAACCTAAGTTTCTATTGAGTAAGTCATTCTTTCAGCTGGGTAAATTGAATTTGGCCTCACTTTCCCCCAGAAGATTGTTTTGCTGCAGAGTTGTTTGTGTCTCAGACTTGACGAAATTAGTCATAAAACAATCTTCTTAATTAGGTGTGGGATAAATCTCCAAGAAAAATCCAGGATCTGTTAATAGAAACATCTCTGAGCAAACAACTTGGATTAACTAAACTTGAAAGTACTGTCCATTGCTTAAAAACTAATACAAAATGACGGGCCAATCAACTGGAAAAGCAAATGTTTCAGGTGAGTAATGGAATAAACTATCTACCAGCTGACAAACAAGATGACTGTACTTTGTGGATAAATTGACACATATACAGAGTACTAATCCATGTCTCCTGGTTTAATTGACTAATGAAAAAGTGTAACTCCAAATGTAAACAGAGCACAATTAAATCCAATTTGAGATACCAGCACTCAGGAAGCCAGTGCTTCAGCTGCTCTAAAAGGCTGTGCCAAGCAGAAGGCAACTCATTGAGTGAATGTGCAGATTAGGAAAGACTTGAAAGGCAATCAGCTCACTGGTGGTAACAAGTGGAATATCATCACCCCTACTAACTTTCAGAACAGGTTGCCCCTGGCAAACAGAAGGGAGAGATGTGTCCAAGTGTAAAAAGCCACAGGATTTTTGACTAGGCTTCAGCAGAGTACTATTTCCATAGCTTGGTATTTACCTAAGTATTTACCTAAGTAAATTCTTAGGTAAATACTAAGTCAAACTTATTCTTCTTCAAAATAAATGTTTTGCAGATATATGAGAGATCTTTACCAGTAACAATTGAAAATTTCATATGCAACTTCAGAATAACATATCTGTTTAAATGAGAAGACAGTCTTTCCATTCAGTTATTGATATCTGGCTGTTAGTCATTTACATAAACAGGTGGAGTTGATGAATATGCAATGAGATACTGAAGCTGCCCATTTCTCCTCAATATGGCCTCCTGCTGCCCCATCCACCTGCTTTGAATTTATTTCCAGGATACAACATTTTTCACCATTTGCTTAAGTGCTTTCTGAGGGGAGACTCCATCCTGACCACAATTTGTTTTCCAGAGAATGCAGAATATGGATCCTCAAGCACACTGTGCCATTCTGTATGACTATAACTGTTATTAATATAAAGCATTCCCCAACTGCACAGAGTAGCATAAAGTCAAAGTACACTAATAAATGCCATCAGTTAAAGTGTCACAAAATGAACATATTTTTTACAATATAGAAAAATCTAAACTGAAATGACTTTGCCTAAGAACTGCAAAGTGTAATATTTTTGCTGTCAAATTCTTTACTAGTTGAATAGGGCCTTTCAAAATAAGGAAGCTTCATGGATGAGTAAAATGGAACTATGGTCTGAATTAGTGTTGAATCAACCTGAATGAAGGTTGTCCAAAAATTGCATGGTAGAAAAGGAGTTAAATTAGATAGCAACATAATGCATAGGTAAAATGACCCAATTTTAATTTATATCCTTAGACCAAATAGTATTTGGATTCCCTCAGTTACTGACTTCTTGAAATAGGACATTTAACTTGCAATCTTGTAAATCATGAGGATTTGGTATGGTAACTGCTGCATGGCAACAGAGATGGAATTACATGTCTGTATGTTTCAAAGCAGGTGATATGGAGCGACAGAACCTGTACTGCAGTTCAGTCTGACATAAAGTCAGAAATGCCAGAAGAGTTTGAATTTATAGAATCATACAGTAATTTAGGTTCAAAGGGTCCCTCAGAGATCACGTTGTGCAACCCATGACTCAGAACAGGTCTACATAGATATGGTTATTCAAAGACAGCTCTGACCCTTGAAAACCTCCAGCAGTGGGCATTCTTGGACATCCCCAGGAATGGATGTTATGAAATAACATCAGCATTTTAATAGAAATCCAGACTATAAAGAAGGGTTAGATTGAGGAAGTAGAAAATAAAATACAAGGAATAAAAAGAAATCAAAGATTTCTACGTGAGAGAGTGTCTCATGGTGTTGCTTTGAATAGTTTTCCTATCATATGATAGGACACTTTCTACCTGGAATCTGCCCATAGCCTCATTCCTTGTCTCTGTGTATCAGTTCCTCATACCACTGTCCACTGTTAGTATTACTAGTGATTCCATCTCAGCAGAGATGATTCTGCTTCTTTACACCACTCTCATGAGATCCCCAACTTCGAGTATTGCATCCAGCTCTGGGGTCCTGAGTATAAGACATGTATCTGTTGGAGTGGGTTCAGAGGAGGGTCATGAAAATGGTCAGAGGACTGGAGCACCTCTCCTGTGAAGAAAGATTAAGAGAATTGGAGTAGTGCAGACTAGAGAAAACAATGGTCTAATAAGACCCTAATGCATCCTTTCGGTACTTCAAAGGACCTGACATCATATTATCACTGCAATACAGTATTGCAAGGACATCGGTTGTTCTTGGTGTGCTTTCTATGCACTGTAAGAGGACAGAAATGCTACATTTCTACAAGTCATATATTGTAAAAGAATTGGAATTTCAAAAACTGTTTATGTCATTAGAAGTTGTTCCTAGGTGTTTTAACATTATATTGGATTAAAACGATGTTAATTTTGGAAGCAGGACCTGAGACTGTGGAGATCCACAACCACACGATGTAACACTTTGATGATCACTGCTACACTCCTCTACCTTTTCCTGTCTCAGTGGCTTTTGTAGACCTGGCTGCCCAGTGTTCTAGCTTTACCAGCAGATATGCATCACATTTTTAGCTAAAAAATTAGTCTGTGTGGTGGTTTGACAATTCTCTTTATGTCTGCTAGCTCCAAGAAGTTATGAATGATTTAGAATCAATTTCTTACTTAAAATAATAAACAAAGCTTGGGATGCTAGCCAGTGCCTGCTGAAGCCAGTGCTTTGGTAGTTAATGCATGAAGATCTTTTGAAATGTTCTTCTATATATGTTGTAAGCTGATGCTTAGGTCCTGACTAGATCTGTTTCCATGAAATGAAGAGAGAAAATTCTGGGGGAAAGAATGAACTTTTGCAAAATGTAGGCAGGAAATCAAATCTGAAGATTGATAGTCTACAAATACAACTATATTCTTTTTCTATTAGGTGTCCCAAAAATGTTATCACCTTGATGTGCTGCACATTGAGGTCAGAAATTTTCCTTGTTTAAGTGTTGGAATTTGTTTCAGAATGAGATAGTTATCCTTGTTGGAGAGGAGGCCAGGAAGGTCAGGACTGGCAGAGATGATGGAAATGAGAATTTAAGGGAAAGAGTGAAAAACTTGAGGGAAAGGGTCTGTGATGAGAGACAGAAGTCTCAGTTTATAAAATGGAACAAGAAATCCATTAGACTTGGAAATAAGAAAGTAAGGCTTGGAGGTTACAAAGAAGTCTTCTCCATTGTGGTATCCTTATTAAAATAATTGTAGTCAATCACAGGAAATGAGATTTAACCGCATGAAATGAGATTTAATCAGTCTGTAAGGTATTTTTTTTGAGACTCTGTAGAAACCTGGGACAATGCAACTAAACATTATATCCAACTTGTAGTGGTATTCTGAGTTCATTCAAGAAATATAAATTAAATATTCCAAAGTTTATTCATTTTCTTGAGTGCATCATTCTCTTAGAGGAGTTGGTAGCTTTATTATCTGTCTCAAATCAGGATAAATATGATTTTGAAAAGAGTAAAATATTTCCCAAAGGTTCTCTTACTTTAAATCCAGATCTTTAACTATGGTCCTTATTGTAGACATGGAAAGATTAGAAGGCTGATGAAGAGCAAAAGAAGGTAAGTTCTAGAGGATGGATCAATCACATGTTACTGGTAAGGGGAAGGTAGCAGGTTACTGTGAATTCATTATTAGCTGCATAGGTTCCACAACATGGAAACAAACCTTACTGAACTACTGAAACAGTAATGGAGCGTAGCGGGCTTTGGTGTGACGTGTGGACACACTGTGTCTAGGGACTGGATGAGGAATTTCACATCTGCACAAGTACTGAGAATATTTAGGTTTGTACTCAAACTTTGCCACTGCTATCAGTCTCTATTTAGAGCTGTATGTAGTTTCACTACCTGCAGTTGTGACATTCCAACTTGCATCATAATCTTCAGAGCAAAAGCTACACAAGGGAGAAAAAAGTAGCAGATGGAGTCATGTCATTTACACTGAATTCTGCAGGAAAGGCAGCCAGATCACAGCAGATCTGGGGGGAAAATCCTTTTTTGTCACTAAGCAGAAGAAGAAAAAATAAATCACAAACAGAAAGAGAGTAATTTCTAAGGGACCAGCTATTAAATGTAGTATGGAAATTGGACTGTCTCCGAAGTCTCCAGAACCTAACTTGACAAAATATATGCAACAGTGAATTATTACTTTTAGCTTGTAACCTAAGGCTGCAATGCAGGGATCTAGAAGGTAGAAACCAATTAATCAGCAATCTAAACTGAGAGCAATATTCACTTTTAGATGCCTGGTGAACACAAGTAAGGACACAAAAAGGACTTACAGAAATTGTAGGTCACTGCAGATAGCAGCACTCAAATCTGTGAAGGTCTCAGTGTTAAATGCAGAAGTGGTGGAACAAGATAAATAACAAGAGTTTAATTATAGCAATAATAATAAAAAACAATAATAACCTACAATCAGATGGATAATAAATTATGGACAGATGGTAGTTGGAATCTGCAAATATTTCACTGGCCCATCTGCCTTCCTCCATTGGTTGCATTTTAAATCAGAATCCAAAAAAGATGCTTTTATTACTTCTTTTTTTTTTTTCCCAAAAACATTATTAGCATCATGTTGTGTGACTCTGTTTCATAGTTTGTTATGATACATCACCAACAGCCCTTTGTATTGTGAATTTACAGCACTGGGAAAAACACAGGGTAATTTTGGGTTTTTTTACATTTTTGTTGTAACTTCCTCCGTAAAGAGTATTTTTATTGCAGAAAATTTATTGGTAGATTCACTTCAGTCAAGCAGTAGTATGACTTTGAAAGTAAAGTAGATTTTCCTGTCCAAATAAATATATTGTACAAACATAGTAGGTACCTTGACAAACAAATAACATTCAAGGACAAAGTTTATATGCATGTTCATTTAGCGATGCTATAAAAATTACCAACAGATATTTAACTTCTTGGGTCAAGACTGGAGAATCAGATTTTTTTTGATTTGTGGTTGAAGTACAATTTCTCTTCCCAAATAAATAATATGAAGCTTGGTCTTTTGAACATAATATTTTCTATGCTTTCATATATGTTGTTCTCAGCTCGAGGAAACTGGTTCTTAACCTTAATCTGAACCTACTTAAAAATAAGAGGAAAAAATAAACAAATTCACCTTCTAAGAGTTTGTACAAGGGGATAAAACAGTAGGAGAGGGGACTTTCTTTGTAATACCGTTCTCTCTATCAGTTAGGAGGGTAAGGAAAGGAAGGACTTCAACTCACCTGAAGCAGACTGTCCATCAAAGGCACTTGCAGTTCCTTAGACATAGTCATTCATCCCCACCATCGTACTCGAGGAGAAAAGGGCTTTTATAAGAAACTTAATGAGCTTAATTCCCAAATCTGACAGAGCTCAGCCCCAGGTAGCTGAGTTCTGAATGATCTTAAATTTAACAGCTTCACAAACTTCTATGTCTTTGTAAATTGTGTGTGGGAATTGGAAAAGGGAATTGAGAGGGCATTTGTTTTGTTTCTACAGTATTCAAGGATAATAGATAAAGTTAAGGGTCAGTTTTCTTTGATTTATACACTCATGCCAAACTAATATGCTAATATCTTAAATCAAGGCATATGAATTTGCATATAGTGGTGTTCTATATCCCACTGAGATCTTCACTGCCCCAGTGTTCTGTGTTCTCCTTGCACTTCAGTTTCAAGGGCTTTTTAACCTCTGGAAGAATTTATTATGTGTTTCCCAGATGGAAAGGAAAAAAAATAAGCAAGTTTATTTTAACATATCTAAAAGAATTATTAACCTTTCACATGTGAAACACAAGACAAAATCTGTGGTATTGATATGCCAAAGAAATTTTGGTGATGAATTAAATTTGCAATTGAGAGATTTACCTATATGTTAAGGGATTTATAATAAATTCACACAAAGGCATTAAACAGTAAAAAATAACCAGGAAGCAAGGAACATCTATGAAGGCTTTTTGCCCCAGTGATTTGCTTTTTTTGAGAAGATAATGTGTTTCAGACTTCAAACAATGAAGATTTTGCAGAAAATATCTGTTTGCTGAAAGTAGCACTGTACCTGTGTCCCAGTTCATTCAGAACAATGACACTTTTTGTTTGTCAGCTCTGAGAATCAATCACCCCACGAAATAAGGAAGCAGATGATTAAGGAAAGTCATCAAGAAAGTCTAAAAAAAACCCCAAATCAAACAAAAACCCCTATGTATTAAGTTAGGGGTACTTTGAAAGAAATACAATTATCTTTCCATGTATTTTTATCTACAGTCACAAGATGCAACCCAAGAAAATTAAACCTTCAGGAGAAAATGTAGCCTACTTTCAAAGACAGAGTTGCCAGAAACCTAAAAGGAACTAGATTCCAGAAGGTAAGATGACTTGGGGAAAATTACAAACCATTGAAAAACTCCGAGAACTAAGGTTGTTGAACCTGTGATAAATAAAAAAGACTTAAGAAACACAGTGGAGAGAGGGTAGAGATACTTGTTTTGGAGGACTTCTAATGAATCTGATAATGATAAAAGAGAGTTTATTTTGAAGGCAGCAGCTGAATTTTTATATGCTGTTCTTAATAATGAAAGATAGAGAGTTAATTTGGGATTGATTCAGAAGTGGACTGAAAAAGACCACTAGAATGAGTTTGGTGTAAGATGGGAAATCAGTATCTTTCCTGAAATAAATGTGTGATTTTCTGCAGCTTCCGAATTTCAAAATCTGTTTAACTGAACTGTTTACTCTTGTTGAGTATTTATTTATTTTGTGAATACTTTTAAGATGTAATTACAAATATGGAGAGATTAATTATTCAGATGTTCCAAATATTGGTAGCTTCCTCTGAGACTATGATACGTGCCTTTCAAAATACGCATGCAAGAGATGATTTTCTAAATGCTTAAGTTAACCTTTTTGCATTACTTATATATAATTAGATATAACAATGAGTAGAAGTGGCGATTGTATGCTGTAGTTTCTATTCTGTCCTCCCACCATCAATTTATTCTATCAAAACTACAGTATCTTCTAAGATTCAGCCTATCTTTTCTCAGAGCTCATCCTCCTAGGAACAGGTCATATCCTGAGGCTGTAATACTGAAACAGGTCACAGAGCTTGACACATGCTAGAGATAAGATTGTGCAACCTGAGTTACTTTAAATTTTGCATGTTTTAAATGTAAAAACTGACAATGCTTTGGATGTTTTGGTTCACATCCCTCCATTTTAATTTCATTTACCTGTTTCCTTGCCACATAAGGAATCTGACTTGTATGCGTGCTAGTTAATCATATCCACTTAATAACACTTCTATAAATTCAATTTATTTCACCATAAGCTGTGCTATTTTAGTACAGTGCTTCTTTTCACACTCTTCTTTCTCTGCAATACAAGTCTGCTTTCTGTCTCATTGTCTTTCAGTATATGAAAGATAGGATTTAACAGAAGATGTCAGTCTCTCTCCTTACCACCCTATTTAATGTCTAGATATTAAATCTTAATAATGTTGTTCTTACCTACATGAAGAACACTTCCCTGAAACATTTTCCCTGTTCTTACCATAGTTCTAATTTTTTGATGATGTCAAAACTCCATTGACTACCTCATGACTGGCAGTTCCCTTTTGTCACTGGCTCTTCTGCCATGGGAAGACCATTGCCCATCCTTTTAAATTGGGAGAAATACTTTAAATTATATTTTGAAATATGTTCTTTAAGTTGTAAGCTATACTCTTTCTGTGTATAGATGAGTTTCACATAAATCTTGTTTAGAGTTCATATTTTATGTCAGGAGGGCAAAATTAAAACTTTTTTGACATGTATTTTTATGATTTTTTATTTTTTTAAAGAAGTTTGCCAGTAATAGCCTTCTGGTTTTGTTGGTGTTGGGCTTATTTTTAGTATAAATGTACTTACCCTCCATGATTAAGATTAACATCTATTCTTCTGATTTAAGGCTGCCAGACAATAATAATGATTGCATACCTTATATTCTGGTATTTTTTGCAACACCACTTCTCAGTTAAACTGATGAACCAGTCATTTGAAGTCTGTGGAATGATATATCGTAAATACAACAATTCATCTTTTCTCATTTCCCCCTCTGCGTCATTACAATAAAAAAATGATGCTTTTGAGACTGTGGGAACAGGCAGACAGAGTGGAATTCTCATAGCATTTATACACTTTTTTTCTCCCATCATTCCAAAAACCAAACACGTATGAGGAATCAGTTCATTGACTAATACTGTGTATTATAATTTCAGTCTCTTTTATGTTTAAAAAAGAGTCTGATACACAATATTTTTATTCTAGTCTTAGAAATTAATTGATTTTTTTTCACATTAGTCTTCTGGGATTTAATTTAGGTGCAAAATAGTAATTGATCCTCATTCTTTATGTAAAAATAGATAAATTAAATTTCCTCATTTAGTGTATTAAAGTATTAAATTATATTCTACTAATATTTTAAAGAAGAGCTTCCTGGTTCCTTACAGACTTTGTTGGATAATGAGTGGGCTAGTTTTTCAGGAGCCAAATGTGGGCTGCAGTGCATCGCTCCATGCATGATACATCTTAACTAACCCAAGGCATCTCTTCCTTGTTTGAAATAAAGCTTTCAAGTGCAATCAAAATGTGAATAGAGGAAAAGATTTCCATATATGATTCTCATCAATTAAATATCAGTTTTTCCTTCCAGTTTATTAGAGAAGAGGTAGTCAAGATAATCAACTTGTGCAAGTCAAGATGATTTTTGTGCAATGCACACCTAAGCTTTCAGGTTCTTGATGACACAATATGATGGACAGTGAATACATAAATGGGTTTACTAAGAGGTGAAATGCAGACATAATCTTCAGATAAGATTAGAAATGGAAGAGGGTGGCCTACTGGATGAGATAGCACTCTACCTTGACCTGTTCTTAAACTTTTTCTCTGTTTGGTGTCAGTGGTAACAGTCAGATAGGAGACTGTGATAAATGAATATCTGGGCAGACAACAAGGACTGTTCTTCTCTCCATTACTTTTTACTTTGCAATGCAACCAATGTAATAGTCAAAAAAATGAGTAGTCACTGATGTCATGAGACACAATGTCAGCTGGAAATTCCACTGTCTCTTGTAGTGTTTCCTCTGTGATCAAGGTAACGCTTCAGCCTACTCCCAACTGCATCCTCTGGATAGCAGGAGAAGTTTTTACTTGTGTGATATGGTAAAAACAACAGGTTTGGTTTCTTGTCCTGCTCCAACTGTGGTGATCAAGCACAAGATGTAATGCCCCAGTCTGCTCGATGGGTTTAGAGGAAGGTAGTTGGATTTACTCTGGGCTGTGTGTGGGAGGAACAACAAAATTCTCAGGAGGTTCAACAAAAACTTTTACTTGCAAACTTTGGAACATTCCAATGGAATAAGGTACTTGGCAAATCTTGACTTGCGCCAGAGGCAAGTAAATGCCCTAGCGCCCTAGTCATTTACCTGCAATTCTAACATAGTCCAGTGCCACTTTTTTCCCTAGTCATGAAAATGCTGTTTAAGAGATTCAGAAGTTGATATTATTCTGTGTATAATTGTTATTTGAATTGATCCCGCAACCTTTCCAATTTAATAATTATTAAAGTGATAAGTGCAGTATTTTATGAACGCTGTCTTAGTGAAGGCCAGATTGCAAATTTCTCTTGCGTGCTCTAATGATGATTTTTAATTCTAGTCAGTAAAGTTATATGCTCACCTCTAGAAACAGCTCAGGATTGAATGGCCATGCAAATCTGCTTTCTGCATTAGTTAACCAGTGATGACTTATTAGATGACAGTGCAGAACAGTTTAATGGCAAAGAAATGTGAAAATAACATAAATTAATATTCATGCAAGCATTGTTTTATATTTGCGTATGTGAATATTCATTGTATAACCATTTTCTCTTAGTTTCTCCCCTCAAACTATGTAAGAAAAACTGATATATAACAACGAGATAGGAGATAAATGATTAAAATATTCTACTATATACTTCATTCTAACTCTTTTGCCAGAATATCTTAAATGTGCTAAAGGTTTACTTGGGTTCAAATGGAAGTAGTAGAAGAAGGTTACTAATTATGTGGGAAAAAGGTTCTGGCTCAAGAACAGCAAAGACCTGAAGACTATAAGAACAGCTGAGAGTGAATGTGTCACATGGAGCTACTGTTTCCTTCTCCCAAGGATCTCCTAGTGCCCACAGTTAAAAGCTGGATACTGGATCTTTAGATTAAACAGTATACTAATTGTAATAGTCTTGTGGTTTAGAGAACATTCCTCCTTCAATATAAGATTCTTTTTGTTGTTGTTTAAATATACTTTGAAATTCCCATTTAGAATGGTGTCAAGAGAAAGGATGTTCAGCCAGATAAACTTTTAGGTGGTTGGATTTATTTCCCCATCTTCATAATAACTGTGATCTTTCAAATATGGGACAGAAAATGCAGCATGCAATTTACTTGAAATTGAAATTTACCTTACTTTCTGGAAAAGTTACATTTCATACAAAAAACCCCAAACAAATAAGAAAAAAGCAAACAAAAAACCCCCAGACAAGCAACTCTTCATAAAAAAGATTTATGAAGACACTAGGAACAAATTTGAAAAACAAACAAGCAGAGAAAATTATGATCTGACTTTTGGTGGAGAAAAAAAAAAAGGAAAAATTATCAGATAGCTTTTTCGGAAAATACTCATCAATCAAGAATCGAAATTACATGGCAGAGACGAAATTAAAGATGCAGCAATCTGAACTCTATTGTTGAAAACCTCCAAATATCTTGAAAGTTCTTATTCATCAGTGTACCTTCTCTTACTCAGGTTTCTATTAATTTTTACTCATACTCTATTTGAAACACAAAAGCAACTGCAGATTTTTTTACTTCTGCTTAAGAGTATAACTTGTATCACAATTTAATTCTACCATATTGCCATTTCCTTTCAATATAATGTCATTAACATTCTCAATATGCTTTTGCTCGCAGGATAAACTCTTACTTTGCTCAGGCCTCCTGCCAATGCAATTCAATGGGTCAACTTCAGAAGAATTTTGGCATCAAAATAAGCACGCTGAGATCTGTCCATGTTAGTATCTATGCAGATGGCATCTGCATGATAAGGATTTTTTTGTGAGCAAACGGATAGTTAGCCCTATTTAAACCTTGCTCTCATGGCAGCGGTTCAAGACTAGCAAATTTAGCCATGTCCTCAGAGAACAAAATACCAAATGAGAGCTGAATTCTGTGTAGGAAGTCTGCTGAATTGGCTTGTAATTGCTTCAAGAAGCATCTAGCTCTTGAAATCTCTTGTTCATATTGGTTGTTTTTAGATGCTCCTTTTTAATTAAGTTGTGGGATAGACACTGATATTATATAGTGTAGATCTGTCTTATGTTCTGCAATAGTTCAGATTAGATGCTTTCAATGCTCCGTGACTGCCTTAAAACCTAGTACAGATCTTCTATCCCTGTTAGTATTTCACAACCTGTATAGTACATACAGCAAACCAAGACAGAGTAATTTAGACTTGCAGAAAATAAATTTGCACTTTGACAGTAGCCAAAAATAAATGTGTAGAAAGACATGGATCTATTAGAGAAGGTTCAGAGGAAGGCTGAAAAAATGATCAGAGGGATGGAACACCTGTCCTATGAGGACAGGCTGGGAGAGTTTTGGTTGTTTAACCTGGAGAGGAGAAGGCTCTGGGTAGACCTTATTGAGACCTTTCAGTACTTAAAGGGGGCTTATAAGAAAGATGGGGAGAGACTTTTTAGTACAGCCTGTTGTCATTAGGACAAGGGATAATGGATTCAAACCATATATACATTTGTGGAAGAAATATACAAAAGAAATTTTTTTATTATGCGGGTAGTGAAGCACTGGAACAGGATGCCCAGAAGGTGATATATCCCCATCCCTGATAACATCAAAGACCAGGTTGGATGGGGCTCTAGACACCCTGATCTCCTTGAAGATGGCCCAGCTTACTGCAGGGGGGTTGAACTAGATGACCTTTAAAGGTCACTTCCAACTCAAATAATTTTATGATTCTATGAATATAAGAACACAAGGTTTTTGGATATTTTCTTAAGCTGCAACATTTGTGATTCAAATGTACACATACTGAAGATAACATCTTTGGGTTTAATAAACCTGAATTATCTTTCTTCTAAAAATGTATTCAATTCCTTTCTGAATCCATGTGATCTTTCAGTAATCAAGCATCATGTGGAAAAGAATTCCAATATTTAATTATCGTCATGTGAAGAAGTGTCTCTTCTTGCTTATTTTGAAACTACCACTTAGTTTAATTTGTTCGCTATCTCAAGTAGGGACTTCATACTCTGTTCACCTATTAAGTGCTACTCATGATTGTGTAGACTTCTATCACACCTCTTTTTTGTGCTAAGGAGTCCTGGTCTATCTAGCTCTTCCTTCAGTGAAGACTATGTCTGGAATTATTGGTACCGGCTCAGTGAAATGCTAGTGCCCAGATGGTAGCTTCTGGAAGAGAAATTTTCAGGCAGTTCCAGTTCTTCCTGTGAATCATATCTTTTCTTTCCTGAAAGAAAATGACATTTCTATGTTCTTGACCTAGCCTACTGCTTTTGCCTTGTATACAGCCTCTCACACTCTTAAATTCTAAGCTTTGAGGACCATGTAAACTGATTTTTTCTTGGCTAGCATTCTACAGTCAACAGTTTTATAAAGATTATGACTACTATTATAAAGATTAGTTCTGGCATTCTCAGAACTAATAAAAGTCTTAGGTTTGTGTATCAAATAGTGTTTTAAAAGACCCTTAAACAGTTTCAACATTTGTTTCTATTTAAAGAAAGAAGCCATTGGAAGGAGCAAGACCAAAGCAACAGTGTAGTGCTTGGAGTACACAATTCTGAATCCTTTCAGACATATTTTCAATGGGAAGAAATAAAACCAATCTCTTCCTCTATTTTTTAACACAGATTACTTCAAAACAAATACCATTGATTATTCTGTCATGATTCGACTTACAAAGTTGCCTCTACAGTAGATTGCCTGGAAATTGGACCTCTGCTTCATCCTGGAAGAGTACTCACCTCTCACTGCCTCAGACTTCTTTTAAAATTGTGTGGGTCTGTTAAACAGGAGGGAAAAAAAGAAGACTAAGTACCTGCTGAGGAGTCCATCTGTCAGGTGGTGATGCTAAATTAACTTTCTATATCAAAGTAGAGCTCTTCTTCCCTGGTGAAGAGTAGTTGCTCTGGATTTTCAGAAAAAATATCAGATTTTCCTCACTGTGTAATATTGGGACTATAAGGTTTTTTTATATTGTTACCTTCTGTTTGGTTTAGATTTTTCTCCTGGTTTATTATTTTTAAGGTGCCTGTGTGGTTTTCAAAGCCTGTGGGCAGACATATCGTGCTTCAGAAGTCAGGCACCCAGTTCTGCTAAACTAGGCATCAGTGCTCTAGATACATCAAATGCAGGACAGTAAAGCTCTGACATTCAGCTTGAGTGAATTGGCAAAGAGCAACTGAGACTCTCTTTCCAGCAGCACTTAGATATCTTCCTAGAAGAGAGGTTACTTCTCTCTCGGACCAATATTCAGTCCAGCAGAGACCTGGCCTCACTTGCAGCCCTGAAGTACCCAGTACCTCCCTGGAAATGGGTTTCTGGCAGTTCTTACTCTTGCTGTTGTAGTTATGTGTTCTTTAATTCCAATTTAAAACAGATGAAAGGCCCTGGGAGTTGATATTGACAAATAACTACCTCAAGTATTGAACATTTCAAGATCTTAAGGATGTGAAGCTTACTTTTCTTGAATTTGTTTCCTAAACTTAGATTTCTGGAATTAATTTGCAATACCACTGGTTGCCCAGCTGTTCTGATATTCAACTGAAAGATGAATAGTAGGCAATCTTTGCCTGTACTTTACGTATCCACATTAGTTTCAGTGTCTCACTTGTAATAGGGTATCTATTTCAAAGCATTTCTTCTCCCCACTCTTATGGCAGTTGGTCTTTTTATTATCTGAATTGTTATGCTATAGAGGTATTAAACTTTTTGCTACATCTGAAGAAAAACAGAAAAATTACATCTGAGTTATATTTATTCCCATTGACATAGCTGCTTTCTTTTTCTGGAGGGAAAAATTGAACTTCCAGAGATCTTGCTAGGCATAAAACTGCTGAAGCAGGGTCAGGTATTTCAATGTAGAGATAAAATGTTAATAAATGGGGGCCATTGTCCCACACTCAAAAATTTATGCACTACATCAATATGGGATCATTCTTTTCTTGGTTAAATTCATCTAGTAATTTCTGACTATATTCATTGCCCAAGGATATATTTCTTTACAGTAAAATATCACTAGCTGAGCATTTTGACAGAAGAAATGCAGACTACAATCTATAACCTACACAATAATAAGTTAATAGAAAGTTGCCCCTTGGAAGAAATGCTACAGAGTATATAAAAATATAATATTCTGTTTCAATTACTTATGCTGAATAGTGTTGGAAGAAATCTTGACTGGAATTCTAATGTTATTTCTGAACTTCTCCATTCTTGCTCCTCTAAGAACACAAAAGCAATGATGTATTGACAGTCAAGGAAATGCAAGATTAATAGTGTTACAAAAACCTTGAGATGATCAAAGTAAATTTTGAGAGCACATACTTCTCTATATTTTGTACAGTTCTAGACACACCGTTGTAATAAATATCTTGACCATGGCATCAGTAATTAAAGGAGAACACAAGTTAGAATGATTATTACCCTTCCCCCAATTTGACTCTTTTAACAGAAATCTCTCTAAGGCCATTGTAGTTTTGGGTCATCAATAACACTCCCTTCAAGAACTCTCTGTTATAAAAAAATAAAAGACAGAAAAAAATAGCTTTTCTTGAAAGTGTTTATGTACAAATTGTAATTCTAGAAAATAAAGTTTCATAAAAAATAGAATTAAAATACTTCTTGATCGGTGTTGGGATTCATACAAGTAAAATAATTCTGGAATGTTTAGAAAAAAAATCATACTGCAACATTTGATTTATGGAGACTATTTAGCAAGAATGCCTAAAGACATGCTTGGAAAGAACTACAAATTGCAAAAATGGGCTATAGTTATCTTGGACCGCATTTAGAGGAAGTAACAAGTAAGAAGATGTTTTCCCCACTTTCTGCGGGTAAAGGAACAGACTTATAAGGGAATACTACATGAATGCTAGATTGCTACAGTTCTAATACCATGTTTTTCACTGGAAGGAAATGTTGGAAAATTGTAAAATGTCAGAAACCTTTAGAGACATAAAAAATATTTAATGTTTACTGAGAACCTTTAAGAGATCAATGTACTTAACAAAAAGAGGAGTGAGGAGTTATTTGATTACAGTTTCTAACTACCTTCACAGGGAAAAAGTACAAGATATAAAAGAACTGCTGTGCCTTTTGCAATAGGATATGTCTATCTCGTATTGGCCTCATAAGCCACCAGCGTGCTTGTAACGAATGTGGATAGAGCCTTCCTAAATCTTCGTTTGCGAAGCCCAGCCATGACAGGCCTAAATACCTGCTTTTACAGGAACTTGATCTCAAAGTACGGCTAAGTGGAGCACTTAGTGTTTAAAATGGCAGCAAACTTGTGCTCACGATATTTGTAGATAGATCCATCCTGAGCAATTCCTTTTATCCCTAACTCTTCCACACCGGCTTCCTTGGCAACTACTTACCTAACTGCCTACAGAGACTCTATTTTAAAATGCAAATGATCATGTTGCTGGAGACACCTTTACTTCTCTGACACCTCTAAATATCTTTCTTTACCGTTTGCCACAGACCCTGAAGCACTGTCCCTTTCCTACCCTCCCTCCCTTCCTCTCCCCCATCTCCAGCTGGTGTCTTCTTTTGCTATCTTCTATTCTTCTGTCCTCCTGTTTTTCTCCACCTCCACATATGCATTTAGAGAAATATCTACTACATTTCTTTAGCTGTGTTAAGTTTGTATTTTCTCTTCCTCACAAAGTATTTGAAAATATACTTGTGTTTTCATTAAAGGCCATAAAATATCCCTAATTATGCCATAGAGAACAAGGCAGCAAAACCCATTTTTTAAAGTATTGAGTTGTGGTCACTCATGGGAACCCATCCCTTTAGCCAAACGAAAGGGGTGTAGACCGTGTGTTGGAATCACAGCTCTTTGTTAGTTAGATGGTGTTACTACTGTTAAATAAACTAATAAAGTCTTTCAGGAAGAATGAAGGCTTGGTTTTTTGTGTATTTTAATTATGATATCTGCACATGGTGGTTTGTCCCTATGGCAGTAGTTTCCAGACTTGCCAGCAGTTATGCAGAAAAAAGGAAGAGAGACTGGTGTCTGCTTCTAAATGTCATACCTTCACTGTGTGAAGAACTCATGATGATGCCAAGGATATTATATCCTTGGACCATAGCTGTCTATTATATGGCAGAGAGTAATAAGTTTTAACAGTACCACAGTACAGAAAACTCAGCACCTAAATCATGTAAGACTTTTCTTTACAGTGGTATTCTGGTGATTGCATATGTCTATTTTTAAAGAAAATGTAGGACAATGTACTGGATTCTCTTTCTGTGTTCCTAAAAAACCTTCTGCTAAACAGCTTGTCAGTATCTTCACCATCTAACCTGAGGCATGAGTGGCTTATTATATTAATTAAGGCACCATTATGATTAATAGTTCTTTGTGTCAGTCAAAGGGAGATAACACAGCCAAACAGCTCCAGACGTCCAGCAACTCTCCACAGTAGCCTGGCAAGCACACCTAACTCTCAATTTTCCTTAGATACTCTTAATGTTCCATTGTGAAGGCCACCTAATCATGTCATTCCTCAGACACAAGTAATTCTGGTGCATTTCTAACTGTCCTAATTTGTCCCAGCCTCAGATGCCAGTTTGTAGATGTGTACCTTTCACCTCCCATCTGGGACCTTCAGAACTCTCAGCTGAGTGTGTAGTTTCCATATGTACTTAACCTTTGGGATGAAAGAGACTGTAGCTCTGCTGTCTGGCCACATCATCACTTCAGTCTTTATTATAGGTACATTAATACATCACGAGCTCTTTGGAGTCAGTGGGTCATAAGTGTAACAGGACAAAAGCAATCTCCTACCAACCAGTGACCATGGAGGACAGTGTTTCCTACCCATCGTTTTTAATTTCACTGGTTTAAAAGAGACAGAATATGTCTGTCTGATGTGGATATATTGCAAGCCAGAGGTTGTACCATCTGAACAGGCTTTCAGTCATCTAATTAGACTGGATTTTCTTCTAAAATAATAAACACAGGCACTTCTCTGCTTGCAAAAGGTTATCACTCAATACCTATTTTGGGATGGCATGTGCTGAAGACAGAACACTCTGTTTAGCAATGGCAGAATGGACTGACATGTCCATGACATGTCAGGAGGAGAATAAAGTTTTGGAAAACACCAAAAAAATCCTTAAATGGATCTTATATGCCAAAGTAAAAACAAAACCAAAAGCAAACAAGCAAAAAAACCCCAATCAACTGGACAAAAAGAAAAATAAACCTTCTGCTATTTTTTTTTACCTATTTTATTTTGAGCTATTTTTGGACAAAAGAAACCGTGAAGATCTCATGCAGAAATTGTTCTGTATGCTAAGTCACACTAAACCAGCATATCTACTCATCTCAAAGTTTGTTTTTCTGGTGATTTTATATAATTTCTGTAAAAAGTATTTATTATTGGCAAAAAAGTGATCAGACGGGCATAATATAGTTTTGTCTTTATTTTCTGCAAACTTCGTCTGGTTTTTTTCATGACTGTTGCAAAGCTCTGGTATCACAAAACAATTATTTTAGATGGCAGTTAAACCTGTTTTGAGGATGCAATACTGTACAGCAAGTTCTCCAGGAACTATGTATTTCTGTGAGGGTTTTCCTATCAGCTACAGCTTCAATATGTTTTTTAAATGGCTTGATGAATATATGTGTCCCATGTGTTTGAATGCTTTTGTCATGGATTGTATCTTTTGAGAATGAACTTGGTACATCATCTGTGTGTCCTTGTCATTCTCCTCACTGTCTCTGTTCATCTGGGGCTGGAATAGCCGTTATCACCTCATTATGTGGTTGTTCAAAATATCTGCAAGTATTTCTTTGCACTTTTATTAAAACATTCCCTGTATCAGTTTGTTGCAAGAGGTAAATGGATAATCTTGTAGCCACTGTGTAGGGTTTGAAATTGCTCTGTTCAGCTGTAATCTGGTTTTCCAGGACCCGTCCTTGTTCTCAGTGAAAATGTTTTTATCAGCTTGTTAGTGCTGTATATCAGCTAGTGTGCAGATAGGATGATGCTATCTCAAGATAAACCTGATATTCTCTTGTGAATGCTTGTTAATACAGATTTTCTTATCTGCCATTTTCTCTTCCTAATTTTGATGAAACTGTTAACCCATGTGTTTGACTTAGTGATGTTTTTTTAACACCTTTTTTTTTTTTTTGTGAATTGTAATTGAGGTTCCTTCACTGTTTTCTAGTTAGGCTGTTTTCAGCAGGAGCACTAAGCATGAGCATGCTATTCTTAGGTTTTCTGAAATCAGCACTTATTTTCCCCTTTCAGCTTTTTTTACATATTTTATCTGCTCTTTTCCTAGGTGTAGATGAAAAAAGGACCTAATTTTGATCAAACCCAATACTTTTCTTGGACTTCGGCAGTTCCTAAGTATTATTATTTCATTCTAAGTGGAATATTTTCAGTTTCTTTCTGACAAAATAAGTTAATACTTCCAGGAATTTCTTGCCCACTGTGTACAATAAGAGAGATACTTGTAGGTTCTCTTAAATTCTATCTTCCCCCAAGGTATTTAAATGGATTTGTAAACCTTCTTTCTATTATTTTCAATCTTCAGACAGTTCTCTGAGATGAAAATAAGAATATTTTCCAGGTACTCTTCATTTATCTCTTGACTTTCATATGCTGACAGATTTCCAAGTAAAACACCAAATCCTTGCTTTGTGTGGGCTATGGTTGCTTGTGACAACATGTTGTGCTGTCCTTTTTATATATCAGGAAGCCAGATTGTGACCAAGGATATAAAATTTAAAGTAGAGCTCACTCTCTTAGACTTAAAGCACAATAGCTTCATCAGACACACCTAGACCAAGATCCCTTTGGTAATTAGATATAATTAATTTTAAACAAAATTTGAAGATATGTTACTTTTGTAATTCTGAGTCGTCCCTTAAATCAATCCCTTAAAGTCAAACCTAGGAGACCTATGTCTAAAATTGCCTTTAGTGAATATGAAGTCTTTGACTTTTTATAGAGAATATAATTAGAATACTCTTGCTCACTATCAAGATATATTCTAAAGATTTCTGTGTATGTCTTAAAAACCTTATGTGATAAATCCTAGAGTATGTGAGGCTTCATGACTTTGGTAAGTACATCATGTTGTTAAAGAACATATTTCATCAATGGGAAGGTATTTTACAAAAATCTATGAACTGGAAAGGTTTAGTTCTTTTAACCCATATTTCTGTAGGTTTAAATTATCTAAAAGAAAAAAAACAAGAGGCAAATGAAAGCTGATCTCTGAAATCTGGAAAATCAAAAAACCTGTGAATCTGCTTTTAAGAATGGTATTTGGGTTATCATTATATTCATTTTATGTTTCTCTTCTCTTTTTTACCAGTCACAAAAAAGAGCAATGTCAAGAGAAAATCATTTAACAAAAGTAATACCTCTATAGTTGCTTTGATATTGATCTCTACCTTCTAATATTTCTTTCCGACTTTAGCCTTTGGTCTCCAATGCATTTTACAGTATGAAATGTTGACTATATATTTTTCTATACATATCAGAAAAAGTATTAACTACTTTAGCCTTTACTTAGTCTTCTGCACAGTGACCTCTGAAAATCTTAATGTTTATTTCCCGTAAATCATTGTTCTTATTGACACAATGTAATTTTTACTGGAAGGGCTGTTTTGGGGGAGATTTCTTTAAGGCGCAATTTCTTTAAAGATGGTTCTTGATCATTTAAAACAAAGGATCATTTACTCAAGACTTTTTTAGCCTACTTCAGTCTCTGCTGAGCATGCTTTTATTTCTCACTTGAATTTTGAGTTAGGTGTATATTAAAGAAAGGAGGTTTTGCCCTCTGTCACTTGAGCCTCTTAAAAAAATCCCATCCATCCCATCTTCTCAGATCTGCTATTGCATGTTTTCTTGATAAAAGTTAATGTTTCAGAGAATTCCAAAATTATTTTGCAAGCTACACCTAAAACAGAAGCAGGTCTTCTGAGCATAAGGTGTCACTAGTAGAGGAAAGGGTTGTTTTCCTGAGTGTGCTATATATAGAGTGCTACATAATTTTGTTGTACAGTGTTCCTATTCTAATTCTAAAATGAAGGTAACATATGAATATTGCATTCTAGGTCACAGCAAAGATCTAGTGGAGATATATAAGTCTCCAGGAAGAGGACACCTGAGGAAGAGGAAAACAAACATATAGGATAATGGTCCCTAACACACATTCTGAGCTGCAGAGGATTCCCAAGACTCTTGTATTTTCTCTTGGTGGCCCCCCATGAATGTCAGTTCTAAGAAACTGTCTGGTCAACCTTTTAACTCAGAGAAATTATTTACATTCACAAAATCTTTTGCCAGGAGGACTAAACTTTTTCCTGGTGGGTAAGGAACTGTCTCCTTTCCTAACAGAATATTTGGAAGGACAAGAACATTGCATATTTTATTTATTTATCTATTTATTTATGTATGTAATATTATCTGACACTTAACCCGAAATCTTTCATAGAACAACCTATAATAAGACTATATTTTTGCTTCTGAGTGACATTGGTCAGCTGAGAGCCTCTCATTTTGTATATGAATCTAATATTGCTTTTCCCTGTGTGTATCAATTTACACCTACCTGCACTATATTTTGTCTGCTATTAGAATATCCAGTTACTCAGTTCGTAAGACCCTTCACAATCTGCCATCATTCCTTAGTGTGCCGAACTACTTTACATCATCAGCACGGGCACTTCTTCAATGTCCTTACCGGGCTATTTATGAAGGTGTAGAATAAAACAGAACTCCACCACTGATCTCCCCACACCACAGGAATGCTCCCCACACTCCTGCTTTCCATTTCTGTTCTCTCAACCATTCATTAATTATCTTTTGTCCATGAAAGGATTCCCCAGATGCATGCAATAGCTGCTTTTTTTCCTTAAGAGTCTGCAGTGAAGATCACTGTGAAGACTTTGGAAATGCATACAGGCTATATGAACTTAATCGTTTCTGTCTCTGTGATTGTTGACTTCAGGGGCAGAATTTCACAGAATTCTCTGGATTTCATTTACACCGAGGTATTTACAAAGAGATTCAGTAAATTTATCCTTTCCTATGCTCTTTACTGATCTACTTCATATGAAAATGGTTGGCATTTTATTAATTTTTTTAATTTAAGATTATTAAAAAAATGCTATCATCTAGCTTTCATGTAAAGAGCTTTAAGTGAGAGGCTGCCTTCTAGATTTAGTAGTTCATATATTTCATAACTGAGTTTATTTGAACTCTTAGGTGAATATCACTTAGTTCTGGTGAGTGGGTGACATTGGGTTTGCCTCTTTGTGTGCAACCACAATGGTTCAACTTCAAGTATAGCCTCCCCAGAATCCTTTCATCCCCAAACCTTTTAATTGATTCCAGATGGGAACTTTCACCACAAAATGGTGAACATCAGTTAAAATAATATATTCAGCTTCTGCAAAATTATTCAGCTTCTGAGAGCTCCTTTATATCTCCATGTGCTGTGCACATCAATACCTAATCCTTTGTTCCAAAGGATTACAAGAAAGTTATGAAAGGAGCTTGATTGTCTTGTTAGCTGACTTCAGAACTTTTTTTTTTGTGGTCTGCCTATTACAATAATATGAGTTTATCTCTTACTGTGTATTTGGTTGATTTATTTGGTCTTTGCTGTCCCCCATAATCATACAGCATCTACTTATTTTTAGTAAATGCTAAGGTTCCAAGTCATCAGGTGATTCCAGGATATTTTAACTGTAAAAAATATTACAAAACTTGCAACAAATTTGCATGAAAAAGCAAAACCAATAAAAAAAATTCTTGCATACAATTATGTTGTTTTATTTTTCAATGTATCTTAAAAGCTTTTTAATGTCTGCTTCTTAGATTATACTGTTTTCAGATTAATCGATAAGAAGCATTTCTAACTTAAGGTATTTCTAAGAATTTCTAAGATAACATAACACATTCATTATTTATTTTGATCCCCAAATGCACATACTATGTTTTTTCGCTGTGAAGATCTGTAAGTATATCCATTTTGCAAACCATTATGCTGAGTATCCCACCTCTTAAATCTTTCTCCTTAGCTACTTGTCATTGCCTTTCTTCTGGACATGACTGCCCACATCAGGGCTTATGAAAGATATTATGTGTGTCTCCCTCATTAGTTGTAGTGCGAAATCTTCTACATTAGTTGACACTGTCATTGCAGACGGCATGAGCTAAGCAGGAGTGACTTTGCCTTAAAAGGGAACAGGAGCTCTGCACATTCTTCCTCATAGTCTGCAGAGAAGCATCTGGAATAATAGTGTTTTCAAACATATTCTCTACAGATATCTATCAGTAACATGATAAAGTTATTGAACAGTTGCTGCGTGACCCGTACTTAGTCTATCACTCATTTTCAGACCTTTAATCTTACCTACTGATAAAACATCAAGAATTTTTGACTATTGTATGTTTGTGATCCTGCTCCTATTTGTCAATTCAGATGCAATGTCTTTATGGACTGTCCTTCATCATCTCAGAGAAACAAACCTACTTAAATACCTGTCTTAGCTTAGGACTTTGTTGCCTTTGATTTTGTACACGGTACTAGGTAGTGATATTCAGCAACAAAACATTAACTTTCATTCTGAGTATATGTTAATAATATAACATTCCATATTTCAATGAAATCAATTTTTCTAAATTGCTGCAATGATATCCACATATTCACAGCTATAAAGAAAGGCAAAGTCTAACTTCTTTTCCAAATCATGTTTATAAAACTGCCTATGTAAATAGAAGGTTCAAAGTCAAGTGTTAATCACTGCTGATCTCTCAAAGTTTGGTTGGAAATCCCTTCTATTTTTAGACCATATACCTTTCAGAGATTGAAAGGAGAAAGACTACTTTTGGCTAAGTGGAAGGGCAGGGCACATTATTCTGATTTTGGCCATTTGTCACTGACTTGCAGCTTCCAATACAAGTGCCATTACTACATTTCAAATTTCCTTTCCTTCCAAGTTGTCTCATTTATCATTTGCATTCAACTGATTTGTGTCATTTTATTATTCTGTGTCTTAAGTTGAGGTATGTGGCTTTTTGTTGTTGGTTGGTTGGTTTGGATTGCATAGGTTTTTTGTTGTTAGTTTTGTTTTGTTTGTTCTTTTTTCTCTGTCCACCTCCCTGGGCAACCCATTCCAATTTCTGATTACTCTCTCCGTAAAAATTTTTTTCCTAATATCCAACCTAAACTTCCCCTGGCAGAGCTTAAGATCATGCCCTCTTGTCCTTCTGTTGGTTGCCTGGGAGGAGAGACCAACCCCCACCTGGCTACGACCTCCTTTCAGGGAGTTGTAGAGAGTGATGAGGTCTCCCCTGAGCCTTGTCTTCTCCAGCCTAAACAATCCCAGCTCCTTCAGCTGCTCCTCGTAGGACTTGTGCTCCAGTCCCTTCACCAGCCTAGTTGCTCTTCTCTGGACCTGCTCCAGCACCTCAATATCCTTCCTGAACTGAGGGGCCCAGAACTGGACACAGCACTTGAGGTATGGCCTCACTGGCACTGAGTACGGGAGAAGAATCACTTCCCTGGTCCTGATGAGCCTGGATGTGGCACTTAGTACCATGGTCTAGTAACCACGGTGGTGTTGGATCAAGGATTGGACTTGATGATCTCGGAGGTCTTTTCCAATCCGGTTGATTCTATGATTCTATGATTCTCTAAAGCAGAACATCTCTTCACCAGTCATCTAGTAAGATCTTTCCCCCTGCACTTGTGTTCTCTCCTTTACATCACTATATTACACATCAAATGTTCATGTAATTTTTTTTCTTTATGACCCAACTCTTATTCTATTCCTGGCATTTATTTTGTGATTGAATGATTGGGATTCGAGTTGGTGAAAGAGGCAATCACAAGTAAACTGACATTGCTCCATGTCATCCATGATCCTCCACCCCACGTCAGCAAAGTAATTTGTCACACTACTGATTTCTGGATATCTAGGCTAATATAAATTATCTGAAAGAAAACTATGTCAGTGCTAAGACATGATTCAGAGTACAGTTTTAACTGACTGGTCTCAAATCATTGTTAAGGAATAAAGTTAACAAAAGGGGGTTTTTAAAGTAAAGAAAACAGAAATCATGAAGTCAGTTCATATATTCACACTTTGGCTCATATATCCACACTTAAGTCATGTCAGGTTGACCCTAAGGTGGGGCATGAAGGTATAATTTTAAAGAAGGAAGTGACACAGTATATACAGCTTAAGATCTGGCTACTGTGATTTATTTCCTAAAACTTTCAAAGAGAAAAGGGGAGGAAATACAGAACAAATATTTACAGAATAGCCATACCTAAAGCAGAAAAAATATATCACAAATTTCTTTTGAATTTGTTCACGTTGTGTCAAGTTACTATGACAGGGTACAACGTAGACATAGGCCTTAGTGGAAGCAACTCATCAGGTTTCTATGAAAGCTGTATACAATAAAAATCCTGGAAAATGGTTTTGAAAACCACATATATTTATTTTGAACATTTCTGTTTTGCATTGAGCCATGGCTCAGAAATAAAATCTCAGATCTAGCCAAGAATCCAGTTCTTAACATTTCTTCATGTTTACTTGAATGGTGCATAAATAAAAAGTCCATCTTTTGAAATGATTCGGATATTGTCAAAGATCTTTGTTTTCTACCTGTTAGAGTGTATGTAGAATTATCTTCAGACTGACAGCATACCAGTTACCCAAATGCAATTTGTGCACATGCATACATTAAAGAAAATTAAATACCATATGGTGCTGAGCCAGTCACAATTTGTACTGTTTGAAAATAGCACACTTTTGAAGCCTGATGACAAATTTTATGGGTTTTCTCTTGCTAATTTATGGAAAAAGAGCTCTTAACCATTTATCCACAGAAGCACTGCCTAAGCTGCGGCTGTAAAAATTCACTGCAAGAACTATTTTTAAGTAAATCGCTGTCCATAAAACATAGAAGGTCGATGAAAAAAAGATTTTTCCTCTTAGAAGGCCTGCAACATTTTTTAAGTTTCCTGCCTTCTCTAGGTGGTGATGTGTTTTTACTCATCACAAGTGAAAACATCCCAAGCAAAGGAGTAAATTGAGCTCAGACACACTTGTTACTCTGAGTCCGACGGTTTCACAGTGAAAGAGTGAGTATTTTCTGACACAGTTTCAGGATGGTGCTTGTCCCTTCTACTGGTCAGCCAATGAAGTTGGGTGGTGCTAGCCAGAAGTTTCTTTAAATTGTTGATAAAATATCAGATTATAGTGCAGTAGAATTGTTATGAACCTCTGGATGAAAAAAGTGTCCTTGGTCGTTTGTATAAACTTCTAGAGTAACCTTTAATTCTTAGCATGAGCAATGACTTTTTGTTTACTGTGTGTGAAAACTGTAAACTACTGAAGCAGCAAATAGAGTATTTAATCTTTGTATTTTTGTAGCAAATCCATGCCCTATCTGAGACTGGAGGCACTTCGAATGAGATACTGGAACATGTGATAAGAAAATCTGGAGAGATATTCTGTATCTCCTGAGAGAAGCACAAAGCTCATACAGCTTAGTGGTGTTTAGACCCTGATCTGAGTCAGCTGTTCCAGGTCCTTGTGTAGGTAAGGGAGGAAGAAAGAAAGTGTTATGATAATCCTTAATTAATACTCAGGGAAAAGAGTGCACTGATTAATTGTTGCCTTGTCCAGGAGCACACAGGAGCCCTCTCAAGAGTGGTGACTGAATCTCGGGTTTCCTGAACCACAACTTGTTACTTGCAAGGCCATCTGTTTTGCAATACAAAGATTCAACATCTACTTCAGAAGGCAGAGAAAATGGATTTTGATACTCTTTTAAAGATGATGTTGTTTTTTTTTCCCTCTCCTTGTCTCTAATGTGGATTGGAACTTCTCTCGTTTCTAAGTCTTATGGCACAGTTCATCAATGACAGTCTGTGCTTTGTGTTATAAATGCTCTTTGCTGTTTCCCTTCTTATCTTTATATAAGAATATGGACTATATTGGAAAGCCTGTTCTAAAAAAAGAGTTGCAAATGTTTTGATATTTCTCAGATCTAAAAGTGTATATGTATACATCTGCCTAATTGGAAAATTTACTTTTGCTATTTCATGGAATCTGTTTGGCTTTGCCTCATTTTTATAGAAAAAAAAAAAAGAGATAATTTGGTAATGGCAAAAGTACTGTATTTTGTAGCCCTAAATAAGAAATATTTTGTATTTCCTTTTTGGACAATTCTAATTAAAATCATTGTATAAATTAACTAAAAATAAAAGCTGTGGTCAACAAATATAAGAATATCTACTGTAAGCAAAAACATCTACTTAATCTACTGAGATTTTTTATTTAAAAATATTTCTTATTTTTTATTTTTGCTTACAAAAATTTTTTTCATCAATTTGATTGGTCACACAGGCCAATGTTTAAGAGAAACTCAGGGGGGCTACATTAAATTGAATCCATGTTTTCTGAGGAAAAAATATATTAAAATACAGTCCTTGAACCTACATATTTGTGCAGTTGGATGCTATTATGCTAGTATGTCTCTACTTCACTGTCACAAAAACCTACCTGGAGTACTGCATTCAGCTCTGGAACTCTTAGCACAAGAAAGACATGGACATGTTGGAGCAAGTCCAGAAGAGGGCCATGGAACTGATAAAACAGCTAGAACACTTTTCCTGTGAGTAAAGGTTGAGAGAGTTGGGGTTGCTCAACCTGGAGAAGAGAAGGCTCCAGGAAGACCAGCCCAGCCCAGCTCTGGCCAAGGTAAGCCCAGGTCAGTGCAGACCCTGGGCTGCTTTACTAGGAAAGACAAAAATCTTATTTATCCAGCAACAATGATCTTCAACTCCAGTAACTGTTTTTTGGATTTTTTTACTCCATTGTGTTCTCTTCTGCTTTTATCTACCTTCATTCTCTTGAAGTGATAAAGGACTTGACAAAAATAGATAATGTTGTGTGTAATAGGATGTGGAAATATTTTATTCATTTTTTTAATTTATACATCTTGTTAACCTACATATCAATCTCCTGCAAAGGAAAAAAGTGAACTATTATCTTTGCCTATTTATGATGTATTGTCAGTAACCCTCTGAATGCTAATAGAAACATTTTAACAAGTTCTGTCTGGTTTCTTTTTCAAATCAGTTGGTATCCTAAATATTTTAATGTTGATATTGCATCCTGTTCTGTTGCAGCTCTCTGCCCTGATGCTGTAAAAACTTGTTCTAACACTGCTTGTAGACCTGAATTGTCTCTGCTATGTTCTCTACCAACTCTGACAAAGCCTTGCAAGGTGACATAGTCCACTCTTTTTTTATATCTTCTGCCAAATTGTTTTGGCATATGCCTGTGGCTTTATTTGTACTTGGCTGAGCACATGCTTTGACAGACTTTGGTTTATGAGTGGTCTTCCTGGTTTTTTGGTCTCAAAAGGAAAACAGTTTCTTAGGATTTTACTGCATTTACTCAACAAATTTCTACCTATGTAGAAATTTCTACCTACATTCTCCATCTAACAAACCTGAATGACTGACCCTTTATCTTCTTGGTAGTTCCTGATATTTTTGTTGCTTTAACCATTCTGTACATTCTATTTAGAACAAGCATACCTAGTCTTATCAATATAATTGCTTCTCCAGATGCTTAGTCTCAAATAATATCTATAATTACTTTTCTCTGCCCTCCTTTGGCTTGTGTATTTAACTTCAAAGTGAGCAATGTCCTTTTCCCTGAGACCCTGTGTCTGTCTGGAAAGGCTGGTAAAATGGTAACTGGAAGATGCCATCTGAGCAGTGGTGTTACTCCCAGGAGTGAAAGGCAGTGACACAGTTCTTCGGTTTCAATAGTTTTATACTGGTGTAACTGTTTACCACAGGCAGCTATAGCTGCAGTAGTGAGCTGCAGAGCTCTGTAGTGTATATCAGGCAAAAGTCCTGGTCTCAGGAGGGGAAATGGAAGATGACAAGCAGGCTAGAGGAAGAAGCTACAACCAAACTGAAAAGCAGTGTATCCTTCTGCAATATAAAATAGTTATTAAAGTGCAGTGAAATAATGAGCCACAATCATCAAATTACCAAGTCAACCACACATTCAACATATGTGTCAGTAGCTGTGAACATTGTGGCAGTGTGCATTGACAGAAGTCGAAGCTTTCCACTGAAATGAAGAGATAGAGAAAACAAAGTGATTTCTAATCCCCATACAGCTTTTATGATTTGAATGAACTTGATTATTTTTTCCCTTCATTAAGCTATTTATTTTCTGAATAAGAGTGTGAGGTTGCTTACTCAGCCTTCGTTTCAAAGAGTCTGGTGCCTGAGTCTCCTGTGGCATATTGTCACAGAGGTGTACTTGCAGCAGATTAAGCCACACAGATCTGAGTTTCATGATCTTTTACTGTTTGTCATCTCTAACATTCTTCATTCAGAAACTGTAATGTTTCCCATGCCTTCATTCCTTGGTCTCAGCATTGTCCCCTTGGTAGCACTGATACAGGCAGTAGATGAGTTGTCAGCACAGTTAGCATCTCCATTAAGAAATACAGTTCTCTATTGCTGCTCAAGGTCAGCATAGTCCTTGAAGTTAAATACACAAGATTTTGCAGAGGGAACAAATGTCACCTGACAGAAAATATGAAGGCAGATCATTTGCTGGAGTACACATTTTTAGAATCTTGGGTATGAAAGTTTTAACCTTGTTCCATAAATTATAATGCTGAATGTCTTCTGTGTTCTAAAATTACACCTTTTTATCTGGGGTCAATATTTATACAAGGTTTTATAGTGAAACAAGTCTTTGAAGCACAACTTTATTTTCATTTTTTAAAATTTTATTTTAAATAATAAAGGCATCCTTTAGTTAGCCTGATATTGCTAAATACTTTAGAACTTCTGAATGGGGCAGTAGATATAGTAGATATTTTAAAATTCTTGTGAAGTAATACTGTGCACTGCACTTGGAACAATAAAAATCACAAAAAAGTTGCAATTGCAATAATGCCTATGGCAAGGCAATCTCTTCAACCTTAAACAAAAAAGAATCACTTCACTGTCATTATAAAGCTATTCACTGGACTGAGGTGTTACAGAAAGGAATTATAGAAATTGTGTTAGTAGTAATCATAGTACAGTCGTGTCTGAAATCAGTTCTGACAGAGAAGGTTAAGAAGTGATGAAAGTAGATTTATTTAAAAGGCAATAATTTATTGAAGCTCCTCTACCTTTTGTGAAAGAATATATTTTGGTCATATGAAAATGAAAAATGTAGGTATTGTTACAGTTAGAGAAAAGTTGAGACAGTATAATTTTACAGATCTGCCATTTTTTCACATTTTCCAGCTCTGATTACTTTTTGATAGGTTATTTTGTGAACAAATAGTTTTAAATAACTCTTGCAGTTCTTAGTGGGTTTGAGTATGAAAGCTTAAAGATACTGGATTTGAGATGAATGAATACCAAATATTATGAGATTACATTTAGTAAAATAACATAGGAAACTGCAGATGGCACAGAACGATGTTCTTCCCCAGGAGAAACTCTTCCATCCTATTGTGGCACTATTTTCAGTCTTATGATGAGCAGTCTAAGAGAAGGGACTAATTTTGTTTCTTTGCACACAACACTAGTCTGAAATCATGACAACTGGCAGCTATAGCAGAAACTCTTACAAATTAATCAAGCTCAGTGATGAATTAGCAAAGCCATACACCAGCTAACCTGTAGGCTCAAAAAACTCAGGACAAACAGCTGTTTTGACATTTCTAGCTGGGAATCCTGCCCTCCACAATCATATTTGATGCTCAGACATGGTCTCTTGGCTGCTTGCAGTCGTTCCCATCTGTCAGGATGGCACTGTGCCCACACACAAGGTGGTATGTCAGCTTTACTAGGGTATAGGTGCCAAGTAAATTCTGCTGTTTGCAGAGCTTTGCACGTGCTGTTTCTTCAGTAGGAAGCCTCTGCTCTGTCACGGCAAGGCTGTCTCTCAACGTGACTCCTTACACTTGATTACACCTGTTGACACTTTTGCATCTAAGGCACAACACTTAAATAGTACAAGCAAGAAAGATCGGTGTGTAGGAATGGATTTAGGAATCTGTATTGCATGTACACCCCCAGGTTCATCAATCTAGACTGGAGAGAAGAATCTTGGCATAATTTATGTCATCATCATTAATACCTTCAATTCATTCTTCCCCTGCCCCTAACTGCAAAAAGAAATTGTAGTTGTCATCATGAACTCAGCCAAAAAAAGAAAATAAAACACAGTGGAAAATGGTTGCTGAAGCAAGGAAAGAAAAGCCTGACTCTTCTGTCTTATCAATTTTACAGTGGTGAAACAGTATTTACCACAGTGGAATAATCCTTGCTTTATCCCAGTGCATGAACTATGAGGGCAGAGAAAAAACAGCCACTGGATATTGTGCTTGAGCAACTCTGTGAGCAGTCTATGTATCTGAGAAAGTATAGGGAGAGCTTCCTTAGCAATAAAAGACATAATCACCTAAAAGATGAGAAAATTCTGAGGCTGCAGAAACATTACTGTGTCTTCTTATAACAGTCCACATGACTGCTGTAAGGAAGAAAGCTGCACCACCTTGGGGGAAACTGAGATATTCTGGGTTCTATTTATTCTTGAAACTATTTTCTTTGATGAAAAGCTGAATGAACTGAAAGGACTGAACTGTCCTTTCAAAGGACAGCTTGGTCTTTCAAAAACACTTCCTCTCATTTGTACATAAGTGGTTATTCATAGCAATCAGAAACAGAAGTCTTCATCATTGCTTTTGTATCTTGTAGATTTTAAATTTCACAAGAATGTTTCCTGTAACAACGATGAGACTTTTAGCAACCTTACTGCCTGCTCAAAATTCCTACTTGTCTTTTCTTCTCTTGTTACCATATAACCACTCTGTTTTATGTATGACTCATCCCTCTGTCTTTCATTCAATTTAGACATGTTGCATTGAAAAACTCACATTACCTGTTTTCAGCTGCATTTACTCTTTTTTAATAAAAAATCTAATTTCAAAGTACCTCTTATATTTTAAAAATCTCCAATGTCTTGATTAGTCATAAATGTCTTTTAAAAGCTAGAAACAGGCACAAATAGCTTGAAACCCTCCAGAAACACACCTTTTTGTTCCTATCTATTTTTATTTTGTCTACTCACAGAATGTAGTGAGACATGTAAATTGAGTAACTCAGAAAGATTTAATCCAGGAGAATGAGACATAAAATAAATTCTTGTATTTTTTCCCCTCTCTTGACATTAAGAATATCCCTTACTCTGCTTTTCTCACATGTATCTTTCTAAAGGGTGTATCTTACTTTTCCCCTCTATTTGCATAATTCCCATTATATTTATTCTTAGGCTTTATTTTTGCTGTAGCATAAGTATTCCAAGCACTCATATTTTCCTAGATATTTCTCAGTCCTCTAATACAAAACAGTTTGCCCATTTATTTTTTCTTTTTTTTCCTGTCCTACTAAGTTACTCTCCAACCCTCCAGCGCTATATCATATTATTCTAACTACGTAGTGTATCATTCTACCTCACCTGCCCTACCACTCTATCTCTTAGCATCTTTGACAAATTATCACCATTATTTCCCTTCTAACTCTTCTTGTGCCATTCATCACCCATGACATTAAATAACTGTTCTTCTATCAAAATAATATACCTACGTCATCCAACTAAGTGAATATTCAACCATTTTCTATTAGAAATGGCCTGAGACTGACATATCTGTCCCACCTGGCTATTCACAGATAAATGGATGAACTGAGCTGTTAAAAAAAAAAAAAAAATTGAAAAGAGAAGTGTGATGGTTTTGCTTTCCAGTTAAAAACATACCTAAAATGATTTAGTTTTCCAGGAAATTAAAATCCATAAGTGCTTTAAAAGAGAAAGCTTCATCATGTAAAATGTTGTCACTGACATAAAGTATTAAGGATGTTTCAGTTCAATGCTTTGCAATGTGAAAAAATTAACTTTCACTTTTTTTGTCTGTTTGTGTGTATTGCATCAGTTTAATATTAGAAATCTATTTTAATCACACCAGTTTACAAAACTGATTTAAGGAAAATCCATTCCATGTATGTGAAAGAGAACTAGCTGAAATGGAATATTTCACTACCACTCATGCTTATAATTCCCATTATGTTTCAATGCAACTGAAAAAATTCCTCCAAATTGACAGAATCCATATAGGTTTTTTGAGCTGTGAAAATCATAATGGCTTGTGTTTTTTATTATTTTATGAATTTAAAGGTTCATGATTACATTCAGTATGCATAATATATGTATATATATATATCACATTTTATTCAATAAAGAAATAATACAATCTGAAACTAATTTTATAAATTAAAGTACCTGGCTATTGCATTGAAATGATGACGTTAGACACTTAGAACTTTTAATAAGATAAAAAAGGATGTGAGTACTCAAAGAAGAAACAGCTTTCTGTATGAAGGAAAAATGTTTTAGGCTAACATTTCTAGAAAGTGGTATTGTAGCAAGAGATCAGGTATAAAAGGGTTTGTGACTTTCAGCGCTGAGAGTCCTAAATATTAAGCACTCTTTATATTCTCTGTTACTGACATGATATTTACCAAGTTTGCATAAAGGAGGGAAGTGGTGGTAGAACAACCACAAAGCTCCCTCATCTCAGATTAGCAGACCCAATCTTTAGCCACTAGTATAAACCAATAAATCTTGACTTCCACTGGCTGAGGAGCACAGCTTCAACAGAAATTTCCGTTCTCAAAACTAATATACAGTGACGGGATTTCAACATTCTTGAGTATTCAGCTCCATTCAGGCTGAGCTCAGTGTACTTCCTTTACCTTTACTGAATGGTAGAAAAGCTTTCTCATGAAAGAAAGCTCTCTCCAGAAGAATATTACAGATGTGGAACCTAAATTCATATATCTTTTTCTGCATCTCTGACTGTGGGCTTATGCTATCAGCATGGTGCTTCTATGGGTTTGTCAAGGAACAGTTGTCTGTCCTAAGTAATTTGAGGCAGAAAATTATGTGTATTAGTTACATCATACTTGTAGTATTTGTCTTATTTGGGTTTTTAATTGCAGAACAGGATGTCATTGAAAGGAAGTATCATAACATTGATTTTTGGTTAGCTAAAGTTGTTTAGTGACTGTAACTCTAACTTCAAAAGTAAACATTTAACCTGTGTTGAGGCTTAATGATCATTGTCAAGAATCAATAATACCTTTCCTTTTCTCTATTCTGACTTCAGGTGGGTCAGTTTTTTAATTGTATAACATTTTAATGAACGTCATGAAATTCAAATACAATCTTTAAGAACTCATTTTGTGTGTCATTTTCCATATACCCTCTTGTAAACATTCATTATTAATTAATTTATTTACCTGAATTAAAAAAAGACAAAATGTCTCAGTTGTTCAAAATATAAAAAGAATACATTTCAGCACTCTTCTTTTTGCCTTTTTTTTTCTTTTTTTTATTTTTTTCCTTTTTTTCCTTTTTTCTTTTTTTTTTTAATGATAAGGGAGAGGTCTCCTGGACAAGAAAATCTGAACAATGTTTTTGTTTCTGCTGAGCATTGCTATTGAAGGCAATCATGATACCACACTGGGTTTTCATGTTCCTCTCTACATGATGACACGGAGTTATGCAGCTATTATCAAAGCATGTGTTCTCTCCTTTGCCAGTGTTAATAGAGACATGCCAGTCTCTGGAAGCAGTATGGGTTATCTATGATTACAGTAATTTTTCTTCTACCAGATGTAAGTGGAACGGCATTACTCAAAAAGCAGAGCTGATTACCTCTTGCTGTTTGCCATAATTGATCTCTAGAAGCAAAAGAGGAGGTTTTTTCCTATCTTCACATGTGTGCAATAAGATTCCAATTAGTGGTGCATCACTGGGTGTGTGATGAGGAAGCTCTGTTTTCAGATGCACGTGTATTGTGTAAGACAGAGTGGGGAAAGGTAGAGTTATAGTTCCAGGCCATAGCCAGGCCTTGTGTAGCTAACTTGCTGTGTCATCTGGTAGGAGAGAGCCTGCAACCTCTGCTTTTCTTGACACCCTGGTGGACCTCACCAACCTAAATGGGCAATCAATTGGTCAACTGCGCTCACCTAACCAACTAACTCTCCTACAGTTAGCAGTACATCTAACTTAAGATAAAAAGGAGTAACATCTCTGCTCACTTCCCTGTGAGTTTGATATCTTGTCACTTCTTTTCTCTGTTGAAAAATACATATGGTGCAGGTAGCTTGGTTTGCAAGCTGCAGATGGAACTCTGGCTGGTGAGAGACCCAGGCAAGAGGCCATGAACTGCTGGCCCTTTGCATAACAAGGGGGTGAGGAACCTGTGGCCCAGCCAGGTGACTGGACACTCAGAGACACAGCAGGAGCCAATGGTGCCAGAGTTTCACACTCTTGGACCGTGAAGGTATAAAACCACAGGATTTCCTTTGTTTGAGGTCCCTCCTTGGAGGCAACCAGCTTGAGCTGTTATTTTGTTATTGCACCAGGATTCAATTATTTTAAGGATCAACACAACTGAGGCTCTGATATGGGAAACCTGGGGTCGAGCCAGTAAGGAAACCTGGTCTGACTGTTTGAGTGTGCGGTGTGTAGGTGGTGAGGGGGCCTTGGCCCCAGCTCGAGTGATGTGGGTGTTACTGCAAGAGTGGGTCCTGGGTGGTCAGACAGGGAAGTTTCCTTAACACCTCCTCTGCTATCAGTTCTGTCAGAGCTATTCCCTGCACTAGAGCTGTTCTATTTCTTCTTTCTTTCCCAAAACAGTATTTTGCTTCTCATGTGAAACCTAATCTGCATAATTCAGAGTCTGTGATATTAAAAAAAAGTCAATTTTCTTATTGGTAGAATTTTGAAATATACCTCGAGTATTGGACTCTAGGCTGTGAAGAAGAGAGGGTTTACAGTCACATATTTTATGGGCCTTTTGTTTTTAAGGGAGGTATTCTTTTAATTCCGTGTGGTGCCTGAACTAAGAAACAAGACTTGGGAAAAAGAAACCAAAAAAACCAACAACAAAACAAAATCCAAACCAAAACCAAACAACCCATATTTTCCTCATGCCGTTCCTGTTCCAGCATGCAAAACCCACCCTTTTCAAACCACCTGGCACATCTATACAGACAGATGCAGATAACCCAATTTTGTTCTGCCCACCCTGCAAGCTGTCTGGCCTCACTCCAGTTCCCATCCAAAAATCATGAGGCTGTGGTGGAGCACCACTGAGCGTGGACTAATAAACCTGACGTCTCAGGAGCCAAACACAACACTATGTAGCTCTGTGGCTCCTGGCCAGGATGAAGTTGACTTTTTGCTTCCTCAGAGCATGAACAGAATAGATTCAGTTCTGTGTGTACTTGTGCTTAGAGACTGTCATGTTTCTCTGTTAGGTTCCTTTACCAAAACCCCATCCAAATAAAAAAAAAAAATCCCTCTGTAATGCTTGGCATACTTTAATTCACATAATTTAGTGAATATTTGTACTTGTGCATTTTTGTTTACAGTCCAAGCAAGAAAACATCTGAGGCCAATTCTTATTCCAATTGAATCTCTAAATCATTATTACAGAAATAACATATATGACAACAAATTTATTTAAGCATACAAATAAAGCAGTAAAATAAAGAATGACAAAGGAGAAAATAGGTGATTTTGTTATTTAATTCTAATCTTCTTAAGAATTTAATTGTTGGATTCCAATATGTTAGTCTCACACATCTTCCCAAAATTACCCCATGTTCCCTATTTCCGTACTGTGGGGCTAGAAAAACATCAGAATTATGGCAAGGGCAATGACTGGTGGATATTCACTGAAGGTTAATAAAGTTGAAAGCCCATAGTTGGGGCAGGACATGAGAAATTCTTAAGAGTTACTATTCTGCTTTAGTTTTGGACAGGTGAGCTTTCATAGATGTTACTACTCATAACAAATATGTGTTGAGGCTCTCATAATAAATAACAGTAATTTCCAGACTCAATCTTTGCATATTTTAGCATCTTCACCAATCTGGGAAATCATATCAATAATGTCAGTAAATTTTGTTGTTCACTCCAAGCATGACAAATTTTTCTAATGGTTTAAAGAGCTCTGTGTGCTCTTAAGACACAGCCCTTGCCTGGTGGTATGCCTTCCAAAATAATTCTTTCTTATATTAATCGTGCTTAAAATACTACCTTAAGTTAGCACTTAAGCTTAACCAGAGTTTATTTCCAAAGCATTTCAGGATTTATTTTGTCTTCATGTATTACCTAATTTTGGAATGCTATAGAAAAAAAAAAATAGTTTGATCTTACTTCTGAATTTTCTTCCTGAACAGAACAAATATAAAATCTTAATGTCAGAGAAGAAAAGAAAGACAAGGGGATTGAGACAGATGCGTTTGAAGCTAGGAATCTTCATATATCTCGTAAGTATTTAGCTTTATATGGTTTGCTGTTTTGTGTAGATTGTGTAACTACGAGTAGTAAGGTTAAATATGTAAAACACATAAAAGGCCTTTCACTAGTACCAAGGCCTTATGTCAAATCTCTTTAAGGTGACAGAACTAGAAAAATCTTTAATGTACTGCTTGAAAGTCATGTAATCGGAACCAAATTCTTGTGTCTTCCCAGCATGTGCTCGACAAAGGTCAGCGTCCTCTCTGGGTACCAGGTCAGTGTTGGTGTTCTTTGGACAAAGGGAAAGCAGCTCTAACTTTGTCCTGCATGCTGAGACACAGTTGGACTGTGGAAGTGTGCTGGACTTTCTGTCCTTCCACTGTATAATTATTTAAGAAGGTGAGCATGCTTTACAGCAGCCCCACTTCCTATGTAGTCATTTGATTTTGGTCTCTGAAAGAACACATACAGCAAAGACAGAAAACTTGGGTTTGATACAAAACTCTGCAAGCCTTGTAAGCTACTTTATATATTTAATATAGATAATACAATTTTAACTCTTACATTTTTCAACCCAGTATTGTGGAAAACCAGTGATTTCTCAGTACTGTCTTGCATAGAAATCTCTTCACTTTCTTTGAGCCTCTTGCTTTTGTTCACAATCCTGTATCTGTTATCAGAGTTGTTATGTTTCTCCACACCTGAGGGGCACCTGTAGACAACACTGTCATTCTGTATGACTTTTATTATAGAGTTAGAGAAACAAGAAAACAAGAAATAAATCAAGCAAAGGTTCCCTGAAGGAGAAAGTGTATGTTTCTTCACTTGTATACCACGGCAGACCTGTGAATACAGCTGATTGATAGAAATACAGCACATGGAAAACAAATTTGCTTGTATTTACCTAAAGCTGTTTGCATCACAGATATTTGAATTGTCTACGTGATGTAAAAGACATGTTGAACAATTGGCAGAACTTGTAATTTGTTTCAATTAATGCAATTCCATGGCTAGCAGTAATGACAGAGCAACAGAAGGAAATCTTTGGCATCAGTTGTATCTTATTACACAGTTTTAAAGAGTAGTTCCACACATAAAGAAATTAAATTAACTCACCTTAGATTGTAATATGCTATCATTTGGTTAAACATAAATACCTTAATGAATATTTAGAAAGCTATACATGAAAGCTGAGTGCTTGATGCTTGATATATAATCACTGCAAGCCCTGAAAAATTTTCATAGATCAATAACAGGGCTAAAGAAACACAGTGGAAACTTAGACATCAATGAAGTTGTGGATTTGCCTTAAGAAAAAAAACCATATTTTAAGCTCTGTAAGTAAAAGGCATCCTAAGGCCTGTAGGTTCACATTTCTAGAACCTCATTCATTAAACAAGTTCTTTAATGCTAAATGAAACCTTCTCAAACATCCATATTTTTTCAAGATCTCTTTAGTGCAAATAATTTCAAAGATTTTTCATTGCATGGAGTAAGGTAAACATTTAGGAAAAGCTATGTATTCAAGAGGAACATATGTTGACCTTTAGCAATTGTGGTTTATAGACAAAGCTGTTTGATATGTGGAAAGAAATTTCAATATCAAAATACATAACTAAGTAAAATATTAAATATTTACCAGTCAGAAGATGAAAAAATACAGAAGTGCTAACCATACACATATATATTTGAATGGACTAAATGAGATTCTAAAAGCTTTCCTTGCTATCTCTAAAGCCTTTATCAATTGAAACATAGAAAAACAGGGGAGTAAAACAAACTATGAGAATATGTACAAGGATACCTTGGATACAAAACAATATCAATTACCTTCTGAGCACATTTCTCTTTTTTCAGCAGTAACATTATAGCATTTGTGCTTAAATCTAATAAAATAAAGAAATTAAAAACCCCCACAATTATTCAGAGAACAAGAATAAAGAAAATACTTGAGCATTGTAAAAAATACTCACCTGTTCTAAGAAATAATCCTTTAAATTACATGAGGGGTTAAAAACCTTTATTGACTTTCCTCAGACCCTAGACAGAGAGACCCAGATATGACTGTTCAGTGCCCATCAAGGTCAAGTAAAGACCCTGATGAGATGCCAAGAATTCAGTGAAGAAGAGGTTGAAGGAATGAACTCAAGTTTTACTTTCAATGGTTGTAAAACGCATAAAGAATGCTGGCTTCTTGGAGTTGGAAGCAATCATGGAATTGATTGACAGATTTTTAGTGAGGATTCTTGTGGACGAGAATCAGTCGATTTCATATAGTGGTGAAGAAAATACTCCCGTAGATATGAGCAATGTACTCTTGATGAAACATTGTAGTTTTCTTCTGCCAGAAAGTTCCTTCCAGCATTTAGAGTGGGATGTGCTCAGCAATCTCATGTCTAGATACTCAACACTCCTCAAGACTTAGTTTGGTGGTGTATAGTGATGTAACCTGGAATGTAAAACGTAAAGAGACTAAAAGTCAAGGTAGTGCAAAAAACAAAAACCAAAAAAAGAGTAGAGATGTGCTATGAGGAGGATCTGAATGAAGACAGGCAAACTGCTCAGATGCAATCAAGAAGGAGTTATGAAGGAATCCTTCTGATTGGCAACAATAAGGATTTGTGATGGAGAAGCAGCTGGAAGCCAGGCACACTATCTTAGGACAGCAAAAATAATTCCAGACACTTATATAGAGACACCTGAATCACTGTCCCTTAGGTCTTTTCTGAAAATCCCAGAGTATATCAGACATCATTCACTATTGTAAATTAAATGTAAGACTCCAAATAAAATATTGTGACAGACTCTGAATAAAATTAAGAGATATGAATAAATATTAGGACTAGTTTTTAAGAAAATCCTCGGCCTACTCACAAGTCAGAACATAGAAATTGGACCCCTTTTTTAAAGTCTTAAATGCATTAATTATTAAAACCTCATATATCCATCCTTTAGTCTCCATTATAATAATTAAAATGTACTAAATGACATGGCATTGTGTGAAATTACTTAAAAGAAAATTCTCAACAAAAGAGAACCTTTTAAAGGCTGTTACTGCTAAATGTGATTAAAGTCTGATTTCTTCCATCAGGACAGATGATGAGCAGCAAATTGCCTGCAGTACTTGCAAATTGAACAGAAGAACCTGCTTATTGACCACCTAAATTGTTTTAGAGCAGATTGATATATCTCAGTTATTTATGTGAATAAATATCAAGAGAATAAGCCTCTCATTTACAAGAACTCCTGAGTGGTAACTGCCTGGAAAACAGAAAATAACCACAATATCAGTAGTCTACTCAACAGCACACAGATTACATACAAGCATCTCTCTGAACAGCACAACCAATAACACGCAGCTTAGAAAGTGTAGCATAAAAGCAATTTCAAAAGTTAGGGTCAGACTCTTCCATGTGACTGATCATGAAAAACAAGCAACACTTTTGGGAGGCATGTTAGGTAAAACTGCAAATTTATTTTTAAAAGTTGAGAAGCAGTTTGAGTTATAATCTTGTGAAACTACCGGAAAGAGAGTGCAATCTTGGTCTTCTTTTAAAATAAGAAAAGGTGAAACTTGCCATATTTCTGATTAGCACACTGGGACCTAATCCTGCCTGTGTCATCATGGCCAGTCTTCGCCAATGAAGATTTGGGAAAGGTCTTTACCCTTCGAGCCTGCGCAGTGGATTTTTTAGGTGAGACACAGCGTGTGCTGAACTGAGCCCACCCTTTAATCCTGAGGTTCATCTGCCGGGGCCGAGCGAGCTTGGACGGTGGCAGTGAGGTCCTCAGGACGTGGTTTGTTTAGAGTGACCTTCTCTTAGATGGATGGCCTTACAGGGCTGACGAGCTCCATCTGCCTGGAGTAGTTCCCTGACCGGGAATCAAACCCCGGGCTGCGGTGGTGAGAGCGCCGCATCCTAACCACTCCACCAGGGGTCCTCTTACTTATTATATTAATAAGTTATATAATATCAAAGGAGTTATATTCGCTCCACTTCCCTGAAGTGTTAGAGAAACAACTTTATAAAAACTTTTTAGAAATGTTTCTGTTAAAAATGTTTGCTATTATACTTTTGCTGCAGAAAGAAACTTTTAGTTTGTCGTGTTCCTCCCTGGTTGTCCCTGGGGATGTGAACAATCATTTTGACAGAAGGTGATCAGGAATGGAGTTCATCTTACGTAACTTCAGTCATCCAAAAGTAGGGCAACCAGTCTAAGCTAACAGCCTAAGTTCCCTGTGCAAGACAGGAAGAGAGAGCAATAGGGGCACAGTGTCCCTCATCCTCTCTCAGAGATACTGGTTTGGAACAGGGTAAACCGTCCACCAGCAATGCGCGGTTTCTTCAGCTACATTGTTGAGGGAGCATAGATTATTAGTTTAGACAGCTTAAGTTAGCTATCAAGTCTCTCTCCAAATGTATCAAATGATGTAGAGAAGACAGGTCTAACATGTTTCATAGTACACCTAAAAACTAACAGTCATTAGCTGTTTAGTTGAATGGTTCAGTAACTCAGTAGGTTTCAGTGATTATGCCACTTATCTGATGCTTGTTCCTCCTCTGACTCCAGAAGAAATTATCACAAACACTGTGTTATAATGGATTATCATAGATATGATTGCTGCTGTGTTCTATTTCCCGACCACTCCCAAATTTGTTTTAGAAAACTGAAATGTACTTCAAAGGAAAAAGGTGCTCTGAAGAGACTGTCAAGTGAGGCAACCATATTTTAATGTACACCATACCTCAAGCTACAGCCAATTGTAACTAAAGATAAAATTAAAAATGAGGAAAGGAAGTTGGAAAAACTTCCCCTCCTTAATTGTAATCCTAACATTAGATTTTATGTGGGAACATATGGTTAATATTTATTAAGAGAAGCCACTATTTCAAATATCAGAGGAAGGTGTATGGTCCCTTCTGTAATACCCTTCTGTCAATGTAACTATTTTCAACAAAGCTTATTTAGGAGAGTAGAGGAGAAACAACCATCTCTATTACTGAATGTCAGCAAAACAGTATGGATGGAAAAAGTTGTCTCATCATCTAATACTGGTTCAAGCTGTCCTTCATGTTTCTATTTTGTTTTTGTGAGCATATAAGATGTACATGACTGCAAATTAAATCTTTTGGTTGCTGATACTTTATAAGTTTAGTGTATCAGAGGCTACTAAGATACACCTTGGGAAGCAGAACATTTACTAATTACAACTGCTGACAACGACATTGTGTCCTTCCCTGTGGAGCTAAAATAGTTTGTAAGGCGAAGAATAATTGCTTGTATCTTTATGTTCAAATGATTAAGAACAATGCTTTGACAAAGCCATTATTTATATTATTTTGAGTAATAAGTCCACAATTACTAGATGAAAGTCAAGAGAAGATCACAAGAAACACTTTATTCAACAGTACAGTAAAATTGCCAGAAATCAATTTTACAACATTTAGCTGAAAATTGTAATAGATACTAAGACATGTCATCAGAATTCTTTGTTAAAATATTACCAATGGCTTTTTTTACATTTCTCTTACAAAAAAATATTTTTTTGTGTTGAGCATGGCACTGTTGTATCTCTGATTTTCTCCTTTAAAAGGGCAAATATATGTACTGCTTTGAAATGATAATAAATTAACATCCATATTTACTCTCACTCCTTATGTTTTCAGCTGTAGCGATGTTACAGATCATAAGTTCTTTCTGACACTAATACCTAATTGTCCAGGTAATAATTTATCCTGGAATATTGAGGTGAACACACCCTACCCAATACATCATTGCTGCAGACCTGTCATATATTTCATACACTTGTTGAAGGTTCAGTTCCCTGCCCTGTGTTTTGAAGCTCACTGAGACATTAGGATACTCATTTCTCCTTTTCTGTCCTCTAGAATTCTAACTCTTGAATACAACAGATACAGAGCAAGCTGCCTTTATTGAGAATTTCTTTCAATATCTCACTTTGAATCATAGAAGGCAGACAAAATTGACTGAGATAAAAGTACATTTTTGTGAATATCAAATAAAAATTATCCTAGATTTCTGTATAGTAAATTGTTTGCTACTTTTATGGATAATTACTGGACTCATTCTTGCTCCTTTGCATGTGGGAGTAGGGTTTTTTATTAATACGTAAAAACCTATGTTTGGAGAACTCTTGCATGCAGACATGCCTACCAACACCCTGGAAAAAGAAAGATTTTGTGTTGGGATGGCTGTAGGAATTTCCTTAATATGAATCCACAAGCAAGTAATTTTTATGGTAAAAGTTCTGCAAAAGTTTCATTATATATTTCTGGGAGATGGGCCAAGGAGACTCGGGGAAGGCCCTACGTGAGGTTTGGGCGAGGGCAGCCGAAAACTGATTGAAGAAGGAATGCGGGGGGAGGAATGCCTCCTGTAACACGTGCATGTGGCAAGCCGAGCTGAACTGCAGCAGCTAAGGAGGAGAAGAAGCCAAACCAGTAGGCGCTTCTGTGTAAGGACTTTTGGTGAAAACTATTTGGGTATAAAAGACTGAGCGAGACCCAGAAGCCTGCAACCTGGAGAGTGAAAATTGGACATCTTACTTCCTGGGAGGAAACCTTTACGAACCAGGGAGGAAGGACCCACAAGCTGACTCCCTGAACCTTTCATGATGAACACTTGATGACACAAGTGTTTCCCTTGCAGCTCAGGATGAGACCTCAGCAGGAGCTGAAGGCTGGTGGGGGTGCAAGAGACCCCTTTCCCTAATACCTCAATGAGAGAGAGACTTTTCACTATCACCCTGAAGACTTCTCCTGAACTGATGTGGGAGCGTCCAAGGGGTGGTAGGGATTGTGTTAATATTGTGTATATAATTGCTTTTTAGTTTCTATAGTATTTATTGGTTAGTAATAAATTGTATATAATTCCTTTCCCCCATACTGAGTTGTGCCTATCTGATAATTTCTCTTTGGTGTTGAGGAAAATTGTGGGGGGAGATTGGAGATTGGATATTTTTTGAGGTCAAACCCCCTCACAGATTGTCATATGGGTTTGAAAATACTTTTTTTATCTACTTGCTTCTGAGTATGTTCATTATCACCTGACACCACCTAAAGGTTGTATTGTACCAAAAATACCAAAATTTTTATTTTGATAAACAAAGCTTTTTTGTCCTTAGCTAAGTTCTGTGACAATATTTAGAATATATTTGGAGAATGAAGAGCATATTTCTGGAATTTTCTATCAATTCCAAATTATAAGTGTATCTATTAACTTTAAAACCAAGCATTTTTGCTTGGATTTCAAAAGTCCATTGCATAAGCCATTTTTGGGCACCTTTTGACATCAACACATTCCTAAACCATTATAAGCAGTCGATTCAATTGTATGTTCAAAAAAAAAAAAAAAAAAAAGCCCAAAAAACAACTTAGCTTTTCAATGTGAACTGAAAAGTATATAATTTCCCCCCCCCTTTTTTTTTTTTAATCTAAAGTACTTGTGTTATCATGACTTCAGAAAGTTATGGTGTGTTTTTACAGAGACAGAAGCTTTTACAGAAGCTTCATCAATTGTAGAACAGCTAGATTAATTCCCCAAATTTTTGTGCTGCTATAGAGTTGTGATCAATTTGTGCTTATGGTAATGTCTTTTTCCGGGATTTTTTTTTGTATTTCTGTAACAACACCATAACACAATGTATTTATTAATCGGGACATAGTGGCATCCCAGATGTCAGTTAGATATTTTGTTTTTTCTCTTTAAACAGACCTGTATTGAGTACCTGAAGAATGTGAACTTCCCATCAGTGTAATTGGAATGAAAATCTTGTAACAGCAGGTGCTTTAATCGTGTTACAGACAAATAACTAATTTTGGAAGAAATGATACAATTACACTGATCAAATATATGAGAGAGTTCCAACACCTTCACAATTTACATCTATCAAAATTATGGTATTAAAGTGAGCAAGAAAACCAGCTCTTCTGGTGAAGGCAAGCGAAGTCAAATAATTAAAGAAATGTGATTTTAATGCGAGGTGGTATTCTTTCACTTTTCTGCATATTTTACTTTTAAAGTGTGTTTCAGAATTTTATTCACTTTGACTCTTAAATATGTATCTTTCACAGTACAATTTTGAAACTTCAAGTCTGTCACAGAACCTTTTTCATTTCACAGTGTTTTCTAGTTCAGAAATGTTCATATATATTTACAGAAGCACAGAATCACAGTATATGATGTGAGTTGGCGGGAATCCACAAGGGTCATCGAGTCCAACTCTTGGCCCTGCACGGAACCATCCCCGAGAGTCACACCACGTGCCTGAGAGTATCATCCAAAAACTTGAACTCTGTCAGGCTTGGTGCTGTGACCACTTCCCTGGGGACCCTGCTCCAGTGTCCAACCATCCTCTGGGTGAAGAACCTTTTTTTAATATCCAACTTAAACCTCCCTTAACACAACTGCAGGCTATTCCTTTGAGTTCTGTAATTCTTCCTGCTTACACTAAGAATCTCTTTGTCTGTTTAGGAAGATCATTTAGATAGGCTGGATTTATCCTCTTTGTTAAATACTGTACCACAATCAGAAGTTGTGAATTTTTGTTTTGAAGTAATTGATGGCCATGACTTAGACCAGGAAGTTTTATCACAAAACTTGAGCATCTTCAATCTAGTTCCATGTTCTGAGAAGAATATGTGTTTTATGGAAGTTTTAGTTCCTTTACCTCATCTTCTATGCCATTTGAGGTGTAAGAGAATAATAGTGAACATCTTAATTCAATAGAAAATTATGCAATATGTAACTTACTGGTTTGATTTCTGGTTATTGATTAATTACAGGTTATTGATCTCAGGTCACTTTTTTTTTTCTTTCAATATAGCTGAGTGAATCGAGTTGATCAATGTAATTCAGAGCACATACTCTTGCCACTTTATTACAATACAGGAAATGTATATTCATATCAAATGAAAATGCAGCAACAATATGGAGAAGTCAGAGCTCTGGTGATACTAACCTTCTAAACCATCATAGATGCAGCATGTAAATTTATTTTCTCAGAAACAGCTTGTACAACAAATTCACATAAGACTTTCTTGTCACTAGATTAAAAGAGGAGATGGTTGTGAAATGAGGTTACCTGATTTTCCATCTGTAAAGTAGTCGTATTAAAAATAAGTTGTGGAGTTAGGTAGAGGAGAATCTAGAAGAACAATTGTTCTGTATTCTAAAGCAGTTAAACCACGATAGTCCATGCTACATCACTTTTGGTTTGTAACACATGTTCTCAATAAAAACTCTTAAAATAACATTTTCCAGTGGAAAGGGTAGAACATTTCAATAGCCCTTTAAAGAATTGAATAACTGTTAGGAAATTTATCATCCATCCAAAGAGGGTAACTTCTTTAGAAATGTAAGTGTTCTTAGTTCCTTAATTTATTCAATATTGGAACAATTTATAAGATACCTCAAGTATAGATTTTCTATGGCACTAATATGAATGAAGCATTCAAGAGTTTCAAATAAATTGATATATTTTTAGTGTCTTTGGAAGACGGATGGTGAATAAAAAATAAAATTACATTCTTATCATTATAGTTGGTTCAAAAACTTTATTTCCACATCCCACAAGAAATTATGACATTGTAAAATTTATTTTTATTATTTGTATTGAAAAATGAAAGTATAGATGTTTCTTACTGTAAATATATTTGAAAAAAAATAGTCACTTAAACATTACTATGTTCCATTTTCATGCCTTTACATTCCCATGTGATAAAAACCCTATAACACAAAATATCAACTTCTAGTATTGAAGTGAAATTCAATATAAAGTTCAAATGGAATATCACTTTCTTACTGCAGTAAGTGTGCATTATGAACCTAAAAATAAGAAAGTAATGCTGATTTATTTCATTCTTTTCCTTTTAAAATTTTACTAATATATTGGCATTTATCTTTGAGAAAGAAAGATCCCTGGTTTATTTATAACAACTTTAATGGAGTGAATGTTTTTAGGGGTGACTTAGTCTGCCCCATTTTTAAATTAAATTTTATTGAAATGGAGCTGAATGCTGATACAAGATATATTATTTTCTCGAGATTTTTTCTTCTGATCTTTTTCTTTACATTTTGAAATACTTTTCAGTAATTTACTATATTATGGGATCACAAGGAGCATTTTTTGTTTGTTATTTCTTCCGATCAGTCAGTGGAACCTCTTGATACTAATTGAATTTTTGCTATGTGAATATAACTCTTTTTCAGCAGAACTAGAATTATTTTTTAAATTTTCTTTCAGTCCTAACAAAATTACATTGAGTAGATTAAGCAACTTTTTACACAATTTTTACTGGAAAATCATTTTCACAAAAATTCTCTTAACAAAAATAATGACTTTGTACTTAAAGAAAATTTCTACATGAAAATTTAAAAAGTTTTTTTTTTTAAAGAAAAAATTGACTTTTATCTATCCACTCAACCTGAAATAACTTCAGAAAACACTCATCTTTGCTCAGCTTGCATTTTCAGGTACTTGCATATTTTAGGTGAAAATACTTGTCCTGTTCTACTTCTTAGCTATCTCCAAACACTCTTAAAGAAGCTTAGCTTTCTTTCTTCTCATTTCAGTTCCCCCCACATCTTGCTCAAATTGTTGATTGATCTAAGGCTTTGCGTAGCAACTGTGTCTCCAGCATCTGAAGCCACAGATGCAAATGCAGGCTGGAGAGCTGATAGTTTGCATAGACATGAAGGTAGTTGATAAGCACATCTTATTTAGGCGGGAATTGATTGCAGAGTCCTTTGAGGCTACTTTTCCTAGTTCTTTACTCCATGTGATTAGCACTCTCACAAAGCAATTGGAGGCTACTGAAGTGTAAAATGAGACTGATTCACCCCACAGTTCTGTTGCAGACCATGCTTAGTTTTCCTGTCTGTCAAGTTATTGGGGAAGAATTAATTTCTCCTCAAGAATGATGAAATTCTTCATGATTACCAGAGGGCTGAGTTAACAGTTTTGCTAGCTTTAGGTGCTACAGATGTTTTGGCTTCTAGGAACAACAGATATTTGGGAAATGACTTATGAAAACCTTTACTTTTAGAAAGTTACTTTCTCTTCTATTATTAACTGTATTAGGAAAGGTATATTATTCTATTCCAGTTCTCTGTTTTTCAGTAATTTACTTTTGTAGTGAAATTTTGAGGTTATGATGTAGACTCAAATTTGGCATGAGCTTTTCTGGGCTTCATTCTCTGGTTCAGCTCACTAAGAAGTCTACTATGGCATGCTGTCTTCCCTACTTGTGGAGAAAAGAGAAGTTTCCACAATGTGGACACAATACTTATTACAAAAAATCTTCTGGGAATGATCTTGAAAGGAGAAATTTAAACCCTTTTAATAGAAACTATATATATACACTGTTCTTATAAGCTAGTGTAGCAAGGTGGGGAAAAAAAAAACCTGAACTGTTTCTTCTACAAGACTTTGGGTTTCTAGCTGCAAATATCCTTTGCTATCCAGCTTAAAGGCTAACATAAAGAAGCTCCAAGAGAAACAGTCCAGGGAAGTATTTCTTACATATATACACATACACACACACATATATATATATACACTATTCTTCTCTATAATGAAGTGCCAGAAAACAGGTTTAGGTTGTTCTTTTTGCATGACTATGAACTTTTCAATCACTGCTGAGAAATTTTCTTACCTCTAAGAAATTTTAATTTTCTATCTACGTTAGTGTGTCCTTATATTTGAGGTCTCAGCATGTCTGTCCTGAACATTTATGTGATTACCATTGAGATTCTAATAAAAATGACTAGAATAAACAGACTAACAGAGTAATCTTACTTTTAAGGAAGAACTGCAAATGAGATCATTGAAGGAAATGCAGTGTGTATGCCTCCCTGTGCTCCACTGGTTTATCTCTGAGTCGGTTGCCATGTTACATGTGTCCTTGTAGAAATTTGAAAAGTTAAATGACTTCAGGCTGGAAATTGCCATCACATGATTTTGCAGTATTTACTTCTACCTTTTGGACACTGGTCTAGTTCTTGAGGTACTCAGCCAGGAAATAGCATTCTGCATTACAGCCTCTGCTTAAAGTACAGGATAATAGCCTTTTCTATCTGAACCTCAAAATCATTGCTTTAACCAAGCCTATAACACATCCTAAGTCAGACCTTACTATGGGAGATGTGAACAGTGATGAATAGAAATGGAATGAGAAAGAGAAATAAGAGGCAACCTGACTGTACTTGACTTTTTGAGGTACTCAAAAGGGAAACGATCCTTTTCTTTCTTTTTTTCTTCTTTATATTTTTCTTTTTTGTCATATATAAAATGCATATTCATGTCTAAAACTTGACTTTCAAAACCTTTCTGTCCTTTCTTGAGTGCTTTAACCCATGTTAGTTAGATTGAAAGGTCTTCAATGTCTTTGAAAAGAATATTTCACTTGAAGCAGTTATACAGCCTACTGATCTACCATATCTACCTATATAGTAGATATAGGTCCAATTCCTTTTAGGATTAACAGAATCTGGAGTGTAAGTATTCCTCTTGGAGACACTTTGAGGGGGAATCAGATTGCAGATAATGATAACTAAATGTAAGACTCCACCTGTCTATAGATTAAAAGCTTAAGCTTCTATTATCCTCAATGGTATTCTTAACAGTCAATGTAACCTAGAGCTGAACGTGGCTATCTGCTTTCCTTAGGATGAGTTGAATTGTTCTCCATGATTCCTTGGCTGTTCTGACTGCACTGTATCTGTCTATAAGGAGCTCAGACACTTAACTCATTTGCACCTTTCCATTGTGACTGCTTATAAGTAGATGTTTGAATCTGAGCTGAATCTGTGTTTCTAACCTGTGTTTCTCTTTCTCCTCTTCCTTTACACCTTTTAAAGATCCTAGAACATCCCTGTCAGTTCACTGGTCTGTAGACATACAAAATGAGCAAACCATTTTAACTTTTGCAGGTTTTCAGGTATGCCTACTCTTGAAGTTGGGAGTAGTTTCTCTACTTATTGGAATGTGAAGTTAGACCTAGATTGTGCTTGTTTTCTAAACCAGTTTGTGAGACAATGCATAAATTGAGTAGGTTGGATTCTGCCCTAATTGCACTACATTCACAAAATAATTCTAGTCATTTTAAAACCAGTTTTGCTGATGCTTTTTTTTTTTGGGGGGAGGAGGGGTGTGTGTGCATGTGCATGTGCTGATTATTGTTGTTCTTTCTTCCTTAGCAATATATATTTAAATTTCCCCGCTGCCTCACAGTTCCTACACAATGTTTGCTTGATTGCATATTCTTTGTGGTTTCATTTGGTTTGTCTCTCTAGTGGGAGGTCCTGCAAGCAATGTTAATAGACCACGCTCCCAAGAGGAATTTATGGGTAATTTTCTTTGTCATCTGAAAGATTTATGATCAAAATATTAAACATGAGTAGGAAACTGAACTAAAATCACAGCTTAATTCTACATACAGATGTATACTGATTTATTGATATGTGGATACAGCAGAGACCCCAGGTTTACTTCAGATTTCTGCTGACAGATGTAGGCAAGTAGCAATTTCAGCTAGAGGCTAGGTGCAAGGGACTCTTACATTCAGCTCACTATCAATACTAAGTTCTTCCACAGTTTTTTATGAGACGTTTGGGGGCAGATCCAGAAAAGTTTGTGAGCTGTGCCTGTCTGCAGTATTCAGACTACATTAGGAACTTCATTTCACCAAAGCAACACTTAAAGTGTCATTAGTGGGCCTCAGCAGGATAATCCAAACCACCTAAATCAGCAGTCTAGACTCTGTAAGTAGACAGTGGAGAGAGGTAAACCTCTCTCAGGGTCTATGAGTACCTACTTCAGTTAGCAAACTATTTCTCTCCCTTGACTCCTTGGAGTGTACATACCTACTCCAGTGTTATCACGTCCTGAGCAAGGGGCAGCTTAGAGCCAGCTGAGAAATAGCAGCCCCAGTCTCAGCTGAATGCTTGCTAGAGTAATCCTTGCCTGGAACAGCATATAACTTGAGGGTTTGTGTGTGGCTTTTTTTTTCCCATGAAAAATTACTGTTAAGTGTAATAAAACCATGTCTTTTTTTACTTTTTTTTTCATGCAAGTTGAAAAATTGGCAGTACATTGAACTATGAAAATAAGAGATGCTTTATCATTCAGTAAGGCAAGTTAAATCTTATTTTTCTCTTCAGGAACAACAGCAAATACCACTGTTTCCTGGAGCTTATTCCTGCATTCTAACATATATATAAAGGATTGTCTTATATCTGTCAGTCCTCTCTGTCAGATTTTAGGCTTTCTCCTGCTCTACACGCAGGAGACTTTGCAGTTTCCTTCAATACTAACAGTCCTCTTACACTGCTTATTTTTTACTCATATGGAATTATGCACACAATGATTCTGACAAACTATTAACAGACATTTAAATGCTGCTGACCTTGCCTGCTGTTCCTCCTTGCACATCTCCTCTGTTTTAGTTGACTCTTTTCCTGGTATGTGTAAACTTTACTTCAAACTATTTCTCACAGCTAGTCTTTGTTGGGATCTCAGATGTCAGAAAGCTCAATTTTGTTTAGAAATTTTGAGCCCAGTCTGTTAATTTCCAGGCATGTTCCTGTAAATAACAAATTAACATCATGCTCCAAAAAGCTCACTGCTTGTCAACTTCTTTTAAAAAATATCTTCTAAATGTACTCTGACGTTTATTTTAATTCTGTATGAATAAAGCCAACAACCATAATTATGATTTTTTAGGAAATAAAGATTTGATGCTACTATCTAAACTTAAAAAGTCATTTAAGGAGATATTATTCTGGACTAGGTATTTCTTCCGAAAAGGAAAGCAAATGCATGATATATATATTTCACAACAAGGATACTAAAATATTTTTCATTCAATCAGTGAATGAACTCCCAAATTTTTGATGCTCAGTATTTTGCTTTTATACTACCAAAATTTTATCCAAAGCAGGATTCAGGTTTCTGGTTTCTCTGTTTAGACACTTCCCTGTTATTGTGGATTTAGTTCATCTTAAAATGATGATCATGAGTCTCAGTGGTGTTTGAGAGCTTGTGGTGGTGATTAGCAAAGGCCTGTTTCTATTCTGAAGTGCACTGAAGTATGTAATTAAACGTTATTCTTTTTCTCCAGGTTGGAGCTGAGTTTTGAAATAAGAGTGGTTTGATTGAAAACTTTGCTTTGTGAAATGGTTGAGCTCTTCCCAAGCTAAAGCAAAGTTGAAAAAGCTGATGATATAGTTAAAAGAGCTTAAACTATTAATAGGAAGACTTCTGTGCTGACACTGCCTTTAAACTTATCCAAAGTCCACAATTCGTGATGGCTGCAGATTCTTTTCAACTGAATATAAAAGTATACAAATACCTTTGTTATGTTTATTCCCTCAATGGACAACAAGTTGAAGATGAGCCAGTGATGCACCCTTGCAGCAAAGCAAAGCCTCCTGAGCTGCAGTAGGGAAAGCACTGCCAGCAGGTTGAGGTAGGTAGCCCTTTTCCTGTACTCAGCATTGGTGACACATGTCTGGAGTGCTCTGTCTGGTCCTGAGCTTCCAGTAGAATAAGGACATGAAAATACTGGATTGGATTCAGCAAAGGACTGAAAAGATGATTAAGAACCTGAAGCATCTGTCTATGAGACGTTGGGAGAGCTGGGGCTGTTTAGTCTGGAGAAGAGAAGCCTCATGGGGGAACTTGTATGTGTAAAAATATATTTTTTACATTAAGGAAAGTGGAGTAAGACTCTTCTTTGTGATACCCAATGATCCAAGAATGTCACAATGGACACAATGTTAATTCCACCTAAATGTAAGAAAAAAAACTTTTTGTGTGTGTGTGTGTGTGTGTGTGTGTGAATATGGTCAAAAACTTGTAGAAGTTCCCCAGAGTGGTTGTGGAATCTTCATCCTTGGAAAAACTCAAAACCTTGACTAGACACCATGCTTAGAAACTCTCTCTAGCCAATCCTCATCTGAGTAGGGGTGTTGGTCTAGTCCAGAGGTCACTGTTGACCTGTGATTCTGTCAGTTTGTGGGTGATTCATAGACTAAAAGGAAGAAAATAAGTTTCTGTGACTACAGTAGTTTTAATGGCTTCAGCAGTTCTGCTGTGCCATGTGAACACCATATGACATTACACGTTAAAAATTCCTTCATGTCTCCACAATTTTTTGCCACTTATATCAGTATACATTCAAATATGGATTTTATCTCAATTTTTTAATTCTTCTTTATCATAGAGAGCTTTGCTAGGAAATTATAGTATTCAGTTTTAAGAAGAGAATAAAAGCAGGAAAAATTATATTTTTTTACCTTAAAAACATCTTTGCAAAAAAGGTCTTTCTTAAGAAAATTCTATGTTACAGCAAGTCATCCACAGTGATAAGATAATCTTTTTACCTATGAGAAAACAATAGACTGTTTAGTCCATAATTTTCTTCACGCATGATATGAACATCTTTGTTAGATTTCATACACTCTTTGGGTCAAGTTACTAACATATGTATAGTTTAAATTATTCATCTCAGAGAACCACATGGGTTTAGCAAGCAGATTTACACAAATGCTCTTCAGAACAAGAAAAAATATTGCAAAAGACATAAATGCTGCTGTAGTATCTCAGTAAATACTAAAGATATTATAAAGGAAGGAAGAAAAGATGATCAAATACTCTCTTTTGGCTGCATATATTCTCTTGTTGAAGAAGCTGGTATTAGGTCTCAGTGTTGTGGTAATCTTCCTTTAAAATATTGAATATTCAGAAGCAATAAAACAAGTTACATTTTATTAGATGAAATTCTTCTTGGAGCATACAGACTCTGCCTCCACCTATTGAAATGAGAAAAAGATTATGTCAATAACATTCCTAAAAGGTGCCTATCTATCCATGTTGTTTTGTTCCTCCTGTTCAGGATTGGCAGTTCGATTGTTCTGTTTTATGGAAAGAGTCAGCTCCCTGTGCTCTAATTTTTTAGTGCTCACTTCCAAAACACGTAAACTCCCTTTAACCTTAATAATACAGGAAAATCAACTGCAAATAGCAAAACTGATGCACACCCACGACTGAATACTTAAGATGGAAGGATGCAATGTGCAGAACAGTTGCTGCACGATACCATTATAGGATTTAGGGCACACATCATAATAAGCAATATTGTAAGTTGAATATGGGAACTATAACTTTCAAAGATGTTATATAGAGTTCCTCAGTATTTATAAAGAAATACAAATGAATAGAGCAAGAAAATATTGCATGAGCAATAATTTCAATAAGGTGATTTTTGTAATTCGGTGGTGCTGGAATTTGATTCAAAATCCATTCCTTGTGTAAGAATTGGTTCCCAAATGATCATATTTCATTTCTAATGAGTGATACCTCATTAGTGATACCTTTTTCTACAGGGCAACTCTCAGAAATGTGTATGCGGTGTTATCTGGTACAGTTTCGTTAAATGCCAGTAACAGTGTCAAATAGGATAGCTATAAAGCAGCAAGTACTATTTTATTTGAACACCATATCTGGAACATTTCAGCTTTTCTAGTTCAATCAGTTTGGTTTTTTGACTTTTTTACATTATTTTCTTTGATTGCTAATCTTGGAGAATCTGATTTTTCAGAGATGTTTATGGCTTCACTTTCTACCTGTCCCTGTTTTTCTTTGTCACAGGCTTATAAAACAGAGTACTATAACTGGATTTGTCTGAAACTTAAAATCATAGTATTCAGCCTGTAACTACTACCGAATATCAATTATTTCTCTTTGCTAAGAGAAAAACAGACATCAGTTCTGTAAAACTCTTCAAAACACTTCAAAAAATCATCATCAATGTTTTTTCAAGTTATTATTATGCTTCTTCACATCACCCAACTTAGATTCCCATCTATCAATGAAAGATAAAGTGAAACTGAAAGGACTGAAGACTCTGCTTACATGGATATTGTGCAAGCCCCAAAGGTTGTCCCGGGCCATCGGTCCAGGTGATGGAACCACACTAGACAAGGGGATTCTGCTACCCATTGCTCTAGGGCTGCTCTCACGGGGCAATCCACTTCAGAAGGGAGCCATAGGTATTAATCATACCCCTGCAGGAAGAAAAACCACAGCAAGACCAGGAGTGAAGCAAGGAGTATTTCAGGGCAGGATTACAAACCTGCTATGAGGGCTGCTCTCACGGGGCAATCCACTTCAGAAGGGAGCCATAGGTATTAATCATACCCCTGCAGGAAGAAAAACCACAGCAAGACCAGGAGTGAAGCAAGGAGTATTTCAGGGCAGGATTACAAACCTGTATGAGCCTGCACAAGGCTTCTATTCTGGACTGTCTTTGGGTAGAACCCCATGTCTTTTCACTGCCCCTATGGTAGTCTAGAAAAAAGAGGTAAGTTTTGTATGTAAATACAAATAGCCTGAGTCTGCCTGAATAAAGTGACACAAGGGATAAAGGGCATTAAGCTTGTAATTCCACTGTCATTTGAATAGTTTGCTTTTACTTCTTTTCCTAACAAACTCTGGCCTTCCCTAGAGTGCACTTTTATGTCTTGTCATAACATTTTAATGTGTAATTTCAGTGATTAATTCTGTCTATTATTTTTCTTCTCAAAAGTATCTTCTATCCTTCTGAGTCTGATCCCTTTTTCAGACTCTCAGAATCTGTTTCCATATCAAAGTCGTTTGGCTGTGATATTTACACTCGGGGAAATATCTGGATTATGGATATTGAGAAATATAGCTTAGTTTTAAAATTAACATTTAAATTTCAAAGCAAAAGAACCTTTAAAAATTAAATTAAATTAAATTAATTCTTTGGGTTGTTTATATTTTTTAAAAATTAATCTTTTTGATGAATGTAACTGGGAAAAAATGTTGTAAAAAATGTACCCGGCTGCTTTCTTTAACTGTCTGCCTTAGCATGAACATAAAGAACAGTCATCCCATTTCCATACACTGTGTTTGTCAACTATTGTTGCAAGTTATATGTTGGCCTGTCCTGACCTTCCTATGACAGACAGTTAATAGCCTACATTACCATTTCACCAATACAACCAGACCTTATGCACAGTATCATCCCATGGGATCTGGTATGTTTCATCAGGACACACTCCTACTTTTTCATATTCTTGGAGGCCACCCACAATACTAGGTTCTTTTCCTAAAACCCCAGAAGAAAGCTGTAATACTGGAGAAATGGTGAATGTGTCAGGCGGAAAGCAAAAGGCCAGAACAGCGTTTGTCTTCCCTGTGTCGAAAAAGCAATACCTCCAAGAACAGATCTCAGTGATGATTTCCCTAGGGTAGTGTGGTTCTACACAATTCCTAAACAATACTGTGACAGCTAGACAGCAGTCTAGTCCCCCCTCCATATGTTACATCTTTCCTTCAGAGGGACTTCCGCCAGACAAAGAGCAAATTGAACCTCTTTGTGCATGTACAAAACTGTATTTATGGCAGTGAACTTATTACCAGAACATCAAGCCCACATGTTTAAAAACACATCAAGCCCAGAGAAAAACAAATATACCAATCAGTACCCCCTATGGCATGCATTTATTCACCAGAGGGAGAAACATTAATGGACAATCAGAGAATCTTCTAAGGCAGAGGAAGCACACTGAATGATCTCTCTTCTTAGAAGGACTGCTGTGACAGTGGTCTTTGAAGACCAGAATCAGAGAGTGAAAGAGGAAAGGCACACTGCCTTGATACTTGGAGAAGTTTCAGGAATTCTTCCTTCTCTCATTTTCAGTTGCTTAAACCCACACTTCAAGGAACCCGCTGGACTTTGTTGTGTGCTTCCTGTCTGCAGAGGTTATTCTGGCTGGGTTTCCAGAGCTAGTGAAAACAGTCAGGGCTTGCTAGCTCTAAACAAAGATCTTGATACCTGGTTGAACTGTAAAAGACCTGACCCCTCCCCTCACAAAAGCCTCCCTGTAGCATGCAGCTACCGAATTGCAGACAGAAATTTGTCACATTAGAACTGGCAGGCAGCAAGGACTGTCCCACTCTGAGCCTTGCACTCCTGCAAGCAGGGAGAAGGAAGCAAGTTCACCCAAGGTTTATTTTACCTTTCACTTGGAAGAAGCACAGTGTTTCTACAAGATGTTGTTGCTGCTCTAATAAGAAATCGCAAATGACATTTTAATTGTATTGAAAGGTTGTATTTTTGTTGTTGTTGTCTCTTTGGATTTTTTTTTTAATATTCTCATATTAATCTGCTTCTGGTAAGAATAGCACAGTTTAAGTCTTCCAAAAGGCTATTGCAGTGTTCTAATTTCGTTTCAATTATCAGTACAGCTCCACCCTTCCTTAAATTTCATCATAATGCTAACAATAATGTTACACCTCCTCGTGCTCTTCACTTGCCTCCTTTCTCTTCTCTTAACTGCTCTTAATGGTTCCTATCTGTCTTTAACTTTGCATTTTCTCCCCCCAGCCAACGCCATGTTCTTAAAACTCATTCTAGCTGATGCACAATAATCCATCTTCTCCTTCCTCCTTCATGGTCTGACCACCCTGGGCTAAATATTCAGAAGTGTCAGGATACAGAGAAGACAATGTACACTGAGAGATAACTTCTATTTCAATTTTTGTTTAAAAATATTTATGTTTCTTTTTTTATTTATTCCAGAAGCAAAGAGGTAATTCTTTAAGAATAAGCAGATTAAAATGATTGGGAAAACATGCCCCGAGATGTAAACATTCATATTTTTCATGTATGCCTAGCTCGTTGCTTCTGTCTCTGATTTCATGCTCTGATTTTATATTTATGATTTTATGATAAAACTGCACTATTATGAAATCAGAAATGCTCATCAATGAACAGATAACTCTTTAAGAGCAGTAGTGCAGACTGCTGTTTTGGCCTGGCACACGTCCACTCTATGGGCAGGCATTAGCTTGCTGTGCTTGGATCCAATCACTCAGTTCCATACGCTCCTGAGGTCTCGAGTTGAGACTAGTGATGGTCACTGTTTACATCACTATGACTTTCAGGAATATACTTCAGGACAGCTGCCACAGTTCTTCCAAGAATTTAGTGTTGGCATGTGCTTTGCATGGAGACCCTTGATCTCTGGGAGCTCTGTTTTCCCAGTTCGAGATAAATATGAGTACATGGTGAGAGAACAAGAAATATATACATTCTTTAAACATATGTAGACCGTGAAAAAAAAAATCTATCTCTGAATAGATTTCTGCCTGTATCATACCACTCTTATTTGTGATTCTCATCTACAGTTGTATAATATCTCACAGCATTTCTTCTTTTCAGTCTGGTCTGATTACTTATGAATCACTTCTTGTTGGAAAAACAGTCTCCTTTTACATCTCTGTGACACACTCCCGTGAGCTTTGGTTGAGAGGTTGGTCCCAGCAGTAACTTCAGTCTAGCCTGTTTGCTTCTGTGAAGATAGAACAGTTGAGAGGGAGAGAACAGATAGGTGTAAACACTGAAGAGGGGGAGAAGTTGAGAACTACTTAAGCCATTCTATCATCAAGAAAAATGTTTGTGGAATCAGGGTCTTAAACATCTTAATCATGATGGAGCTTACAATTCAAGTGAAAGTTGCAATGAAAAGGTTTTTACCAAATAAAGTGGAATTCATAGGTTCATACTTAGTATCTCACACCTGTTATTTGTTCTTTAAAATCTAACAGAGCCTGCAAGGTCACTTTAAAGAACACTGCTCCCTTACACTATAAAAAATGTATCCCCTCACCTCCAAGTGCTGGTACATGGTAAAGAACATTAGATAGCCTGGAAACAATTATTTTATTAAGACAAATGTAAAGGATGGCTGTCAAAAGGCAGTGTTTATAAATATTTTCAAGAATTTTATAGCTATCAGAACAGGTGAATTCCTTTATTCTTTGGTCAGACAATAAAAATTGCTTTCTCAGTTTTTATTTATTCACCACCAGCATACTTTATTTCACACCTTAAAAAACTATTATTAACTACAGTGCAGGGGTCAAAGCTAGTAATATATACTAATTAAATGGATGTGTAGTTTATTTTTCAGAGTAGTGATAAAAAAGTACTCCTACAGTCTTTGATCTTGAAGGTGACATTTTAAAGTTTAAGACTCAAATTTATAAGTCAATATATTTTCATGGTGGGACACCAAATTTAGTCATTTGACCATGGTAAAACAGGAAACACTGGAACAGGTTACTCAGAGAGGTGGTAGATACCCCATTCCTGGAAACATTCAAGGTCAGGTTGGATGGGGCTCTGAGCAACCTGGTCTAGTTGAAGATAATCATGGCATGGGGGTTGGACTATATGACCTTTAAAGGTCCCTTCCAACCCAAATTATTCTATAATTCTGTCATCATGATAGGATTTTTCATTAAAATAATAGCCTTTTCCATCAAATTATCTAAAAACTCCTTAATACTCTTAGTTAATTAGGACTCCTTTGCAATATTCATGATGAAAGTTTTATACCTATTTTACACATATGCAAGCAAAATAACTGTGTATTTCAAACAGAAGCTCAAGACTTTATTTCCAAAAGCAAGAAAAAGAAAAAAACTAGGTTCGCTACTCACAGTAATTATATAATTCGGAGAATATCTTAGTCTTGAGAGTGAACCCTATAACTGAGATTTCCTGGCCTTTTCTAGGTAGTGTTCTAAAGCTCTGGAGTATAGCCTTTGTACATTTGTACTCTACAAAACCGTGTCAGTAGGTTATTAAATAAGTAATACTAAAATTAACTTAGTCTTAGAGATTTGAATTCTTGTTCCTTCCAGAGCTCAAAGCTAGGAACTTGCAAACATGCAGTGAAAATGCCGAAAAGCAGAAAAACCTCAAAAAACCTGACATGAAAGAGAAAGATGAAGATAAACTAGAAAGCAAAAAGTTTCATGCAGGAAACCAGTGAGTGACTATGGCATGAGCTATAAACACATAATTAAAAACTTTAGTTAACCTGCAGGTCATCCAGGACAAGCAAGGACATGCCTGAATTACCAAGTCTGCATAAGAGACTATGTTCTAGCAATGCACAGTTCTTCAGACATTATTTAATCACTCCCTGAGGCTTAGCTATGTGCTTAAACACCAAGTTACCTATCGTAACAGGAATGACTGCAACCTCTATAGGCATGCATGTGTGCTATAATGAGGATATAAAAATCTAATTTCTCACTTTCTAAAATATCTATAGTTTTGCTCTCTAAAAGAAAACAATGCCACATATTTCAGACTGAGATTAAAAAAATATGTCTATATTTGTCCTAAATTCCACCTGTTGTTATTTTTCATTTCTTTCAATACCACCAAATACGTAGAGAACTAACCGCCCTAGAAGAGATAGAGTGGATTAATTTCTGGGAAGTTAAGAGCTTGTCAAGGGTAATAAAACCAAAACAGGCACAAATTAGTGTTTCATAAAACCTCTTTGTGTATGTGTATGTCTCAAATCCCAAGAAATTTCTGTATCCTCACAGATCATTGCAGTGTACTTGTTGCAAAATAAAACCAATTTGCTTAGCATAAATGTCTGCATCACAGATTCCAGAAATAGTGAAACACACTTATCTGCTCATTTACTGAGAAGTCCTGTTGCATTACTGAAGCTGTTGGCCTCAGATACCAGTGGGAGTCAGATTTGTGAAATCAATATGTGATTTTGGCTATAACAAAATTTTCAGAAAACTTTCAAATCAGACAGTTGATAATACTTCTCTTATTTTGACAAGAAGCGATGTCTTTAAATGGAAGGAGGTTAGGTTTAGATTAGATACTATGAAGAAATTCTTTATTGTGAGAGTGGTGAGGCACTGGTACGGGTTGCCGAGAGAAGCTGCTGACACCCCATCCCTGGTAGTGTTCAAGACAGAGTTGGATGGGGCTTTGACCAACCTTGTCTAGTGGAAGAAGTCCCTGCTCATGGCAAGGGGATTGGAACAGATGACCATTAAGGTGCCTTCCAACCCAAGCCATTCTATGAATCTAATTCTATGATCCTGTGCTACTCACATTTCATGAAGTTATGATTCAATCCTGATATTGTAAAAAAATATACCTTTTCATAATGTGTTGAATGCTTCCTGTGATGCAATGCAGAATATGGTCCGATGTGAGAATTGCTGGGGCCATCTTAAAAAAATCCTTCTCTGATCACATTGCAGAGGCTTGATCTGCACTGCTCTGTATTCATACTCCAAGTTTCCACATGAGTAATATGCAAAATTTCTGTCTGTCTCTCTACACCTTTAAAGGCAACTAGAAAATAAACAAACAAAGCCAGCTGTGTTTTGATAATTTTCTTCTTTTTTCACTTTTTCTTTTAGACTGCTAAGAGAAGCCTAAAAACTAAAACAATTCTGGCTCTGCTACTTCCATCATCACATAATTTATTTACTGCTAGTATTGTATTGTGAAGAGAAAGATTTTGAGTGCTTCATTACTAAGTTTCCAACATTAAAGGGTAAGATTCAAAAGTCTGATGTTTCTGAAGCACTCTGAACACTCTGTTCGGAGAATAATTGACTCGGCCCCTATACTGCTTTGTTTGGACCTTTGTCAAATGGGTCTGGAAAACAAATTAACATTGACAAATTTTCTTTAAGGACCATTAAAAGAATAGTTTCTGGGTATTATAAAAGAACTTCCCAAGTTTCTTAGAAATAATTGAAATACAGTCCTGCTAAATGATTCTAGGAGAAACGAAATGTTGACCAAGCCTCCTCAGGTCAACTTATTAGTTAACTTTGTAAACAAAGTGTTATTCTCTCTTCTGAAATAACTATAACAGCTCTATTACTCAAAGTATATTTACCTTTTTCTTTGAGAAAAACAAGTGAATTACAATCTTTAGATTAAGCATAACATTACTCTTCAACATTTTCATAAATAACTTGGACACAGGACTGGAAGGGATACTAAACAAATTTGCAGATGACACAAAACTGGGAAGAGCTGTTGACTCCCTTGAAGGCAGGGAGGTCCTGCAGAGAGACCTCAACAAGTTGGAGGGCTGGGCAATCACCAACCATATTAAGTTCAACAAGGGGAAGTGCTGGTTTCTGCACCTGGGATGGGGCAACCCCAGATGTTTGTACAGACTGGGGAATGAGATGCTGGAAAGCAGTGCCATGCAAAGGGACCTGGGGGTCCTGGTCAATGACAAGCTGGATATGAGTCAGCAGTGCCCTGGCAGCCAGGAGGGCCAACCATGTTCTGGGGGGCATCAGGCAAAGCTTTGCCAGCTGGTCAAGGGAGGGGATTGTCCTGCTCTGCTCTGCACTGGAGAGGCCTCATCTTGGGTACTGTGTACAGTTTCGGGCACTGCAATATAAGAAAGATATTAAGCTATTAGAAAGCATCCAAAGGAGGGCAACAAATGTGGTGAAGGGTCAAGAGGAGAAGCTGTGTGAGTAGCGGCTGAGGTGACTTGGTCTGTTCAGCTTGGAAAGAAGGAAACTGAGGGGAGACCTCATTGCAGTCTACAGCTTGCTCATGAGGGGAAAAAGAGGGACAGGCACTGATCTCTTCTCTGTGGTGACCAGTGACAGGACCTGAGGAAATAGCCTGGCTGTGTCAGAAGAGGTTCAGGTTGGATATTAGAAAAAGGTTCTTCAACCAGAGGGTGGTTGGGTGCTGGAACAGGCTCCAGAGAAGTGGCCACAGCACCAAGTCTGACAGAGTTTAAGAAGCATTTGAATGATACTCTCAGACACATGGTGTGACTCTTTGGGATAGTCCTATGCAGGTCTAAGAGTTGGACTAGATGATCCTTGTGGGTCCCTTCCAACACAGCATATTTCTGCTTCCATGATTAGGAAGGCAATACTTATGTGTTAATGAGAGAGTCAGGCAGCTCAGTAAAATAGTGGTGCTAACTGTGCTGTTGCTTCATAATAATCTTTCCCCCTCATACAAGTAAGTGGAAACTAGGACTATACAAGAATTTAAAAGAAAGCAAAGGTTTTGCAGGATAGCAAAAGTCTGAATGTGATCGACCTCTTTCAACATGCTGGAGACTCTGACCGCAAATTTTAAAGGATGAGCGTAGCTGATAAATGACAGAAAAGATTAGTCTGAAATATTTACTATCTGTAGTGCTAACAGTCATTCCATCTATATTAATTGGCACAGTGTCTTCTGTGCCAGATGGTCTATTGCAGAGAGTGAACATTACCCTCGTGGATTTATCCAAATTATGTATTTGACGTTTGGATGAAAGCATTTTACTTTTTTTACTAGCTGAGCACAGAGAATTATGTTTGTCATCTTAATGCTATTATTCCATACAGGACATCAATAAATATACATGCAAAGGTCTAACTGGATTCTAAGCAAAGACAGATATGATGGATTTTGTTTGAAAAAGCTTTAAAAACTGCAGTCTTATTATTGCCAGTGTTCATCCCAGCTTTCAAAAATAAGTTCTGATGCCCTGTTGCTAAGACAGTAAACAAATACTTAAGGTGAAAGTCACTGGCAAGTGTAATACCTCACCTTCTTCCCCATATCTAGGTATTTTGGGGAAGACGTTAACTAAAATACTCCCATAAACACATTATGTTTCGGCCTAATGCCTGTATAGGTGTTATAAGTTCCCCTCTACCATATATTGACTGCCTGAAGGTGAACTGCTCCAAGGCTACCTCATCTCCCAAGCAGAATGACATGGCAGCTCAACTCAAACTCCTGACTGATTTCAATTATCATACTGGATGACTCATATCAAGAGCCAGTGCCCCTGGAGGAAGGTGCAAATAAAGGGACTCTCTAGTTCAACATGAACATGTGGGAAGAAGGCTACATGGATTGCCACAAGAGTGGTTGCTACTCAAAAGGCCAAGACACCCCAAAAAAGTCTAGGTTTTCAGTCAGTTATCGAACAGCAGCCATGTGGGAGCTGATAGTTTGTGAACTTTTTAATGAATTCATAAAAAACCCCAAAACCAAAGCACAAACCAATAGCAAAAAAACCACCAACCAACCAACAAAAAAAAAAAAAAAAAAAAAAAAAAAAAAAAAAAAAAAAAAAAAAAAAAAAAAAAAAAAAAAAAAAAAAAAAAAAAAAAAAAAAAAACAAAAAACAATGGAACAAAGTGTCAGTTTATTTGCTATTATATAGCTAAAAGCTTCCACCACACACTTTTTATTAGTCACAGCATAAAAACACGGTGCAAAATATGCGAGATAAGGAGATCAAGTTTACAGTGTGTGATAAAAGGTGGTGTCATCTGTTCTACATACATACAGTCAGCGAATATACTAGAGAGTATACAAAGAGATATTCACATTGGAAGTAAAGGGATGAGAAAATAAAAAAGAGGGAGGGAGGTGAATGGGAAGCAAGATAGAGCAGGATGCCTTCTGTCAAAGGAACTACAGTGAACACAAACAAGACAAGTGCAAAATAAAAACAAAGTAAATGCTGTTTGTACAAGCAAAGTAGAAGAAAGACAACAGCAAGGGAGGAGAAAAAATGGTGGGAAGAGACAGCATGAGCACACATAGAATAGGAAAGCAAGGGAAGATTCAAAGCTGAAGGGGAGATAAACAAAGGAATGACAAAAATGTTTGTACTAGGTTCTTTTTGCTCAAAATAGTTTCTTTCTGGTTTAGAAAAATATGATGACAGAAGGCCAATATCATCAGACAATTTGTCTAGCAAGAATTGTTCTTTAGAAGAAATATCAAATCCTGGCAATTAGGCTTTGACCAGAGCCCTCTCTTCAGCAGGCAAACAGACTATGGAGACATTCAGTCTTTCCCACTCCATTTTTATCTGAAATAAATCAATTACATTTTGGAGACATTAACAAAGCTTTCAGGAAAAGATTTTCCCTGTTTTTCCTACAGACAGGTCTGTGATTACAATTCTAGGGTGGGTATGTGTGTGGGGGGTATGCGTGTGTGGTGTTTAGGCTCATTGTGAATATTTAAATAAAAAAATCATTGAATAGCTACAACTTGCTGCTTCCTACCATGACTTACTCTTCCTTCAGAACATTCATCTACTGCAATATGGGACTTGGGCTGGAAGGAGGTCAGCAAAGGCTAGAAATGTGAATTAACATTAACTGCCTGCTAAACAAAGTGATGATTCATGAATAAAAAACAGGCATGATTTTAAAGGTCACTGGACCCAGTTAAACTGCGTGTCTAACTCTTGTGTATCTGGCACACACAATAAGCAGAACTACCATAGGGCAATTCCTTGGGTATTCATCAGCATGAATAATTCTGGTCTCATTTAACACATAGCCATACTAAATCACATAAAGAAAATGAGGTATAGTCTCAAATCCATAGTCAATGGTTTTATTACGAAACTTCCACCTCTTGCAGAAATTCTGGCACTCTCTATAGCTTTTAACCCTCTTAGGAGATATGAACTATTTCTAGAGGCAGGCTCCAAAAAAAGTCACCTTTTTAGTCTGAGGCTTAAGGAAGACTCTCGTCTGGCAAAGGCATAGGTTTGCAATTTTACAGGATGCTCTCCTAGGTCACCTTTGGATGGCTTTCAGCCTGGTGCATTAAGATGATTTTAGCCTTTATTCTGTAATGCTTTGTTATTTTGAGATATTAATTTTTTCTTTTTTTTTTTTTTTTTTTTTCTTTATTGCTGCTTTTATCTGTGGCATTTAGACTGCCAAGACAGATAGCCTCAAAAAAAAAAAGTCATTATTACATTCTGTCTCTATCCAACATTTGGGCTTTCAACATATAATAAATATTCAGATGTGTTTGCTGTCATTAGCGAGAATGGGAAGTCTGTCACTGAGAAAAGGAAGACCTAACAGCAGGGCCAAGCTTCCTTTAATGTTATAGAACTAAGTAACTCAATATTTCATCAAGGTCTTTAACAAAAGCCTGACAACCTGGTGTAGGACTGGTTTTGTCTTTGTGCTACTGAGATCCATTCTTGAGATCCTTCCCAGAACTCTTGAGCACAATATGCACATGACATTCATCATTTTATGGGCTATAGGATACTACCAGTTAATAGGCCATATATACTTCCTGGAAATCATCCTTTGGTTTTGGATATCTTAAATGGATGGGATCAACCAGGGTCATGGATGGTTATTTGCACTCTACTACACTTCTCATCTGCTGGTAAGATTGCAATCCTTCTTTAAATAAAGGAGAAGTCACTTTTACAGTGAGCTCTGAAAAAAATGATGAAGGGTTTTCAAACCATGATAGTCTATTATTAATTGCTTTAGCTTTGTTCCTTTTTTTGAGGAGGTAATATGGTCCACAGGCATCCCAGAACTTAGCATTAGTTTGATTTTTTACTAAATGAGTAATTTTCTCTTTCACTAGCTACATCTGTAAAATGCAGAGTTTGGTCACAGTAACTGCTCCTTGAAAAAAATACCTTAAAGTGGTTTACAAAGAAAATTACATACCAATCTATGTTAGGAATTTGTATGGCTCAAAAATTATATATATTCCAAGTCAAACACTGGATAGTACTGCTTTTTGCTAAACTTCACTGTTATTTCTGTTAATTAATCCACATATATGAAATATTTTATTTTGCAAATCCCTTGCAATTTAAAGAAATTAAATATTTTAAAATATTAACATAGTTTCTTAGTAACTAGATACCATTCAATTATCATCCTTGAAAAATCTTTAATTCTTCATAATCAGTGATACATTGTCTTTTCTTCCTCATTAACAAAACATGAGCTATACTTTTCTTTTGTCTTCTGATTACCACTATTATTTCAGAAAAGAAAGTGAGTCAAATTAATGGATATAGCTTTATTGTACATACAGCTTAATTCAGCATCAAGGTCATACTCAAAAAACAGGCTGTAAATTGAAAGAGCAAGGTCTAAATACATTTTTTCCCATGATTTCACTGATCTAAAAATGAAGAAAATTGTATATTAATGGAAACAAAACAAAATATTTTCATGACCCTCATTTTTTTTTTATATTCTCTTCCTCTCTTCACCTGGCAAAACTCCTTCTGGATGCAATATATTCTGCTGCACATATTTATCTCCCTGGAGAGAGACTGAAGAAAAAAACATGTGACAGATGTTAGTCACATTGCTTAATGTACTACTGGAACACATTCAGAAACTATGGTGATGAGCATGATATAAATAGTCTATATAGAAAAGAACCCTGAAACTATTCCTCTGAGAAATTGTTCATTAATTTCAATTAGACTTTTACCTGGGTAATGATTAAGATGGGCTGATTCCCAATATTATATATATTATTAGTCTCTTTGATAATATATTTAATACCATCATTATGTTATTTCAAGACTTTGTTTTCAAAAATATTTCTATTAATTTTCTTCAAAAAAAATGAATTTATCAAAATTTACATGATAAATGGCAGCATCACAGGAAATAAAACCCCTGGAAGTGATACTAGTCAACAGCTAAATTAATAGCCAAAATGCTTATTATCAATTTATGTTACCTGTTGGCCAGGATGTGGTCAGCACAGTGGAATAGCTGTATTAGGTCAGTCACAAAAGGCAATCCAGATGAGAGTCATCTCTCTGCTCAGTCTTCCCCTGAACTTATGGATCTGGTTTTTTTTCCTTGTAATTTGTGTCTTCTCTGGATAGACACTCTACATTCCTCAGTTTTGTCCTATTGGGAAATAAATCCTTATCTTTAGCAATTGTTGTTGGTTCAGTAATTTTGCTAATATCTTCTAATTCTACTATATCCTTTTGGATATGGAAGGACAACGGGACAGGAGCCAGAATTGCACAGTTTTAAAGGTGATTCATGATTTATTCAACCAAGAATTATCTCGTTCTCTGTTTTGTTGTATTTTTTCCTTATAGTTACTAGCATTGATTTGGGGTTTTTTTGTCTTCTATTCAGCATAGGACTGACATATATGTGGAGCTAGCTCTCATTATCTCAACATTTTTCTTCTGAGAGATAATGCTTAGCTTGGAGCTCATCATTTTATATGTGAATATGTGGGTTTTTTCCCCTTGTGCATCACTTTACATTTTTCTGCACTGCATTTCATCTGCCATTTTATTGCCCAATCAGCCTCAAAAGTTTCTGCAGCAATTCTTCACAGTCAGTCTGCATTTTTCCTATCCTGAATAATTTAGTATTAACAGCAAACTTTCACAGCTCCCTACAAAATGGCTTTTCTAGGACTTGCATGAAGTCGTTGTAAAGCACAAGTCCCACTGTAAAAGTCCACAGTCACCACTTTGCTCAACAAGACTTAGTATTGTACTGCTTTCCTCTGCTTCCTGTCTCTTAATGAGATACTTTTATCCATGGAAGGTTCCCCAGATTGAAATGAGTTGTGGGTGCTCATTTTCCGTAAAAGGCTTGAGAGATGATCATTGTCAAGTCTTTTGAAAATACAGAGACTCTGTCAACTGTATCATCTTTATTTTGATGTTTGATGGCTTTGTCAAAAGAAATACCAAAACATCTACATCACAGAACTTCCCTCTACAGAAGATGTGCTGATCTTTCCAAGTAACTTGCATTTATCCAGGTGCTCACTAATTTTGTTATACATTTTGGCTGTTAATTTACCTAATATGGAAGTCAAGCTTAGAGAATCTAGCTACCCCTGCCTCCCCAGAAAGCCTCTGATACACCATCTGCTGTGGCTGTGGTGATGCTGAAAGAATTCAAAGAACGTAAAGGAAATTCTGACTATATTTTGATGGGAATACTCCAGGCGTTTTCCTGCCCAACATGAAATTTGAATATTTATAAATAGAAATGCACTAATAGGAACAAGTCACTGAATATTTTGATCACTATGCAAATTGCAAAAGACTACTGATATCATGACGTCTTGAGTTCTGAACTATTTTTGAAAGTGGACATGATTAATTTATTTTGTGCTATGCCCACATCCCATATGGTCTCCACTTATGGTACTAAATACACAAGCCAGAGCAGACCTGTAGGATTCATAGTTAAGGGTTTATAGATACTGTGATTTTGAAGTCCATGAAACAGGTATCTGGATAGTGAGTTGGAATAATTTCTGGAAAGGTACTGGAGCAGGATTTAAAGGCTGAGTGTGCAGTCTAAAACATCTAAGTAGTTGCCATTGAAAATCATTTTAGGTGCTTATAAGCTCCTTTAGATCCTTGTCCAACAGCTCTTGGTTTCAGAGTGGGAAGACAAAACCATGTTCTCTACTCTGTCTCAGCATTTTACTCTCATTAAGATACTATGGTCAGACCATGGTAGACTAGGTATTTCCACTTAGAAGACTCATCCTGAATGTGAAATTTCATGAAAAGTCTCAGAAACATCTTTTTTTTTTCTTTTTTTTTTCATTAATAACAGGGAAGGGAGATCTGTGACACAGAAATACCCCATTCATACAGATTTCGCTTTTTGTTGGAATTCCCGTTGAGTATGCTGACATCTTGTGGCTGGCTGGATATTTAAACGTGCCATGTCTGTGCTGAGGGGAGGCAATTCCTGCACAGCATCTTGGGATCTCCAGCTCTTCTTGGAGTCTTAAGCCAAAGTCCCCATGTTGAGAAACATCTTGAATTTGACTATAGAGTATTTTCTTCTTTCTTGGTTGAAATTCTTTTTTCACTTCAAACCCCGTAATTTTGGGGGCAAAATAAGCACTCTTATGTACATTTATTTTCATCTAGTCACATACTCATTAAATCTCTGTGCCTCAGACATAGACCAGAGCAGTATGACAGTGGTTGCAACAATGCTAGTATGTGTTTGGCAGTAAACTGATCTTTTTTGACTGGTTCTTGGCTTCCTTTCGTGGGCAGATGTTAGCAGAAGGAGGGAATGTTGTGATGTTTTTTTCCACAATGAACAGGATGGACAGCTGCGCTCCAGTTCTTTGGGATTTTGTTTGTTTGTTTTTTTCAAAAAAATATATCCCCCGCAAGCCCTTCTTGTCTCATCCTTTTACAGTCTAGAGATTACTTATGTCATTGGTGTCTTCTGGCTATTATGTTTCTGCACGTTCCTTCTCTTTTGTCTCTGTAGTGTCCTATCCACTCTCTCCATCTTTAAAAATCTGTCTTCTTTCTTGTCTTCTTTTACTAATTGTACTTTTTTTCACCCTGATCAAGCTTCTTCAGCAGAGATTTTGTTGTGCTTGTCTGCAGCACAGCAGCTGATTCCACAATAAAATTTACTAGTTTTGATACCATCACCCTGCTGTGAGTGACAAGGAGAGGAGCAGAGTCTGGGTATGTAGCTCAAGGGAACCTGATAAAGCTGCTCAGGGTTACTGCAGAGATTATTTCCATGCTGAAGGCCCAGCAGACAGGATGACTGCAGGTACATACAGAGAAGAGACAGCAGGTAATACAGAATCTGCAGCTCTTTTGGGGTTAATAATATGCTTCTGAGGACAAGGGTAGGGGTTTTGCAGGTAGTTGCTGCCTCAGGCGTAAGCAGTGGCATCCTCTGCGCTTGGTGTGAGAGTTAGACACAGAGGCTCAACGTATACAATCTGTCTCCCTCTGTTTATGTTCATGATTCATCTGTGCCTACACACTCTTATGAACAGTATGCTGCACTGTGTTATTAAACACGAAACTGTGTACATAGCTTCTGGGATTTGTATGTATGTCTCATAAGAAGAAAAAAAGGGTTTCAGTGAAATCCTGCCCATATGGCAGGTCAGCATGCATTAGTCTCCACTTTTCTGATGTGCCTGTTCTGAAGAACCATTCAGAGAATTTATCTAGCCAGCACTGCAGGAAATTTCCAAGCAGAAGAGGATATATACACATATGTTTCATTAAGATTTGATGAAGTTTTCAGAAAGGTGTTATATTATAAGCCAGAAGAAAGACAATATGATCAAAGTATGCTGTAGGTTCAGCATATTCTCGGCAGAAGTGGAAAGCTTACAGATATCAACACATAAAATGTATTTATTACAGATAAGGGAAATGGAAGAGAATTTAATGACTTGAGAATGTTAATCTTTTCAGGTAATAATTAATTATTATGACTAAAAAAGAAAAATCTTAATGCTTCCAGGAGACTTTTGCAATACAAATCTAGTGGTTACACTGTCAGAAGTTATGAGGGAAAATTAAGAGGTTGAGTTGTTTGTGAGGTCAACACAAGAATAAATAAATGGATCTTGAAATAAATGAACCCATCTCAGCAAAATTGTTATAGCTCTTGAGACACTGAATTTGGGTGCTTTCATTGCTGGTGGATCATATGATTAAGAACAGCCTGTCTAACAGGAAAATAGAGTGAAGTGAGAGGCAGATAGAAAAGCCAGTCCAGATCAGTTCCCTTGAATTGTTCTCAGCAGTAAATACTACACTTTTTCTTTTTTTTTTGCCTGGATTTTGTGATGAAGAATAAATTTGAAGAGAAAGGTTTTTTTTCCTTTTTTTATATTTGTGTGGCTCTCAAGAGTTTTAACCTGCATCACATTTGTATGATCACAAATGTTATTCTCATTTCAAGAACTTTCCCAAATTCCGCAAATATACGTCCATCTTTTAAGGATATTTTAGTAAGGTTCACATGGAATTGAAGTCATGCTTATACTTTACAGAAGCCTTTGTGCTGGAAAATGAACTGTATGACCACAGGAATTATAGTTCTGAAAGTCCATTTGTAGGTTCTTCCACATAACTGCCATATTAAAAGTGGTTCAGCTGTTTGTTATTAACCAAAAATGTCTACTTCCTGTGTAACTCCCAAGTTCTAAGAAAAGAAGAAAATGCATTTTTTCCCTTTCCTTAACAATATTTCAAGAAGTATTTTTTATTATATGTTAATATATGATACAAACCCCTCCAGTTCTGGGCTCCTCAGTGCAATAAAGACAAGGAGCTACTGTAGAGGGTCCAGTGGGGAGCCACAAAGATGATGAGGGGTCTGTGGTATCTCTTATATGAGGAGAGACTGAGAGAGCTGGGCCTGTTTAGTCTAGAGAAGATTGAGAGGGGATCTCATCAATCCATACAGATATCTCAAAAGTGGGTGCCAAGAAGATTGTGCCAGACTCTTTTCACTGGTGCGCAGAGACACGAAGAGGAGCAACAACCATAAACTACAACACAAACCACAAGAACTTCCACCTCAATCTGGGAGAGAGCTTCTTTACTTTGAGGGTGACAGAACGTTGGAACAGACTGCCCAGGGAGGTCATGGAATCTCTCTCTCTCTGGAAACATTCCAAACCCACCTGGGCACATTCCTGTGCCACCTGCAAGGCAGGTGATCCTTTCTTGACAAGGGGATTGGACTAGACAATCTCCAGACATCCTTTCCAACTCTATCAATTCTGTGATTTCCTAAACTCTTTCAGCATTGTGCATTTGATTTAAAAGACATTGGATGCATCATTAATATTTGCTTCAAGGATTTTAAAATTATTTTTGGAAAACATCAACCTAAAATAAGTAGTGGTTGAAAATTTCAACACAACCTGCAGAAATTCCTTTTACTGTAAACAGTTACCCTGAGGTCACACAGGCTGGAGTGAAACCAGTCACAACAATCTAAGTTGTGTCACACCCGGTGAGCTTTTCTTTATTGTAATCCTGTAGCATTGATGAAAGTGGTTTTGTGAACATTTTTCTGTAGGTTTATAACCACCCTTATTTAATGAAGTGTTGGCTCTTCCTACACTTAAAACACTGACAAATATAGGTGTTACACCTCTGTTCAAATAGAGAGTTTTGGCCCCCTATTCATTATATTCCTTTCTATTCTGTGAGTGAAATCCTAATGTGTTTCTTCTTCCACAAAATGCCAGCACTCTGTTTTGGTCTAACTTTGATGGCATCCAGTGTCATCAAAACTGAAGTTTCAAGGTGGATGTCCAGTTTCTCCTGCATTTAATGAGTTCTCTGTAAGACCAAAATATTTTAAAACCCCAAAAGACACAATTTCCTTAAATAAAAATTAAAAAAAATTAGTTATTTAAGTAAGCAATACCTAGATAAGGGAAATTTGCTTGTAGACATCCTTTGTCTATTTTCCCCACTCAATCACCTTCTGAGTAGCACCAATCTCAAACCGCTCTAGACTGCTCTGAAGTCTTTTTGCTGCTTTTTCTCCACTGTAAATTGTTCTTTCATGAGTGCCAAGCTCTTATTTGTGACTGTAATTGACTCTTCTATCTCCAAGATCCTCTGCCTTGAGTATGCTCAGTAACACCATCAGGGAAGGAAAAGTCTCCCTTCTCCTCCCAGTAGGCTCTTTTTTGCCAGTTGCTTTATTAGGTAACATAAACATAATTATAAATGCTTAATAAAGCAGATATTGCCTGGCACTATCACAAAAAAAATAGAAGATACATTTCTTTGTTGGTTAGCAGACATAAAACAAAGCAGGATTCAATTAGTATCTGGGAACCCTTTGAGCACACAATGAATATACTTGTCAGCATGTGTGTCAATACAGATTGAATAAGGAAGGATCTTTGGAACCGTCTTGTCTTTCAGAAGTACTCTGAGCTTTCCTTGCACTCTGGGTTATCTGCTGGGTGTCAGTACAACCTGACTTACTAAGAACACTAGTGAGACACACTAAAAGAACCAAGTTTCCAAGTACAAGACATATTTTAGAGGTGTTATTTTCAAGCCTCCACAGCTCAGCCAAATCAAAACCAATTTTCCCCGGGAAACACAAATGCACTGTTTCTAAATAAGGAATACATATCTGCCAATTACTAATTTTCTAGGTTCAGCTGATTCATCAGTACACTTCTTCAGCAAGTAGTCATAAGGCAATTTATAAAAGAAGTCAATTTTAATCTACTTATGTTCCAGAGGACCAAACAGTATTAATCCAAACACTGCAGAGAAATAAACAAACTAGGTTTAGGCTGGGCTCAGAAAATCTCCAAGGCAAAATTTTCACAAAAGTACAAATGGGGGGAAAAAGGGATTTTAGACCACTATAGTTAGGTACCTACTGTAAGAATATAAGCTGTAACAAATATTAATTAGTCTGAAAACCAGTTATTCAGTCAAACTATCTTTTCTTGGCTCTCTAAAATTTATTGAATAATCACAAAATTTGGTTTTCTTACTAAAGGGTTTACAGAGGATTCTTTGCAGCAATTCTACAAATATAAAACAATTGTTTAAGCATTTTAACTCATAATCCCAAAGTTGCTCATCATAAACACTACTCCAAGTTGGCATATCAAAGTGATATGTTTGTTTGCCTAATAGTATATTTGATAGTTATACCTGACTGACAAAGTGGAAAGAAATCTTATTTTTTGACAATGATTCTTACGCACGACAATATTAAACTAAGAAAGCTTGCTCTCAGATTTGCTCCTGGATGTGGCCTGGCTCAACTGCTTTTCTTCCAGAAAATTAGAATAGAAAGAAAAGTAAATTTTGGTGGGTTGGTCTTGGCCAGCTACCAGTGACCTACCCAGTCGCTCTCTTACTTCAACTTCTCAATCGGGATGGGGTAGAAAATAAGATGGAAAAGCTGATGGGTTGAGATAAAAACAGGGTGAACACTTACCAACTGGCATCACGTGCTTAGGTAAAATTAATTTAATTTATTGACAAATAAAATGCATTTAAATAGTAAGAAACAAAGACAAATTAAAATAACTTCCCACCCCCCATTCCAGGCTCAGTTTTACTCCTTCATTCCCAGCCCTTCTACCTAAACCTTCTCTGACAGCACAACACACTGTGGATGAGAACAAGGTGATTGTGCTCAGTTCATAATAGTTCTTCTCTGTTTTTCCTTCCTCCTCTCATTTTCCACTTGCTCCAGCATGGGTTCTCTCCACAGGCTTCAGTCCTTCAGGACAACCTGCTCCACTGTACATCCTCCCAGGGCCACAATTCCTATCAGGAGACCCTGCTCCAGCAGAGGGCTTCCATAAGCAACAAGTATTACCTTTTAACAGAGGCATCATCAGCATTGTTGATGGGCTCACCTGCATCCTGTTGTGGGTCCATTGGAGCCAATTGGAACCAGCTGTGTCTAACATGGGAGTAGCCCCATACCTCTTCTCACAGAGGCCACCTCTGCAGCTTTTTCTTTTTCAGACATTCCTGAAAGGATCAGCCGCTTCCAATGTGTATTTCCCATTTCCTTGGTGATTACAGGTGGAGCAGATTTGTGCTCTAAATTTGTTTTGTGACCACCCTTCATCTCAAACTGCTCAGAGGTACTCTTGTAAATACTAGCAAGTATTTTTTTTTGCAAGCATTGAGTCTTGACATGAATTTAGAGAAATCCTTAGAAATGCATCTCCCATTCAAATCAATTAATAAAAATTATCTAGAAACACATTTGCAATCTTATAAAAGGGAAGGACAGAGAGTCTGTTATCAACAGAGGTTAAGAAAGGAAAAGTTAGTTATTGTCTGAAAGAAAATTCTTAATTTGTTTATAATAACTTGGTTTCTTGCTTCAGTTCCTTCCAGATTCTCCAGGTACTGAAAAGTCATTGAAGATGCAGAGGGGGATGAAATGAGTCATCAGACCTTTCCCTTCCCTTTTATTTATGATTGGAAGAAGGGAAAATTATTTTCTGAAAACACACATGAAATTAGATTTTATTTGTTCTCCTGAATGAAAATCTTATCTACATATTTCTTAGTATCACTAATGTCAAGGCTTGAAAAGTATTTTTTTTTGCTTCACAGAATTCTGGAGATCCCTGTTCATGAGAATTTTTGCTCCCACTTTAGAAGCTGACTTTGAAAAGAGTCATTCATTGGTCCCCATGCCAAACTTCTGAGAGTTTAAGGAAGGTGTCCTTTCAATGCAAGAGAAATTGCAAGGGAAATTACAAGCAGTTTCTGGACATGTGTGAGTATATTTTAAATCAAACAAAAGCCATTCCATAATTCTCTCTGGGACAATGAGGAAAGTTAGCAGGTCTATCTCCATATATAGGAGACACAAACAACTATTTAATTCTTGTTGAAACTGTAATGAAGTTGAAATAACCTTACAACATGACAACTGAATTATATCCATTGGATGAAAATGACTAATTGGTATCAGAAAGATCTAAGAATGTTTCAAGGAAGCTACGGATGTGCAGGTACAGGATAGGCTTTTCTCCTCTTGCTATGCGTGTCATCACTGGCCTTATGTATTTTCTGTCTGGGAATAGAAATGTCTTCCATCTAGTTGCCATAAAAATTATGTTGGAACTCTGCTTTCTCCTGAGATTCAGAAAATGATAATGAACCCTTTCTGTTTGCTCTGAGGGACTCAAATTTGAAGCAAGAGACGAGAGCTTTGAAAGCTGTTGCTAACTCAGTGCTATTGATATCTGGCCTGGTACCAACAAAGGCCGTCTTTCTGTGACTGGATCAACTATCTTGGCATGGATTTTTGCCTTTATGCCAGCTGGGAGTCACATTTCACTGTGCCTTGCACTTCATCTACACACTGGCAGAAGCCAGATTTCCCCGCAGGCTGCTTAACCACCTTGGCATGGCTCTTGTCCAAATGCTGGCTGGGAGCTGGTTCCTCTGTGGCCTTCTCAATTCTCTTGGCATGAGACAATTGCTCAGACACCAACTGAGAGCTCAGTTCCTGCAGCCTGCTGTTTCCATCTGCTGATTCTGAGTGGCAACAAAAAGAGAGTGGCTATCCTTCAAACCACCTCGGATCGTTTTTTTCTTTGAAAGTTTCTGAGGGGAAAAAACCCAAACCCTTGGAGATGAAGAAACACTAGGTTAAACATTCTGTGAAACCTCTGTTCCAAAAGAAATTGGAATTTCAGTCTTGGTCAGTTCCACCTGGGCAATCAAGTTGCATCTGGCTGTAATTAATCTGCAAAAAAAGGAAAAACTGCCCTGTGGGATGCATTCACTTAGAAAATCCACAGTGGTTTCTGTATGATATGCTTCTTACTTACAGATGTGTTCTAGGCTCTTGCTCTTCAATCCTAATCTCTGCATCTCTTTCCTTTAATCCTTTTTGCAATTGTTGACTGGTTTGCCTGACTTTGTCATTGTCTACTCCTTTTCTTAGTCTTCAGTTCAATAACTGAATTCAACAATTCTTGGATTCTTGACTATGTTGCAGATTTATTTTTCCAGACTACTGGAAAAATATTTCCTTTTTTGGTTCACTATAAGTAGGTCTGTCTGATTTTTACTCAGCCTTAAGCGCTGAGTACAAATTTCCCTGTCTTAAGATACAATATCCCATGAAGGGATATTGTCTGGATACATAAAAATCTGGAAGTGTCTTCCTGACAAATGACTTTAAGTTTAGATTCTGTGTGAAGATCTCTCTCTATCTGTACGGAGATAGAAAATGCTTATCTCCTACAAACCAAAACAAGATAAGACTGAGAGCATTCACTCCTTCTGCAACTTAATGCACCAATGTGTCTCCAGTTCTGCTAAACCCAAATGATAAAAAGTCCTGAATCAGACATGAGAAATCATGACACTTCTGAAAACTTATGACTGCTAAGCGTTTATAAAAGCTGCAACTCTCGAATGTCCTTGGCATTTTGGAGGTGGAGAGATGGTGAGGGAAGAAGAAATGTAGAGGGAATGCTTACTACTGGGAAATATTTAGCTGAAAAAATAGTTTTACAACCTCTTTACTGGAGATGTTAATAGGCAGTTTGAACATTAATACTACTCATATATACCACACAATAATACCACATAAATGTGTTCATATTTTTCTTAACTTCCTTACTTGTCTTTATGTTGACTTTTACTAAACAATTCGAAAATATCTGAGGAGTAAAAGGGAGATAGTAGACAACTTTAAACCCTAAAAATTTTATATTCCCTTGGTTAACTTTTTAGGTCACATAGTCTTTTCCCATTGCTTGGATTATGTGACAGGGAGATACTGCTCTGCCTACTACACATTTTAAAATCAAATAACTTGCTGGTAACTTTAGATAAATGCATAAAAATGTGTGTTAAAACATGATCCAAATGACTATCTGTGGGTAGATAGTCTCTGGACCCACAAGGCCAAAAGGTGAGTTCCTGACTTTGTTCATTGTCTTTCAGGTTTTCTGAATGTCTCACAATGACCAGCTTATTTAACTGCAAGGGCAGTGGCCACTTTAGTTTCCTTCTGGACAGTTGGAAACCCTGATAAAGCTGAAGTAGTTTAACAGCAAAAGTCTTCCCCAAAAGAAACCCAAAACCTAAAATAGAACAGAAGAGAGGGGAAAAAAAAAAAAAAAAAAGAAAAAAATCTAATTAGAATTAAAGTCCATTCCCAAGCTGTATTAGTTTTACAGGACACCTCTTATGGGGCTACTTCAACAAAATACATAATTTTGTTTCTGCTCCTGCAATACTTTTTTGCCACTCTTTTCTTCCAGTTCTCTATGTGTCTGCCTCTGCAGAATGTGGGTTTATTAACATAGCTACAGAGATGGGTCAAAACAGCTTACCTTTTTTTTAATGGGTTCCTTCCAAACATATTTTCACAGATTTTCCAAAATGCAAAATTGTATCATAGTTCTGATGAATTCTGAAGTCGTTCTGTTTTGAAGTGTAAAGATATATGTTAAGATATTCAGCATACACTGTAAAAACTGGCAAAAGTAGTACTTTGAAGAAAAAATAGAACACATTATCCTAAAATCACATTTTTAAAAGCTTAAACCAGGTTCTGACTTCTAGGATACTTATATTCTGAAAAATATATTCATCATTTAAGTATACAATATAGTGTGCACTGAAAACAGTACACTGAAAATGCAATAGAAATAGTACTGTTCGGCTGTCATTAGTGATCATTAAGCCTAATTTTGAAAGTGTTTGTCTGTCATAGCAGCACCAGGATGCTTTGCCATGTATAAATATAAAGAAGGAAATATTTTTAGAAAGAATTTTTAAAATTCTTTTCCAAAATCCATAGAAAACAGAAAAAAAAAAAAGGAAAAAAGCAACAGGAATTCTTGGTTAAGATACAAGACTTCCTCCATGTGTTTTGAAAGAACATCTTTCTGAGTTCCTGTGAATTAAGACTGTGGCCACCAACAAGGAGAAGGCTGAACCCCCATCCCCACCAATGGGGAGAGGGGTGTAACCTGTGACACCTGGAGGAGCCAGGACAGAGGAACTTGAGACCAGAGCAGGAACACTGCCAAAACATGCTGAGTCTTGGACATTACCAAAGACAAATACACCCACCTTCCTACACAAGGCTGCAATAGAGACACTGACCAAAATGACTCTGGAAGTCACGGCCATTGCCAAATTGCCTATGGTAGAGAGCCTTCCTCCACAGTATTTGAGAGTGAGTATTTTTTTTACTTCTCAGTCGTAATTGCACCAGGTTTAATCCCTTAATATTTTAACTAGGTAAAACTCATTTCCTCCAATCTCTCTTGTCTTGTTAAAATATTAACTGCTGGGGTCTAAGGGAACCTCTTGCAGATAATTTCCCCAACACCTGGTGCTGGGATGGACCACGCTAAAACTAATTTCTCTTTATGCTCCTATAAATCAAATAACCAAAGCAATTAAATTTAAATTTTTAATCTTTTTAAAACACTCATGAACCAATCATCTAAGACCAGCCAGCAACACCTAAACAATCATTCACTCTTCTTCCATTTATTCCATTTTCCAACCCAACAATACCTAAAGAGGAAGGAAGCACTATATTTATAGTTATACAAAGAGAGGGGTAATAGGAGCTGTTGAATGTTTAGATGGAATGTCTCTTTCCAACATCAGTGTTTTACAGGGTATTAAAATTATTGTTGCTGGTATTTTAAATAAATCCTGAATTATAGAAGTCATAAAAATACAGTATTTATAGAAGAACATGGATCACACAGATTGGTTTTATTTCCTTTGTTTTTTCATACCTTTCCACAAAACTATGTAATGAAGTAGATATAAACATATACTCTGGTAAAATAATCACATAATTTTTTCAAGGAAAGTATCTGTCTCCTTCAATATGTCTACTGCTTTTTAGCAATCCAATCTTATACCTGTAGTATTTTAATTAATAGAGGCTAACTAATTTGGGGGTTTTAGAACTTTTTACTTGTTATTGATTTTTAAAGAATTTATTCACTACTGACTGAGTATAAAATTTTAATGAAAATTCATCTGCCTCTAATTTCCATTTTACTTAGTAGTAGAGGAAAAAAGTAATTGGAATTACTGAAAAAGTTGAGTGTGAATAGAAAAGACCCCCACCCGTGGAATAGCTGTGCCAAGGCAATTTTTTCATGTGGGTAAAATGTTTAAAATCCCATTAGGCTTCAAGCTCTTAAATGAGATTTTAGTTTCACAAAGACCTTTCCATGTTCTCAAGAGGGGGTGATTTTCAAATATATATGGCTAGTGTCAGGTTAAGTTCTTAAGGACTGAGGTTTTTGAACAGGCTGCTAGACTATCTTCAATGACATTCAGTAAATGCTTGGTAAGTAGCTCCTTCAGATTCAGATCTAGCAATAAACTTTTAATATGTGGTCCTCAGTGCCCCATGTGTATTCTTTGTGAGGTCAGAGTCTCAGCCAAAGTTATTTGAATTCTTTTAAATTATATACGGTAGGTAGTAACTTGAAAACCTGACTACTTAAAGTAAGTGCTGTCAATTTTTGTCTAAAATAATAGCCTATGATGTTCACATAGTTATTTTGCAACCAGTATTATATTAATGCTGTGAACTATTCTTCTTTAAGTTACATTTCATTCTTATATGAGGCTCCTACTGTGAGCAGAATTGTTTGTTCACACTCTATTTAGTTCCACATTAATTGTAATAAACTAATTTCACTGTCAGAACAGTCCAAGGTATCCAGAGATATGCCTTATCTTCAATTTTCCAATCGAAAAGGGCAAGACCAGATTTTTTAAAAATTCGAATTAAATCTAGGTCAAGTCTAGCTCTAGCCTCTCCCAAGTTAGCAATAGTATTTTCAGTGAGAACTAAAAAAAAAATTTTAATATTTTCTCCATATCCACTGAAACACTTATTATGTTTGCATCTACATTTTTATACTGAAAATATATACAGATTTCGGTAAATTTTCATTGAGATAGCCAGTTTGCTAAGGATGATAAGAGAAATTATTTGAGTGATGTACAGAATTGACTCAGTACTTAAACGGGCCCTACAAGAAAGTTGGAGAGGGACTTTTTACAAGGGCATGTAGTGATAGGAAAAGAGGTAGTGGCTTTAAATTGAAAGAGAGTAGGTTTAGACTTTTTATTAAGTAAAAATTCTTTATGGTGATACACTGGAACAGGTTGCCCAGAGAAGCTGTGGATGCCCCATCCCTGGAAGTGTTCAAGGTCAGGTTGGATGGGGCTCTGAAAAGCTGTTGTACTGGGAGGTGTTCATGGCCATGGCAAGGGTGTTGGAACTAGAAGATCTTGAAGGTTCTTTCCAACCCAAACCATTCTATGATTCTATTCTATGATTGATCTTGCTTAACTAGTCGAGAAACAAAAGAATAAAGCTACTTAATGCTTTTTGTATATTCAATGAAAAAAAGTAACCACTCCTTTTCATGAGACTCTTGCATTTCTGATTTAATTTTCTGTCTTTCATTTTATGCTTAACCTTGGATTACTACTCTATGTCAAAAGACTTGACTAACTGGTCCTGTAATTTTATTTCAGTCACATAACTTGACTCAATACCATGCTTGTTTCATTCAGTTATCCATGTCAGCTTCTTGGTTAAGAAAGCTCTCCTTAGCCTCATAATTTCGTTTCTTTCATGCTTATTAAAATTTGGGCTTATCTTATGCAGGCACATATACCAAAGCAGACAGACAGTCAAGATCCAGTCCCAGATCTGGAATGTTCTCCTTGCTCTTTTCCATGTCTGGAGATTGATAGAAACTCTTAATACATACGTAAATGAATTTTTCCTTTAGAGCTCCTTGTTCAAAGTGCCATCTTGTAAATCAGTAGAGAGTTCAGCATAAACCCATAATATTTCTTCTATCAAACCTTGGTAATATAAAAAAATGTTGTTGAGCCTCTACATTATAAAGATAGGTATTCTAAATACTACTCTAAGAAGCTATCCAATTCTTATAATGATGTCCCTTCATCAACTCTTAAACGGGAATCCACTGAAGATATTTGAGCTCTGAAGTATGTGTTTGTCTTAATTCTATCTTTTGAACACCTCTCAAGAAATGTAAAGAAGATATATCATGGCACAGAGACCTTGAGTTTCAACAGAATTAAAGAACTCTTTTAACATAGTTGATGCCGATGTGTATGAACTAAAAAAAAAAAAAAGGAATTATGTAACTGACAGCAAAAGAAGGGAACAAGAACAAGGAAAAGACTGCGAGTGCTCTTTAGGAAAATGAAACTGAAGTGTCATATCCTTTCATTTAGTAAAGTTTTATTCTATTAAATATAATTTTTTTTCCTTTGAGTTTTGATGAAGATGAGGTTGCTAGGAAACTCTTTCTGATTTCAGGTGTCCCTGTGTAAATATGAAGTAACCAATTTATACTGATGACAGCTCCTGGACTGAAATAAGTACAGCTACGGAGTAGTTTTGATGTTTGTTCATGACTAAAATAAGGAAACATGTTGTTACAAAAGAGGGAAAACTCAATGACCAGTTGTTGCCTCCTGGTCTCCAGGCAACATCTGTTATAAGTCATGAGAAATTAGATTAATGCCATCCTTGTAAATATCCGATTCCTTCTCAGTAGAGCTGCATGAAATCCTTGGCAGTGAAAGATACCTCCACTACTTGCATAATATCACTCAAGATTGCTTTGGAACCATGAATCTTTGTTCATGGCTCATACCAACTGTACTAATTTGCCATTAATATCAAGATAAGTGATTATTCTCTGTGTTACAGGTTCTAAAGGGAGGATGGTAATATTATAGCTCTTCTTACACTTATGCTGCCTTTGACAGCAGGACCTGAGTACATGTTTACTTTTATGGCTCAGTGAGCACATAGTTGCATAAATTGACTGTAGTACTCACTAGTATCTATGCAGCATTTCGACATGAACTTACTGGGTAATGACAACAGTGTTACAACTTTCATATCTTAATATGATTGGCCAAATGGAATGTGTGGCCAACATCCCTTCATACACACACAGGTACATATCCAGCATATTTGTATAAGAAAAAGTCTTTTATCTCTGTACTAAAATTTCTGCAAAGTGATGCTGCCTATTACTCCATCAGGGACATAATTTAGGTCTGCTAGCAGAATTCATCCATCTATACCTATCACAAGAAATAAATAGAAACTTATTAAATTGAATAGATTTTTGATGGAATATATACTATCTTGATAACAAAGCTGCTCCTCTCTTCTCCTCAGTAGATGTACTAGATTACAGTTTTGGCCAGTCTCCCCTTAGTTGATCACGGAAGACCAGCATTGATGGATAATTATAGACCGTCCTCCTCACCTGGTGTTGACATATGCATATAAAGAATCATCTTCCACTTTCTTCAGAACTTGCAAGCCTGTATATCTCTCCCTCGCTGGTTCACTTTTTTTGGTTAATTTTACCATAAGAAAAGAGACTCTGAACCTAGAACATAAATAACTGAAACATTTTTTTTTTCTGTAGGATTTTACTGATAATGAATACAGTAGTATAATACTTTAGGTCTAAGTTTTTATATATGGTAATACTGTAGCAAGAGATGTAGAACTAAAATTCCAAGTTGTGTGTGTGAAAATCAATTTTTTCTGTAGTTATAATTATGATGTTGGTGATGATCAAGGTTGTGTCTTTATGCACACCCAGCACTCTGAATACATGCACTCCATGACTGGTCCAAGAATATGACATCAAATTATTTGCACAGATGTAATGCAAATGTCTGGGTTGAGATACTGGACCTGACTTGGAGATTGATGAGCTCCTAGCCACCTTTGCAAATAAGTATTTGACTGATAGTTACAGGAACTGTTGGCATGGGATTTTGGACAGTTTTCAAGAATCCCTCAGACAGTTCCTGCTATGACTAATCTAATTTATGTGTTGATTAACACCCTGGGTAGGAAATCCCGGAGATTCCCAGACAGTTGCTGCTACACTATTTAGAAGATTATACATAGACAAGACAGTAGTAAATAATGAATAGAAACCATTTGTAGGTTTTAAAGATGTTTGAGAGATATTTTGGCTGCAGTTAAAACAACTGTTAGAGGTGGATCATACATGTGTTGGGGCAGTTACATAGTAGAATAGCTGGTTTGTAAAAACCGAGTAGAACAGTGGTTTGGAGAGTCTTAGTCGAACTGAAGATGTTACAAGAAGCCTTGCAATGGAGGCCGTCATGACTGTTCCAACAGCAACCGGCTATCCTGTATGAGAGACCTGATTACCCTTCCAAGAATTGCTCTATGCAAAGATCAGAGTAATAATTTCTTTGGGAGAAGCACTGTACCAGAACACATATGAGTCTGTGCTCTTTTTAAGAAGGGTTCCCCTAACAGATAGCTGCACATTGCTCTGCAACTCTATCATCAGGGAAATGAATCTTTGACTCTGTAGACCATCACAAGTCATGCATGTTTTGTCATGAATACAGTAACCTTAGGTGTAAAACATATGCCGCATACATATTAAAAAGCTTCCCAGTCTTACACTGCAGACAGTCGGACAATTTTGTCTGTGGACAGAACATGAACAAAACCAGGGCACACACCTTTGCATGGGTAACGATCTGCAACCCTTGCTGCTATTTGTCACATAGTTCTCTACCGAGAAAGTCAGGCCGCTAAGGGAGTTCAATCAAAAAGTAATGTTTTATATATGAGAATGGCATTTTGAAATGTCTGAAGGGGAGATACTTTTCCTCCTTTTTCTTTTTTTTTTTTCCTTTAAGGAAAACTGGAATTGAAGCTTGACTCCTGTTGCATGGCAGTCAAGTGTGCTTTCAATTAGCTGACTGAGATACTATATCTGCGGGTACAGCCTCAACAACAGTATCCCAAATATATTTTGAATCCCTGTGTCATGCTGGATCCTACAGAAGGGTGTTGTGCAGGGTTCACAAGCTATCCTTAATGCAGATCACTTTCACTCAGCCTGATACAATCACAGGCTGAGTTTGTCTTCTGTGATGGGATGATGCAATATTGGCTAGAAAATACTTTTATACTCATGTTTCTGGCCACAGTTAGAAGCACTGCTCCCTTTTGCTATTCTATGTATGATTTCCATTCCTTAAGCACCCAGTAAACAAGGCGTAGAAGACCAATCTGCAAGAGTATGTGGTCTCCCAAGGTCTAGTGCTAGGCATGAAGGATAACTCTTGTGGCAAGGAAGTTCTCCTCTTATTAAAACAAACAAAATCTCTATGGCAGATTGCCCAGAATCTATCTTTCATAAGTCCTTCCTCTACTAGAGATATATCTTGTGTTACCAGTATTGTCATTCTATTGTGTCCAGTGGGCACTCCTCTAAAGATGGCTGTAATTATGTGCTCAGGAGCTGGGAATCCATAAGGAATCTGAATATTTCAAATGTATTTATCCAAAAAGGAACAAAAGTTACACTGCTCCCATAAGAAAAGTCATCATGCCTATATTTCCCTGCCTCTTGGGTCTAAAGCTGCATTCCAGTCAGCAACGTGTCCCTGGTCCTTTGTGTCTCCTAGGTGATATGCAACTGACTGCTTTTCTGTCAGACAAGTTAAAGTCTGAGGAAAAAGTTTTTTCAAAACAGGCTTGCCTAAGATTGGCTTCTCCCTAAGAAAAAATCTTAAGAGAGGTGAAAAAAGCAACTATCACACCTTCCAGAAATGATCAGATTCAGGGGCTAACAACACAGAGCAGGCACAGTAATATAAACCCAGGGGAGGCTCACAATTCAGAAGTAAATGGCTATGTCGGCAAATCTATGTATGAAGGCAAGATGATCTAATCCCTCACTAAAGACCTATATGAATCTCTTCCCTGCCTCACACCAGATGGTACCAGCAGTGCTCTTGAGATCTCTGCCCAGAAAAAAAGGAGCTGGTCTGCCTTCACTGTGTGAGAAACAGCACGCCTGCAGAGGTTCTATATTTTGTCTCCATATTCTGTTTTATATGATAAGTACCTCAAGCATAAGGAGATAGTAATGAATTTAATTCTCCTAAGAGTGGAGGGGATGTTTCAGTATTGGCTTGTTGGAAATTCCAGCTGTACCATCATGCTCTTCCTGATTGAATTTAAATGTAAACTGAAGGGACTATGGAAATCATGATAAGCTGCTCATAGAAGTCTAGACTAGCTGGAGTTGCTTCTCCATGTTTCCTTAGCAATCAGCCCTTGCGACAAACAGTTCTGCATCTGATGGTTTGCAAACAGACTGCTACACTACGTGCTAAAGCCATGGTACCTATGAGACAAAATAACATAATGTCACCCTGTTTCTTGTTGCTGTGTCTGGAACATCTTACATGATGAAAAAAAGTGTTCTAATTTCGTCCAGGTATTTCGAAGGATACTCCTTCCCTCTGAACCAGACACACCATGCTAAGCCCTGAATAACATGTGATTTGGCTGCCCATGAATTGAAGAGGCAAAGAATGGGTGAAAAACTTCCCAGAGTTGCACAGATGTAGGAATCATCTGTGCCTTTCAAATTTGCCATTAGAGCGTCCAACAGTAAAGGAGTCTTGGGGGAAGATGATCTTCTACTCCACAGGTACTGTATCATCTAGTCCAGATTGTGACATGATTGTCATTGTTTTTCTCCAAACAGAGTCAATTCTGGAGACAGAGAAGGGAAGTTGCTTTTCTCATTTCACTCCTAACTGTTAAACCCTACTGATTCCTGTCTCTTGATTGCCAGAGTCTGCTTTACTGCACCAAGGAACATTTCAATGCGACCGTGATACACAAGCTCTGTCACCAGGGAATTCCCAATTAATCTGCTTCAGCAACTCTTACAATATGCAGTCTATGGATTTTATCCTAACTAGAAGTGTCTTGACTGTTCCTGCAATTAGCGTTATACTTGCCAAACATGAACTGGGGCTTGGATGTTATAACTACAGCAATAAATTTACATCTGTAAAGTGCATATCAGGTCTTGGTTGTAGGGAAGCACCTTTCAGAACACATTCTTACTGGTTTGAACAAGGTGATTCTGTACGTAACAGGAATACATGCTAGAGGGTGATCTGTCTGCCATATTTCTAAGGTCTGCTTTTCTCTTTTCTAACATTCAATCAGCACTTCAGCAGGAAAGGCACAGAGACACAGGTAATTCAAGCAGGACCCTCAGAAGGTGTGAGACCTGCTATAAATGAAGTCTATTTCAGACTGAAAATGTCACAGATCTGAAGTAGGATTTTTTTGGTGGTTGTTTTTAATTGAAATTCAAAGGCACATATATGTTCAGTTCTTTCTGACAGATTTTACTTCCCTTTTTAAACTATTTTTTCTTTTTTTTTTAGTTCCTTCCTCCCCTCCCCCCAAGTAATATATATAATTTTCTGCACAAGATTTTCCAAAGAAAAGAAGAGCTGATATTCAGAAAATACTCAGCTGATGATCTCTGAGTACCTAGTCTGTTTAAATGTGCACTTGGTATGAGCATCCCTTCCCCCCCCAAAAAAAAAGGCATCACTTCAATTTTTAAAGGCTAGTGCTTTTACGAATAAGAGGGGAGAAGGCAGGTAAGCAATAAAACATATATACACATAGTGTGTAAGGCAAGTGGAGAGAAGAGGCATTGGGAATCAGAGTATCCACAGTTTCTTCAAACAACAGGAAGATTTCTTCTTTTGTTTGACCAGAAGAGTGAAATGTGTAACAGCTGCTGCAGTTACAGTAAATGTCTATGAGCAAGTAGGCAGGTGTAGCAATGCTAATAAATGCTGCAACAGTATCTTTGCTGAATACAGGGCTCCTTATCCTGTTAATAACCAGGCTACCGTATTCTTCACTTCTTAACTATCATCTCGTCTAAAAGTAATGTCTGTTTTTAACCTTCACTAGATATAATCCTATTGGTTTAATGACATTAGCAGTTGTTTAAACTACTATTTTTTTTCTATATAAAATAATCTTCATTGCATTAATCAGAACTCTCACAGCTCTCTTAAGAACTGGAACATTACATGTTTTAAAGGAACTAATACCTTTCCCTGTATAATGGAAATAATAGTTGGTTTTTTCCTCCTTGAGAGCCTGTATCCTGACGGCAGCCCCTCAGTCTACCATTACCTCCTTGTAAAGTCCCTATTCTTAGACCATTCAGTTTGGACCCTTGTCTGCTCTCTGCCAATTATCTTAGGCCTTGTTATATTCAGGCACTAAAATATCTTAGGTGTTGAATGGAACTGGACATCTAAGAAGGTCCAAAATGCTCTCAAGTTAATTTGCATGTGTTCGTATCAATTTGAAGGTTTTAACAAAAACTTCTCCATCTCTGTTAGTGCTTCTCTACATTCATTTTCATCTATTTTTATATATTATTTCCAGAAAACTTCTCATAGTCCAATTTAGAATTTAAAATGCTTATTAGTTAACAACTGGTCATTATTTCTAGAAAGCCTTATAGTTAATTGTCAGTAGAGAGAAGCAGGATGGGAACTATGGAAAAACCTGCGTATAAAATTTATCACGTATTTATTATTGATATTTTCATTATTTAGACTAACATTCTGTATTATTCAAAATCTGATTATCTTTTAGCAACCTATTATTCATCCAATGCTTTTCTAACATTTAAAGAAGATAATTTTAATATTTAGTTTTCTTAGCCATTGATAGCAAGAAAGTTTTCCAGCTGAATGCATATGAAGTTTTCAAAAAGCAAACATACTCAATTTTTGTGTAAAAATCTCTGTGCAGAAAACAGTTACTTTTCTGTACTGTGGCTTAAAATATTTTTATTGTTTCTAGATGCTTTCTCCTCACTGATTAAAAGTATCTTAAGGAAGCAGCTGAAGCTTTGTTAATTTAAGGCTCTGTTACTTCATTTCTTAAGACACTTGTTATTAAGGAGAATGGATAAATCAGTCCTACAGTTTACTTTGAGAAATTTTTATCTGTCTTTGTGGTAGGACAGTAAATTTTGCTGCAGTGCATAGTCTTACACGAAATTCTAGTTACTACTGATATCCTGGAAATCATTTAGATACCTCTACTTTGATCTGTATTCCTCTTCCCTCTTTGGTCAAATACATAATTTGGGAGCAGGTTTTATTTGAGATTATTGCCAATCTGATTTTTCTTTTCCAAAGATTTGGGATATCCTATGGAAATATGTTATTTCTATGAACACATTTGCCAGTGAACTCCTTTTCTAAATTATTTCTCGGAAATGAATAAATGAGAAAAAATGTCAATGCTCTTTTGCAACTGAGATGTATGTTTAGCAGAAAATATTCCAGCATTTTTACAGATACAGTAATTAACTACCTTTATTAATAATAATTTTTGCATTTATTACACTGTTCAGTGAAAGAAACTAAAAGGTATTACCGATTATTGGCCTTATTGCAGATGGTCTGCTGGAGTACCACGAACAACTGAGTAAATCAGGGATAAAAATTTGTGATTAATGAGACAGAGTCAGAGGCCTGGTCAGCTCTGAGTCACTGTCCCTTGTTCCACAGGGGGGGATAACACTCCTCATTATAAGCCATCTCCTGTCAATGTGCTTCTATACACATTCCTTAAGTGTTTCCATCTATTTACTCTGGTCTGTGGAGGAATACAGCTTTGTTTTCATTTGTCAGCAGACCTTCAAAAAGAAAGACCTGAAAAAATGAGAGCAATAAGGACTTATTAAGTAAGCAGTTTGATCAATCACGAATGAGCAAATATCCCTGCAATCAGATCTTCAGGTTTTACATTTTTGATTGCAGTTCTGACCTGACTCAGACTTTATGTCTGAGTAAAGGTAATTATCAAGAGTATAAAAGAGTTCAAATGCATTTGGTTCTTCTGGAAAATCAAACCATGAGGATCATTCTTGTCAAATCAATAATGAGCTGAAATTCTGTGCCATTGTCTAGACAATGGCCTTTTATTTTCTTGCAAGATATCTGTAATTCTCAAAAGCTACTGCTATGCATTACTTTTTCTTACTGATCAAAAGTACACACTGTACAGCATTTACAGTTCTCAAAAATCAGGTCCTATTAAAAAGGACTTTTTCCACTTTGATCAACACAAGATAACATTTATTAAATCACAAAAGAGCATTGTTAAAGTAATATTAAGGGGTTAAATACAATCAGCAAAAGCCAAAGTTTTAGTGATTTTTTTCTTTCTCCATTATTCTTAACACACTCAGGCTTAAAGGTACTTCAGTCTTTAGACACACGAGGTATTTCCCACACTAGACAGTAGCTATTATTATTTCTAGGATGTAGTAAGGGACTGAAATTATTTCATAGTATCATAGAAGCATCAGTTGGAGTCTCCTGCTGAACCTGGGCTATTGTCAGGAGTGCACAGGGGCAGCTCTGTCTGTGTCTGGCAGAGTCTTCAAGATGCCCAGGAGAGAGATTTCACAGCCTCTCTGTGCAACTTATCTCCATGAAGTACTACCCACCTTGTGGCTTTTTCCCCCTTTAATATCCAATCTTATTTTTCCAAGCTGCAGTTTGTTACTGCTTCTACAATGATGTTGTTGGGCATTGCTGCAAAAAGTTTGGCACTGAGATAATTTAAATTAGAAAAAAAAAACAAAATACAAAAAAAAAACCCCACCCCAAACCAAAGAAGCAAATATAAATAAATATAAACAAACAAAACAACTAACCAACCAACCAAAATTAAATTCTCCAAATCTGTCTGTCCCCCCAACCCCCCACCTCCCACCCTGGCTTTTTTTTTGGTGTGGGCACTTACACCACACCCACACACTGTCCCCCAAGGAAGGCTCTGTCATTAGTATTGGGTGGGGGGTTTTTTGAGTGATTTTATCCTTTGTGTTGACTGTCTCAGTTTTCAAATATTTAAATTAAAATAAAGAGACACTTTGTCTGGGCATTTTTAATTTCAGGCTTGAGAAATACTGTAAATAGAAAGTTTCAATAATCTTGTCATCAGAAAACAGACCCAAGGGTGCTGTTAGCTGAAGGGAGGCATTTCATTATCTTCTTAACAGGCAATGGAGATAATGAAAAACAAGTTCTACCATTGGACACTATCTTTTGACTTCCCTCTTGGGAAGCTGGAGCTGACAGAAGGTCACTGGCCCTCTGCCTTCATGCCTTGTTTGCGTTGTCTCCCTTCTCTTGGCCTATGAACTATGGGAGGGATATAGCCTGGATAACTTAGACCTTTGTCCTGCACCTAAGTGGTATATCCAGTGTAGCAACTTGTTTAAAATGAATGATTGTTTTCCTGTTTATCAGTGAAAGATGGATCACTTACCTCAGGAAAAAGTATTTCCCTTGGACACCCATCCCCATCTTCTGACTATTGCCAGGGCGAGTTGTGTGGGTCTTTTGGTGTCTCAAAAGCAGATTACAAGGCTATCCAGAAGCACTTTAGGTCACAAAGATGTGTTCTCTGACAGCACAGAGTAAAATGATCTCTCAGAAAAAGAGCATGAGTAGGGGCACTACAGTAGTCTCTATTTGATATGTTTGATATGATAGTCTCTGTTTGATACATTGACATGTCCTTTTTTTTTTTGTTGGGCAGAATAGTAAAGAATCCCTGAAATTTCATTCTTGTTGAATCATAGGACTTGTTAGTCTTTAATTAAGGAAAATACTTAAAGGAACATTTTAAAAAATGCCTGAAATTCCTTTTGGGCCTGGAGGAGGATAAAGTGTATAAGCCAATATCTACAATGACTAGATATTCCTTGTGTTAAAAATGAATATTTAGCATCCTTGCATTTATTCTCCTTCCTTTCTGTTAAATACTTCAGAAATCTAATTTAATGCATAAATTAAAGTAATAAAGAACAAAAATATGTGCTTGCTTATTTTTAGTTATGAAATAGATGACTTCATTTGAGAATAAAAATATAAACCACACTGTAGCAAGTTATAAATTCCTCAAGGACTTGATGATTTAAAGGAAATTAACTGTAAAAGATAAAGACCTGGGCAAATGTCTTAGCTGGCATATAATACCTATAGCAAAATGCTGGAATCTGTGGAGACCACAACAGAAAACAAAGTGGGAAAGAAAATCTTTGGGATTTGTAAAACAATGCACTAAAAAATTCTGAAGTTATAGATAGCGCCATAGTTTACCTTTATTGGCATGAAAGGGGACTCCAGAGATAGTAACAGAAGACAAATGACCATAGTTGGTCTCTTTTCCAAAATCTGTTAGTGTGCTCTATTGGAAAGCACAATACTCCTTCATTACGGTATCTATATATACATAGGAGGGGAAATGAGAGGTGTAGCAACTTGAACACATAAGTTTCTATGCAAAGTATAGGTCAGGTGGAAAACTTGGTTCTTACTGCTGAACTTCCCATATTTTTTTAATTTATAAAGACTTTCATCAAATATAGGTGTGAATCTGCAGGACTAACCTAGATGATGGAAGAGGAAATGCTATGGTGGAAAAAATAAACTCCCAGCTCCCTATGGAAGTCTTCAAGAATTCTTTGTTGAGATTCCCTAGAAATGGCAGAATGGAGGTTCCCTCTTCATGATTGTGTAACCAGGAAGTGTTACAGAATGTGATTAAAACTGCACAGAGAAGACTTTTATTAAAAGCTTATAATGTGAAATTTTACAAAATTTTACTCTCCTGAATTGGATTATGTAACACATCATAGCTCTTCCTTTGCTTTTCTTTTTTTAATTGCCTTTCAGGTTGGTTTTGGTGGTTCCATTTATTACAAATACACATATGAAAAATTGAGATGGAAAGATTTTGCACATAAACTTCATGATATGAAGCTCTGCATGAACCCTGTGCTATTTATGTACAACTGTGCACAAGCAGCATATAACAGTTTATGTTCAACTCTTGTTACACAGGAAATTGTATGCAACTCCTGGCACATAAATGTTTGTCTATTTTAGCTTCTAGCATATAACATTTTTACTGCCCAAAGGTCTTATCCCTCCTCTTCCACATAGAAATATACTTTGTAATTGCCTGAAAAAAAGTTCTGGGAGCTATTTTTCATTTTAGAGATAATTCAGAAGTCCAGTGAGTTTAGTACCAGTGATTTTTTCAGTGTGTTTGTATTATTATCCCTGAAGTGTTCAAAATGCTAGGCTGAATACTTCATTCCCAAGCATGCATTTCTGATTACCCCCAACTTGTCTGATTATGAATTTAGCAGACAACCTTGCTGAGGGTTGGTTTGGCACACTATGTATTAAAATTATAGGTGAAGCCCCCACACCAGCTGCTTTCTTTGTATCACATCCTGCTCCCCACTACAAGTGTCTGTTTCTGAAGGTCTCTGTTTCTCCTGCCTAGCCTGGTGGAGTTCTCCGCCTCCGACCAGGCTTAGGGGTGCCTCTGCCTCTTCATGAGCTCAACTCTCCTCGCTCTCTGCCTCGTTTGTAGAACTGGTTGATGTTTTTGCCATCTTAAGCACTTTGGAGGGATTTTCAAGGATACCGAGATGCTGAAGATTCACATATTACCTTAACACAGCTGGCCCCAGGTCTGCCACTTTTCAAGTTTGGCCACAGCAGCTCTCCTTGCTAAAGAACCAGGCTCTGAGCCTGATAATCACTTTATATTTCAAAGGTTCATATTCATTTATCTTAAAACTCTGGAATTTTCTCTGATACCACTGTATGCATCAATCCAATAGCATTCTTACCATGCTACTGCAGCCAGATACATTCCCTTTTTACTCCGATACAACAAAGAAGTACCTTTGAAGCACCTTCAAAATGTTGCTGGAGACAATCTAATTGTTTAGCAGTTGTGCAAACTGTTGTGGTTAAAACACAAGCACATCAGAAAGACTAAAATGTAATTATAAAATATGTCATGTTGTTAGTTTAGAAAAACCCAACTAAACCCTAACAATGTAAACCGACTTTCTTTGTACTGAATTACACTATTTATTTTGTTCCTTTCAATTACTGCACAAAGCTTTGGCTAGACATAGACTTGTAATATATTTATGCTGATTTTTCCAAATCTTTTCTACAACCAAATTTCTTCAGTGAATGGCTCTTTTTTTCAGACGTAGTAAGAAGCATAGATTAAAAAGCAGTGAGGGCTATAAACCTCCAGAGCCAAAATAAAGTTTGTGGAAAGCTTACAGTCAGAAAATGCATGGTATGTGAGTTAAGAAAGTCCTGTAAAGCTGTTTTGATGAACTGGAGAAGGCAAGTTACAATGGCCTTGGTCTTAATTTGTTTCTATTGTCTGTTCCAGATTTCTGGTATAAAATGAGACCTTGCTAGTTTCTCTATTTACAGTCACATTTTCTATTGTAGGTACTTTAAGTCTGGTAGTGTTTAATGAGTTGCTGTCTATTTGGGAATGATTCAGAACACCTTCTTTCAAAGAGTGGAGAGAGGTAGATCCACAGCCTTCACAGTGTCCCAGGGGGCTTTAATAAGGTGTTTGTTGGTATCCACTGACTTAATAAGGCTCCTGTATACTCAGGAGAATGACTGAAAATCAGTAGGAAATGGAATTACAAGAAGAGCAGAAAGACAGGGAGAAGGATGAAGGAGAAGGGGAAGACAACAAAGCCTGCTAAGCAAAGAGGGTTCTGGATTTTAGACTGACAGGGCTTGAACTGCTTTCCAGAAGAGCTTGAACTCCTGGGTTGCTCCCCAGACTGAGATCCACTGGCCCTTCCACAAGTATCGAGCACTCCAGAGACAATTGCTGCTGTCAGATGTAGCCTGGATGCCTCAAGTGAATTGGTCTTCACTCACTACAATTGGATCCAGGTGGATCCATCCACGGGCATGTCATTGCTTATTGTTGATCAGCTTTGTAGCTTAGACACTAGTGCCTGTTCAGAGAGGACTTACATTTTTGCAGTCCCGTATTAAGTGATGGCTGAATGCAGACTCTTGCAAGCTGTGCTTTCTTAGCATCTTTACTTACCTGAACCACTGCCTGAGCTCAGGACTCTGAATCTACTTCGTATTACTCTACTGCCTGCTTACATTCCTCATGTTCCTGCACAACTCAATACAAACCTTTATTTATGTTTTATTTGTGTAGAAGGTATAACAGTTTAATGACTCTTCTGAGGATTAGTTTGTAAATTGCTAGCAAGTGTTACCGTGTGAAAATTGGAGCTCTGACTTCCTTCTTTTTTAATTTTGAAAACTCATTTTATTTCCAGCATTTGTGAAAGGGATGAATAATTTTATTTAACAGTAAAAAGGAATAAATAAAACATCTGATTTAGCATTTAGCAAAGCCAATGCCATATCTTTATTTTTTTCTGCAACTCTGGTAAAAATTTTAGAAATGAAATGTTAATTCCAGTGATAACTGATTTTGCATTTTTTCCTATCCTGAATCTTGCCTACATGATAAATCCACATAAACCAATTACTGACATAAATGCTGTGAACTAGAATTAATAAAATGTTATTTTGGTTCAAAAAATTGATACATATGCCTTATTGAGATTTAAATACCTAATGATTTAGATGAGGACCATGCATCACATTCACAATCATTTTCTCTGAACCTTTTTTAGAAAGGTAATTAAACTTGTGAATCAATATGGATGTAAAAATATCAATACTATATGTTTGCTGTATGACAGATATACTGGCGTATGGAACAGCGGCTGAACAACAGTTACTTCAGAGAACTGTGAAAGTACTGAATTTTAAATGACTAAACACATAATCTGGGAATTTTTAGTTTATATAACTGAAAGATAAGATTTGAAGTATATTTTCCATGAACAAAAGGTAGAAAAACATGTCATAAAATGTATCAATATTCTACATGAAATCTGGGAAGTTTCCTCAACTGCTATTAATATACCTCTTTAATTTGATATGTAGTTTAAACTGCCCAACCTATTAGCTCCCACTACTAATGTACCCATACAGTATCTTCCATAGTAAAGGATGTATTCCCCGAATCTCTAATGCTTTAGATCAAGCATGAACTGAGCATAGTTTATGGCACATAGAAATTTGTGTTGCTGTTTATTATTTGAAGTGACGGCTTCTGCAGCTCTGCTTGAGCAGATAAATATAAAAGTCTAGAGAAAATGTCTCTGCCATCAACAAAGTTAAAGTAAGGACATGTAAATAGTGTAACTAGTGCTGATAAACAAAAAGAATGAAGAGTTTGTCCTGTATAAGTCATAGCCTTAATGATAACAGGCAGCCACAGCATTGCATTGACTAATGCAATGACATTTCTATTTTTTCCATATGCCCTCTTGCCACCAAAAGCACAATGTAGATGTGGAGCTGCTATGCATACTAAGCATTTTCATTCTCAAAATATCACAGTTACATATGAACGTTCTACTTTCCTGTCTGGTAAGTAGTCTGCTCAATTTATGTGTCCTGTGGTTCCAAGAAACTAAATTTGAACAGAAGAGGCAGATACAATTTGTCTTTTTCAGACATGTATTCTGTTTATACATTTATATCTATACTACAAAAGATTTTAGGTGGGGAGTTTTTTCAATATGTAATTTCTCACTTTTCTTATAATGGTGCTCTGGGGCTTTAAGAAAAACCAGTATCCACTACCTTGGGAACATGGGTTCCATCCCCATCAAACCTTTATAATACTCTGGAAAATATTTCTGACCCTCATTTCTCCCTTATACAAAGCACAGTGTACCAAGTCTGGCACTACTGCACACTAAAACAAGAAATGCTCACCGAACTATGTATGTAAGCAGGAAATGCATCATCCCTCTGCAGTAGTGTTTGGTGGCAATTCTCATGAACTAAATACCATTTGAACTGCCAATGGGAATACGCTTTCAGACCACGTTATAAAATTTTTTTTAAGCAAAATAAAAAATAGTTGCACAGAAATTAATGGATATAAAACTGTTTATACATTATCTGAGGCTCTGACAGGAACCAAAATAATAATTTTCAATTTCAAAACAGTAATTTTCTGTAAGTTTTGGAAGAGGAGGTACTTTGTTGTCAATACTTAGTTTTGTGATGGAGATAGGCATATTTATAAAGGGATTAGAAGACATTACCCAGGATAGCAGAGCTTGGACTACAGAAGAAGTAACACTCCCTGTTACTCCTATGTCATCGTTTATGCACAATCCCAACTGTATCTAGATATGTTTAGGTTCTGCTTAGAGGAGTGTTCTGTGATTACTTCAATGAGCCAAATTACGTATGCAGAGCATAGGATCTACTTTTGTCCGCATTGTAGAACAATTATTTTGCTCTTTGGTCCTTTTTTTTTTTTGGTAGAGCCTGAGCTCCAGACAAAAAGTCTGGACATTATCTTGAAGACAGATCATTCTAGGGAATTTATTTTTAATATTTTGAACATAAAACATATCTAGATGATAATTGCACATTATGGTTTGTATTTTACTCTCAACTGAGCTAAATCTCAGTCATATGGATCTGAGACACTCCGCACCAGTTGGTCCGGGTGTCAGGGATCTCTTACTGGGGCTGATACATTTACTTGTATAGCCACTGTGACTTCACGTAGAGAGAGAAAATATGGGTTGTGACCCTGATGGCAGCTGATGACCATCCTGTAGAGTTTACAGGATCTGGAATATCTAAGGAGGCCTCCTACCTTATGTAAGTAAACTTTACTCACTGGTATAACTCACTGCTGCCTGGCCAATATTAACAGTTTATTATAACTCAGTGTGCACTTGGTGTGCTTTTGCACCTGTCCAAGTGCTTACACGTACTTCTGGAGAACAGAACATCAAGATGAGTCGGAAAGTTCTGATGGTCTACTTTGAGAGATGAGCTGGCATAGCTTTGTGCTGTGCTGTGTTAGAAACCTCAGTTCTAAAACAGAGGCTAATTTTTTTGACCGTGTTTTTTTAAACTAACTAGGACAGCAGTAATCTCTACAGCCAGAAATAATGGACAGGTACATTGGCATTAATGCGAACTTTTAGACAAAATTACTTGAATAAATACCTCTCTCCAATTTCAATACCCTTATAAATCTCTGCTAGGTTACATAAGCAGTCATGAAAAAAGTTTGTTCTCAGCCCAGTTTAACCAACTAAAGAAGTCATAATCAAAAAGTATTGACTTCTTTCCTGGGCCATGCGAAACTGCAAACAGAAATCAGGAGATATTTGAGAGCCAAGGACTCATTGAAAATCCCAGTTTGAATATTGTTTCCTGGTTTCAATTCATTATATTATTCATAGTGTTTCCCTTTGAGTAATTTTAAGCATCACCCACATCCACAACTTCTCTTAGTTATTTCAAATATAATTTATACAATACTTACTTCTTCTCCTTTATCATCACTTAAATATTTAAGAAAATAAGCTCAATTAACTCTTTCTTACTACTTCCCAAGTGGCTTAACATCAATTTTATAATATGACAATAATACTTGTCCAAAAAAAATAAATTTTGATAAATCTGTAGTCCTTAAGTACAGCAGTGAAAGGGAGCACAGTTATGATCTGAGTTTAGTTTTGACAAAAGTGCACAGACCTGTAAATGTAATAATTAAACTCTTAAGGGAGTGTGATTGACATAAGAAATTTAATATGTTCTATAGCATTTATAAAAACATTTCTCTTTTTTTTTTTTTTTTAGTCAGAGCTAACAGCAAGGTTGTTTTAATGCCCTAGGCAAAACAGTTGATAATATGCCCCATAGTGGGAGGTTATGCAATAGTCCTGGAACAGCCTTCAGTCTGTATTATGAGCCATTCAAGTACAAAAAAAAAGCCTCCAGGTCTGACAGAAAAGGAAGCATTTACCTTCTAGCTGTAAAAATGATGGGAACATGCAACAGAAGAAACACAAAGAATATTCATTATACCAAGGGCAGTTAGTGCTTTTGTTTAATTCTTCTCAGGCCTCAGACATCACCAGTTACAACTTTTCTATATAGGACATTCAAGGAATGCAGCCTGAATTAGTTAAAGATGTGAATTTAAGCTTCATTTGTTAAACTATACTGAATCCTTGTGTTTGATTTAATCAAATTTAGTAAAAAGAATTAACTTAATTCCCTAAATTAAAGCCACTTCACACATTATTTATTTTAAGTTTAGTATGTTACTGTATTTTCTTCAAAGACAGAATAGAGAGTCACACTTACTGCATGAAAAAATGCATTTATAACACCCTGGGCTGATCTTTCAAGTAAATGGTTTTAAAGCAACAAGAAAAGGATCATCTTAACAGTGTCATTCTGTAGTTTCTCTGCTTCTGTTGTGGTTAACATTTCAACCTGTGCAGAATAAAGAACATCTGTTTTTAAGACTTTATAATATTTTTCTACTATATCTTTAGTTTTCATTTCATGTCAACTTGCCATATGCCAACCAATTTACCATAAAATCTCCCAGCCTTTTGAATACATCCTCTATGTTTCTTTTTTAGCTGTCTCATTCAAGACATTCATTCTAAGGCTTCATAAAGATGATTTTACTGACGACCTAAGTGTGTGGATTCCCACTTTTCACTCATGATTCTACCCAGGTCTTTTATATATAAATGCTTAGAGTAGCACAGGAACATCCTGAAGTTTTGATCAGCTCAACAAAAGTTGAGCACCACGCAGAGCTGCTCATCCTTTTCCACAGCTCAGACCTGCTCTAACATTGCAGCCACATTTCACAGCGGAGTTCAGACGCAGTAAAATCAAACATAGTGAAACTACATGAGGTGAATTCCCTCAGTTACCTTAATGCACTTGAATATATTTTAACTTTCACTAATCATTGGCTGAATTTACAGGTGCACTAGAGTAAGAAGTAATTCCTTGTGCGCTGAACCTGTTACAGATGCATGGCTCTATGTGTCTACTTACAGCCCCTTTTCTAGGCATTGAGAAAAGGAGAGTCACACAGGCTTTCCTCTTCTCATTATTAAAATGTTTCCAGAGAATTTCATCTTGTTCTTAAATTTCAGTAGTGTCATTTACTATTGGTGTTGGGGTTTTTTAACATAAATTAATTTTAGAGATGAGTCTTGCCTTTGGAATTGGGCATGATCTTTTAATACATATACAGCATATTTAAAATACATGAACATGAAAAGCCATTGTCAAAAAATGGTAGAACAGTATTAAACATATATTCTTTGTTAGCAACATTACTATATTGCTAAATCACTCTGAAAGTGCTGCTTCTCTGACACTTTCTGGGAAGAACTGATAGGAAGTCGGAAGCAATGCAGTTGTCCTGTAAATCAACGATGATATATTTCTTACAATATCTATGTAAGCCCAAGGGAAGAAAAGACTTCCATGTCTCCTCCATTAATGTTTCCAGCAGTATTACTGTGCTTGTAGCACTGGTTACACCACCATATCAGTGCTCACAAGGAAGAGTATTGTATTTTGAGATTTTGGAAAAGGTGTTTTGAATAAGGTCCCATATAAATACAAAAATTAAAAAAGGGCTAACTGTAGCTTGCAGATGAGATTGCTGGAAAAAAAAATTAATGAAGCAAGAAAGCATATGAATTATCTAGTAAAATAATTGCAGTGATTACACAATAAAGCCTTAAACTTGTTCAGCTTTATTCTGATCTCTCTAACCATGATGTTAGGCTGTCTGAAAAAACCTGTGTCTTACTCTGAATTTAATGCAAATACCATAGAATATAAAGGCAATGAGATCACATATCCTTAAATATAAAACTACCTGTTTTTTTCTGCTTCATTATAATCTAGAAATATGCCACCAAATAGATTATTTCAGAGAGTATTTTAAGAAAGAAATATTTCTGTGTATTACTCCTAACTGATGTATGTTACATTTTGTGGTCTGGAACTTATTATTTTTCCTTCCCTGACAATGCATTTCTTTCAGGAAACAGAAAACACACAGTAGTTAAAATTTTTTTTTTTTTAGGCACATTCTCTGGGATCATGATAGAAGACGACACTGTATGAAAATAGGTATAAGCTGTTAGACTGCCCAGTGGCCTGAGGATGTTTTCTGGGCTTTCACATAGCACAGCACTAGGTCTCTTAAGTTGTCTTCATTGCTTAAAATAGCTTGTCAGGAAACAGAAAACTCAGATAGCCATAGGTTACTGTAGATGAGACCTTTAGATGATTCTTGCTCTAAGCAGTGAGGTGAATATGTTCAGCTACTTTGTAGGCAGCTGTTTCTGTCCCTGTGCCTTCAAGCTCTACCCACTTGGCTGAGATGTGAACAGAAACCCCAAGGGGTGCAATTTTTGAAATGGATCCAAAGCAGCTTGGCTCATGCTGTGCTTCATGTAAGTTTTATTTTTTATCATGATGACATAAGTTAAAAATAGCTAGGATGTTTATACTGTTCATGAAATAGCAAACTGGGTTTCTCGCTGTCAAAATTAGACAAACCAAATTAGTCTGACAGTTGTGTTCCTACTGTCATTCCCGTGTGAACCGGTACTGCTGGGGAAGAAACTGCTAGTGATACAAGAAAAAAACCCTTCCATCTTGCAAGACAATGCCACAAAAAAAGGATGTGTTGACAAACTGATACACAGTAGTCTTCAGAAAGTGGTCAACTCATGGATTAGGCTGAATTTTGAATGCATAAAATTGGAAGTAACTTTGGACACAATTGTGAAAATATTTTTAGGGGCTGTGTTTATCTCTTTGTTTCTTCTTCTCTTTCTTTCTTTCTTTCTTTCTTTCTTTCTTTCTTTCTTTCTTTCTTTCTTTCTCTCTTTCTCTCATTCTTTCTTTCTTTCTCTCTTTCTTTTTTTTTTTTATATCAGAATTAATTCCAGCTTAGTATTCACTGCACTCTATAATAAATACATCAGAAGGGAAAAGAAAGTCTGTGGAAAATGCAACTGGTAAGCAAAGAAACTTAAATTAAAAGAAAAAATCTTCCAGCTGGCAAAATTGAGAAAAGTTTAATTTGATTTTCATGTCCTGCTTTTTCTCATTTCTTTTGATTCCAAAGTAGTTTTGATTTGTGCACAAAACTCTAATCATTAGAAATTAGAACATGCAGAGGATATTTTACATTTCTCTTAACTTCCGATGTTGTGTAGTGCTTCTGTAGTTTCTTTAGCATTCAACTTTTGGTTAACTTCCCTAGTACACCTACACAACAAAGAGAGTTGATGAGCACTACATGCCTCCCAGTCTGCTGAGTGATGGGATGGAGAGTCTGTATCCAGGTCTGGAATTCGCTGCCATAGGGAACAGTTCTGCAAACAGGCTGGAGAAGAGATGTGCTGTTTGCTGTCTCTCCATTCACTGAAAAGACAGAATCAAAGCTCGAACCATCTCCATTTATACATTTAATTTCTGACTGCCATTTAACCACTATGAGATATTTTGTAGCTCCAGATTTTCCTATTCACACAAATACCCTTAAGTTTATAACCAACTCTCTCTAACTCATTACTTGATTTCAGGCAGCTCATTAAATCTTATGGGATCTTAGATTATATATCTTTTAAATAGAGAGAGGTAGCAGTTATTTTAAGACTAAAATAGTAATTTTAAAATGCTTTGACTTCTTCAGAATAACAAAGTTGCTAAAAAGCATGAGTGACATAATGTTATTTGTCTCTGCTGACCTCCTGCAATATTAATAAAATCAAATACGTGCTTTTGCCTGTATTCAAAGAGTCTAAATATGCAGTTTAGGAAGACTGGGAGAAATATCCCTGGGGTTTACTTGGTGTGGTTGAAAAATGCTAAAACCTTGCTTCACTCTATTATTTGGTGAGAGTAAACAAGAAATTAACCTGAGACACTAAGCAACCATGGTGTATGAGCAGATAATAAAAGCCTGGCAGAAATTTTGTCAAATCTAACACTTCTATAAGCTGGAATTATTCCATTTCCTTGACTTTATTTTTCAGCTGTAAGAAAGCTAAGGGAGTTCTTAGCATCAGTCATAAAATGATAACAGCTTTTTAAGAGACTATCAGGTTTTTTGTATAAGTCTATGATATTTCTTTGTTCTTCACAAAATAAGATGAACAATGTGGCTCAGTCTTATTCATTTTACACTGTAAATCCCTTAAAAAAGAGCCGAAAAAACCCCAAGCATGTTGGCAATGTATTCTTTTTGTGAAGTATTTTTACTCATTAATAGCTCTGATATATTTATGGGAAGCTAACCACAAAAGATAACAACTACCATAAGATTTGAAAGATTTTGAAAGTAATACTAGTTCATACGACACATAATTAAAAATAAAACAAGTCAAGTTATTAGTTGGGAAATTTAAATCTTAGCAAAGATTATTGATTTCTTGGTCAGCCGTATTCCCTTTTTTGTCACTTTTTCTCCTCTTTCTGCAGAAATACTGGGCCAAACATGAAAGGGTTAAGAGTTACGTTTTATCTGACAATTCTGCATCTACCTGAAGCCTGTTCTTCCTTCCATATGAGATGAGACGTGGTGTTGCTGTCCTTACATAACAGGGCAAACTCTGGTCTTTTATGGACTATGTAAAGAGCATCTCTAAAGTAGACTGGCCCTTCCAGGAGAATGGACTGAAATCCTACAGATCCTCATTCAGTTGCTCTTTAAAATGTGCTGGAAGAGTGACTGAATCAGAAACATGTATCTGATTCCTCAAAAGTTTTCCTTTTAACGTTTGTTGACCCACTTTCTCTTTTACTAAAGGGTGGTTGTAGGTGCAGAAAGATTTCTCATTAAATACCACCTCTGAATATAACAATTCCTGAATTCTAAAGTGCATATTTATTCTGTGTACTAATTAAGGATATTGTTCTCTTTTAATTTAAATGTACTTGTTGAATTCCCTGAGACTTCACCAGCCAAGGAATCCTCAGTTTCGTCTTTGACACTTTTGAACAAAGGGGTCTCCGAAGAAAAGAGATCAGCAGGATTAGATTGCAACCAGACAAAAGAGAAAACAAATTGCAAAGCTGGCTCAATTCCCATAACAACATTTGGAAATTGTCAAGAAAATTTAATTCTAATCAGAGAAGTAAAAAGAAATATTTACGATAATTAAGAGAAACCTGGGTTGCAGTGTGAATCAGCTGGGAGGATTTTAGAATAAAGAGATGAATTACAGGAACAAAAAAATGGTGCTCTTTAATTGGTGAGAAGGCAGGTTGAGGAAGCAGTCACAAACATGAAAAAGAGTGGAATAAAACTATGCTCAATGAGAATATTTAAAAATGTTGCCAGGAAATGGCTGCATCTAGAGGTTCTTTCTTTTCAGTGAGACTTTTATAGAAAAATATGTTTTTCCTGCAGAATCATTCAACATTACAGCCAACAACCTATCCCTTGTCCCAGAAAAAAACTTACACACTCTGTACACAATTTTGGTGAAAATAATGAAGATTTTTTTTAACTTTTAGTACATGGTAAATAATTTGATTCAATTATTTAAACTTTTAAGCTGTACATAAATCAAAAAAAATTCAAGCAGCAAGGAAAGAATAAAAATAATTGCAACATGATACCCCAGAAAGAAGGCCATTGCATGAAATCTTTGTACTACTACTTATCTTCAGAGAAAATGTAATTTACGAGATGATATTGAGGTAATGCTTGTTTTTATTTCCAAGTGTGGTAATGTGCTCAATAAGAATAAAACTTTATGATCCAAAATTTTCCAGCATTTGGTGTCTACTTATAGAATAACCAACACCACCTTAGTAGATGACTGGATAGTTTTCTACTTCAGTGTGTTCTGATCACAGAAAAATTTACCTGCACAAATTCAGAGCTTGTAGTTATATTTTACTTCACAGAAGAATATAAATGAAAACATATGTCATGGTTTAATCCTAGCCGGGAACCAAAACGCACACAACCACACACTCACTGCCCCACAGGGGGATGGGGGAGAATATCAGAAGAGCAAAAGGGAAAAAAGTTAAGGGTTGGAATAAAGACAGTTTAGTAGGTAAAGCAAAAGCTGTACATACAAGCAAAGCAAAACAAGTAAATCATTCACCACTTCCCATCGGCAGGCTGGTGCCCATTGATTCCATCATGTGTAACAGTGATTTGGGAAGAAAAACATCATCATTCTGAACTTCCCACTCTTTTTTCTTCTTCCCACTGTTTTATATACTGAGGATGATGCCATATGGTATGGAATATCCCTTTGGTCAGTTGGGGTCAGCTGCCCTGACTGTGTCCCATTCCCAAAAACTTGTGCACCCCCAGCCTCCTTGCTGCTGGTATGTGGTAAGGGGTAGAAAAGGCCTTGACTATGTGTAGGCACTGCTCAGTGATAACAAAAATATCTCTATATTATTAATGCTGTTTAAAACACAAATTCAAATCACAGCCCCATATCAGCTACTATGTTTGTATTGGGTTTGCGTGGACACGTTTTTGTAGCAGGGGGCTACAGGGGTGGCTTCTGTGAGAAGCTGCTGGAAGCTTCCTCCATGTCCTTCCTTTGTATAGAACCTCTATTCACAGAACTTATTTTCCAGCTCTAAAATGCTTGTTGTTATCATCATAGGAACTGTAAGTAGACTCCAAGAGTATAAGTTTTTTGGGGAGTTGGTTTTGGTTTTTTTATTTGTTTGTTTTCTGGGGTATTGTTTATTTGTTTGTTCTAATTTTAAATAAAATCTTTCGTAAATACACAAAGGCTTATAAATGTTCCTTGCTGCACTTTCTCTGGATCCTTTTGCTATTAAAATTACCAAGGTCTAGGACTGAATGAAACTCCTAACTGAGGCTAGTGAACCTTGTGCTGATGACCTCCCACTGCTGTCCAAGGACTCTCCACTGGAATACAGTACTCAAAGTGTCAGAGAAGCTGACTGTATGACTGTTTTGTAACACCTGGGTAGATCCTTTGCCATTTAGACCATGAAACCTGAATATTTTAAGTAGAGTCTGACTACAGTTCTGTAAATTAAACATAATCTTTGCTACGACTTTTCAAGGTGAATTGCCTCAGTTGGCAAAGTGCACAGCTGCAGCAGCAGTAAATTCTGTGAATGAGAGCTAAATGGAGCTGACAGAGGGGTTCCTGGAGACAGAGAAACAGGAAAAAGAGCAGAGAACCCCACCAGGAGCCAGCAAATCTCCTGAAAAAGGCCAGCGTGGCTTGGGCCTTGCCAATCACGGAAGATTGATATGGCTCTAGGGAATGCTGTGATGGAGGAGTGCAAACAGACATCAAGAGGGTGACAGTGGTGGTGCAGACGGTCACATGAGAAGGGCTGTGTACACTTCTTGTAGGTTCATAGCCCAGGGAAGTGCTCTAGGTCTCTGCCAGAATAGTGAACACTCACTTCAGAGTTAAAACCATAGTTTCTACAGAGGAAGTTCATAAGATGTCTGATGCTTCCACCCAGATGGAACTGGTGGTAGGGAAGGAAACTTGAGTACAGATGGTACCGAGATAGTGAATAGATGAAGCGGTTTCAGAACATGCTCTTGTGGACACCACAGAGAATGAAGAGCCTTGGACCCTGATGACCAACAAAAGTAGGACTCTGCTTCAGTGCCCAGACTCCAGAATTACAACCGAAACCAGATATGAAGCTTCAACAGCTGAAGAAACCCATGAGCAAGATCTGCAAGGACAAAATGTACAGGCAGCCCACAGTGGATACTACAAAAAGAAATTATGAGTACTTGCAGTGGGTGACTCTGTCCTGGACACACAATAAACCAAATTCATTCAATTTAAAGGTAAGGGAAGTGGGTAGAGTTGGCCTAACTGTGAGCTCCTGAGTCTGCTCAATACCAAAAGAGGAGCATACCAGAGTTGGAAAAGATACAAAGACCTGTTGAGAACTACAAGGGCTTTTCCAGGGTGTGCAGAGAGGCAGTTAGAAAAGCAAAAGCTGAGCTCAAATTGAAATTGGCCAGAGATGTCAAAAGCCACAAGAAAAGGTTCTTCCAGTATTTAAACAACAAGCAGAAGGAAAATACTGTTCCACTGTTATACATCAGAGGTTAATTATTTACCAACAATGCTGAAAAGACAGAGGTTCTCAATACTTTCTTCATCTCTGTTTTTTTATCAGCTCTGTTGGGCCCCAGACCTTGGAAATAAAAATCCAGGCTGATGCAGACACAGACCCACCATCATTGAAGGAAGAGTTGGTATGGGAACTAATATAGGAGGTTATTATTATAGGACTCTTAGAAATCAATGGGCCCTGACAATATCCACCCGCAGCTCTTGAGATGGTTAACATAGTTGTGAAGTCGCTCTTCCTAATCTTTGAGAAACTGTGGGGATTCATGGATATCCCAGAAGACTGGAAGAAGACTAATGTCCACCCCCTCCAAGAAGAGCTTACAGGAGGATCTGGGAAATTATAGGCACATTGGTCTTACTTCAGTCCCTAAGGAGGTTATGGAATGAATTCTCCTGGGGGATATCACAAGTCAGGCGAAGCATGTAATTGGGAATAGTTAGCATGGATTCACCAAAGGCAAATTATGCTGGAAAACTCTGATCTCCTTCTATGACAAAGTAACCTGTTCTGTTTACATGGGGTGAGTGGTGGACTGTTAGAGGTTCTACATTCCTTGCTAATGGGCCATCAGAGAGGCTGGGGGGTGGCTGGCTCTGTTCGGAGGGGAGAGATTGAGACGGCGGAGCTCGCTCTCTTGGACGGAGACGGGGGTCTGCGTGCAGGCATTTGGATAGAAGGCCTGGAAGCCTGTTTTTTTTTTCTGGCTTCCCGTCCTGTTCAGCCCTCACTGCTGGCTTCAACTTGCCTGGGAGCTGTTTTTTGTCTCCAGCCCGGACCTGCTGTGCTTTCCTCAGAGAGTCTCTGTGCTCGCTGGGAGAAAAGGAGGAGCTTTTGGGCTCCATCAGCTGAGAACCACAGTGAGTCCTGTTGGGGGGGTGAACTGTTTTCCTTACCCCTTCCTCCCACTGAGGGAAGGGTCCCCCATCTTCTTTTTGCCTTCTCCTGCGATCCGAGACCAACCCCCCAGGCCCCCTCACCGCGTGGTGACCGACAGAGCCCAACAGCGCCCCCTGCAGGCCACGATGAGGACTGCGCTAAAGGACAGAGGAATATTCAGTCAGACCTTTTTTTTTTCCTAGGACTACTGTCCAGGTTTTTTTGTGTTCTGTTACTGTTTTTGCCAACATACATATATCTTTTAATAAAGGGTTTTTATTTCTTCTGGTTTTTTTCCACACTTCCTCGATTAAAGCCCCTTAATTTTGAATTTACAATTGCTGAGAGAGAGGAGTTCGATCTATCTTATAACTCATCCTCTTTAGCAGACATTCCAGTCTCCTCACACTGAGACATGGACATTACCTACCAGGATTTCTCCAGGGCACTTTACTACAGCCTTCTCCTGGAGTAACTGGTGCGTTACAGCCTGGACAAGTGGTCCATGAGGTGGGTGGGGAACTGGCTGACACACGTGAAGGATGGTGGTAAATAGCTCCTTTTCAAACTGGCAACCTGTTCCAAGGGAGGTCTCCAGGAATGGATATTGGGCCCAGTGTTGTATAATATATTCATAAGTGATCTGGAAGATGGGATCAATTGTACCCTGATGATGTTTGCAGATCATACAAAACTCAGTGGGTGACTGGGTACTTTCAAAAGCAGAGCTATCCTACAGAAAGACTTGGATGGATGGAAGAGTGGGCTGGCAAGAACTTTATGAAGTTCAACAACGAGAAGTGTAAGGTCTTACACCTGGTTAAACAAAATGTAGAAGTGCAGCACAGGCTGGGATCTACCCATCTGGGGATCAGCTCTGTAGAAAGGGACCTGGAGATCCAAGCTTCATGTGAGTGACCAGTGTGCTGCTTCAACCAACAGGATGTTGGGCTGCATCAACAAGGGCATCACCACCAGCGATAAGGAAGTCATTATCCCACTCTACTCAGTGCTTTTCAGGCCACACCTGGAATATTGTGCTCAGTTTTGGTCCCCACCATAAAAAAAAAAAAAAAAAAGAGATGTGGACAGGCTGTAGAGGATCCAGAGAATGATCACAAAGATAAATAAAGGACTGGGAAGCTTGACAATATGAGGAAAAAGGCTAAGAGGACTTTTTTCAGCCTTGAGAAAAGAAAGCTTAGGGGAAACGTTATCGTTATGTTCCAGCATGTAAAGGGCAGCTACAAAGAAGATGGAAACTCCTTTTTACAAGGAGTCACATGGAAAACATGAGAGGTAATGGGTGCAAGTTACTCCTGGGAAGATTCTGATTAGAAACAATAGGAAAATCTTTCACAATCAGATATTGGAATAGTGTCCCCAGAGAAGTGGTGGATTTCCCAGCACTGGGCATAAAGATTCAGCTTAACAGGGTGCTGGGCCATCTTGTCTAGACCATGCTTTTGCCAAGAAAAGTTAGACCAGACAACATTTGAGGTACCCTTCCAATCGAGCATTCTATGACTCCACGAATGCAAGACACCAGACACAGGTCTGCCACAAATTTGATCTTGTGCTCTGTTTCTCTGAAATGCTTGCATTCCAAGTGCAGGCTACAGCCATCTACCTGCACTCTCAGATTTTTCTGTACCTTCAGGCCCCTCATGCATGCTGAAAAGGCTAACCTACTTAGTTTAAAGCCTGCACTTGTCAGGACTGCAGTCCACGGATTCCACATTGAGAATCTGCCTTTTTCACCATAGGACATCACTGAAGTTCAGCATCTACTCTCTCAGCGGCAGTGACAAGGTTATTTTGTGACCAGACTCCTCTCATTCAATTTATTCAAATCAATAGTATTTCATAGAGGGCATAAAAGGAGAACAATTCCTGAAAGTTTCTGTATCACAGGCCCTGGATCTTATGGGAGGTTTTGATCTCTCTGTTCCTTGCTGGAATGACAATATGGTGGATGCAAGCACTCAGGCAGATTTCTGAAGATGACAGAAGTACATGGTGGGCTAGCCCTGTGTGACACACAGCCGGTTCTGCTGTTCACAAGTAAGGAATAAGTGGCTGGGGAGATGGTAATCAATCACAGTCTTGGCTGTAGTGATCTTGAACCAGTGGAGCTCAGAATGGTAAGCGGAATGACAAAAGTGAAGAGCAAGAACAGTGATCCTGGATTTCAGGCAAGTATCCTAAAGTGTGTTCAGGAAACATCTTGGTGGGATCCTGTGCAAGGACACTGTCTCAATGCAAAAAATGGAAGGTGGACGTGGGACAGGCTACAGAAGAATAATTTAGAACCATTACCCAGGTATTTAGGGGTAGTGTTAGGAAAGCTAATGCTCACTGGGATGTGGTGCTTGCAAGGGACATAAAAAGCATCAAGAAAATATTCTATGGTTACATTAGCAGCAAAACAGTGTAAAGGAAAATGTGGGAACATTGCCAAATGGGGCAGGTGATTTAGAAACAATGCATGCAGACTAGACTGAGTTACTCACTTTTGTTTCTTACACTTTAGCTTCACTTTTCATCAACAGGGTCTCCCAGGCCTCCATAACTAACAAAAAGTTTGAAGCAGGGAAAGAACCATTAGAAATGGATGAGGATCAAGACTGGTATTACTGTATTACCCAAAAAACCTCCATCTATACACATCCATAGGTTAGGCTGCATCCCAGGATTCTAAGAAAACTGACCAATATCCTCACATGACTGCTTTGTATTGTCTTTTACAGCTAATAGAGACTGGGGGATATTCCTGATGATGAAGAAAAACATATCTTCAGAAAGGATCAAAAAAGAAAATGTGGTGAACTATAGGCCATTTAACCTCACTTTGTCTGCGGGAAAATCGTAAAGTAAGTCCTCATGGAGCACATCTCTAGCCACATGAAGGAGAAAAAGAAAGTGGCTGAGTTGTTAAGGGTAAATCATGCCTGACCAACCTGGTTGTCTCTGTGATAAAATGACTGAATTTACTCATGAAGGGAGAATGAGGGATGTCATTTATACAAATTTCAGCAAGACTTTCAACAGCCTTCTCCCATGTTCTTGCACATGACTTAGAACACTAAAAGCTGAGTGAACAACGAATGGGTAAAACTCTAGTAGAATGATAGGGCTCAAAAATAGTGGTTAATGGGTTGTGGTCATACTGGAGACTGATAACAGAGTACCAGAGAGGTCTAACTTGGGAACTGTTGTGTTTAATGTCTTTAACAATAGTCTGGAAAAAGCAGTGGAGTGTGCTCTCATCAACTTTGGAGATGCTACCAAATTGAGGAGACCAGACAATATGTTTCACAGGCAGGGCTGCTGTATAGTAGGAATTGGATGATGGGAACCTCTTGAATTTGAACAGGGCCAAGTATAAAGATCTGCACATGGAAAGGAAGAATACCCTACAATGAGCAGTGACACAGAGACTGGGGACAGACTACCTGGGGAGTAGCTCTGTGAAAAAAGGCCCTGGGGCCTTGTCAGACAGCTGGCTGAAAATGAACCCACAGCATGTCCTGGCAGAACATAAATCCAACAGCCTTCTGGGCTATATTAAGACAAGCAGAGCTGGCAGATCAAAGGGAGAGGTTTTCCTCCTCTATTCACTACTTGTTAGACTGCACCTAGAATACAGTGTCCGGTTTTGGTACCCCAACACAAGACAGATATTAATGAGCTGTAGAAAGTTCATCAAAGGGCCACTAAAGTAGTTGGAAGTTGGAATCCTGTCCTGTTTAGCACAGAGAAGAAAAGTCTTCTTCAGGCTAAACTGGAGAAACTGAAAAGAACTGAATATACTGAATAGATGCCCCTCCTGGGCCCTATTGGGGGGTTATAGAGAGCCAGGGTCTGCACAGTGGTGCATGGAAGGCCAATGAGAGGCAAGGGGTGCAAGCTGAAATATGGTTCATATCAACTATAAGGACAAACTCTTTCTGCAGAAGAAAGGGGTGAAAGCTTGGTTGCAAGCAGGTTAACCAGAGAAGTTGTGCAGTCTCTGTGCATTCCTAGAGGTTTTCAAAACCCAGCACTATAAAATCCCGAGCAACCTGATCTGACCTCAGATGTTACCATGTTTTGAGCAGAAAGTTCAACTAGAAATCTCCACAGACACCTTGCACTCTAAATTATCACAAGATCTAATCCTGTGAGCCCATGAACCTAACACAAGAAATTGCTTATGTGGCTGGGTATACATGAGTCTTCTTCACAGTCACTCTTCCTCCCCTTCAATATCTTAGTGTTTAGAGCAATATCTTAGTGCTCTTTTTCAGGGCCTTTTGACCTTTGTGTTTAACTAGGCTGTGCTCCTCCTCCACATTTAACTTTTCTTTTCATATAGAATTACCCTCTTGGATTTTTTTCTCCTGCTGGCATATCAAGCCTGATGCATATAAGAAGAAAACATTGCTTCAGCAGCGGGGGTTAATTACAATCTCTACTGTCTTTAGTTCTTGCAGGAGGTCTATTTTATCTTGCCATCCTAATCGGGGCTGCTAGCAATATGAAGTCCATAAAGATACATAAAATATTTGAAATTTTAAAATACTACACTGGCCAAATATAGCATAATGCTATAGCTTCTCTCTCTAATCATTGAATTATCATTATGTGCACCAACTCCTGCAAAGATAACCTGATCAAATGGGTGACCTGATTAAGCACTTCCTGATTGAACAGAGTGCTCCATATTAGCAAGCCTTCCGTTGTGCTTCTATATGATGGGGGAATGATCTAAAAAAAACGTATGAAGAGAAAAGAACAGGAATAAATTTAATGTAGAAGTATGGAATATGAACTGTGCGCTTCCAGCTAAGAGAAGAGGAGCAGAAATACAATTCTGCATGTAAGGAAGAAATTTGGTTCACTTGAATATTGCAAAATCTTTTTCATGAGTGGCTCCTTAAAGACCTTAATTATACAGTAGTTAATACTAAATACAAAATTTACTTAGGAAAGTGGAAGCAGCTACTAATATCTTTGAAAACATGTTGAGAGATGGTATCAGTTTAAGTTACGAGTCAATCAGGAGCTGTGAAAGGGCTGGAAGGAATGTCCTCTAAGGAGCATCTGAGGACTCTGTTGAGTTTGGAGAAAAGGAAGCTGAGAAGTGACCTCATTGGTCACTACAGGTATCTGAGGAGGGGAAGTGGAGAAGGAGATACTGAGCTCTTCTCCCTGGGATCCAGTGACAGGAATGGTTCAATGCTACACCAGAGGAGTTTTGGGTTGAATATTAGGAAGAACTTTTTTCTGAGAGGGTGGTCAAACATGGGACAGCTAGAAAGGTTGGGTGGGCCCTGGCCAGATACCTAGTGGGTTGGCCCTGGTCAGATACCAGGTACCCACTAAAGCCACTCTCTCACTCTCCCTCTGCAACTGGACAGAGGAGAGAGAAAAAAAAAGACAGCTAAGAATTCATGAGTAGAGAAAAGAGTTGGGAGAGGTCAGTGACTGATTACCTTCATGGGCAAAACAAGACTCAAAGTGGGGATAGTACTTATATTTATTACTAAAAGGATAAGAGCCAAAGAGTGAGAAATAAAACAGTCTTAAAAACACCTTCCCCTCACCCCTCCTTCCTTCCATGTTCTCCCTCCTCCCTCCCAGCGGTGCAGGGGAACAAGGAATGGGGGTTATGGTCAATTGTTGTTTCTGCCACTGCTCAGAGAGAGAAGTCCTTCCCCTGCTCCTGTGGGGTCCCTCCCACGGGAGACAGTCCTTGATGGACCTCTCTGATGTGAGTCCATCCCTCAAGCAGCAGTTCTTCCCAAACTGCTGTCCCGTGGGTCACTCCTCCATGGGGTGCAGTGCTTCATGAATGAGCTATACTGATGTGGGTCCCCCCCAGGGGCCACAAGTCCTACCTGGGAAAAATCTGCTCCACTATGGGCTCCTCCATGGGCTGCAGATGGGTCTCTGCACCCCGATGATCCTCCATGGGCTGCAGGGGCACAGCTGCTCCACCATGGTCTGCACCATGGGCTGCAGGGCCACAGCTCCGGTGCCTGGAGCACCTCCTGCCCCTCCTTCTGCACTGATCTTGGAGTCTATGTTGTTATTCCCATGTTCTCACTCTGCTCTTCCCTGGCTGGAATTTCTTCTGCGCAAAAATCTTCTGTTCTTAAATGTGTTATCACAGAGTCGTTACTGTTACTCCTGATTGGCTCGGCCTTGCCCAGCAGCAGGAAGTCCGTCCTGGAGCCAGCTGGCATTGGCTCCATGGAACAGAGGAAGCTTCTAGCAGCTTCTAACAGAAGCCACCCCTGTAGCCCCCGCCACCTCCACTACCAAAACCCAGCCACAGAAACCCACTACAGGTGGTTTATACCACAAGCCTGCCAGTGTTTAAGAGGTATTTGGACAATACCCTTAACACCATGAATTAACTTTTGCTCAGCCCTGAGCTGGTCAGGCAGTTGAACAAGAGGATTGCTGTAGGTCTCTTCCAACTGAACTATTCTAGTGTAATCAAGTCTAATTTTGGTTTTGTCTGTCTTCATAATCAACTGGATTAAACTTTCTGACCAGATTGCATTTTTCATGATGTACTATGGTTCTCTGATGCCAGTGAATCATTGAAGAGGCAGCTTCTTTGGGAACTGAGACCACAGGAGAAAATCGAGATTGAAAGCAACTCAGACATGCCTCCCATAAATCATTACAGTAAAAAGAGATTATTTCTTTCATCTAAAACTGGAGATATTTAGGTCATTCACTGCAATGAAAATTAATACCCCTCAAACCTCACCTCCTGCCCCTGCAAGGCGATTTTTTTTTATTTGCTTTAATAAATTGATTAGTGACCTCTGAGCTGGACATGCAGTTAACACAATAAATAGAACTATGTTTTGAGCATATACAGGTAGAGACAGTTTTGGTTCAGTCTACTTTCCTTTTCCAAGAAAATTGTTTTCTAGCCTTTTCTGAGTCATTTGTACTGCTTCCTCTTTAAAGAGGCAGTATGAGTAAATAAACAATTATTGTTTACTAATAATTTAAAAATCTGTGCATGACTTGCACTATTTTTGGTGTTGTTCTACTCAGCTGTACACAGTAATAGATTCTTCACAGCATTTCACACAGGTTTTCAGAAGATTATATTTCCTGCAGTAACCAGACTGAATATGCTGAGGTTTGGTCTGCATGTTGGTTATGTTCACTGTCATGAAAATGCATGAAAAGGTTGTCCCATTCTTTTGGCATGGGTGTAGTGCATTGTGAGTGCATTGTGAACAATGACACAATATTCATGGCTTGAATCTCAAGCCCACACAGATCACTAGTCTTAATTCTTAGGCACTTATGACTTTACTGCATGCTAAAGGAAGAACATAGAACAAGTGGGGGAAATTCTCTACTGATAAACAACTGCTAAAATCTAAATCTGTTTAAGGTTTATAGACGAAAGCAACAATAACAAGCCAGCAATAGTTTCATATATTTCTATCCATAAAGGGTGAAATCTGTTGCTTTATGAATATCAGCATTTAACGTTATGAATAGTTCACAGCATGCCCATCTGGACCTAACATTCTCAATGTTTAAATATCATCCAGCAGTTATGAAACTGTCTGAAAATGCTCTCCTGCTGATTCTGTAAATGCATTTATTTCTTGCTTCTTTTTTTAATATATTTAAATATCAGTATTATATCTCTACATTATGGGTTATTAGACCTGGAAATATTTGGAAAGTAGCTTCTTTTTGAATAATGTTCCTCAACTTCTTTGAAAAAGAAGAAACTTCTTCATAAAACTAATGAGTTGTTGTTTAAGTCTGAAATTTTCAAAATGGTATGCATCCAGATTCCAGATTTTTACCAGCTCGGGATATGTAGTAGCCACCTCTTAATCAGACTGAAATTAAATTAAGTTTCTAATTCAAATTTTTGAGCTTGATAGGCTCTTAAAATCAGAAAAAGGAATTGTGCTTATTTAGCCTGACTTTTTACACAACTGTCATTTAGTGATTGCACTTTAAGTGAGAATATATCTCATTAAAAAAAAAAAATAGTCTTGATTTTCATATTTTTAGCAATGAACTGCCGAGTGATCCTTGGCAAACTTTTCCAGTAGTTAATTTCTCAACTTTAAAATGTGCAGAATTTTTGTGGTTTCAGTTTTCAGACACTGGGTTCTGTCATAACTTGTTTTCCTAGACTGAAAAATCTTCTTTTATCTCATAGTTGTTTCCTGTGGCAATACCAAGAGAGAAATTCACAGAAAATAACTTAGTCTACATGCAAATCTAGATGCCAATCCTCCCTAGATTTCTTCTTTTTTGAACAGAGTCTTTCTGTGTGTCCCCTCCCAGTTCCTCGGGCACTCCCAGTGTATTTGCTGGCAGGGTACTTGCTCACAGTGTGAGAAATAGACAAAGCTTTAGCGGTGTGCAAGCACTGCTCAGCAACAGCTTAAACAACCCTGTGTTATCAGCACTGCTTTGGTCACAAATTCAAGACGTAGAATAGGAGTATGAGCTGCTAGGAAGAAATTTAACTATCCCAGTCAAAACAAGTATATTTAAGAATTACCATTTTAATCCGATTATATTGTAATAGGTATATGTAGAAAAAACATATGCTTTCTAAAAACCATGATGAATGACAAGGAGTAAAAGTGGTAACTGGATATGACGTCAAATAAAGTACAGCTAGCAAAGGGCATAAAGAGTTATAGAATGAAAGATTTCTATATGTAAGCTCTGAGTTACTGTGAAGCCAAAGAGAGGATATTCCAATATATATTAAGTAAGAAGGGCTAATAACAGATTATGTGAAGAGGACTTAATGTCCCTTCTGATGTATTTTTATTAAAAAGGTCAGCTGTGAGCAGATAGATAACACGACTACCATCAGTAGTGATAGATCAAGAATTAGGAGGTAATAAAAAAATATTAGGTTAGAGATTACTCAGGTTAGATGATATCAACTCTTTTGGGTATGACAGTAGTTATGCCAAGGAAAAGGATCCTATGTTTATGTTGCTTGAGTACATGTGGCAGTAGCTGTGAGTACCAAACAACAATATAGGTATCACAGCTGTTTACAGCAGCAGATTTAAGAATGTGTTAATTAGCACTGCCCATGAATTAGGAGTAACTGCAAGTAAGTGCTGCCACATGTGATAGTTTTCACCCTAGGCCTTCCTGGAGACCAGCTTGTAACCAGGAAGGAACTAGGGTAATGGCTTAGGAAGTATTCCATGGCTATTCCTTTCCGTAACACAACATATAAAAAGGCACAGATAAGAGCGTTCACTCTCTTCTGGTGGCTGAAGGTGACAGGTCTCTCCGTAGATGGGCTTTGCTTATATAGGCCAGGGCCTGCTACTCAAACCTACTGTTATCTCCGGTCTCTCCAGGAGGCATGGAGGGAGTTGGCTGCTGCCTTGCATGGCTCTGCTGTCCCGATCAGGGAAGTATTTAATTAGTTTTTATATTTATTGACTAGCTCTCTATTAACAGGTATATTTAGGACATATTTGTTTTTAGGTTTCTTTTTATCCCTGTTTCCCCCTCCTTTTTCCCTTTTTCCCCCCTTGGGAGCTCCCTGTTGTGGATAATATATTCAAATTTTATATATATAATTGTAAATATATATTTTTGATAGAATCCTGTTTCGTTCAAACTTCTTTCAGTTTTTTTCTGTGGTTTGTTTTTTTCCTCCCCTCTCTGGGAAGCAGGCCTTGTTGTCAAGTTTTGGAGACTTGGCGGGAAGCCAGCTCGAAACTTGCACATCACATTAATTTGATCTTTAAAAAAATCCTCAAATGAGTAGCTATCTTGGCAGAGTAGTAGCAACCTTTGAACAGGTGTTTAGACCTCCATTAGTATATTTTCACTTAAATAGTTCCTGATGAGCCTAGCTGAAGATGGTAAGTATTCTTATAAAAAGTAAAGAATATTTTGCACTCTGTGGATATAAATTGTGGATAAAACTTTGGAATAGCAAGTTTTCTAATTCCAAAATCCAAACCAGATCAGGAACAGTTTCTGTGCTGAGTTTGATATTGTCCATTCAAACTCATATAAGTGACATTATTGTGTCTAAGTATCATCTATATAAAGCAGCTTTCCGATTCACAGCTGAAAACTGAACAACGGGAGAGGGTTTTATTTTTAGTAGCTATATTATTGATCCAATTGATTTTAGAACAGCTTTCATAGCTTGGCAGAAGTCAGACAGTACTTAACAGAATATTGTCACTAGCATTCATAGAATGATACAATACTTCTTAAGATAAATTCTTGTTTAAAACTTGTAGGCAAAGGTCCCTGAACTAAAGTAGCATGGTTTCTTTCAAATACTGTTCCTGTAACATTTCCCTCTATCCACAACATTTTCTTCTTCCCTTTTTTCCCTCCATGACTACTTTATTGCAATACTATCATGTCCTTTTCGTTGCCCTTCTCTTCACTCAGTCCTTCCTACTTTTGTGCCCACACACTTTGCCAGATTTATGATGATATCCATTTCTAAAGGTTAGCTACCTTTTAGGATATGTAGTGTTACACTCAAAATCTTGTTAAGGGCAAAGAGGAAGCAAATCTTATATATAAATGAAGTCATGAATTTTTTGTTCGTATTATGGAAATCTTAAGAATTTAGCCATTATTAGTCTAGAGCTAATTGTTAAAGAAAGAAGAATAATGAAGTTAAAATAGTTTTATATGCACTTGGTGTTTACCCCTATTCCCGGTGTTATTTTTGTCCTTTCCCTGCTCCTCTGAGTTCTAATATTGCCAGGTTTAATCTACTAGGGTTGAGGGTGTTGTGGAAAGCCACTGTCACCTGCTCAATTAGATAAATTGCCATCATAGATAAACCACGTGAAACAAAGATGAAAGTAGGTCAAGAAAAGTTCAGACACAGCAAGAGTGCCAGGCCTTAGTCCTTTGGGGGTACAAAGCTTACAGCCTGCTACTATCAAAGGCTGTGCTGTATTACAGAGCTATGTAGTTACCAGTGCCAGTTAGCTGGTATACCAGGTATACCAGGTGACAGCTGGCTTTAGGCCAAATGAGGCATGGTGGCACATTTGAAAGCTGTGCTGCCATATTTTCAAACTAGTTGGTTAAATGTGGCTCAAGAATGTGTGGAAAATCTAAGGTAAAATTATACATCTCAATGGCTGATTGGATGTCAATTTATGAAAAAAAAAATATATACCCTGTTAGGCCGATTATATGAAATCTTGGGACATCACCTTGAAAATACAGGTAGTGGGTAATCTGCCACTATGCTTTAATGCATATCATAATCACAGGGAGGGCCAGTTTCTTTTATTTGTATTTGTCTCTCCATCTTCAGGCAGTGAGAAGAATCTGGTCACAGCAGAAATTTTGTTACTAGTATCAAAAGGAGCAACGTTTCTACAGAGTTTAGGGAACACAAAGGTCCCAACCCAGGTTTCTGACTAGTAAGAGCAGTGCGAGGCAATAAATTGGTTATCAAGAAAGAAAATCCACTCTAATTTTCTGTTCCCTATGTGGAAAAATATACTTTGTTCTATCTTGTGGTAAAAAGGTAGGGATGGGGAGAAGTCAAAGGGAAGAGCTTTTCCTTTTTCTTTACTGCTTCTCTGAAATTTCAATTATTCACTGCCCTTTCAGGTACAAAATTGTAACTAAGCATAAGGGATAGGGGCTGAAATATCTAAGAATCATTTGCAATTTTTTTTTTAACTGAAAATCCCAGTGTTCATTTATGATGATATTATGAGCTGCAGTGAGGTTCTCAAACATCATTAATCACTACAGATGGCTACAAACCCATTAAATCTTTTAAGCACCTGTTTACTTATCAAATGCTCACATGGTAAGCTACCCTCTGGTTCACATAAGTACATTAGTTTTGGAACATATAATTAGCTTACAATAACTGTACTTGTGCTAATTGCCAGTCCCCTGAAAGAAAGAAGTGGAACCTGTTGACTAGTGGGGGTGGCTAGGACTATAATACAGAGTGTCTAGACTGAGCAACAGGGCTTGATGACTTGTAAAATGTTTGTCTTATTTCTGGTAAGCCTGGTTGAATTCCACGGTGAGTATCTAAGTGAAATAGCTTGATTTTCTCTGCCATCAATCACAAGAGAACACCACCACACATAATTTATCACAATTTGTCTCTTTTGAAGAGAGCTTCAGATGAAAATAGCATAAAGACCAAATTATTTCTCACTCAAATGTGTTGCACCGTATTTGAGGATGTGGTGTTAGACAGAAATTGCAACCTCTTGTCATACATCAAGTCTTATCAGTATGAAGCTCTGCTAGAGCACACACGAGAGTGCTCACTTTCCTGGAAGTATTTGGTGGTAATATCATTTATTCCCAAAGTAGTAGCCTCCTTATTTGGGATGGTAGGGTTTATTCCATCCTGTAGAATGGTTAAATTAATCAAACAAACAGACAAACAAACATATAATCAGGTAAGTGTACACCATACTTGATGAGAGGGTTATTTCACTAAGAGATTTCTGTGGTATATATGCAGCTTCACAATAAAGACAGAAAAATTCTTAACCTGTGTAAATCCATATATTTTTTGCTAGAGCTATGCATATTTCTATAATTTTTGAGTATAACCTACAATTTTCTGATTGCAGAAATCCAGATATGGTCTGAACAGCTGTATTCTGATGACATACTACAGAAAGAGTGCCATATGAGCAGTCAGATGTCATCTTGACAATACTGAATACTGATCAGCTTTTTTTCATAAATTATTTCCCAAATGTCTGTCTCTGTATACTGTCATTGTACATACTTGTATATAATCACATCAGAGAAAACACACTAAAACTACGACTAGAACCTTATCACAGTACCATACTGTGAACTAGAAATGCAGTAACTTCAAAACGTTATCTACCATAGCTGTATACCATAAGAGTAACCCAAACCATACTCCATTTATAAACTTTGATTTGAATTTGATTAATTAAAAAGTAGAAAAATTCTTCAATAAGTTTTTGCTTTGTTTTCTCAAATAGCTTTTCATGCCACAACATTCAAAATTTGAAGACTGAGATATGGTCAAAATACTGTACAGTCATTTTGCTGAAATTAATTAGCAGAAATTTTAATAATGGCTACAAAACCTGGACTTGTTTGTAGGGCATTATTTATCTACCCATTCTTGTCCTTATTTACCTAGATACCAACTGCTCCCATTTCATTTGGAACACAGTCTGGATGATTGTCCAGATGCTAGTTTGTTCTAAAGGACATAATAGGCAGCATCATCAAAGAAGGTGAATTGTAAAAATCTCAGATGTCTACTACAGGTTTGTGAGTTGAAATGTGATTCTTCTCAGTCGGGTACTGCCTGAAGGATTTTACCAAAAGTTGACAGAAGTTTCCCAAAGTTGTACAAGTAGCTGACTAAAGTATGTGCTGTTAAGGAGAATGTTTGAAGTGATAGATTGAGATAAAAGATAGCTGGTTAATCGAAATTACTTTCAAACACATCTCAAAGAGGACTAAGCTGTGTAGGAATATAGAAAATATTGACAACCTGAATATAAGAGATTCCTGTTTTAATCCTGCAAACATTGGGTCCTTGAGAATTTTTGTTAAGAAAGTTTTTAAGCTCAGAGAGTAGAAAAATAATTTATAAAGTCAAAGGGCAGTTGGGTGGAAGCTTGATGCTTTATATATCCTCCAATCTCCTCTAGGCATTCAACATTAAAAAGTACATTACTTTATATCCTTCACTGTCTTACTCTCAGACAGAATAAAATTTAGGGATTTGATTTGTGACTTATGCATTGACCCTAGTAAATCAAAGGCTATGCCTTACAGATAAAGCTTGTTCCCAAAATCCATGGCAAAAAAATTGTTGTTTAATTATAGGTATACCATAGTCTGACTTTGAAAAGTACTTGCAAGTGAAATCTCAAACCCTTAAATTGGTGTCAGTTCAACTAATGGGTCAGTTAATCAACTAATGGGTGTGAATTACAGGCCTTCTCCTGAGGTAAAACAGATTAACTATATCACGTAATTGACTAGTATGTATTGACACATTTTATTGGTGAGACTGGCCCAAAGTTTTGTCATGGTTTGAGATAGCCCCAAAATCCAATTCCCTAGCTCCATTCCCCTTCCCACATCTCAACCTAATGTGAGATGGGTTTTTCCAGACAAAACACACCAGACTCAAAGTGGGGGAAAGGGAATATATTACAGTGACTGTACAAATAAATACCATATCACATGATACACACGATCATAACTATCTCTACCATGACATATGTATTTACAATGGATCAGATCTCTTCTCCCCTCCAAATAAAAGTCCAGGAGGGAAAGAAGGACAGATCCCTTCCAGTCCTTAAGCAGCAGCATCTTCTAAGGCAGCAGGTTCTCCTCATCTCATGCATGCAGCAGCTGATAGCTGGATTTCTGCCAGCACTCACGAGGGAGGTATCCAAGCTCCCTCGGCCCCCTTGACGCAGGCAAAGGGGTCTTCTGTGGGCTTCGTAACTCCAGACAAGGTCGTTTCACCACGGTCATATCACGAAGACACAGGGGGGTCTTTGTGACGGTCTGGTATCTCCAGGAGACTCAAGCTCCTTGCAGGGCCTCTGTGCCCTGCCTTCAGGCTGCCACCGTGGCAGCAGTGTGAGGGGGGAGCCAAGGTCAACTCCCCCCGCATTCCATCTGGCTGTCCTGGTCCAGCTCCGGGACGTCTTTTGAGCTTCTTAGTTCCTCTCTCTCTCTCTGGTGCTGCATGTCTAAAACTGCTCTCCAAAATAGGAGTCCATGTCCCTCTTCTCCAAGAGGGGTCTAAAGGGAGTTTTGGGGGAGTGTGGTATGGTTCTCTCCCCCAGAACTCTGTCTCTCAGCTGCTGGCTCTCTTTTCCTCGGCTCTCCTTCTAGGAGTCTTCTCTGCAGTGCTGCATGTTGTTCCTGCTGCTCCTCCGGTTCAGGTCTTATCTATCCTGGCTCTCTGCCAGTCTCTGGACGCTGCGTCTCTGCTTTCTGCTCTGTCTCCGCTGCCCAGTTTGGAGAAAACATCTCCCAGCTTAACCACAAACACTTAGCCCAGTCTAACACTGTTCCAAGTCTTTGCAGTCCCCCCCAGCCAGGGGCTGGGAGGCCCCAGAGGCCCCGAGGGGCTCAGAACCCCTACCTCGTGGCTCTACAACATGGCCACCTCTCCTACAACCAAACTACAACTCATTTCTTCCGGTGAGCTTGTGGAATGTTGACATTTTTGCAGGAGCGCCCATTGGGCAGAACTTCAAAACTTCCAGGGGTTTCCACCCCTTGGGGTCTACCACTTTTCCTAACCTCTGGGGGAAAACAAAGTCCAAACCGCTACAGTTTCCACAAAATTTCTTGGAATGCCTTTCCATTGGAGGAATATGAACAGGTAAAGGAAAGGAACAAATGGGACATATCGTAATTCTTCTAGAATGTTAACGTGTTTCTCTTTAATACAATGTGATGTAAGAATAACAATTACTGCCAAATGTGTTGATAATTAATCTAAATTTGTAGTAAGATTTTTTAAGAAGAGAGGATTGATCTTTCAAAACCTCATAACCTGCTTGGAGATTTTTATAAAGTAAAAAGTATATTATATAACTCAAATGAGATATTGGAATTATCAGCCATATTCTGTGAAATTGATAATAATTCTACTTAAATTTCTTCGAACTGCAGTATTTTTGCTTTAGTATGCAAGATTCTGAGTACTGCCTCTTTGTCTGGACCCCAAGATGCATTATTACATTTTAAAAATAAGTTTATTCCTGAACTGATAATAGTCTACCAAGATTTAGTGAATACCCCCATATCTGTCATTGAGAGGAATATGTTTGACGCAGGTAGCGCCCTCTACAAGCTACAGTGTGGGATGCAGACTGAGGTGCAGATTGAGCTCTGGGTGGGACGCCGAGACAAGAGGCTGTGGAAAGCCAACCTCTGCATAACAAAGGGCAAGGAGACCTATGACACCATTTAGGAGAGCAGACACTGGGAGACACAGAAGGAGATGAAGACTCAGGAGGAAGAGTGAGACTTGTGCATGCTTGGATTGTGAGGGTATAAAAGCCCAGGTGTTCTTTTGCTGGGGGTCCCTCCTCAGAGGCAGCTATTCGAGCTGTTTCTGTGTTACTGCCCGGTCAATAAATGGCCTTTTGGAATGAGACATCTGAGACCCTGCTGTGGGAAACCTGGGGTCACACTATTAATGAAATTTCCCAGTCTGACCATCCACGAGACTCTCTCAGTCTCAATATCAACACCAGAGATTTTCACTGCTGGTACTGGAACCCCTTCACGGCAGTGGTTCCAGTGAGCGATGGGTGCCCCACTTGACTCACAACACACCCCACTCACACGCAGCCAGACCAATCCTGCTTGTTGTGTATTGGATGCAGAAAGTCCAGATTAATACCTTTGGTAGTAGATTTCAACTAAATATCTCCTTAGTCCTTCTCATTTAAGAATTTTGTGACTGGTATGATATTGATGCTAGATTAAGTGAAGATATATTGTTAAACCTTTTGTGGAGATATTACCAAACATAAGTCAGAATTTAAAAAGTTGTTTTAAAAAAGTTTCTCATCTTCTGGTTTCAAGATAACCTTACTGTAAATCATTCTGTAAGGCCTTTGTTGAATTTATAACAAAGCAGCCTAAAATAATGGCACTAAAACAAGTTAAATAATAAGTCTTTTAACTGGCTTTAAAAAATCCCAGGTCTTTGCTATCAGAAAGAAACAGCTTCCCTCAAGATTGTTAAAGGCTTAAATTTTACATGGCCTTTAGAGATTATTCTACAAAATTATCCAGCTTGCTCCAGCAAGAGTGTTCCTGTGAAGTGATACCTGATAATCTCTTTGACTATGAAAAAGGGCCTTTAGAATTTAGGCTTATATTTGGTGGACTTTAGAGTTCAAACCTGATCACACATTTTAATTATGGATGACAGCATTAGCAGATCTGCATGGCAGACTTTTAAAGAAGATTTAAATATATAGTGTATCATTACAAGTGGTTGGAACATTTTCACCTGTATGACATTTTGGCAAAATACACTGGTGAAAGCCCTAGCGTTCCATAAAGACATAACTGTTTCCATGCAAATTTCAGCTGGAAAGTTTTTTGTTCAAGAAAGAACACTTTGTTGAGAAGAGTAGGATATAGCTTAGTATCTGGAGTATGGTCTTGAATGTTAAGAGTATAGATTTACACCTCTGCATTGGGATTGAAAAGCTCTGCTCTGCCATAAATACAGCAGTGACCTACAGCTGGGATTAATGTCCTACTACCTGAGAAATCAGATAGCAAAACCTGATGCATGTAAACAGTAATAAAAGGACACATATAAAAAAAAAAATGTCTCTAATTTAGATAGATTTTCTTTCTAAAATGTTGTGAATTGTAATCATTCTGTTTGTTTGGGGGTTTGGTATTTTTTTAATGAAGAGCTGTCAAACAGATGCCAGGTGTAAATGATTGATGAGAGCTCAGATCCTCAAATATTGTAATGTTTCTACACCAAGAATTATTGTAAGTAATGAGTGTAAAAACACATGTAAAATTTAGCTTGCTTTTTCACCCTTTTCCAATTTAGCTGCACCAAATCTAATAAACCAAAATTACAACTATTCCACAGCTGATTGAATAAAATGTTCATGTAATGAAAAAGTGTCCATTCTTGTTCTGACTAAAGTCAATGAAAGGTTTTAAGTCAAGACTATAAAATTAATGAAGAATGTGTTTTTCAAAGTACAGAGTTATTGATAAGCGTAAATGCAAGTGCTGTCTCTGAAGTATGTATCTCATATAATTCTAAAATGTATTAACAAAAAAGTATTTTTAAAAAGTCTTTTTTCCAGGCTTCTTGATATGAAAAGACAGAAGATACAGTCCCTCTTGCAGAGAGTTTATGATTAAGTAGACCAAATAGATAAAGTATCGTAACAGGGAAAGAAAATACTCAGGGGTCCTGATTCATCCCACCTATCTTCAGGCATTGCAGGTAAAAGTATATGTAATGGATGCTCCCTGTATACTCAGCAAGGAGAGAGAGGAATCTCCAGGGGGAGATTCAGATCAAAGCTAAGGTATTTTTCTCTGGGGGTGCCTTTCTTTCTCATCAGTATCATAAGAACCTGCGGCAAAGAAGAGCCTAATTTAGGAATGTCTGCAGGTGCCAGGATAGGAGATAATGGATATTCAGCCAGACAAAAGTCCTGGCTGTACAGATAGAAATAATGTCTCGGTTCATGCTGCAAGGTAGAATGTCACATGTTTTACAAATACTATGAATTGGCAAATACTACAAACCTGTCCAGTTTTAAAGAGAACATGACCAATATGAAAACATATGCAAATATATGTCCTACTTCACAACAACTTGTAGTCTTACTGCTGGTTCAACAAATCCAAGTGCAAAGTGCTGAGAAGGACTTGGGGGTTCTGGTGGATGAAAAACTGGACATGAGTGTTACACTCCAGATTAAGCTGTAAGCTGCCCAGAGTAGTTACATTTTTATTTAAGACTTTTCAAAAGCCTTTTGGTTCGTTATAACCTCTAATTAGCATCTGGAGAGAGAGTCACATACTCTAAGAGAAATTATTTTTAATTTAGAGAGAAAAATAAGATATTTTGGCAAAAGGGTTTTACAGTAGTAAAATACAACCAAGAAAAGCATTTTACTAAAATATTCAGCACAAAAAAAAATTCTGCAGAAAACACCCACTAAAACCAATCAATATATTAGCTTTAATAAAACACAATTCATTGGTTTTAAGTTAACCACAAGAGAAGGAAAAGAGTAACAGGAGAAAACAGATTAAAAGGGGTAAAGGAAGAGAGAAGAAAGAGAGAAGGAGAGAGAGAAAGGAGAGGAGAATGGTTACCAACAAAATTCGATGATTCACATGGTGCCAGATGGAGAGGGAGGAGAGAGAAGGAAGGCTCACATGGAGTCTCCATGTATTTATAGAGTTCAGTTTTCCCTCCCAGGCAGGATATTCAGTCAGTGCCTTCCAGGCCAGAGTGAATCATAGAAGCATAGAATCAGCTGGGTTGGAAGGGACCTCTGAGATCATCAAGTCCACCTGTTGATCGACTACCACCGTGGTTACTAGACCATGGCACGGAGTTGAGCTGTAACCAGTCACAGGCTGCAGGGGTGTGGTGTGGGCGGGCTGCCAGGCAGGTATGCCTTGACTGACAGCCCGGCTGCAGGGCCTTCAGCTCTGCCATGTGCTCTGCGGGGGCAGCAGGCCTTGCCTTCAGCTCTGCCCTGTGCCCTCAGCACAGGCCCTATGTTCAGGCCTTACCACGTTCCTGCAGGTCCAGGCCCAGCCCTTCCCCACACTCACAGTGAGTTGGTTCTGACCCATATCGATAATTCATTGAGGTTCGGATCCAGGATCTCACAATGAGCCAACAATGTGCTCTCACAGCTCAGAAAATCAGCTGCATCCTGGACCGCATCAAAAGCAGAGTGGCCAGCAGGTCGAGGGAGGTGATTCTGACCCTCTGCTCTCATGAGATCCCACGTGGAGAACTGCATCCAAGTCCGGAGCCCTCAGTACAAGAAGGACACAGACATGTTAGTGTGGGTCTAGAGGAGGGCCATGAAGACAAGCAGAGGGCTGGAGCACCTCTCCTGGAAAGACAAAATGAGACAGCTGGGGTTTTTCAGACTGGAGAAGGCTCCAGAGAGACCTCACTGTGGCCTTTCAGTCCTTGAAGGGGGCTTATAAAAAAGAGGGAGAGGAACTTTTTACAAGGACATGTAATGATAGGACAAGGGGGAATGAGAGATTTAAATTAGATGTTTGGAAGAAATCTTTCACTCAAAGATTAGTGAGGCACTAGAAAGTAGCTGCCCAGAGGAGTTGTGGATGTTCCATCCCTGGAAGTGTGCAAGGCCAGATTGGATATGGCTTTGAGAAACTTAGTGTAATGGAAGGTGTCCCTGCCCATGACAGTGGGGTTAGAACTAGATGATCTTTCAGGTCCTTTCCAACACAAACCATTCTGTGATTCTACGATTCTATGATATTTCTTGGGGACATGAAAAATTACAAGTTTTTATAACATTGTTTCGTTAAAAATCTTTCTCCAGGTGTATGAAAATATCCCCAGAACCTATGCGAAGGAAGAGGAGGGACTGTGATTTTTGTTGCCCTTTCCTTCTCCTCAAAGCTCAGGTTTCTACCTTTCAATGAATTATTGGACATATGTGGTTGCTATGCTTTTCTCCAAATTATTTACCCTTTCTCCTGCTTCTGTCTCTCTGTTCCATATGATTTATTGGGTCACTGGCTTCTCTGTACTGAAAATGCCACCAGACCATCCTAATTAAAGGACTGAGTCATGAACAGAAAAGCAAAGTGTAAAATGAAGATTTCAGCCCAACATCCATAAACATTGTGGACAGGTAATTTCTCTGCAAGTATTTATATCATCACTCCCTGCATTTTCCAGAAATAATTATTTCTCCTACTTTTGAATAATTGTCCTTTCTTAGTAACAGATTATCCTCAGGTGTTAATTAACGAGATAATGCTAAAGATGGATTTTTTTCTTCTAGGGTTTTGAAATATATTTTGAATACAAAGAGATTTGAGATGTTTCTTCTTTTAAAACTTGTACTAGGAAAGCCCTAATGCTCTACTGATTCATGATTTTCATTGGCCTTTAAATAAAGTAAAAACTCTGCATACTTTTCTCTTTAACCTGTGTGAATCTGCACACACATATACAAATATATATACATCTATATTACTCTAATAGCTAGATAAATAACAGGTATAATATTCATATAATAAAATAATCCATGGAAATACTTATTACTTTAGAAACAGCAGTTTGTGGAAAATAATTTTTTGATGCTTTTTATTGTCTTAATTTTATTAGCATCTCTTGTCTTTACCTGTGCATTACGGTGTGTTCTTACTATGAAATGTATTCAGGACAATATATCACTTAAATATGAAGAGTATGTAGATGATTGATTTTATGTGGTCATGGTGAGATGAACTCAAACAGAGGGTTATGCCTTGTAGCTGCAGAAACATATTCATTCTAACACAACTGACCCCAAAATACATTCAGCTAAAACTTGCAGCTGCCTCTTATTGCTTAAATTCCACAGAAAGATTATGGTAGATTGTGCAGTTTTCTCTCCCCCTTTCAAGTAGCATAAGCATAGGCTTAATGCAAACAACTAGTCAAACAGATGAATAAAATAATAAATCTTCACTGGATTAGGAAATAGTTTTCTCTATTGCTTTCCTATTTTTTATTTTCAGCCAACTGTACATGTTCATGTTTTGTCTATGGACGATAGCCTTGGGGGACAAAAATTGTAGTCTACCAAGACACAGTAGTAGATCTTGTCTGTGTTTGGGAAGATTTATCCAAAGCAAATGCTAAAAATGAGAAAAACTCCTTCTAAAACTTTGTCCTCACATTAAAATTTTTCTGATGAAGGGATGGAAGCTTCTGTTTACAATCATCTCCTGTATAAAATGGGAGCACTGAGGCCATTTCCTTTCTCCACCTTTAAGAAAGAGGATTCTCAACATCCTGTATCAATTTTTGCTGGTTTTGCACTATTGTGGTTCTATACATCTACCAATTGCAAGAAGGAAGGATAATGGTATGTTGTGATGATCTTAAAATTTCCCCTTATCCTGCTGCCTTCCACTGAAAAGCCAGAATAATTGCATTTAAGGAAATTCTTGATAGAAATTTAGTAGAATAAGCTTGAGTCTATTTGTCTGACCTGGCTTAAAACTCAATATAGGAAATACAACATTTATCCCCTAAAATGGTATTTTACTTGTCATTTCTTAAATATAACTCATAGCTGAAGATTTGTTGTCTGCCTGTCTTCATTTAACAAACTATGCCCTCTGTTTATGGCTTTACAAAATGTAGGAGCTTGTTGAGTGAATTTATATGTGAGACAAATTCTGATAAATTGATCCATAATACTTAGCTGATTTGGTTTTAGTTGCTAAAAACATTACAATAATTTAATACTTTGACACTGTAATTATATTTAGCTCTAAGCTAAGTTTCCTTGTAGAGTAATAGGATTTCCATGAGATCTGTGCTGCCTAAGCTCTAGGTTCTTCCTCCTGAAAGGGTAATCCTGCAGAACTTTATGGAGATGGGAATTCACTGATTCTCTACTTGCATAAGTGTGAAGAGTTTGGCTGTAAGCAAATCTGTCTGTGACACGAGAGAGAGAGAGAGAGAGAGAGAGAGGGAGAGAGAGAGAGAGAGAGAGAGAGAATGTGAAGTCCCTTGGAAAGCAGTCCTGAAGAGGGGAGAGCTCAGCAGAACTGCCATTTTGGAGTTCTGAGAGAGGAGACTTTGGCCTATTTAGTAGACTGGTTCAGAGAGTCCCTTGGGAGGAAGTGCTGAAGGTGAGAGGAGTCCAGGAAGGTTTGACAATTTTCAAGAAGGAAACCTAAAAGGTGCAAGAGCAGGCCATACCTGTGTGCCAAAAGACACTCCATCAGGGAAGAAGACCAGCATGGCTGAACAGAGAGTTTTGGCTCAAACTCAGAAAAAAAAGGAGGGTCTAACACCTTTAGAAGAAGGAGCAGGCAACTCAGAAGGACTACCAGGATGTTGTGACCAAAGGACCAAAGCCCAACTAGAACTTACTCTGGCACTGTCATAAAGGATAATAAAAGAGTTATACAAATATGTTAGCAACAAAATGAGGGCTAAGAAGGATCTCCACCCTTTATTGGATGTGGGGGTAAAGGAGGTGACAAAGGATGAGGAAAAGGCTGAGGTACATAATGCCTTCTTAGTCTTTAATAGCAAGACCAGTTGTTCTACTGTGTGTACAGCTATTTGAGCTGGAAGAGACAGATGAGGAGCAGAATAAAACCTCCATAACCCAAGGAGAAAAGCTCAGTGACCTGCTAGAGGTCACACACAAGTCTATGGGGCCGGATAGAATCCACTCAAGGCTTGGGGAAGCTGGAAAGCTGGTGTAAAAGAACCTGGAGATACTGGTCAACAACCAGTTGAACATGAGCCATCAGTGTGCCCAGGTGGCCAAGAAGGCCGATGGCATCCTGGCTCGTATCAAAAACAGTGTGGCCAGCAGGACTGTAGAAGTGATTGTCTCCCAGTACTCAGCTCTTGTGAGGCTGCACCTCAAATCCTGTGTTCAGTTTTGGGCCCCTCACAACAGGAAAGACATTGAGGTGCTGGAGCATGTCCAGAGAAGGGCAACAAAGCTGGTGAAGGTTGTGGAGCACAAGTCTAATGAGAAGTGTCTGAGGGAGCTGGAGGTGATTAGCCTGGGGAAGAGGAGGCTCAGGGAGACCTTATTGTTCTCTACAACTACCTGAAAGGTGAAGGTTGGTCTCTTCTGCCAAGTAACAAGAAATGGGACAAGAGGAAATGGCCTCAAGTTCTGACAGGGGAAATTTAGGTTAGATATTAAGAAAAATTTCTTCACTGAAAGAATTGTTAAGCACTGAAAAAGGCTTCCCAGGGATGTCCTGATCTTTTAACTATCTCCGAGTCATGATCCTAGGATATAGTTAAAAGATGTGTGGATGTGGCACTTAAGGACGTAGTTTATTGGTGGACTTGGCTGTGCCATGTTAATGGTTGGTCTTGATGATCTTAAAGGTCTTTTCTAACCTAAATGATTGTATGGTTCTATGGTTCAATAGATAGATAGATAGATAAAGGCACACTGACATTTCAGAAAAAGCTTATCTTAAAGCTCATAATCTAATCTGTAACTGAAAGAAGGAGTATTACTAAAATGAAATACTTTTCAAACCATTTCTTCTGTCCCCATGGACATAGACATTGACTGAAATATGCATAGCCCCTTGTTCTGAAAGGATCGGAGAGCCACCTGCTCACAGTGAAACTGTGGCATAAACTTCTGTTTCTAACACTAGTAGAGTAGGAAATGAATATGAAATCTAGTGGGCACTCCACAAACATGAACACATACCTTTTTTTTTGGTGCCCCAGGGTCTACTGTCACATTCTTTCAATCAGCTGTTCACCTGCAAAGTGCTTTGTGCAGAGTCCAAGCTTTTTCAGGCACTAATATTTTTGAGACACTGAACAAATTACAGTGGATTTGAGACTCAGATTATACACAGTAAAATCCCATGATTAAAAGAAGTCATAATTTGTAACTATGTAACTATTGATTATCCAGCAATAAAATGTAAGTTATATGGATAGAATTCATACTGACCCTGCTATGTTTACATAGTTTGTGTTCTTCTGACATGACATTTCAGGGATGTGCTTGCATTTTAACAGCATTGTGAAATGCCACCATAACATGATGTGAAGTTATTCCACGGCGAAATGATTTAACAGAATAGCAACAAAAATAAAAATAAAGGATAGTCACAATGCTTGGCAAACCTGTAATCTCCAGGGGCCAGCCTCCAGCAGTTCTGCAGCAATCTAAACAATACCATAAATAAAAGTAATTATCCAAATGATGTTATAAAGCCAGGTTAAAAATGGCCTTGTGGAGAAGTTGCATGCAATTAAATGGGGGAAAAAAAGGGAAAAACCTGTACAATCATGTAAGAAGAAAATAAGAAATTTTCACTCTATTTTGTAGGATATTATTCTTTTTTAAAATTTCTACTACAATGCAAGAGTTATATACAAAACTGAATATTTTCTTTCAAAAACCAATTTATTTTTTTAAAGAGCATGTTTTTTTTTCTGTAGCTGGACTCAATGTTGCTGTCTGATCATAAAGCACACAACAGTATTTTTATGACAGCTAATTCAAGCTAAAACCACAGCAAAGACAAAGCCATTCACAAAAGCTCACAGGTTAACTGCAGTTTCTGACTTCTGTGAAAATAACAAACTGCCCTACTTGACATGTATTTTATGCTAAGTAAGAGGAGGTTACGCATATAGCATGTTTTCTCATAGTGAGAGCACGGTTTCTGATTTGGTTTTGTCCTTCATCTATTGCTTGAGAAGTGTCATGACAGTGAAAAATAACAGGAAATAATTCCTTTGCTGGTGGGACTTCTTGATGGTGTAATAGGCTGGTGAATACTATGATCTCCTTCCCCTTTCAGTTTCATATTGGAGACAGGGATTGAGGGATGTCTTCTATGGTGTCTGCAATTGCTACTTTGTGGTTTTTCTAGAGACTCCAAGCTAATGCTTAAATAATGTGTATCTCCTGAGAATAATAAAGTTTGCTGGTCTGCAGTTGCTCGCTCCCTCCGTTTTTGGTAAAGAATATTCTTTAGTTATCCATTTCCATGCATAAACTCAAAGTTAGTGAAAATCCACCGGCAAATACTTCTGTATGTCTCTATTATCTTGAAATTGTCTTCAAATAACACACTTGGAGACTGAAATACCAATAATTTTTCCTGCTTTACTGTCTTCATACTTCCATTTTTTTTTAAGGATTACATAGATTTCTTTGCTGTAACAATTTCCATCCCTTATCCTTAAAAACAAATTGTATTCATCTTGGTTTGCGTTGATACTCTTTTCCTTTTTAAATCCAGTATCAGTGAACCCCAGGATATCTAATCTGTGTCTTCTCTTTGTAGTTTTTCAGACCTTGAATTGAACTGAATGGATTAGACAAATTACTTGTAGGCATGATTCCCTTGGATACAATGGAGTTACAAAAAATATGAGCTTGTCTTGATGAGAAATACTGGTGTACACATGAGCATTGTTTTTCTAAGTACCTTCAATGTCGGTATAAAGAACAGCATAACCTCTCTCATAAGCAAAGCTTAATACCTCAGATTTATGTGATCACAGATAAAAAGGGGATGCCAACAGCATCTTTGTCTGTAGTTTGCAGTCCCTGTAGTGGATGATGAAGAAACAGGTCCTCATTGTCAGCCTGATGATCTATTGTCTTAGTACATTTCAGGAGCTGCCTCCTAAAATATTCGACAAACCTTGGTATGGGAACTGACTCTATGAGACAAGTAGGATGAATGCCTGTGCAGTTTAAATCTACTGTCACATATGTATACAAACTTTAAGGATTCACTGTGGTTGTCCATACTTCTTTATAGTTACTTTTCTGCCAGATGCAGACCTATAGTGTCTGTTAAGAAAACACATTCTGTGTGGCACAAGACACCACATTTAGATAGGGATGTTGACAACAGAAAGCCATGTTTTCTATGACAGTTTTTCTTTCTTGTTTATTTTGAAACCACTGAAATTGGTTGACTTTATATAGGGTTAGTTTGGATTGCATTATTATTTTGGTTTTGGCTTCTTTTCCCTGCCAGCTGGGATATCAATTGTGATAGAAGGTTAAGTAATAATTATTGGGATTTTTGAGAGCTATTAAACAGTTAGTGTCTGCCAAAAGTTACCACGCACTGGTATCTTAGATACCAGAGCAATTTGACTGCACTTAGCATAGTATATCTCTCTGGGATTTTACAATGTGGTAACAGTTGGCAATTTGTGACTTACTAATGGCGACAACTGGGTGTATGAAACCATAAGTACAGTTAGTAAGAGCATGCCTATTACACTTTATTCCAGCAACATGAAATGAAGACAGCTGTGCACTGTTAAACAACTTTAAAAAACAATTAAAAATATGGAAGGTGACTTCTAAGATAAAAATATAACTGGTACTAAAAAATAAAGACAGGGTAATATTTTGTGAGACTTGAAAACTATTGTTTTCAAGAGTATTTGAGCATGTATGCCAGGTATGGTCTTTATTATAAACATGGTTGAATGAATATTTTTTTGTTAATAGTTCACTTTCCAAGTAATTAAATTTTGGTCATCCAGTGCCCCGTGGGAGATTTCTTAATATGCAAAGTACAAGTGGGGACATAGTAAGAGACTGGTGCTGGTGAGAACAAGAGAGGTAACACTAAACCCCTAAGAATAGAATCATCTCATCCAAGCTCCTTCTTTTATCACAGAAGCATGATTGTGTTGCATATGTAAGCAAAGATTTCTGCAAAATCATAAGTAGGGAGGATCAGCCAGCTACAGAGATGAACACATGGATTGTCCTAGTATATGTCATAGACCCAAGTTACTAAAAGTCAAAATGTGATGCAGGGATTACATGAAAATTAGGATTGAAATGCACATGAAAAAATATTGCCTATTTTTTTAAATCAGTCTGAGCTGATCAATCTGAGGATTTTGTCTTGGAGTTTAAAACACAAAGCAGTTCTGCATGTAATTTCTTACAATATACAACCTTGAGTAAGACTATGATCTCAAAATGCAGACAATATGCAACTACAGGAGAGACAAGGCAAAGGTAAAATTAACTCATCTTTATATTCTCCTGGGTTTTTTTTGGTCTGTTGTAAAGGACAGGGTGTATTTTAGCCTAATTTAGACTTTCTGGCTTGCCTGAGTCCATTGCTCTGTGGAATGTTAAATTCATCAGTCATGCCCAGAATTTTCATAAGGATTTGTGTTGCAAACCAAACTTTCATCATGCAACCAAACTTTCTAGAGAGTCTGAAGAAAACAACCTGCTGCTTTCCCCTTCATTTAGTTATGGGAAAATTCTCACAGAGGCAAGACAGACTTTCTAGGGATTCATTTCTACCAAACCAGGAATTAAATAGGAACTCCTTTCACCAGTGAACTTCCCAAATCATGCGTGAAAATAATGTCAGTTAAATATGAAAACTTTTGAAAGTCTGATACAGCAACATACTGCATTTTATTTCCATCTAGTTGTTTTTCTGCTTTGGATTCCTTATATAAAATCTGCTCAAGGTCACATATATTTTGTGATCTCAGTGAACAGTTCATTAAATTCACCCGTTACAGAGTACAACATTAAATTGGGATTATTTTGCACTACTGAGTATCTTTGTTAGGAAAATGGCCTGAACTGTTTTAGGCCAAGGCTGAAGGTACCACAAACGGTGGTGGATAAACTTATTAGGTATTCTGGTCACTGGTGCCCTTCCATTTTTGATAACCTCAAAGAGTTTTCCACATAAACCTAAACATATTCTGTGAAGGAAAAAATACATACTGCATTACTGAATATTGTGCTCTCCTTGGGCCAAGCAGGCCATATATATATATATATATATATATATATGTCATGATTCTACTAAAACTAAGTTTTTAAAACAATGTTATAAAGTCATATTCTCAAAGTCATGTTCTATTTTTTATGAAAATGTTGATATGTTTCTAACAATATGGGACTGAATCATGTTTTCTCAGACAAAACTTACACTAAAGATGGACAGCTGAAAGAAAAGGCACAGAAAGAAAGAAAGAAAAAACTAGTAGGGTAGGAGTACTTAACGTTGGGTCTCTGAGTTGCTTCTGAAGAGGGAATTAAGTACCATAACGTCAGGAATTCAAAAGCCTACTGTTTCCATATGGGCTGTCTGACATGCAGAGTCCCATGGGTCCATGCACAATACACAGAAAAGTTTATAGGTGACAGAACAGCCCCCAGAGAAATGAGGCTGCTGAAAGTGGATCTGCTTACAGCCATCCAACAGGGACATGCCAAGGACATGGTGGAATCTTAACTGTTGTCCATCTTTGTGGCTTACATGTCTAATAGTTGCATCTCCTTCTGATCCCTCTGTCAAAAGAATGCAGATGAGCTTTTTCTTTTTTTCTGAAAGCTCAGATGGACCTACCATTCTGAAACACAGCAGTCAGTGAGTGGAGCTTGTACTTTATACTTTACCAGTTGAAACAGTACCCCAAAACTGGTGAGATCAAAGTTCATTTCCCCCTTCAGTTTGTAAAAATTGAAGCCAACACTCCCTAGTGCCCTCCCCAGCAGGCTGCCCACAACCCCAGCATGGTGAGTCAGCATTTGTCTTCAGAGCTGTTGAGCTCAGCAGAGAAGTACGCACAACTTGCCCAGGAAAAGAGGGAAACTGAAAATAGTGACGGCATCATTCACATATGTCATGGTTTGAGATAGTCCCAAAATCCAATTCCCTAGCTCCATCCCCCCCTCCCACATCTCAACCTAATGTGAGAGAGGTTTTTCCAGACAAAACACACCAGACTCCAAAGTGGGGGAAAGGGAAATATATTACAATGACTGTACAAATAAATACCATATCACATTATACACATGATCATAACTATCTCTACCATGACATATAGTATTTACAATGGATCAGATCTCTTCTCCCCTCCAAATAAAAGTCCAGGAGGGAAAGAAGGACAGATCCCTTCCAGTCTCTGAACAGCAGCATCTTCTAGGCAGCAGGTTTCTTCTCTCACATGCAGCAGCTGATAGCTGGCTTTCTGCCAGCGTCCACGAGGGAGGTATTCAAGCTCCCTCGGCCCCATCGCCTCACAACCGAGGGGTCTTCCGTGGGCTTCGTGACCCCAGACAAGGTCGTTTCACCACGTCATATCACGAAGACACAGGGGGGTCTTCATGACGGTCTGGTATCTCTTGCAGGGCCTCTGTGCCCTGTCTCTCAGGCTGCCACCGTGGCAGCAGTGCGAGGGGGGAAGCCAAGGTCAACTCCCCCTGCATTCCTCTCGGAGCTCTCTAGCTCCTTTCTACAGTGCATGTCGCACTTCAAGGCTCTTTCAAGTAAGAGTCCATCATCTTCCTCCTTCCAGGAGGTCTCAAAGGAGTTTTGGGGATCTGGTATCAGTCTTACCCCCAAGAACTCTGTAGCTCTCAGCTGCTGGCTCTCCTTTCCTCGACTCTCCTTCCAGGAGTCTCCTCTGCAGTGCTGCATGTTGCTTCTGCTGCTTCTTCAGTTCAGGTTCTTATCTCTGGCTCTCTGCCACTGTTTCTCTGGTCAGCGTCGGCTGCTGCTCTGTGCCCATGGAGAAAACATCTCCCGGCATACTACAGGCACCTAGCCCAGCTTTATGCTGTTCCAGGTCCCTGCAGCCCCCAGCCAGGGGCTGGGAGGGGGCCAGAGGCCCCAAGGGGCTCAGAGCCCCTTCCTCGTGGCTCTACAACATGGCCACCTCTCCTACAACAACCAAACTACAACTCTTCTTTTCCGGTCTGGTTGTGGTATGTTTACATTTCTGCAGGAGCGCCCATTGGGCAGAACTTCAAAACTTCCAGGGGTTTCCACCCCTTGGGGTCTACCACTTCTCTTAGCCTCTGGGGAAAACAAGGTTCAAACCACTACAACATATTATAGAAGGCACAAAGGAAAAGATAGTCCTGAATCTAGATGCTGCTGTTAGGTCTGCTTAGTTCACATTTTACCCAATGATTGTCTCAAATGACTTCCATGAAGTTAGAGTCAATATTAGCTCGAGTCCTAACTCCATTTCTTGATGCTCAGGGAAGATAATTTTATTTTTAATGAGTGCTGTTATAAATGTCAACAAATAAATTGTTAAGTACTTGTATGAGAGATGAAACAAATAGCTAAGATGTTTTTTCTAGAGTGATTTGCATGACTGTAACTTGGCTCTATGCCTCTGACTCTGACAAGATGCACTACTGTCTCTGACAATACTTTGAAAAGTTCATGAAATTCTCTTATTACAGAATTTGCTTAGAGAGGCAAGTACAGTATCTCAGTGATATAGTAGCACATAGCATCGGCAAAGGAAAAATCAAGAATATATTCTTACACTTCTTCTAAAAAACTTTATTCTTTTCCAGTCCATTCAAGAAATGCAGTAGCATTGCAGATATTTATATAGTGTAGGAAGAACAGATATCCCAAAGCACATTCCAATTATGAATATGTGATTTATATTTTATGGGCAAAAAGAGTTATTTCCCCAAGCACATTGTTTTATTTTATCTGTGTGTTTCCTTTAATCCTGTCAATAACCCAGCATGCAGCTGCTTTCTGCTCATGGATTTTTTGGAAGATAATAGAAATAAGCATGCATGGTAGATAGAACTATTCATGGGTAACATAAAAATACCTGCTGTTCATCAAGATTTCTACTTACTAATTAACTGGAAAAATTTGGCATGATAATATTTCTGGTTTTCAATTGAAATAGTGGAGCATATTAGCATGAAAACTAAAAATAACTTCTTAGTTAAAGATATAATGAAATGCTAGATTTACATTTATGTTCTAAGGTGTACAAAATGTGTACTTATTATGCAAGGCTGAAGGAATATTTTAATATCTATATAATTTTAAGTATTAAATTTTTCAGCACATTGCAATATCTATCATGATGCTAACCAAATTAAAATAATTTGGGACATGGAAAAAAACCTGTAAATTTATAGAGGTAATAAATGACGAAGAAACTGAGCTGATTTGATGCACTTCAATTTCCATACTTGTTTTATAGTAGTTTGTAAATAATGTTGCCTTCCTTCCTTTAAAGTGAATAATCTTATTATGGGAAGAGCAAGTTGGTAATATTTGAAAGGAAGATTTTAAGTTAATTTCTTTATCAAGGAGAATTCTCTTCAGCTGTAATAAAAACTACCATGGATATTTTTCACTCTACTAGTCAAGACAGAATAACATGCTAATGTCATTTTCCTATTATGCTATTTTTGTGACTCTATCCTTGTGTATTTAGATCCCTTTCCCTAAAGAACAACAGAAGAAAGATCCCATCACAAATGGGCAGGAGATAAATCTGTTTAAATATATGTCTGGCTGCATTCCATCCATACAGCTTCTGAAATGTCTGAAGTAGTAAATACCAGGCTGGGATGCATACAAAGTTATCTAATGATCCAATTTTATAGCAGCTATATATACTGAAATCCCATTCAGATGAGTGTATGTGGCTAGGGACTGCACAGATGGCCCCTTTGGGATTCAATTTTCCCCCTCTCTTGTCTCTGCTTTTTTTTAACATTGTGCACTAGAAAATCTGGGACATTTTGCTTGAGGAAGGTTTTCCCATACAAATTAGAATATTTCTCAAAGTCACAATGCCCTTCAATTCATGATTCCTGTAAAATATTCTCTTATCACAGACATTGCAAAGCTTTACAGTGAGTGATTCTTTTTTATTAAAACTTCTAAGTATCAGAGTAATAGGTTTCAGAGTAACATACTGACAATGTCTCAAGAGCAAACACCCTAATGTCTTATAGCATGCAATCTAGTATGCTTATGGAAAAGCATCATATGGATCATAGAAAACTGGTCTAGAAACCAGACGAACTCCATACTCCATCACATAAGAAACTTTGAATAGAGAAATAACACTTGTCATGGTGAGTATAAATTAGGTGATCAGAAACTGTCCTCGAAAATAGACAGTGTAATGATTTCTTGTTTTCTGAAAGTTTATCCACTAGAATTCTGCTTGCATATCATGATGAGCTATTACCAATATATGAAGTGGGTTTTTGTTAAGATATAGAGCAGTAAATATGTCAATTTAATATAACTCAATAAAATTTAATTGTGCAATGTATGTCTATTATTTTGAAAACCATAATAAAATTTTAGGTATAGTGAAGCTTAGAGCAGAAACCAAAGGTAGAAACTACCTGCATTGGTTCTCTGCTCTTTGGAGAAAATAGAACTGCAAGATTATGACATTAATCATGGAGGAAGTCGACAGTTTGAAGTATTGTTAAAGTCCAACTTTTAGCTAATAGAACAGAATGGAACTGATTAAGGAAAATACAAATTTGAAACTGAAGTTTTCAACTATATTTTGACAATATGACTATGACCAGGTGTATGTGTGGTCATATTTCTCCTTAAAGTATTACTGTAGAAAAAAATTAATTTTTCAGTAAATTTTTAATTTTTTTTATTTATTACTAATTATTTAACTGAATTTGAAAAAGCAGTAATTTTAATCACAGAAACCTGTGTGAATGGATATGGGTATGTTCTCTATTTTCTATGAATATGAGAACACTTTACATTTCACTATAGGCACATAGGAGTTTCCTTTAATGTGAATTTCTTAACAACAATGTAGAACGATCAGGTCAGAAAAAAATACCCAGGTTGATAAATATTTCAGCTTTAAAAAAAATAATAAAAAAGTAGTTAACATTTTTAATTTTGAAGATTCCAGATCCAGGTCCAAGCCAAATAATACAATTTTTTTTTTTTAAGGTTAACAAATAAGAAAAATTCAGCAGAATTTGGCATCAAATTTAAGATAATCATAAGAAACACAGGAAAAATGAAGCTTTTATAGTACACTGTGTGTAGTAAAATTATCTAGAGAAACAAAACAGAATTTTAGTCAAAATTTTAAAGTAAAAATCCTAAAAGTAAATCATTTCCAATTGTGGGCAAAGATATTACTCCCTACGGCTGATATTCCACTTGCCAGCTAGACTGTCATACAATTTTTGTAAATCAGGAAATGTTTTCAGTTTGGAATTTCTCTTAAAAATCAGAAATATTTTTTAACTGCTCAGGTCAAAAGCACAGACTAAATGCAGATAATGTCTACATTCTCAAATTACAGACAGTAAGTCCAAAAGAAAAAACTGATTTATCTGATACTACAGACTGTATTTATAACCTATACCATACATCAAGGCCAGATCCTGTACAAACTCACTTATAGGTAGTATTTTATCCAGTCATTCCCCCAACAGTGAGGATTGTTGATTGTGTTAAGAGAAAGCTGTTGTGTCAAAGCTACCAAATCAGTTCTAATAAGTTTTTCTTTGCTTTGCTTTCCTTAGTTCAATTTGAGCTACATACTCCGAAACAAGCAGAAGAAGAATTTTTATGACTGGTTTATGGAATTCTGAAAATATAGAGTTATTATAGAAGAAAGAGCAATAAAACTCATATTTCAGTATCATGAGCAGAGCTATTACAATACATATATGAAAATTTGTAACTATTATTGCTGCAGCTTGGAAATGCACTTTCATTATTTTTTAAATTATTGTATCATTTTTGCATATTAATTGTTACAAAAAGGGTTACAATGTGTGTTCCAATAACAAAACACTTCTACTGAATGAAATTGCAGTTTAATAAAACCCACTTCCTTTTGTGTTGTCAGAAATGCATCCATTTCAATCTTTACGTAGATTTAGCAAATGAGATTGCAATAAGAAAATGACCACACATAACACTGCAGAAATTTCCTAAGTTAAAAAATGTTTCAGTTTCTTCAAGTATCATTCTGAAAAACTGAAGTTTCTAATATGTGTGGGAAGTACACTCCAAATGCTAGGAACCGAGAATACAATAGAAATATATTCATGTATTTTAAAGACTGTTCATCACTCATGTTACTCGTACATTTTAACAAACCTGCCCAGTCCTGGGAGTAGCTTTAAACAAGAAGGATCCTTAAATTCAATATCTGGCATCTCAATTATCCTCCAAGGCAGCCTGAATTTGCTCTCAATTTAATCTGTAATCTATATTTAGGCTACTTATAAAACTTTTCCTTAGAGCACATGATTCTGTATTGTTCTGGAATACATTTATAACCATCATCTGTGTCTACCTCCTCTCTCAAAGACCACCGGAGTAGATGGAGATAGAGGTACAGTGTTTCGTTGGGGTAGATAGGGTCATTTCTGTGCAGTTTAGAGTGTATGTTTGAAATGCAGGGAATGTCAGGGTCTACCTGCTCAGAGGTCTTATAAGAAAGAGGCTGCTGGTATTTTTGTGCACTACAGACAGTAGTAATTTTATTTAATTTGCTTTACTTATTTTATTTAATATCTATTTTAATATTATAAAGCTATCTATTGGCTAACCTTTTAACAACCAAAACCAGTTGAATTTAACAAGACCCATGATCCTTCCGCAACAGAGCAAGCGAACATTATTTTCAGACTATTTTCGTATTTCTAAATTTTCTGTTTGGAATAAAATCCCAACTTTCACAATTTTTTTTTTTTTTTTTAAGAACAGTGGAATCTCCAGGGTATCTACTTAACAGGACTCTCCTCAGTAGTCAATATGGTAAACTATTCTTGAGAGTGTTAGAGTGTGCTCCATGGGAACACAAATGCTACTTTTTAACAATAAAGTGACCTTCCTTCTCCTCTGACATGATAGAAAACACTGTTTGACAAAGAACAAGAAAAGTCACCCTTCTTTCTGCAGTTCCAGATCTTCATAACCCTATCCTCTATTTCTCACTTTTAATTTGTGCAGGTGTAAGCACCACTGAATGTGCAAAGCAGAGAAAAACTAGCTATAACACATTTTAAAATATTTTCAGCAGACATGATTTCAGAGCAATCTTAGAGGGTGTTGTTTTATGTACTAACTGCAAATTTATCCTAATGTTATTCTCATAGGGTACTTAGATGAAACAGTAATTTATACGTTTTCTTCCTCTACTTTAAAATCTACAATAGTTACTGTGTAAGAAGTATCAAGGGTTCAGATCATACTGTCAATATTATGTAGATGTTAATATATTTACTTTAAAAGAGGCCTATACTTTACTGCACCTGAAATCACTCTACTATTGTGGTCATAAACTTAATTTCTCATCTAAGATATTTTTCTTAAGTTTATTGTACTAATATTACCTGTACATGTACAACATGCTACAAACAAAAGCTAAAATTGTGAATTCACATGCCAGAAGCAGCTAACTTGCTTTCTATTTTCACCTTCATTTGTTTTGATGTCAAACTTTTAACAATCTGAGCCAATTTGGTTTACATCCAAATAAAAATCTACTTATCTGTAAACTAAAATTTCATTTAACATCATTTTATGTCCCATCAACCAATTTGAACTCAATTCAAGGCATTTTATATACTTTCTCATTTGCTTTTACACAATCTGAAGTAAGTTAAAGTATCATCGGTTTAAACATGCACATAAAATACATAGCATCAGTCAGTGGATAATTTATGGAAATTAAAAAAAAATAGCAGATGCTCTAAAATGCTCTAATATCTATTTTCTGTGCAGTGATTTAAATCTCCACATTGATCAATGTATTTGATCAATGCAAATACTTTTACCTAATGCAAATACTTTTATTTTTCAGGTCCATACAATGAAAAGAAAGAAATACTTGATGACTCAAAGATCAAAATTTTTTCTATCTTTTGAATTATCAGTATTCTTCATGTATTCTAATTTATCATGTATCTGATTGCCAAGATAGGACCCTAACTTCAGTTCTATCATGTATTGTGTCCCCCCCAAGGAGAATTAAACATTTTGCAGGAACAATTAAGTAACAGAATGGTCTCTCCTCTAAGGTCTATTTGGTCACAATATAAGAGAATAAATAATGTGAAGACATGAGAAATTAAAGATGATTAAAGATGAAGTTCAGGGAAGACCAGAGTTACATAGAGAAGCCAGATTTTGTTCACAGGATGTGCATAGATTTTGGCACCTTTGAAATTATTGTCTTGATAAAAGAATAGTTTCATTTTTAAAGTTGAGTTCATTTTTTTTTCTCATTCAATGTGGTGCATGTAATACAGTTATTAAATGGAAGGGCTGAGTGCCATCATCAGAGGGAGTGAGAGGATAACAGAACAATAAAGAAATTACTTCTTTCTGATACCAAACTGTATCATACCAAGGTTGTAAGCAAGACCAGTGGACCAGAGGTTCCATCCCAAAGACATTTTCCTTGTGGAAAAGAGAGAAGAATTTGTGCTCATGTTCACCTGCATGTATATCTTGAAGTCCTAAATTTAGACACTCCTAAGATTTCCAGAATCATAATGTTCATATGACTAAACCTTGTGAATAATTAAATGTTTTCCAAGAAGACACGGAATACTGTTGAATAGTTTAGTACTCAATCTCACGTTCTGTCACTCCTGCTGCAGTTGGCTTTGTAAAGACTCCTGGAGCAAACTCTCACAAAGGGCACATGAAGGAAATCAAGGTTTGTGTGATGGCAAAGCAGAAGCATCATGATTACTTTTGAAGACTTGTCAATGACATGAATTACTTTTGTCATACTCTTGATGTTGTACAGTTCTAAGGTTAGAGAAAATGGAGAAGCTGTGCTAGAGATGGAATCCAAGTCTCATCTTTCTAGTTAGGGCCTACTTTATCTACAGTCATGCCTGTCTTTTCTTGCTTTCTGTTCTCAGAAATATTATATGTGTTACTGCAGGGATGTGCTTTAAAGGCTGGGTATGATTTCTTCACTTTTGTGGTGATTTTATTGCTAGAAAAGTTAGTTACAGAGAAAAATTATATATGAAATAGGATTTTGAGAGAAATAAACAGGAAACTCTGACAGCAAGCACTGTCGAGCTTACCAAATGAAACACTATCACCAGTGCTCCATCCACAAGAGCAGAAGCCTGACTGGAATGTTTGCAAGATTTCTTTTGACTAATGTGTTGAAGAAGGAGGCAGCAGCTAATCTCCTTTGGTGCTTCCAAGAACCTCACTGCACTTACCACATACTATGAGCTGCAGTCACACTTGAAGCTGGTGGCTTAAAAAAACACAGCCTTCCAACAGTATTGTTTGTTGGCATAGTACATCATGTAGTAGAACAGCTGGGAGGTTTAGCAGTACTTAACAGTATGAGAAACAACAAGAAAAAAAGACAAAAATAGTTACTAAGAGCAAAAGGTACATTTTGGACATTGCAACTCTTCCCTATGAACTCTTGCCGACTGCAGTATTTTGTCAGCATCCTCTTCTCCCAATATGTACTTGGTAGCAAAGAGTATCTCAGTGTTAAGGCTATTGTCCAGTCTTTAGCGCTTATTCAAATCCATCCTGCTTTGAAGACTAATTGTGTAGTGGAGGATAATAATCAACTGTTATTTACAACTGAAACAATATTACATGACTCTAGAGATCTCTAACTCACATGTCAGAAGACAGACTGCAGAAATAGAAAGGCTAGTATCTCTAGATTTCCAGTCCCCTCAGAAGACAGGAGAAAAGTCTTTTCTGCTGCGCTCTGATGTTTAGGGCCACTTCATGCAAGGAATACGAAATAAAAAGCAGCAACAATAAAAACACTCACAGAAAAGCCCCACCAAACCCAAGCAAACCAAACTGACAAGCCTTGATAGCCCTGCAGTGATCTCTTCTTCATGACAGCCTGGAAGAAAGAAGAAAAAGTAGCATGTATGTCTCTCTCAGTTTTTGATCTTGTTGCCAATACAGTCATAGACTGGAATGAAAATGACAATACTTCTTTTTTTCTCAGGAAGATATGATGAATCTTAATTTCACCAAGTTGGAACAGTTCTGCCTTCATGTAGCATAAAAAAATGAATATTCTGTAAACCACCATTGCCTGACTATTAGAATATTTTTGGTACAGTGCTGATACACATACATGGGAAAACTATATACAGTTTCCACCTAAGAGATCTCATCCAAGTAAGCACACAGAAAAAATCCATTTCAAGTATTTTGTGAAAAAACCTTTAGGTGAGACCATTGGTGAATTCTTCAAAAAACAATTTGTATTAAAGGAAAAAAAAAACAAAAGCAAAGTACCACGGTACCATGAAAAGGCAATGTCAGAAATTTTGCAAGGCATGGAGGTAGAAGGAAGAGTCACATGTTAATATTTCCAAAACATGCATGGCATTGATCTCTGGATCTTTTTGCTTTGATTTTTTCCTCTCCTTTGAGAAAACTTGTTCTTCTATTCTGATTATAAGGACAGCATTGAATAATATCTCAATATCTTTGGTTTGTCAGAATTTCAAATTCACATTCAGGACAACCATAGCAGATATTCCTGCACTGATTATTTATTTGATAGGGCCAAAGGATACTTTGGGGTGGAAAGATGGAAAAAGTATGACATAAAGATTTATTCTTCTCATCCTAAAAAGATGCTTGAAACCAGTCTACTGATTCTGATTCAATAAATGCTTTATTTCTCTCCATTGACTGTATTTAAAGACTTTGGATGTTGTTTACAATGTAAACAACTGTCAGAAGGGATTAGTTTTATTTCAGGATGCGAATTAAAAACTGAACAGTTTTTCATTAGTAACTGGTTTTAATTAACATCACCATATTAACTGTTCCACTTTAAAATATAATATGATTAAAAGTTTAAAAAAATAGTATCAAAAGGCATAAATGTTTTCCATTTGCCTAATTTTTGAATTGTTTCAATTTTTGTCATGTTTTCAATGTCATAGTAGTGATTCTGTTCTTCAGCCTTCAAGAAGCAAATACATCTCCCAGAAGACTTCAATCATACTGCCAGACTCATGTAGATGTTTCAATACCTTACAACATCTCAAATCACATTGAATACCTAATGTTTAGTGAGCTGAATTAATTATTCTTTGACTGCATGATGTACAGGATAATGGAGAAAAAGGAACAATACTGTTAAAAAAAGAGAAAGCAGAGGAATTTCCCTTTTTTTTTAAAAAAAAAAAGGTTAAAAATACCTTCATAACTTGGTACAGTAACTATTGCAATCTAACTTTTTTATAGGTTGTCTTAAAATGTCTGAAAAATAATATATGTGAAGACAAATGCAGTATTTATTATATGTGGTAGTTAGATGTGCTTTTATATGTCTGAAATTATGCCAGCAGTACTTTAAAATGAAAAGGCAAGATACCATGCACTCTTCCAGGTATGAAGCTGTAAGCAAAAGAGAACACTGAAAGAAGTTGGCTAAATGTCTTGAGTATTAAAGCTCACCATCAGCAGAAAGCCAGAGCAAAGAGAAGTAATTTGGAACTCTATCTAGGTTTAGACACCGTCATAGATGAGTATGTTTCTGTCTCAAGTCAGTTCCAGAGATGGCCTGGCTTTTACCTCGCTGATGACTTTTTCCTCCTCCAACGGGACAGGAAGTAAAGCCTAGAATTTGTTTTTAGGGTAACTTTGACTTTTAGAGTGTGGTTAGTAATTTAATCTTCACATGCATGCCTTGGTACACTGCAAACGTTGCAGAGCCCAGGTAAAACATTGTCTCTCTCCCCAAACTCATGCAGGAGGTACCAGCTAAATCAGAAGGGGCTCTTTGGACAGACCCAGATACAACCCTCATTGTAGGTAGCTGAAGGACTCCCAGGAGATGAATCAGACCACCAGTAGAAGGAAGTCAGGTATTAAAAAGAAGGGATGAATGGATCACAGAGCCAAAGCAGTAATGTGGAAGGTACGGTTTCTGCAAGGCCTCTTGCATAGCACTGGGATACTTTGACTCTGATGGGACTCTGATGGGACACTCTGGTCTGATTGAGAACCTTAGTACACTGCCAGTGAAAGTGTTTCACTCCACTGCTTATTACATTAGATGCTTTATCTGGGTTGAATTTCAGCCAACTGGGTAGTATCCAGGCCTTAACCTCTGCAAGACTGAAAAGAACCTGACCAAAGAAACTACTGTATGAGTCAAATAAAAATATGGACAACCTAAAAATTTCCTCAGATCTATTGACGAAAATAGGTTGGAACAGAATAAGTTAGAGGATTGAACCATGTGGGAACCTCCAGTCCAATTTGCTTGAGTTAGAAGGAGGTTCACTAGTACTGTCCTAAAATTTTGACTTGAGAGAAAAGAAGTATACGAATTTGTGTGTGGCATTTTTCCAGGTCTCACAGTGGTGTCAACAGAACTTTATAGCTAAATGTTACCAAAGATCAAGTTTCATTGCCAAGATATGCAAGCTTCAATATAGCTGTCCTGGCCAAAGATCAATGGTCATCTGGGTTGTTTTCTTTACTTTTGCCAGGATTTGCTCTTAAACATCTGAGGCTCATCCAAGAAGCCTGAGGTTTTCCCATGTTGTATTCTCAATTCTTTTCACCAACATTTGTCAGAAAAGGCAGACTGAACCCCAGATACTGACTGGAAAAGATGAAAGGTATAAGGAATTTCAATTATTACAAACAGACTTCTAAAAAGATGAATTAATAGATATCATAATTTAATAAAGGACATGGCAAAAGAAGGTGCACAGAAGTGATAGACGGTGAGTGAAATTTTTTTACTACACAGTGGGCATTAAGATCCTGGTTATTAGCTGCTGAAGATCTTGCATGGAGATTCAGAACCAGTGAATTTTACCTGTGTAATAATTAGTTCTTGTGGGGTTTTTGTCTAGAACCTCATTCAGCAGAGCATTTAAGCATATGGCATTTTACAAACACAAATTGCCACAGTTTGGAAAGCCTGTCAGAGTTCAAGACAGGATATAGACTGAAGTCTATATCGTTTCTATGCATGCCTGTAACACCATGTATACCATGAAACCACTCTGACAGTTCAGAAATTACCACTTCATATTGTGTGCTGGGGTAGTGTAGCATTTCTTTTACATATTTAGTGGTTTCAGCGTTTACTTTTTGAAAAATTTCTATTTACTAGTTGTGGAAATACTGAATTGAAAAGCTGAACCCCTTCCTTCTCATACCCTGCTCCTTGACCAGTGTTGGCAGCACAGACAGACTTCCAACAGCCTGCCCCTCCCTGACACCAGCACCATAGGCAGGATATCCCACACATAATTGATACACTTCTCTCCAAGCCCACCACCATGGGAGGACACAAGGGGCAAATCAACTCTTACCTGCATTTAAAGGTACCTGCACGATTAGCTGTTGCTTCCAGATGACTTGGACACCACATGTTCCTAGCAGTCCACTGGAGCCATGGCATCTCTTAAGGGCTTATGCTCGCTACCAGTGACTGGGTGAGTTGCCACATGTGTGCATTGTTGCTTATCTTTTCTACTGCCTCAAATAAGTCATGATTTTTAACGTGTGGTCAGACTCCATTCCTTTCCAGACCACAGAGACATTTCCCCTTTGTCTAAAAATAAGGTTCTACTATCAGTTTAATATCAAAATGTTAAATCGCTAATACAATTTCTCAAGTATCTGTCACAGGTTTAGTTGGTACCAAAGTATATATGTACAGATTTTATGCATATTTTTCAGTTTGTAAATATTTTGGATGCAGTTTACCTATGAATTCAGATTTACAAATGCTTCTACTCTGTGATTTCAGTGGCTGTTGTAAGCTTCATTGATGATGGGATGAGAAATGCAGAAGAAAGCAGAATGGATGCCAAGACCCCTTTGCCAGATATGACAGGCTTTGCAATGTAACAGTACATATTTTAGCTTGTCATTTTGTTAGTGTAATTTTATCCCAGATTTTTTTGCATTTTAATGGAAATATTGAATATCAAAATGATGTGCCTACCTGCTTAGTCTTAATATAGTTAGATTTTCAAAAAAACAGAATAAAGATACGTGGGCTTTTTTTAATATAGTGAGAGATTTTGCTGTGAGACTCTTGCTTTCATATTATGAGTTAAAGACAAAGGTGACCATCCTGAATTGAATGATTATGAATATACACATTGGAAAATGCATTAAATACACATAGTAAAATATTATTTTCCCTTGGAAATGACACTTTTCTACACCCAAGGTTGTGAAAAAATTGAGAGATGTTTTACTGCAGACTGAGACCATTGGTACAGGTCTATTCATGCAAGAGGATTTTATTAATGGCTGGCTGATGAAAAATCAGCTTGCACGTCCATGATGTGATTGAGCACACCATCAGCTAACAATTCAATAACAACTACTAAAAAGACTCCAACACCAAAACTGCTCCCAGCCCCGCTCAAAATCCTCTGTGTAATATCTAGCAGCCTACACTGTGTAATATCTAGCAGCCTACAGAGGATTAACGCATTAAAGACAGTGATATAAGAGCATATTTCCTGAACACAAGAGCAACAAAGAATTCTTTTCCTGTTTCACCTTTTTTTTTTTAGTTCAAATTATTTCAACTTCTTTCCTCATTCCCCTCCCAAGTTAACCTAGAATAAATTACTATTATAAACAGGAGTTCTGCAGGGATTTAATTTTGGTTTGCTATACAGCATAACACAAAGAAATCCTGTTTTCATGAGAGAAGAAATGAGAAGAAACTCCTATGTTAAATATTTTTGGGGAGCTTGTGTTGTTTGATAGAGGTATTAGAAGTTTACAGAACTCATACATATAGATAGAGTATGCATAGAAAGTCTCAAAAGAGTAAGATTAATAAATTGTATCATGTAATCATGTGACGCTCAATCATATAATTGAGCATTTGCCTTGAAAAGCGTTTTCTCAAGAATGCCTCTCAGTCAACATCCCAACTAAATTACTCATACAAAAATAAATAAATATTTCCATCAGGTAGGGGGAAGACTAAAACAAAACAAAAAAACCCCAAAAACACAAAACCATGGACATTTACTACATTGACAGGCAAAGTCTTTGTGGTAGTTTATGTAAAGCATAATAAATATCAAGGTATGTACGCATTCCTATAGATTGAGTTAAATAGTAAAGATCCCCTAAACTTCAATGCACTTTGTGCCTTCCTCATGCACCCTATCAAGAAAACAATCAATCAAACAAACGAACAACTGTTCCATAAAAATGCACGAGACATTTAAAACTGTATACATGCCCATGAATCAGGAAATGGTTTTGCTTAGTGTTGGTTTAATTTCCTCCTACTCCTTTCATTCTTTCCTCCCTCCTTCCCCTAATGATTAAAGGCATCTTGACTATACAAATTTGGGGTGGTCTAATAAATATGACCTACAACAGGAAAACACAGAAGTTGTCTGTGCTTTTCAATGGAATAAATACATTTTAACATGGTCAAGGCACACCTGAGCCTGGTTTGTTCCAGGCTGCTGGCAGGATCCATTAAGTTGGTGCTTTTACAAATACCTAGCACTTAAGGTGTATGTGGCTGACCTTCAGCACAAGGTCAGCAAGCATGCCTCCATTTCAGTTACAAGTAATTCCACCTGCAACATCTGCTCTTTCTGTGCTAATCCCCTTGTCTCATAAAATTAGTTCTTCAGTCTACTTTGAGCTCAGACCTTGCTTCCCCTTCACCCTTTGTTTCCTGCAGTTTTGAGAGTCGTCTGGACTCATCCAGAGTTACCTGTATGTCCCATTGACAGCAAGTCCTTCTCCAAGTGTTGTTCCACTGCCTTGGCTCCTGATGGTGTGAAGAGAGTAAAGGCTTTTTAATTGATGTTGGTACATTGCACAGGCCACTTTACAGTGTAGCTACAATTCAGAAAACAAACAAAGTAGAATGAGAAAGAAAGAAAACTTTATTTATTGGCTGTCAAAGACCCTACCATTTTGTTCTTGCCTTCTGCATAGTCAGTATGGATATACTTTTTGTTTGTTACAATCTTTCTGCTCTCTGTACTGAACTGAGATGATGTTGAGATGAGGTTGAACTCTTGCTCAATCTTATTCCTCTACATGAGCATTTAATATACAATATGCCTCTGTTTGTTACCGATGTATGAAGTTCCTCTTTAAAGCATGGATCTTTGGGTGTGTATTTTCATTGGGATTCGGAGGAAGGGATTCAGACATAAAGCAGACTTTCATTTTTTACCGTAAAGCTCCTTACTGAGTGGAGCTCTTTCCCTTTTCAGCTCTTGAGTCATCCGTCTAACTATTTTGGTACTCCCACTTCCCAGTGATCACAGTTCCCAATGGCTTTTGCTCTCATGTATGTTTTATCAGTTATTTATCCCAGATGATTTCTTACCCTGCAACATTTTCAGTAAAGTAAACAACCAAGAACTGTTGGAGTTTTTCTTGGTTGTGTTTTTTTGTGTTTCATTTATTTATTATATTTATTTGTTTCCCTTTTTCCTTTCTTTTTCTTCATACCAAAACATGGTTTGGGTCAGTATCATGATGGGGTTCTAATGGTTTACCTGGCAAGGATCTTACCAGTAAGGCTCAGTACATTTCTGCTTCCAGTGTACATTGCCAGTACAGCTGGAAACTAGGCAAGTGACACTAGGCTTGGATCTGACATGTGCCCCACCCACACTCAGTGCAGCCAGGAAGAACTCAGAATCAGAAACTTTGGATGGATTCTATAAACATATTGAATGTTGGATTGTTACATGTCCCACTTGTTGAACTCAGGCAGTAGGCCATACATCTTTTTTAGTCCCTCATCTATTGCTTTCTCCCTGATGTTTGGTACATAACCTCACAGGTAGACTTTGAGCTGGGGATATACATTGCTGCAGATGCACAATTCCTTACTCCAGACTCCTTTGTTTCCTTGTTCGCCCTCTCTTGTCCAAAGGCAGAGAAAAGCCCAGGAAGATAGTTACTCCCTAGAATGATTCCCAGAAAAGATACATATGAGAACCCTTAACGCATCTTTTTGTTGTGCTCTTGAAGTAAAAAGTACAACTCAGATGTCTTTTCACATGTTCCCAAACCATTACTTAAGCTGTACTTTTTAAATTTATGCGTGGTTTTTTCCTTCAAGACAATTCGAAATAGAAGGTAAAAAGGTTCTGAAAACTGCAGCATTTTTATTTTAAAAGTTTTTGAAAGCTATGCCTGATTTGCAGTGCCTGAGTCCCCTATTTTTGGGTTTTTTTCAGTCTCAGTTCAACCTTTGAATTAGCCCTGCGACCAGGCCTGTCAGTGAGCTCTAGAGCAACCAGAAAACTAAGGTAACTAGATATCTTCGGATCACAACTTCTAACACTGGCTTCAGATTTTGTAGGATGTGTCCCTTTAATGTGTGCAAAAGACGAGTCCTTACTTCCTGACTATAACAAACTCAAAGCCAAATTCCTGAGCTTTAAATATAGCTCTGGTTGATACATAGCTTTATAAAGTGAAATGCTACAGTCAGATTTAACTTGCCATGTGTCATGAACATCAAATACTGAATTTGTAGAGCTTTAAAAAGTTGAATAACATTTATGAGAAGTAAGATTACACGTTATTTTCATAGCCTTAAAAAATTAATTAGAATTCATAATTTAAAACATAAATTCAATAGTGAAAAAATGTAAAGGTGTTATTCTTATGTATGTTTAGATCCCTTGTCATCTGCTCTAAAGCAACAGCCATGACAAGGGATTTATAAACGTTTTTCCAATTTGTAATAAATCCTGTGTACCGAATTCTGATTCAGTTAATTCTGGGATTATTTCAGTTTTACCTAATTTTTCGGGCATCAAAACCTGCTTTGTGGACAAAAAGAATTGTTGCAATTCTAGTGTTGCAATTTAAGAATATACTTAAATATAGTGTTAAATCAAATAAGTACCTAAGGGAATGGCTATGGATTTACTTTTAAAGGTACATATAACACAAATATCTTTGAAATTTTAATGTGCTTTTACTCCATTTTACTACAGCATGTACTTAGCTGCCTGCTCAACAGTGCATCTTATCAATTTCACCAGGTGCAGAGCAGATAGCTAACAGTGAAAGATTAGAAGCAACTCTAGAGTGGAAATAAAAACAAAATAGCTTCTTAAATTATCTAGCATTCTTTTCACAGTTGTTGGAAGAAAATGATACTTGTGTAATTACTACTTTTAGCACCAAAATAAATAAATAAATACACGATGTTTCAGAATCACTTGCAACTTGTTCAGATTTCTACCATAAGAAAACACTCAGGAAATCTACATGCAAATAGATATTTTCCTCAACAATGTAGTTAAATTCTTTCTGGTTGCATTCTGAAATAGCCAATGATGTCTCTTAAAACATGTAATGACTACCTATATTTGAAATGTTTGCTCATATGAACAGTATTTTCTCTATTTTTTTAAGTACTCCAGGAAGATGAGTCTGCCTGAGCTATTCAGTTTAGGTTCTCTTTGTACCAAATATATACAGGCTTACTTTGCATGCTTTACTTCAGAAAGTACACTCATATATTTTAGCACAAGCAGAGCTTGTGGGTTTTGGTTCATGTTGTGTGGGGTTGGTTTTTTTGTGTTGTGGGGTTTTGGTTGGTTGGTTGGTTTGGGGCTTTTTGTTTGTTTGGGGATTTTGTTGGGTTTTTGGTTGTTTGTTTTTTGTTTGTTTCTTTCTTTGTTTTTGTTTTTGTTTTATTGTTGTTGAGTTTTGAAATTTCCCCACAGTCTCCCCATACTAAAGCTTTAAGGGACTGCTTTTCAACAGTTTTTATCAAAAGTGTCAAACTCTTGGTTTTTTTTTAATTTCTTTTGTTTTCCTGTAAAAACATTTATAACTTCGTGTAACATATCGCGTTTACTTTCACTTGGGCAGAAGAATGGTTTTTCAATGACTTGAAACTTTGAATATAAATATTCTCCTTCAGTTCTTAAAAGAAATCAAAATTCTGCTGCAAAAGAAACACAGTTAATACATCAAACCAGATGTTTCATCACTTCTAATTGATAACAAAATCATTCTGGAATCTTTCATGTAGTTCCTATTATCAAGAAAAATAATTTTACATAATCAAGCAGAACTCCTGCTGTGCAGGAGATCTGGCTTTCAGACCTAGCTGACAGTATCTTTGTGATATTAGCAGTGAAAGGTTGTTTTAAACAGCAGCAAAAATATAGGATTCTTTCAAGTGGTTCAGGTAAATAGTTACTGTGACTTTAAAATAAGAAAATTTTTAGTGTTATTTGAAGGAGACAGTGTTGCAGAAAAATGTGCCATTTTGAGGACATATCATTGAGAATAATGGTCATGAAGATCATGTGCATTTGAAACATCTTAATTCAAGTACTCCTGATATGCTGAAATATACTTACCTAACGTAATTGTGCGATTATTGCTACCCCAGCAGCAGTGGCAGATTTGACTTGTCCTTCCAATTTGTTAATTTTTCTGAGAGGGCTCCTAAGTCGGTAAATTTAATGAATTTATGAATTAAACCTGATGTACATATCTGTGGCCGAGGAACAACTTCATATTAAAATACCAGGCCTGCTGTTTTAGAGCTAAAATCCATAGTGTAACACACTTGTTTTGTCAGTCAGTCAAGTAGATCTATGAATGCATATGAAACTGTAGATTTTTAAATATCTTATTATATTAGACACACAGAAGAAACACTTGTTTCACAGACTAGAAGGACACATTAGTCTGGTAAAAAAATATTATCAAAAATATTTTTCAAAAATATAACATAAAACATATATTTTTAATATGTTTTTATTACACATTTAGATAACAAACTGTGATTATGATGGAGGTATTAGAATTTATGGTGTTAATTCTCCTGTATCTTCCACTATTACTAATTCTGCTTTTTAACACTCTAAAACTTTGCTTCCAAATGGTACTTAGTACTTCTTTCATGGAAACCAGGGGTAATTGTCCCACTGTCTGTAACCTAGGATTTAGTTCCAAATAGCCACATAAAGAACTCTCCTTAAGATGCTGATTTACAAAGAATGAACTTAAATAATGTGCACATGGCAAAGACATTGACTCTGGAGGAGCTGAGTACTCTCATAATATGTATTTGAAGTTCCATTTTGGAGTTAAGAGTCATCATGAGTTTGTATCACCAAACCAAACATCAAGAAAATCTTCACATCTGTATTTAAAGCTAATGACATGTAATCAGCTGCTGTTGATGTAAAATGAAGAGTTGTAATTCTGGAATTGTATCTGCTAAACATATTCTACAAAACAGTTAACTCACTAAGATTTCTCATGAAACCTCTGTGGAAAATGCTGACTCCTTTTTCTTTAGCACAAACTTCCAAATTTGTGTTCTGTGAGTTTCACTTTAAATAATCCAAGGTTTTTTTCCACACATATAAGACATGTTTTAGTATGATATCATTCAGGTGGTTTTGGTTCCTATCTCCCATAAGCATACGTAAAGCCCTCTTTGCTTCTTCTTTAACTTTGAGACGGGAGAGTAATAGACTGGCCTATCACAGTCATTAGTTTATTTTTTACTTGATTTGTAATATTGAATATCATGCACCTGCTTCTGGAACAGTCAGTTCCAGGATAAAACATAAAGGAGTTCTGCCATTAAGAGCAGATGATGCATAAAGAAGTTTACAAGTTATACTAAAAATAGTCCCTACACTTTTCATTTTTTTTCTGTTAGTGATGTACATACCCTGGGTAAGATATCTTCATTTGTTTTATATGGTTAGAAAAAAGTCAGAAAGGGGATTTTTCCCATGAAAAGATCTTGTTCTTCTCTTTCATCATTTAAATGATTTTGTATTTTATCATTTTTCTTAATAGTTTCCTATGACTCTGAGTATCCTTCTAACTTTTACATTCCAGTATTTTCTGTTATTTCAAAGAGTAAACTAAAACACAAAGTATCCTTGTAAGCAATTTAATCTTTGTTTTGTGCATCTAAGTTGTAGCCAGAGAGCTGCTGAACTGGTAATATAAATTTAAATCTGAATTTTAGGAAGATGAATGTAAGCCAAATTCCTTACCAAGATCTACTTCTTCTTAAAATATACTTTTCCTGCAATGCAGTTCATGTCCCATGGTGCTTTAACAACTCGTCTCTGTAGCCTCTGATATTAAATTACTTTGGACATTATATATCCTCACAGTGTGATAGCATCTCTTCTATCCAGTTAAACTGCCATAAACTCCTGTAATGGCAGACAAAATACAAAGCAGAAAACTAAAATAAAAAACTAGTATCTTTATTGTATGGTAGCTGTAAATGGTTCTGCCTCCTTCTGAAACCAAAGCAAGCAGAAAACTCTAAAAGACATTTCCAGAAACAAGTCTGTTGTATTTTAAAGGCAAGGGGTAGAAAAAACAAGTGTAAAAGTTGTGTTTAAAATCTTACGGTCTCAGAAAAATATTCATTTACATTCCTCATGCTCTTCTTCAAAGATATAAAAATTCATGTCAGCTGCCCTCAGTCACAACTATGATGCAATTTTCAGGCATAATTAAAAATAACTTTGTCCTTTAGATTTTTGAAATAAAGTTGAAGATATTTATGTAGTTTTTTTTTTTAACCTGAAAAAAACCTACATTCATATAGGAAATGCGTGACAGGAAATTATTATTTGCACATTGAATACAAGAGAGGAGATGTCTGTGTGTGGGATGCAAGTGAAGACAGCTATAAAAGGAGTGCTACAAATAGAAATAAAACCAGCATAGTATCACAGAAGTAAAAGGTTATTTTCCCTTAATGATGTGAAGGAACTGGGATGACTAAGATGATAAGGGCTTGCAGGCAAAAGGAAAGACTGCATAACCAGGGCAAAACAAATGCGCTGGGCTGTGAGGCAGTTTCCCCAAAGAAAAGGAGTGTACTGGTTCCTGCCCTTCTGTCCACTCAATGGATCCCCCAGAAGCAGCAAAGAACATGTCATATGGAAGTACAAGAAGTGCTGTTTGAAGAGGGGAAATACTCTGCTACTGTGAGTGACTTGTGCAACATTATAAAATGACAAGACACTGCATAGTAAAGCTGTGACAAGTCCCACAGACTGTTCAACTGTTTATTCAGAGACTGCGAGATCTCTCCTTGTCCCATTTCCTCACGAGTAGCCATAGCTGTCTGCTGCCTGATAATTTTTTCTGGGGAAGGGAGACACAGAGGCCTGTCTACTCTAAAGAGTGCTAGTACCAGTATAACTGTCTTGGCATGCCTATCACATACCCAGCATGGAAAGAGCTTACACATATTTCCACAAAAGTAAGCAGCAAAATTCAAACAAGGAGAGTAAGGGAATGACAGCTGCAGTAAATACCACACTACCACACAATGTATATTGCACTATTCTTGAATACAAACTGTTGAAAATGCAAAGTGATGAAAGCTAGGAAATTCGAAGTTGACATGTTCAGTCTATCCATAAGTTACTTGCTGCTTAAATAATCACAGTATCATTAAGACTAGGAGTGCCACGGGCAAATCCAATCAATCAAAGTCACAGAAAAGCTTTGAAACAGGCTAATCAGTCCAAGGCTTCCACTGTAACATTTTCACTACATGGCTTCAGATGTAAATTATTTCCCTTCTTTAAAGTAATATTCACTCCTGCTTTCGTCTTACAAAGCCTAAGGGGCAAGAAAAAGAAGAAACTGTATTATTTGAAATAGAGACTGATAAAGTACATGGCTTGAACAACTCGACAGCCTAAGTGAGAACGTAGGCAGAGGAGAGGGACTAAAAAAGGGATGAAGATTTATATCAAACCTGCCTGGGATGTGTACATTATGGAATAAGTGGAGTAAAATTAAAGAAAATAGAAATCCAATTTCCATTAGAAATGGATGGTGAATTTAAATCAAATTTCTTTAAAGAGGAATTTTCTAAAATTATTATTTCTTATTTTGCAATTTATATATCATTAGTTTCTTAGCTGAAATTAAGTTTCTAGTTATGAAAATTGGAGTGTTATAAGAAAATACAGGTTTAGTTATTTTTACTCAAAAACATATTTAAATACATCATTGTGTTTCCTTATAGAAATTGAAGTCACATCAAGAAATTTGACTGATCACATAAAATGAGAAAAGATTGCTTTGGGGAGATGTGGATTTAAGCTCAGCAGGTAGGTCTGCTGAATAAGAATGAAGGACAAAATCACCATTTTATTTGTAACAAAGACAATTTAAAGCTTTGTTGAGGATTTAATTACCACTAAACTTGATCTTCTCCCTGAAGGAAAAAACAGATGAAGCTTATATGAGTTTGATAAATTGTCCCTGAAGACAACAGGCAGAGTGCAGAGGGTTGGTTAAGTCAACAGAGCAGTTTACTTTGCTGTCTGTCTCCAAGATCATTCTTCCCTGAAAACACTGACGTCTCAAGTGCTGGCCTTCTCACAAGCTTTCTTTCAAATTTAGCTCTTCCTATAGCAGAGACTAGATATTAGATTGGTAGCAATGTAACTATGTTAAACCTCTTCCTGCTCTTAAAGTGTTTTTTTCCAATAGTCATTAACCCACTCATTTGTAATTAAAATAATGAGCTCTGATTCACCACCAAATAAGATTTCATAGTTTTTAAAATGGAGATGAAATGTAGAAATTGAGAGGCAGAGGACAATGTGGGTGAGAAAACCGAGACTAAAGCTGTATGAGATAGATGTAAACAAATGTCTATGTTTCAAAGTTGTTTTTTATTTCTCTGTCTGAGGGAAAATGATGCAACCAAGAAAGACAGATGACAAAATATATATGTTTGTGAGTTTGGTTTATTTATTTTCTATGAACATTGGCAAGAGAGAGATACTAGAATTATTTATTAACAAACCACTAACAGATGAAAATGTGTTTTTCAGTGGTCAGGAGTCACACCCAGGACTGCTGCGTGTCAGATGTTGCATCACTGTGAATGCAGTGAACAGTGAGCTGTCAATACCAGTAACTGTAATAAGCTAGTGTCTGTTGAGTGTGAGTATGAGCTTGTATTTACATCCAAATCAGAACTGCCAAGCTTAAATCAAGCCTGAGCCGGGAAACCTTGAGAAGGGATTCAGGACCTGGAGAAAATGGACTCAGTCCTATACGTCAGTTTAGGACATCCTGGTGTGAAAGTAGCTTTAGTGCACTTAGCGTACCAGGCAGACTTTTTGGTCATAATGGCTACTTTCTTGGTAACAGTGGTCCACAGGCTGATATTCTTGAAGACCACTTTGGTGGCAGACTCATAATGACCAAACGCAGGTGTGCAGGTGGGTCTTGAAGCACTGTGGGATCATGCCCACTAGGCACTTGAGGAGCAGTTTTTTGCTCAGCAATTCAGTATATCTTTGACAAGAGTGAATCACATGAAGTGCTACAGTGCTGGATGTGTAGCAAAGAAGTTACACTGCCAGTAGCAAGGGGAATGTTCAAGGCAGCCATGGCAGCCAGATGCTTGCAGGGAGATTTACCTTCAGCGGAATTATGAAGAAACCGACTGGTTTGATTCATGCTTTTAGGATAGATTAAAACTAAAGTAAATCTCTTGAGCTGTTTTGGACATGTTTTCCAGTCTGCCACCATTTATTCCTGTGCATCTTTGCAGGAATGTCCCATGACAACCAAGTCAAAAATGAAGTCCCACGAAGACAAACAGTGCTCCAAATACAGGAAGGAATTTTAATATAGCTTATTAAAGGATGAAATACACAGAAGTAGGTATATTATACTGCTTATGCAATTTATGACTGCAGAGATCCAGGACAGAAAGTATAGACAGATGTCTGTTTTATCTATTGAATGAATTATTTTTTATTAATTTTATTTCATTATTTTCTCAGGGAGAAAATATATGATGTTAATAATACTAACACTGATCAGGTAGATTCTTTCTTCTATCTTCTTATAGAGAAGACTCTGTAGTATGAAGCACCTCATTTTCTTAGAGTTTTGATCTTATTTTCTTTTTTAATTGGTTTATGAAATGTTCTTAAATATGTATATTGTTATGCACTGTCAGAAAGCACACTTTCTGCTTTGAATGCTTGTGGTGGTGGTACATTTGTGTGGTCAAGATAAACCCATATCAGTCTGGCTATGTACAAGTACAAAGAGAAAAATAAAAACGCAGAGAGAAAAATAGGAAAAACAAGTGTTCTAAAATAGGTAGATTAGAAAGTTTTAGTTGCAGATTTTCTAGTTAAAAAATATTGACAAACACACAAAGAATCAAAGTCAAAGGAAGGGTTATTTTGTCAAACAGTATGTGATTAGTCTGTGGAATGCAGGATACCTGCCAGGACAGTAATGGCATATGAAGAGGACAAATGTGAAAAAAGAAAAGACTTTTACCTAAGATACAGAGTTTTCAGGCATAGCTAGAAGCTAGGAAGCTAAAAGTTCTTTTTTCTCTACTCTAGCTTTCCTTCTTCCAGTGAGGTTTTCAATGCTGGTCAGTGTAGCAATCCAAAAACTCAGGTATCAGCAGAAAAGGAACTGCTAGGATTATGTAGCAGGCCATGGACAACAGGGGCTGAGGGAAATTCCATCAAGGACCAGACAAGACCCACTGATATTCAACCATGTGGATTGTCCTATCTCCTGCAGCAGGATATAGAAAGACTTTCTGATGATGCTATCAGTCCATGCAGAAGCCCCTTTGTTTTCTCCCCTCCCTTGTAATCCTTGTTTTGGGAAATGTTAACCATCCTCCTCCTAGAGTAATCCTGATTGCTGGAAATATTGATCCTCTTTCCCCCACATGTAATCCTGGATACAGGAAGTGTTAACCATTTTTTCCCCATATGTAATCCTTGTTACTGGAAATGCTAATCAATTGGGTAGTCCCCTAGTTGGCATAACCCAGCCTCCTCATTAGTATGTTCTGGCCCTGACAGGCTTAAATAGCGTTTTGCGTGTTCAATAAAGATTCCAGTTTCTACCCCAAAATTGGGATTGTTTTAGTCTTTGGACCTTTACAGGTCAGCGTCAGAGTTGTGCTACAGAATTTGTGAATCAAGAGTCAGATGCAAGATAGTAATTCTTATATGTGTTATGATCTGTTCTATTTTGCTACTCTCATTATAGATTTCCTTTTTTTTTTATTTTCATTGCTTTTGAGATCTACACTACACTTTTACTAATTCATCTTAGCCTTAAGTCTGCACCCACTAATTTCCCTTCTCTCCTATGTTTTTCCTTTTTGCTTTGGGGCTTACTTTCTATCTCTGTGAATTTACTTCAGTTTCTCCTCTCTCTGTTTTCTGCACTGCTTGTCTCCTTGCCCTATTTGTTTACTTGCAATTCCTACTGATTTGAGGCTCTAAGCACAGAGCAGAGCAGGTGACAGTTTGCTAATACCTAATTCCTTCTCTTCTCTCTCTCTACTGCTTTACTAACTTCTGGATTAGGAATTGCTATAATTGGGCAATAGACAGAGATGTCCAGAATACTGTGTAAAGTACATCAAATACTTTCTTACTGAAGGAAACCATCAATTATTTTCTACGTCCTACTAATTTCTTGTCTGCCTTCACCAGAGCTGTCACATTTTATAGATTATATCTAAGTGTCCCAGACAGAAAAAATTCTCATATATTTTACATATATTTTACTTAATTTTACATAAAATTACACTTTTACATATAATTTGTTATATCAGATATTATCTCCTATGCCTTTAATTCTGTACCCAAAGGCTTAAGTGAAAAAGATACCCTTTATGCCATTCGTTATTCAGAATACTTTTACCACATCTACTATTGGTAGTGGTGCCCCTGTTGTGTGAGAGGTAAAATCAGTAATGACAGTTTCTTTGTCAGCAGTACTTGACTGCTGGGCTGAAGTTTTCTTAAAAAAGATCTTCCATATGGAATTCACTTGTATTGCAGATCAAGATTAGTAAGAGATTTATCACCTTGCCGGCATTCTGAAAATCTTGCTGTTATTCATAATTCTTTTCTTTTAATTTTATTTTATTGTTCATTTTTTGTTTGAATAAAACCTGCATTCCAGGAAGAGAATGAGTGTCCTGATGCCCAAAAAGCTAGGAAAAGTATCACTTAAATCAGTGGGGTGTCTGCCATCCAGCATCTGGCCATGACGGGTCAGAACATGATGAAATTTCAGGTGTTTGTTTTCCTCCATTGCCCCATCTCCCTCAGAAGATGACAGTGCATAAATATATACTAAGAATTAAGAGACATAATATCAGCCAGTGACTTTTGCTCTGTCTAAGTGACAACAAAGCTGCAAGGTGTTTAGATCAATAAAAACAATCAATTAAATGACTAAGACATCACAGATGGATAGATCAATTAAAGGCACTCAATTAAATATCTAAGGGATCACAGATGGGTAGATAAATTAATAGTGCAAATAAATCAAATATTCAGGATGCTCAGGAGGAATATAACCTGAGAAGATAATCATGGGGTGAGTGTCAGTGGGCGTAGTGTTTAGAGTGATGACTATGTAGAATCTGGTGTAGTGGTGGAAGTCCTTGTTCTACTCCACAGAGTTATTACTTGCACAGGTTTGTCATATTATCATTCAGCTCTCCTGCCAGTCTTTCATAAGTTGCTGTTGATTTTTGCCCTTGGAGAGAATTTAACTTTGAAAACCTGTAGATTTGTAGAACTTGACTAAGGCAATGTGAGTCTATAAAAATGGTAATTGAATATTTAGCAGAAGTTTGTCTCGTAACTTCCCTCTCATGTGAATCTAATTAATCAAGTGGAATTATCTGCTTACACTGTAAATCTACAGATCAGCTTTGTTTGTGTGTAGGAATCTGTAATAAATTCCAGACCTTTGTCTAGAGTATCTGAAAAAGGTGATGCCCCTCTGAAGTCATTTGTACAGGTAATTCATTATACTGGTATGGAGGTCTGTTAGACACCAGATCAGTCATTATTGAGTCTGAACCACCTTGTGGGTAGTGCGTGTGCATGTGCCTGTGTGTGTGTGTGTGTGGAAGGAGAAAGGGATGGGTCAAACCTCACGGAGGTGGGGTGGCATTTTGTCCCTCGTGGCAGGTCTCTGGAGCCCGTATAGGGAAGGCCTAGAGTAGCTGTCAGTCACAAGCAGCCTGGCAAAACTATACTACACTACAACTCCTGCAGCCTCTAACCCAGCTCAGATTGGCAGGGACAGTGAGGACACTGCCCCTCACCCTGGCCTGGAACCCCCAGAGTGGCTGGTAGGTCAGAGACCCTGTCACAATGGAATGCTTTTCCCATTGGTCTCCTGTCAAGCTCATGTCAGCCTCCACCACTGACAACTCTTGAGACCCTCCTGTCACTCCAGAAATTGACACAGTCTCGGTACTCTTATGCTCCGAAGGCATTAAAGTACACTGGGCTCCAGTATCTATCAAGGCCCGGTATCTCTGAGGATCCGATGTGCCAGGCCATCGAACCCACACAGCCCAGTAAACTCGATTATCTTCTTGGTCCCTTTCCTTCTCCTGGCAGAAGGTAGGGCCCCTCTATTGGTCTTGGTCAGAGCATTCATCGTCGGACTTTGACTTCTTAGAGGTCTTTTTGCCATCGTCAAAGCGGACCTCCATCTAGGTCCACTTCTCTTAGCCTAGGTCCTAGGCATCTATTTTATCCTTTTCCCTTCTCCCTTCGGAGACCCTAGGACCTCCATCTAGGACCACTTCTCTTAGCTTCTGGGGAAAACAAGGTTCAAACCACTACAGACCCTGACTGGAGGAGTTGGCCATGGGGACCAGAGCAAATAAAAAAAAAACCCTACAGTCATGTTTGCCTTGTGCTGTGGCCCTGCCACTTGAACTTGTGCAGGTTGGTCTTCTGCAAGGCTTCGATGGTAGCTATACAATCTGTCTCTCCCTTTTTCTCCTCCTCTCTTCTTGATCCCTCCTCTTTCTTTGTTCTTTTCTTGATGTTGGGGGTGGTTTGGAGCTGGAGGGATTGGATCTTGCTTTAAGTGTTGTGGAATTGGTTGGATTTTGCCTTAAGTGTTGTTGGTTTATTGGATCTTGACTTAAGTGTTGGTTTACGAGATTTTGACTTAAGTGTTGTGGATTAATAATATATGCTGAGTCAGTATTGTGGTGGAACGTTTTTGTCAAGCTTGTGTGGTGTCCTTTTGAACTTTGGCAAAGTCCCCTTATTTGCTCCCCTAAACAAATAAAGAAATTCCTTGGAAACAAGCCTGTGACTTATTCTCTTGATACTATCTTGAGCTATTAAAGAAACCTATATCTACATATTAAAGTAAAACTGGTAGCCAATCTCATGAGCCAGCAGCTCCGGGGCTGGAATTTTACACAGTCATAGTTCTGTACACCCAACAATTTTAAATGGAAAAGTATGGTTTGATTTTTATTTTTGAAGAACTTGTATTCTTTCACAATTCTTATGTTTCCTTCCTCAAAAAAATCCTACCAGTAGCACTCCAAATGTAACCTTTACACTAACTTCAGTTTCCAATTTCAATTTCACCCTTCTTGCTTTCCATTAAATATCTGTGCAGCATTGTGACTTTACATGGTAATGTTTAGTCCTGGGCAAACATACTTGTACATTTAAAAACAGATAAACACAGTAAAAGTCAGATCCATTTGTCTCCAGCTGATTTGTATCATCCTACTGACGTAGGGTGGAATGATTTGAGAGTCCTGATATGGTGGTTGTTGTATTTCTAGTATCAGAATATTAAGAAATGGACAATTGACACTGGCAGGAAAAAGCAGATTTAAAATTACTAATAATTCTGTGCCAGCAAATTTAGATACTCTGATGTCTTCAATGGATGGTGGGAACTGAAAAATAAGAACATTGTGACTGCTGATGACAAACTTAAGATGGGAAACTTAAGAGAATTTTTGTAAGAGTGCATGAGGATATTTAGGATGTTTTGTGTACTACTTGAGATGGCAGCAGGGTGGAGAGCTGAATTTTCTCACACTGTTGCTAAGTAATCTCTCTACTATGAATAAAATATATCACATATACCAACTGTCATCCTGGGACATTGATTACTATAGATTTCTGTGAAAAATTCAGAGCTTACAATGGTGATATACTTCTTTTATAAAGAAGTAGAATGGAAGCAAATTAACTACATTCAGCCCTATGGCTCTGGTCTTTGAGGGAGGGATATTTTTTATTATTTTTTATTTCACATTCAGATGGAGAGGACTTTTCCACATGTATAACACTGGAGTATTTGAATATTACTTCAGTAAAAGATGAACCAAATGAGATAGAGCACTGATGTATTGCCTGCTGAATTTAAAAGCTCAGGAAAGTAAAAATTGTGCTTCCTCTCATTTGCTTTTATGTTCGCTGAAGAAATACTTCTGTGAAATAGCTCTATACTTTTCCTCTAACTACCTATATCTACTATAAGAAATCTTTTCTGGATACTGTTACAGATAATGACTAAGACACAATGATAAACCTCTTGCAGTCCTGCTCTGTACTTGTCCAATCTGACTCTTTGCCATTTATTTAACAGTAGTTATATAGCCTTGACATTTTCAAAGCTCTATACAAGCACAAACTAATTAATCTTTCGTTTGCCTTTGAGGTAGGTGAGTCAGTATTCTCTGTTCTTTCACAGATATTACAGTCAGAGCAGAGGAAGTACATGAATAGCCTGAAGTCCTACAGAAAATTGGTGTCAAACCCAGCATTTTAACTTGGGCCCTCTTGGAAGAGAGGGTGCTTAACCCTGGAATGTTCCCGCTTTCCCATGGCAACTCTCTATGTGACGGGTTATATTTGCATTGTTGACTGAGATGACTTATCACAGAGGGAAGTTGTACAGCTGTTTTTTAAAGTATCTGTTATGCATTTTTGAAGGGGCACCAAAGCTAATAGTTATATGAAAGCCCATTTATGATGTTGCATTTGTACACTGTATGTTATCACTTGCTTGTTTACAGAATTGAACCCAAAATCTGCACTCTCCACATTCCAGCATAGTGGGAGTTAAAGGAAGGTTCAATTCAGCAGCTGCTGCTGCTCTTGTCATTATCTTGCAAACAATAAAGAAGTTGTGCTCTCACCGGTTACATATTTGTCTCTGCAGACAAAGAAACATATCCTTCATTGCTAGTACGATGCATTACACATCCCATAAAATATTTAAGCATACATACCCATAAGACAACACCTGCTCTGTCTCATGCTGTCTCAGTTTAAAAGGAGGAGATGCTTTGTGGCTTTCTGACTCTGCCAACGTCCAGTCTGTTTTCACAATGACTGTACTGAAGTGATGCCTTAAGGTCCATCTGGTTTCTTGATTTTTCTAATTTTTATAAGTTTTATAAGTAGTTATATAGAAAATGTAGATTTAGAAGCAGCAGCATTTATTCCCTTACCCTCAGCATAGTAACTACAACCCTTTTACCCTGATTCCCCATATCAATACCCCTGAATTCCAGTAGAAATGTTTAGTCTCTCTTTAAGATAGACCTATTCTATTTGAGGACATCTAATCCTGGCCTGAACCACAAAAGTATAGTCAAGAACTGGGTGACTATGTGCTCCCTGTACCCCAAAGAAGATGAAGATTGATGAAGAAAAGGGTCTTAGAGACCCCAGCCCCAATTCCCACGGGGCAGGACGGAGGGTGGACCAGGGTAAAGCCAGGGGGTGGAAAAATCTGGGATTGGACAGGCAGTATTATAAATTGTAACATCTATAACAGAGAGACGTACATCTTGTAACCTTATGTCTCAGAGGCACGAATTAGACCCTTTCCTTATCTCACCTTCGAAACTAATTTGTCTCAGAGTTTTTTTCTCCCTGAATTTTCTTTTAGGCATCAGAAGAGAATTCTGAATCATTAAATACATGAGTCAATAAAAGACTACTGCTAGCATCTCATGTTTCCATGATATGATAGTGGTATAGAATGTGTATTGCTGTAAAATAATTTAAGGAATGTCATTTGAGAACAGAAAAACTCAATTTGTTATTAAGAGGTCAAATTTCTTTGTAGATGTAGGATAAGGCTGAATAGAAGAGCTCCAGTACTACATTAGGTATTCTCACTTTGCTTTTGGCAAGGAATATATATACGTATGTATATATACATATATTTGTACTGAGATAAAGGTGAGGACCACTCCATCATTTCTATAGTGCTATTATGCCAATAATTTTAAAAAAAGCCTTTTAGAAACTTGGCAACAGTGGCCAGGCTCAGAGACTCTACCCTGTGCAATTTACTTGGATACCAACACAGTATCTGATATTACTTTCTTATTTTTTTCATCTCTTAAATGTATCCTGGAAACATTATATAGCCTGATATAGGCCTTTCAAATTAAAAAAAAAAAAATGTATACTAAAATTCTGTCCTGTATTTAATCATAGAGAGCTCTTTGAAATCATGCATTCAGACAATGAAGGCACAATAAATTTTTAAAAGCTGTGAACCAAACTTATTTAGGAAATTTGAGTGGCGTTTGCTTATATCAGAATTGCATTTAGCAACTGACAATCTGATTCCAGAATTTCTTCTGTGTAGTAGTACATCATCCTAAAGTATTTTTATTAAAATGTCAAGCATTCTTATTAAAAGCGATGGGATTATACACTGAAATACATTTTTTTACTAAACCGTTGACATTATCCTTACCTATTTAACCGGCAAAGATAACTGATAGTACCAGTCTCTGACAGACCAACAGACTCTTCCTTCTGCTTTTATGTATCTGATTGTTTCTTTTTATTTCAATTTTCTTTGAAACCTCTAGCCAAAATGTACAGGGACTAAAAAATCATGCATGTAATTCTTCATCTGAAATATCTTTTGAGTGTAAGCAAGCTTCCATGGAAACTCAGTTTCATTCTTACAGAAGTTAATGTTTCTTGATAATGAACTGTGAAATAAAAAGTGATTGGACACAATACATCAAGGAAAAGAGACATAGAGCCTGTACTGCTCTCAAGCTCCCTAGGAGGAATATCTCCGAAGTCTAAGATAAGAAATGCTTTCAGCAGTTCCAAGATAAATGGTCTTCCTAATCTGTACTCAAGGTCAAAATTCCTCTGTTCCTGGTTTCTTTTGTTAATTATCATTTTTAGTAAGATAAAATAATATGGATACCTTTAAGGTAAATTAAATCTGGTTTTCAGTGTTCAGTGGTTTCTTTGTTTGCTCTTTTGAGATGATTAGTGAGTGCAGAATAGCCAGATATGAAGTAACAGTCCAGTCACCAAGAATCTGTTCATTCTTTTGTAAGCCAAGTAGTATTTTTACACTGACTAATTTTTTGACTGCAAGTTATTCCTTCATTACAGAAATATCAGCTGGCTCTGAGGGTGGGACTACAAAGCCATGAGTGAGACACTTCTGGGTTCATAAATAAACCACTCAAGAGGAAAAAATCCCTAAGAGAGAAGTCTCAAAGAGAGGAACTTGCTGTAGGGCATAGTGGAATCTCTCAAAATTGGTTCAGGATATTACTGTGTTGATTTTTTTGGTTGTTGGGTGGGGATTTTTTCCAGTTTTTAGTGGTGGTTGGGTTTTCTGTTTGGTTGCTTTTTTGAAGCTAACTGTACTTACTGACCTGCTGGTACACCCCTGCTTGCAAAGAAGATCTTTTTTATTGCTCAGTTATTTGGCCCAGCAGTCCTCCCCATTCCCTCTCCAGCTAGGATCTTGTTAAGATCCAATTAGTGAGACATGCCTCTGCCCGAATTAAGGTGCAAACAAGACTATATGATGAAGTCAATAATGTGGATTTTTTTTAACAGTAAAAGTGAGGTAGAGAGATAGAAATAAATAGAAATGAGGGGGTGGGGAGAGAGAAAGATCAAGCAGAAGACAGTCACCACCCATGGATCCAGCAGCACTCCACTGGTCTTTCTTCACCCTGGGCTTCTCGGTGGTAGGGGTCCTAAGGTGTTCAAAACTGCTCATTATTTATACATTTTTGCAAAAAATGGAATTATTGCTCATGGAGTAAACAGTTCTCTTATTCTACTGGCTAAATGATTCCCTTGCTTCTAGTGCTAATTAGTCCCATTCTCAGTCTTTCTCTTCTTTTTAGTCGTTGCAATTCTTGAGTCTGTGGTTGCAATCTCCCCCTGCTGGAATTACCTTTTACCCAGTCTGAGCTGATTTCAGCACAGTTGCTGAGTTGGATTTCCTTGTGGCCCATAAATTCTGCATTCTTTATGTCCATTATCAGTGATACATTCTTCTCACACAGCTCTGTTTACCTCCCCCTAGGTCTAAGATAACACCGGGACAATAGTAGTACCACCTTTACCTTATCTCAAGTTCCAGGTCACGGTGAGTTATCTTACAGTCCAAGTTCCAGGTATCCATGGAGTCATATAGGGGGAGGGGGTGGATAGGATGTTGGGCTTCAGTTGTCACAGATGCCATCTGTCCCACAACTTGAGGTTATCTTTGTTTGACTGGCGATATGCATACGAGCAGTTGCTTCTTTACACAGTTTGACACTGGGAATTTTTGTCTGGACGCATTACCCAGGATGTGATAACCAGATCTCGCTTCCACCAGGCTTGGGTTTAGCACCATCCTGTTGCTCCATTCTGTGCTTATATCATGGCAAAGTCCTTCAGTGGCCTAAACAGTGTTTGAGACAGGCAACTGTGTTCTTTAAGTCCTTACAGATCTGAAGTCTAAAGACTAACTGAGAGGGACCTCATATGGAGAGTGAGAAGTTTCTTTTCACACTTGTAGCTCACCATTCTTTGGAAGAGGAAACTGAAGCTGGGTTTGCCATATGATTGACCTAGAAAAAGGGGTTTTTCTTCAGTCTCTATCATAAGACATGAACCAGAGAACTTCAAATGAAATGGCTAGATGTTTCTGACTAGGATAAAAAGACAACAAAGTAAAACTGTGAAATTCATTGTCAGGAAGGCTGTAAATAGAAAAATGTGAATAGATTAAAAAATAATTTTCCAGATTCAAATTAATTTCCTAAGATTATTGAATCTAAAGACATAACCTTGTCTTAGGAAATCAATCCAAAGACTAAAAAATTGTCAAGTGATTACCAGTGGAAGGCTCGTTCTGCAAGTTACATTTCTTTCTAAAGTACCCACGCTTGTCTCCCATCAGAGAGACAATGTGGGATACAGGTCTCATTTTAAGTGCTTCCTGTATACCTATTCTAGTCCATTGTGACTAGTTCAGTTGGGAAATGTTACACAAGGAAGCAACGAAGGTCTAAATATATTTTCCTTATAAAGTTCGGTTGAGATAAAATTGTCAGTGTATCATACTGATTTTTATCCTCTAATTTTTTTTGTGTACTCAGTCATGAGTTGTCCATTTCTTAAGTTAGGAAGCCCAGCTTCAGTTCTGACTGACAGTCTAGAATGGGTCACTGTGCTGCAGAATAAAACCCAGGCAGGGCCTCTAACGGTCTTTGTTCGTTGTAGTCATATGCAAACTGCTTTTTGTTCACAAACTCTTTTTAAAATAGAGATTCACTGATGGTGAGAACCATTTCTTTCTTTTCAAATGAGTTCTGCTCTGAAATACCTCCAGAGAATGAGTCCAGACAGGAAAGGTCGATATCTCTGCTGCTCATAGGTTTGAAGATTACTGCAGTTCCACAACACATCTGCTATCCTAAGGCCTCATATATTGCTTACAAATAAAATGCAGAAAACTGGAAGCGTTACTGAGCATATTAACAAAGGAGGAGCAGGCATTCATTCTGTTATGTTCCAAAGATTAAAAATATTTCTTGTTCATCTGTTCATTTTTATTTCATTCAGTAACATCCTAGTTTGCAGCCAGTAAGAGTGAGAACCCCTCCAGCTCTTGCTAGCTGGAATTATGCAAAGCAGGCGTAATACTGGGAACCTCTTTAACAGTGTTTTGCTTGAGGCATTTTCTGGGCATTTTTTATGGTGAAGATTTAAGTTATTTCAAATTTGTAAAATTACAAAAATTTCCAAGGGACTAAGTAAATTAGTCTGTGAGCTCTCCTATTGTCCTTGGAGAAAAGTGAGGAATGGTGATAAGGTGCATCTGATCCAGCACACAGTCAGAATGCTTATATAGAACGCAAGGCTTCTTTCAGTAAAATGCTTATTTGTTGTTGTTAAATAGCTATTCTTCCACTTTGCATGGACTGATGGAAAGGCAAGTCCAGCAAAACCAGATTCATACATTCCACTAGTGCATTAGGGTTGTAATTTATAGTTTGTGCAAAAGATTGTATTTCTAGCAATTAATTTGCTTTGTTCTCATGTAAATTTGTGGACTAACTCAAAGCCTTTGTAAAGCCGTGTCGTGGTACTGTACTGTGGGAGATTTTTTAAATGATTTGGGGTCCACAGTGAGGGTATTTATCCTCTTGGTATGGTATCTAACATTGTGACTGCTGTGTGTATACAACTTGTTTAAATCTTAGATTCCCAGGTGTTTAAACTTGTTTCTGCATACTCAGAATTTCTGAAGCCTGTGTGGAACTTGTGACTTCCCTCTCCACATATATAATTCAGTTATTCACCATGTGCTGTTTCCGGGCAGATTTTATTTCAGGTACACACATGTAGGCATGACAAGAAGCCAAGGCTGCAGCTCAAAGTCATTAAAAAAAAAAAAAGATAAATATGTAATTCCATCAGTATCAGAAATCCTGTATTTCTCCCAGTGTAAGCAAACTCAGTCTTATTTCTAGATTCTGTCAAATGAATCTTTCAGAGTTTTGTCTATTCAACATTGAACTGTAGGAAGTTTCAAAATTCATCCTTCAGATGCTCCTTTTGTTTGAGAGGGGCATGGAAGATACATTGTTCTCTTTCCCGGTTCTTTTTCTGGAGGCCATGAGAAAGAGAATATAAAAGCATAAAAGAGATCACACAAGGTTAGACCAAGGCTACCTCTATCCCAGTTTTCTGACTGTTGTGGTGAATGCAAGCAGGTGCCCAGGAAAGACTCTAAGAACAGGACAAAAAAGTTTGATATATTTTCTGCATATTCTTTAAATCTCCAACCATTCACAGACTGGGAACTTTGTCAGTGTGGTGTGGCTTCTCCTTACTTTTGCTGTCTTAGAGTAGTCACCTAAAAGAAAGCCAGAAAGGAACCTGCAACAAAAGGAACCTTGGTCAAGTAAAGATAGCAGCACTTGTTTTGGGCTTCTAAAAAATTTATCATTAAAATTTTATTCAAATACTACTGGCTTTTCTCTTATCTCTTCTTTTCATTCCCTGGGTCATTGTATTTATTGTACTAAATGTCTTAATGATCGTTTCACCACATTTGAAACATGCTTGAGCACATCATTATAGCAGTTTTATAATGAGTAGAGGAAAACAATAGTAGGGAAAATAAAACCACAGCAATACCTAATGGCATATTTTAATGTTTAGAATCATACACCATAGTATGTGAGGTCGCAAACACAAATTTTTATTTCATAGATCTTCCAAGGAATTTCCCTTCTGAAGTGCTCTAATATCTCCTTTCTCTCCTTGAAGAGGATGAGTATGAATTTCTGTAACAATGGGAAACCAGAAGTATATAATTTTAAAATCAACCTATCTTCATTCCAAGGACCTGTTAAAAGGGCACTTCTTGCTTATAAAATATTAAAGTGAGTGGAAATAAAATTGGCAACCATGAACAAGAAATATATATATTCAAAATGTCTAAATTTAAATGAAGCACTACTGTAAGGCTCCCAAAAAATAACCTAAAAATAGATCATAGCTCGAAAGAATTGAAGATATTCATGTTACCTAATGTGCAAAATTCTGAAACTTGATATATTTTGTTCTTGGATATTTAAAAATAGCTGAATCACTGGAAGAGATTCACTATTATAGCAATTTCCAGGCATGGAAGAGTCCTTCAGAGTATCTATGTGTATTCCACCACCACAGCAACTTGATATTTTTTAATTCTTTGACATCAGTACAATAATAATTGTGTGCCAAATTATTCAATTACTTAACAGAATTATTTATGTTGGAAAAGAACTCTGAGACCATCGAGTTCAACTTTTGACTGATCACCACCTTGCCAACTAGACCACTGCACTAAGTGCCACATCCAGTTGTTCTTTGAACACCTCTAAGGTTGGTGATTCCACCACATCCCTGGGAAGTCCATTCCAATGTTTAACAACCTTTTCCATGAAGAAATTCCTCCTGATGTCTAACCTGAACCTTCTCTGGCACAGCTTAAGGCTATGTCTTCTCATTCTGTTGCCAATTGCCTGGGAGAAGAGCCTGACCTTCCCCTTGCTAAAACCTCCTTTCAGGTAGTTGCAGAGAGTGATAAGGTCATCTCCTTTTCCTCAGGTTAAACACCCCCACCTATCTCAGCTGCTCCCCATAAAACTTGTGCTCCAGACCCTTCACCAGCTTCTCTGCCCTTCTCTGGACACGCTCCAACACCTCAATGTCTTTCTTGAAGTGAGGGGCCCAGGACCTTTAAAACCACAGTGAAGTTACTTGCAGAGTAAGTTAATGTTTAGTTTGATGAAGTACCTATTTCAGCTCAAGTAAGTTCTCAGTCATTCACTGAACTGTGTGCTGTACTAGACATTAATTATTCTTGCTCAAATGTAAATACCTACAGTGGTTTGTTTTAAGTAGTGACTTACATAATGTCTGTTTTATCTCTAAAGCATGTAGAAGGGCTGTCGTCCTCCTCATTCTGTGTCCAGCACTTGCCATGGGTACCAAAGATAAGGAGGAAGGACTACTCAGCTGACACAGTTGCACCTTTCGTACTGACTACCAGTTTGGAGAGCTGGAGTACATTGTCAGTGGCTGAACATCCCCAAAATGCTTGGTATCAGCATCACATGTTTTCTCCTCATCCTATCTTCCCTTTACCAGGATAAATAAAGTACTAAAATTGAGCAAAGGATTGTAAGGAATTTTTTTCTTTTTCTCAGATTGGTCTTTGAGTTAATACTGAGTAAAGCACCTGGGCATTTACTATGCCAGTTCCCCACCTGCGAAATGTAGAAAATATTCTACTTTCCAAAGTGACTTTAAAATATGCAACAAAGATATAAACCCAACAATATTCAGGGTGTTTTTTATCAATTCTGATTTGAAAATGTTTTAAAATACCACAGTAATTGATCCCTTAGAAATTTCTCAGATCAATTTAGGGAGCTTAAAAAACTTAGAAAGAAATCGACTTCACTGTCTTGACAATGAAGTTACCACAACAAATGTATTTTGACTTTTAGTTATTGAATGAAAGTAATTAGTTAATAAGACTAGAGCAGAGACAATCAGGAATCAAGTCTGTCCTGTTAGTTGCCCTCTGGGAAGTGTTGTTTCCTTCCTATATTAGGTAATTTTCCTTATCCATCCCTATTGACCTTTGGGCCACACAATTGAAGGCTCTGCCTCCAGGCTCTGCCTCCAACCACTGTCTTTTCATTAAATTGTGAAACTTTCTGCTGCCGCTCTTGCCGAGTATTCTCTACATTCTATCCTTAGATACTAACAAAAAGTAAACAGCTGGTAAAACTTTCCCTCTCACCTTCTGCAGAATTTATTTTTTATCCGTGAGTTTTCACATTATTTTATCTTCCTTTGTTATTGTTAGAAGTGCTCAGGCCCTGTATCAACTCTCTTGATAATATTTACTTTTTTCTGGATCCTGTTAATGGAATAGTGGATACTAGGATCAAAATTAAACCTCATAATTAAATCTTAAGTATTTAGACCATTTAGACCAGTAACAAAGTGTAATTTAGTGCTGAGCAGCATATACATATTTGTGATGCAGCAGAAATGCGATAAGACGACAATTATGAACAAACACCTTAAGTTCAATTGTGTAAATAGAAAATGGAAGAGAAAACAGTATAAGAAACTCTCTTCTATAGCAAACTCAGTCACTTTAGAGAATCACTTTGTTTTGCATTGAGTACAGATAAAAAAGATGTGGGGTTACTTATTTATTTAATATTTAAGTGAATTGACTTATAATGAATTGAGGATCATTTCTGAACAGATGCCCACCCATGACTCTGCAGTTTGAGTCAGAATTATAATTCATGATGTGAATAGAACAGATTTCCACTGTATTAAATATTTTATAGTTTTGTGGGCTTCTGTTAGAAGTATTGCCAAAGAACTTAGTGATTTTTTCTTAGTGTGGTCGACAGGTTCAGCTAGAGTCTCAGGAGCTGGACAGTTTTATGTTTTTCTGCCTGTGCCATGAATCTAGGGAGGAATGTGATTTGTCTACAATAATAATAAGTGGAAAAGCATCAATAAAAATAACTATGTTGACATGTAGAACAGTTTCAATTTATGTATGAGTAAATCACAGAAAAGTAATCACTCCTAAATTAAAATATGTATAATATTTTGCTCTGGACATAATAATCAAATAAGCCTGAAGCTCAGGCTTAGTAAGGTCAGGTGACCAATCAGTTTTTTTGGTGTCAGTAGCTATTGGAAGACTAAATATCTCTCTATCTTTATTTAACTTGGAAATAGAGGACAGTATAGACCTACATGGCCCTACTTGGTTATCTTGGGGGGAAAAAAAAGATTCTTGTCTAGATTAGTCTAATATTTCACAAATAATGAAATTATTTATTACAATCAAGCTATAGTGAGACACTTGTTCAATGTTATGATTTATGAAAACTTTGGAAAACTTAATGTGATTTTAAAGTTATCAAAAGCCATAAAGCTGATAGTTTTATCTTCTAATGTACCTGAAAAACTACAGAAATATGAATGAAAGACTTTTAAGGTGCCTAATAATTTTGATAATATTTTATGAGTGTTGATGAAAAAATCATTATAATATTTTACATTTTTTGTATTGTCTAAGTTTTGATTTGACTCTTTGCCAAGTCCCCAAGATGCAGCACAAAACCTCCGGCAAAGAGCGAGAGAGAAAAAAAACGACAAAATCCAGAATAGCCAAATTATATAAAAAAATATATATATTTACATATAGTAAGGTTATATACAGTAAAAATACTATGTACACATAAAAAAGAACCCCAAACAACCCCAAAGGGGAAAGGGAGAGGGAAAGGGGAAAAGGGGACAAAAAAAGAAAGCCAAAACAAAGATGCACAATCGAAACCCAGGAACAATCAATAAAAAAACTAGTAAAACGAGATCTCAATACTTCCCTTGAGAAAGCAGGATTGTGCCAGACACCACCAGTTCCCTCTACCTCCCGCGTGGCAAACAACAAGCCTGACCAGGCCTCAACTCCCAGATGAGTGAGACCAACTGCAAGGACCTGTTGTCTCCCAACCTCGCTGTAAAAGAAAAGGGGAAGAGACTCCTCTCTCCATCTTATTTATACCTCTGTTTACGTAAGGGGATAGAGTGCAATACTACCGTGGTTACCAGGAAGGAACGCCCAAGACTCAAAACCATTACGAGTATACTTCAGGAAGATGGTAAATAACAAAACAACACCGAGTTTTTTAATTTCAAAATGTTGACACATTAACACCTAAAAACATCTAATTCTTTCATCTAATTGTTTTTAAATAAATAATTTCTCTCCTTACATAAGACTGGATCTGATGCTTCATTTATGGAACCAATCAATTTTTGAAATAGTGAACTTTGGAGCACAGGGAATAGTAACAAACTCTAACTCATGGTGTCTTTCATCTTCGAGGATTCACGGATGCTTATTGCTTTCCCTTTTACCATTCAGCATAAGGTCCACCAGATTCACAGGAATATTTCCTATGTCAAATGCTCTGTTGTTATTTACATATGTTTTACTTAAATCGTTTTTGTATTCCCTCATAAACAAGTTCTTGTACCCAATTAACCCTTCTTTCTTCCTGAAATCCTTTGAGAAATCTCTCTTATTGACCTTGTGACCTTATTGACTAACATTGCCATGTGCTGCCCTAATCTTTCCCTTCTAAACTTGATATTTATTTTTCTTCTCTTTCCAGGTCTTCTGCTACAGTATTTCAATAATTTCTTCCTACAGTGGTATTTTGAAATATTTTCAATCTTAAATTTCAGTTATATAAAAGCAATTACATTTTCAAGATTTCTGCAGGAACTGAATATGCATTGCATTTATATTACAGTATTTCAAGCTTTCAAATACATCAAAGGTATTATTGCTAGAAGAAAATACTGAAATGCTGTTAGTAGAGGCATACGTATGGTAAAATGATATATAACTCTCCAGAAATCCATTTTCCTTTATTTTTATTTAAACAAATATGTTCCCTCATAGTCACAGTCTAAGAAGACAGTAAAGGTGTACGGTGATTAAATGTTTCTGTTTACCCATACTTAAAACACTAAATGTGTTCTCTATATAATGAAAAGTCCAGTTTGGAAATATAGAACTAATGGCTACAGAGAAATTTAGGTGTGTTTTTGTTTTTTCCTGTAGTATGATCTGTATTTCTGCAAATGGAAAAGAAAGAGCCTTTAGATGGTATATTCTCCTAGGAACTGGTTTTTAGAAAATATATACTACTACATGTAGGGTCTCGTGTACTACCAAAAAGAGAAAAAAAGAAGAAAACTGTCTTTCAAAGACATTACTTATGAGTTCTGCTAATTAATCCTAACCTTTTTAAAAAAATGTACTACACAGCAATACCGGCAGAAGAACTAATCTCCTACCTCCTTGACAAAGATGATCAGTGATATCCTCTTACTTTCACACCTGTCTTTGGGAAGAACTCAAAGGATTTTTGTTGATGATGACTCATCATCTCACTACATTTTTTAAGGAAGAGTATATACCAGACAAAAATCAATTGCTATCTTGAAAAGTCTCAGCTAAAGTGAGAAACTGTGTGACAGAGAGAGAACAGTTATATGTTTAACTACTACATGATTTGTTTTCCAGGTTTTCCTGAACCCTGTTCCCAGTGAATTGTTTGGCTTTGCAATGCAACAGATAACAAATAGTTGCAGGAAGATTTGGGGGAAGATAATCTATGTACAAACAGAGGGATTTTTTTTTTCTTTGTTGTGGTGGGGTTTTTTGGTGGTGGTGTTGCTGTTGTCTTGTGATTGTTTGTTTTGCTGTACACGGATATATTTCATAGAATAGAATAATAAAATTGTTTGAGTTGGAAGGGACCTTAAAGATGATTTAATCCTAAGGCTCTTCCAGAGGCATGGACACCTCCCACTAGACTGGGTTGCTCAAAGCCCCATCCAACCTGGTCTTGAACACCTTCAGAGGTGGGGCATCCACAGCATTTCTGGCCAACCTGTTCCAGTGCCTCACTACAGTCAAGGCACTCCAGTACCTTGACTACAGTCAAGAATTTCTTCCCAGTAACTCATCTAAACCTTAAAACTTAAAGTCATTCCTCCCTTGTCCTATCATTACATGTCTTGGTAGAAAGGTCTCTCCTGCCACCTTGTAGGCTCCCTTTAGGTACTGGAAGGTGCTCTAAGATCCCTCCAGAGCCTTCTATTCTCCAGACTGAACAACCCCAGCTACCTCAGGTTGTCTTCATAGGAGAGGTGCTCCAACCCACTGACCATCTTTGTGGCACAGAAATCACCTGGATTTCTGGAAAATTATGCAGTGTTTCCATTCGCTATCATTCCTCTTACAAGGATCAGTCACATATTGTATATATTGTGTCCAAAGAGGCCAAAATGCACCCTTTCTCTTGTGGTTTAGGTCCTAGAAAGCTTCTGATCACACTTCAGAACTTTAATGAAAAGGGCTAAGTCCTCTAAAATATTAACTATGGTTACTGTGTGTCTTTCTCTATTGAAAATCCTATTTAGAGCTAATAAGATTGTATGAGTAGATGGAGAAAACATTTATAGAACAAGTTGGCCAAGGTGAAGTAAAGCTCATAATTCTTGCTTTTCACTCTTGAGAATTTAAAATAATCGTCTTCCACAGCTCAGAAAAAAAAGTTACTGAGAACAATCTGTACCCTGAAAAACTGCAATGTGTGACTACTTGGATTTTACTAAGAAGCCTTAGTAAAATTATAGATACCAGGCTATTGCACACACACCCACATCATATTCATCAGAAATGAAAGAATAAGAATTAGAAAAAAGTAAAAAATTAGATTTCTCAGACAGATTATAATCTTGATAATTCCTGAAAGACATATTGTATAGAGTAACTTTATTTTAAATATATATCTAAAAATTATGTTCATGGTAATAAAGCACAAGCTGTATTGAACTCCCATCTCAAGAACAAAATTACTTTAATAAAACATATATACTTGTGCCGATTCAAAAATTGTTAAAGAACACAAATGCAAGGAGGGTGAAACACAGAGATGAATTATACTGAAATGTAGGTGTATCTTCAAGAAACAGATTCATTCTCATTCATTGAAATTTACAAATTTCTTAAAATAGTGCGACAAAAATCCTTTAGATTTTCAACTTGTACAAGCTGACCTTTTGTCTTTTTTGACTCAAACCGAAATCTGAAACCTAACTTCACCTGGATCTGGGTTTAAACTCAACTATGTCTAAATAATTTTGCCTTCTTGCAATAATAAGCTGCAAACACATAGCACTAAAAAGACATGCATTTTTCAGCTGCATTGAGTTGGACCAAAGAATGTCAAAGACTTTATACTAAGACATGACCTGAATGCCATATTCTTTGCCAAAAAAAGTTATGTATTTGTTAGCTTATCACTATTATATTACAACAATGAAATTAACAAAACACATTGTTATTATTATTCACAAATATGACTATAATTATTATATTCAAATAAACATATTGTTTTTGCGTTCTTTTAATTAAATTGAGACTTCAGGAGGTACCCAAAACCATTAACGCTTCAATATTTCCTTGGTAAAAAAGCTCTGGCCGTGCAGGGAATTGCAAACCAACTCAAGCAGCTTTACAGAATAATGGGTAAAAATGAACCAAGGAGTTTAAATAATGACACATTTGAACACTGGAAATAAAAGATTGGGTTACATGCTTTAGGGGCAAACCTGTAGAGGGTATAACAGAAATATATTTAGAGCAATGAAGAATGTGTATTAGTTGATTTTTTTTCCAACTTAAAACAGAAGGTCTTTGTTTCCTTTATTAGGACATTTAGGAAGTTTTAATAAATGGGTCTTCACCTTTTAATCATCATGCTTTAATTGTAACTCTAAAATATGTTTTTGTACCTTTCAAAGAACACTAGGACAGAACTGTTTCACATCAACTTTATTATGTGACTTTATTCTGAGACTTTATTCTATGAGAAAAGGTGTCTTTAATTTTTTATGTCCTTTTAATGACATTTATAGAATCATAGACTCATATTGGACTCGATGATCTTATTTGTCTTTTTCAACCAGCTATTAACATAACACTGCAAAGTCCACCACTAAACCATGCCACTAAGTGCCACATCCACATGCCTTTCGAACACTTAAAGGGATGGAGACTCAACCACTTCCCTGGGCAGCCTGTTCCAAAGCTTGATGACCCTTTTAGTGAAGAAATTTTTCTTAATGCTCAATCTAAACCTCCCCTGTCACAACTTGAGGGCACTTCCTCTTGTCCCTTCATTTGTTACCTGGGAGAAGAGACCAACCCCCAGCTTGGTGCAACTTCCTTTCAGGTAGTTGTAGAGAGTGATAAGGTCTCCCCTGAGCCTTAATATTGCAGGTATTAACTGATTTTTTTTTTGAATGAACCAAGAACAGACTGAACATGTCATAGTGCTCCTGTTGACTTTCCTATGTGGATATTTTATGAACATTTTGAGTTCAATAATTGTAAAATATACATTTCTAATTCCAAAACCATTACTAAAATTACTGTATTTTTAAAATTAAGAAAGTAATTATTTTTAATGTAAATTTGTAGAGATAATTATCAGATATTTCACTATGATCTTAATCTCTGAAATCAGTTACAAAAAATGGAATTAAAAAATTATGAAATCTAAAATCTTTCTTTTATAGTTTGAGGGAAAAATAGAAAGGTATTGTCATTTCTGTGATTCACTTCTGTAAGCATTGAAGAGAACATAAGAAAAATTCACCAGAGTTACAGGAAAAAATTACAAAAATTTAGGTATCTTGTAAACTTGATTAAAATACTCAAGTTTTAAATATTATTTCTGCACTTATATTATAATAATTACTATAATATATATATAATTTTATATATAATTATGTATATAAATTATATAATTTAGAGAAATTCTAGTGTAAAATGGCACTTTGTAATTATTGATACAAACAAAACAGTCTGAGTAGTTCTTTATGTTGTGTTACTGCAATCAAGATTAATAAACCTTGGCACTAGCAATATAAATTTATTCTGATATGGGTTTGTAAATGACAAAAAGGTTTTTTACTATACTTTCATGTTTCATAAAAAAATCTGCAATTCTCCAAATCATCAAAGATCTGTTTCATGCTTCTATCACTGCCTGTCACTTTCTAAATGAAGATGTAGTAGTATAAAATACAAAAAAGCAAAATGATCAAAGCTTAACAGCTAGTACCACAAATACAAACTAACAAGAGTATTAATACTTTTAAAGATCATTTTAGACAGAAAATCCCTTTTCCTGACATCTCTGCTATTCTTTCACAATATTTAGCTACTTCAAGTAACTCCAAACCTAACTTGTTTGCTGTGGGCTGCAAAATCCTATACTATTTTAATTATGTGATGCAGGATTCTAGGCACTCTTCTTATAGGACAAAGACATAACTTCTTTCTGGTTAGCAAAATTTTTGGCTTCCCCTCCTGTGTTATGTCTATCCTAAGATTTGACATGTAGCTGCCTTACACTTGGGTGGCACATTTCTGGTAGCACTGCAAGATCCTATCTTAGACATACCAACCATTCTGGGCTCATGGTAGGAGATCTTACCTCTGTGAGTCTCTTTATTAGAAAAACTTGGAAACCAAATACTATGTCTTTTAACTGATACTTGCCCTTGGTTAAAAAAGGCTTTATCAATCTCCTATGACTGTAGTCATAGAGGGAGACCTTCTATGACATATATTATCAATTTTTGTGCAATACTCTTTGACCATGTGTAATCTACCACTCCAGTTCCATATTCCTGGGCACATGGGAGAAAACAACCTATTTTTACCCAGTTGCACATTAATGCACACATAGCATTGTTCAGAAAGAGGGAACCAGAGACAGATAACATGATAGTCAGGTAGCTACTGAAATCTGCTTTAGATAAGGATTGATGATACTACTTAATGCTTATGGGACTACAGAAACTCCCCTTCAGTGAAGCAAACATTAATTAAGTCCATTAACTCCAACATGAGGCAACGCTTCTCTAGAATACGTCATATGCCTTTGATTAAGGTACCTGCTTAAGAGGTATGAGAAATGACCTCAAATTCACTTTCTTCCTGCTTCAGGTCAAAGATTTGAACTTTGATTCCCTAACTCACAAGTGAAGCTTTTACACACTACACTCTCAGATTTTCTGCAGCAGAGCTCTTTGCTGGAGCTATTCCAATATCTATAAAATACTTTGATAATCCTATACAGATGAAATGGCTCTATCCTTTGGTAGTTAGGATGTTTACTACAAGACCCAATCACTTTCTGGATAGCTCCATCTAGATGGCTATCTACCTACTCGAGACCAATGCTGTCCTGTCGTCTGATATAGTTCTTGATCAATCAAACTGAACAGCTGGCAGACCCAGAGGGTGTATAAACACCCAGCAGATTCTGAAAGGCATTAGGATGCGAGGCAACTGTTATCTAGTTCCTGCTCTAACAAAGGTGGATAATTGTTTCACAACACAGAACTGAAGGAAGCCAGCCATTTTTTAATCCAGATGAATGAGGTTTAAGAGAATTTCCAAAAAGACAGATTCAGATCCAGATATTTGTGGGGGAAAATGACTATCCTAGCCTGAGTGAGTGTCCTTACTGCTATTTTTTTAAGAGAAGGAGGGGGGGAAAGCTCTGTTTATCTTGTCATGGAAAGGTAAGACTATAGTATCTTCAGCTTTCTTTTGACAACTGACTTGAAAACATTTATGTCTCATGGAATATGATATGTAGCTAAGACTTTTTTTTTCCTCTCATTTCAGCAAGGAAAAAAAAGAAAAACACCATTAAAACAATACTTTTTTTTTAAAGCCAATTGATAATTCATTTTTTGTGACTATATACTGGTCCCAAGTGAAGTGGATGCTAAATGATTTACTGGGAAAAAATTAAAACTAATACCTTCTTCAGTTTTAAGTAAAAAATATCTTTGGATCAGTCTTTGTGCTTCATGTATAATCTATTAGAGAGAGATCATTTCTTTTCTTTTGCTAATGCTAAAATTAAATGTAGTTTTTATAAAATTTGGGCACCATTTGGAAGTTTTTGTACTCAACTCATACTGTAGATCAGCCTAGAAATAATGTTATGAACACAATTTCCATAAAAATCTATTTAGAAATATATAATCTTAGTTCAGTTTATACATCTTATTTTCACAGTGCTCTGATTTATATAGATTCTTCCTTAATTGGTTTTAAGCCAAGATACTAAAATACATTTTTAAGGTCATTTCTACTAACACTAAGAACAAGTTGATGAATCAAGTTTAATATCACTCTTCTCCTGTGTTTGCCATCTGGTTTTGTATTCTTTGTTTGCCTAATTGGTTTCTTGATGAAAGATCACTGTTCAAACTTCCAGAGAGTGAAAAATTCATAGTACTGAATGTATCAAAACAGAAATTGCTGTGGAGCATTTCAGGAACTCCTGTCTTTTGACAGGGACACACTGCACTAAGCTTTCCAATTACTTTGGAATTATTATTAGTATGAAAAGGAAATTATTAAAATGATCAGAAATTCAAGATCCATTTTTATTTGCTTCTATCTCATCAGCTGTCTGCTACATTTTAACTTTTAATTAAGTGTGGTTAGTAGCCCTTTAAAAAATAGGTAACTTATAAATCAAAACCTGTGTAGGAGCTCTTGCTTGTGCTTTCCACCAGTAGTCAATCCGCATTATCAAAAACTTTTCTAGAAATGTCTCTGAAAAATTTCCGTATTGATAGAATTGCAATTATGATGGAAGATGCTTTTCAACCTCATTATTGTAAACTTAGAATAATGCTTTACTTAATTCTATTAGTGTGAATAAATGTGTTACTGCATAAAATAAGGAGTACCTTCAGGGAAAAAAATCATTCTGCATCACAGCTCTTCAAAGAATGATCTTTACTACTGCACTTTAATAGTTATAGTATATCAACAAGCTAAAGCAGCTTGTTTTTTCCACATAGCAGAAGGTGAAAAGTCTAAATTTCAACCAGTTTTTGCTTGTCTCTCTTTTCTACCCATCATCTAGTGAGCAAGAAATATTAAGTATATGTTCTTTCCATCACTCCATGCAGCTAACTGTGGAGTCAGAGAGCTCTAACACAGCATAACTTTCCTTTGGAAGAGCGTCAGTGAGAGTTATAATCAAGTCCACAGGTTTGCCAGTTTTCCCAGGCCTTATTTAGGATTCTGTTCTCTTTAGTAGTTTAAATAAAAGTATTTAATGCAATGAAAAATTACAAACCATTTGGGACCATGTGGTCTTTCAATAGTATGTTAAGGAAATGCAACTAAGCATCTTTAGCCATGTCAGGATAAAAATATGTGGGCAGTCTGTGGACAACACAAGGAATCTGACACATGGAATGGGAGAGCTAAGTGGTGAATATGAGAGTCTGGAGATATGCTCATAAGGTGCTCATAAGGTGCCCATAGTTGGCAGAAGAGGTGATATGAGAAGGTGATGGAAGTGTGAATTCTTGTAATCTGGAAGTATTTCACATAAACTGTATATGCTCCAGTATTTATTACAGCAGATTCTGTCAAAGGGTTGGTTTTTTTCAGGCATTCTAGCTTTCTCAGACAAATTTTCATACTTACACTGTGTGGTTGGCTGTTGCTAATTTCATATAAGGGGAGAAAAGACTTGACATCACTTGTGGAATTGTTCCTCAATCAGCTACAATTAAAAGCAACTTAATAAGTAATCTGTACTAGTAGACTCAGGAACTAGACAGATGCCTTTTTTATATGTAAAAGATGTTTCACCTTTTATTTTTATGTTTTTGTTTTGTCCTTGAGAATAGTATTGGCAAGGGCTATTGGTATGCAACAAGGACATTATAATAATAACTTCTTTTTACTGCCAAAGCTATAAAAGCAGTAAGATGGATTTATAAAAATAATTTTGCACTCCAATTAAAATAGGTTGCTGGGATATTGCTTACTCCATTTTCTAGACTTGTTGCCAAGAAAAAAGCTTTCCAAATTAATATAGATGTGGAGCACAGTATCTCAAAAGATGACAAACAAAAAATGGAATCAATATTGTTAAAAAATAATAAAAAGAAAAGAAACAGCTATTTATTATTTTTTTATTCCTTATTTCTGAAAAAACAAACACAATATTTGGCATATAAAAATAATGCTTTTGGGCAAACAAATTGGAAATGTGATGAGACATTGTAGCCAGGCACTAAAAAGGATGGAGATTTTGTTGCATAGTATTCATGAGTTTGGGTAGTCAAGTCCCAATGGGATTTCAGTGGTTGCTTCATTCCCTGATTTGTGCCATAGTAATTTGATCTGAATTGCCCAACATGTGCAAGGCTTCTTCCTACTCAGCTGAAAAGCTGTCTAAACTTGAGATCCACCAGGATTTAGAAGCAAGTCATATTAGCACACACACTTCAGAAGATGACAGGACTGGGTCTGAAAGCAAAAGCATTCATAACTTTTTCATTTTATAATATGACTGTATGAGAGAGAGTTCCTCATTACTTTGAGTGGTTAGAGAACTCACTTAAGAAATGAGAAACGAGATCTTCTCATTTCTGACAATCATGAACCCTTTCTGAACTTCTACTGACAATTCTGGTCCCATACATAGAGAAGAGAGAAACAGGTTAAGATCAGATGTGAAGACCTCAGTTAAGACCCCTATGTCATGGTTTAGGCTCCTGTGTCTATCTATCATATTTTTTTTCATTCCATAATCAGTATTTTTGTATAATTGCTTTAGTGATTAATTAAAAGAATATTAAGAAGAATGCAGTTTCTACTGCTTTAGCTGATGCTTACCTACAAGGAAATGCTGTTATGCTGTTAGTGATCTTTTTGTCCCGTGTTCCCTTCTGCTGACTTGCTTCCAGAGGCTTGTTCCAGCAGCAAAAATGAGAGCAGTGTCATCCCAGACTCTTCCTAGGACTTGCTCCTTACACTCCTCCAGGCAGTGGACTTTCAGCCGCAGCCAGAGTTGGAAACGGGTAACATTTTCAGTGCTGATGTTACATTTGTATGCTTGTGCTCATTCAGTGATAGCAGCTATCATGAGAACAAACAAATTAAGTATCACTAGCAAGATATCTGGTGTGCTCAACAGAATCTTCTAATCAACCTATTTCCTTGGTTGCCACAAGGTGTTTTGCTGGGCGAGGCAGGTCTGGTCATAAGTGGAGAGAAAGATGTGTTAAGATGGTTAAAATGTCTCTGTATGGTGAAACTTTGTTGAAGCTGGAGTACTTCAATTTTCACTTTCAATTACTCTCATTTCCTCAAAAACTCATTCTGCAGTTGAACTTCTTGCCCCTATTTATATTTACTCAAGACTGTAGACTACTGCAACAAGTTGCTAAATAAATAAGTAAATAATAAAAAATAAATAGTAATAAAAATAAACTGTCTGGACTATATGAAAACCTACATTGTATTAGTCTGATCAAAAATTTTCCTTCTTTCATGAGAAACATTATGTCTTTTGAATTGTGATGGTCCCTCAACAATAGAAAGAACTAAGTTGGTCCTTTCATCCTATCACAAAACAGGCTCCCCAGGGAAGTGGTCACAGCACCAAGCCTGATGGAGTTCAAGAAGCATTTGGATGATACTCTCAGGCACATAATGTGACTTTTGGTGATGGTTCTGTGCAGACTAAGGGTTGTACATGATGACCCTTGTGGGTCCTTTCTAACTCAGCATAATCTGTGATTCTGTGAAAATTTCGGGATTTTTTTTAAGTCTATATTAATTATATGGTGCAGTCTGTTAAGAGGAGATAAAAAGTCAAAGCAAAGGGAAAATAAGTGAGTCTTTAATTTGACTTGAGATTGAAAAAAGTGGTGACATCCCTGTCAGATTTGTGAAGGGAATCCTTTACTGAAAGTGATAACTGGCTGAATTAATAGCCATCCAGTATTGCCTGTTTAGACAATAGGAAGGAAAAAAAGGGGGATTAACAGGAGCTGATTCATCATGAATAATTTAACTGGCACATGAGAGGAAACATGCAGATTCGCAGTCCAGTCCTATATTTCTCGTTAATTCAATTTTTTTACTGATTTCTGCCTAAGGACTGCAGACATGAAGTTTTTCCATTTTTTCTTCTTTTGAGATTTCCACTTTGTTTAGGCCACTGAAGATTACTCCCTGTAGCTTTCATTTTTCTTTCTTTCTTTTAAACTCAGTTTACAATTTTTTTTTCAAGATTCAGTTTAAACTGAAACATAGAATGTTTATAATTTCTTCCATAGTTCTGGGAATACTGTTGACAAAAACATTCACTCAGCTATCATTCAGCGTCAGAATACAGTTTTTCTATTTAATTCCTGGATAAGTACTTTGGAACACTACAGTGATTGTTTCACCTAAATATGCTGGGGATGGAGCAATAAATTGGTCCTCAAGTCACCTTGCTGAGCCATTGCATTACATTGGCAGAGAAACAGGAATGAACAACAGTAAGAACCATTATCTAGCTCTGTGTTTTAAAATGTATCCTAAGAAGCTGGTGCAGCTTGTGGATTAACTTCCTCTGATAGTTGCTCTAAGGAAATAAAGACTTAGGGAATTATAGAAACTAAAACCATGCCTAAAAGTAAATAACTTTGGCCAACGTTTCCCACCTAATTAGTTTAAGTTTCTGCAACTTTAAAGTTATCATTGTGAGAAAATAATTCTAAAGAGGTAAAGTAACAGTAGATAGTGGCAGTAGATTATAAAATTAAATAGAACATATTTGATCTAAAGATAAGCATATATTAAAGACAACTGGACATTTGGAGTCCTGAATGAAAAAATTAGGTTGCAAAATGCAGATACAAGCGAAGTAAAACATATTCCAAAGAAGGTTTAATTTTAGTGTAAGAGGTGCTACTAGGTCATGGGCAGGCTAGTTCACAATGTGTGGTGAGTATTTGTAAGGAGAAAAGTTAGTTGTGCGAGTATACTGTAATAAAATCATGCAGTTTATTTAAGTACATAATCTCCCATTTAATATGGAATTGACTGTGGCACAAAACAATCAGGGAACTTGGATTCTGAGCTCAGGTGAGGGAAGAAGAGTTTTTATTGGTTGGACATTTTCATTCCATTTGCCAGTAAAAAATACAGGTCAGAGCTCTTCTCCATGTGGCCTGTGGTAGCAAGTAAAATACCTTCTGCTTTTACGTAGATACAGTGAGGGGGAGGAAGATATGTTCTGTGTGCCTTTTATAATAATTCAGTAGTAAATTAATGGCCTGTGTTCTCAGTATCTGCAACAGTAACTTTGAAAGCCTTAGCAAGGCACAGGAAATAACATGGTAAAAAAGGAGTACAGCATTGGTTTTGCAGAAGATGAGAGAGAGAAATTAGGAGAGAGGAAAGACATACTATTCACTTTTACAGGCGAGGTAATTTCTGTTTCCTCTTTTAATATAAAGACCCAGTTCTTGCATATTCAGCTCATGTTTATAGAGCTGTAGAACTTATTATTAGTTGTCCAGTTAAATTGTATTTATCTCTACAAGCTTTCTGTCACAGCTTCAGTCTCCTTTGTGTTATTTTTGTAAAAGAGGTGCTTTGGTTTGGTTTGGTTTGATTTGCTTCAGTTTCTTTATGGTGTTTTTCTTTTGGATGTAGGTTTGGGGGTTTTTTCTAGTCTCTCAATCATTTGGTTAACAAAAAGATAAGGCAGTTGTTTTCTTCTCCTACAGCTTGCAGTCTTCTCCTGATATAACTGCAGACCTAGAGGAGAAAAAAAAAAGAAAACATATAAAGTGGGTACCTTATTTACACATCTGTCACATCAAATTTCTTTTTCTCCCTCAACTCCACAGTGTATCCCTACCACACCCAAACACACACTTGTCTCTTCAGGGCCTCTTTTTGCACTGGACTCACACATGTCCATTAATCTCCTCCTGACAATGTTTCTCCTCCTCTCCTTCAGGAGAGCTCCTTGAGCAGCAGGAACAGCCAAGCTGCAACTTTAACTCTTTGAGTACTTCCTTCTTCTGAGTGCTACTCAGGACTTCCTTCTTCCTCTGTTGAAACTGGCCATTTGTCTATTCCCCTCACCCCCCAAATCATCTGATATATATCCTCAAGGTTAGGCCTTATTGTTTCCAATTTCATCTGTTCAGTCACACTAACTCTTTTCACCTCATCTGTGCTGCTGATTCTTTAGCACTGACACCAGTGGCTAAAATGGAGCTTCATTACTAGCATGCAAGAACCACAGAGAAATAGCTCCCCCAAATGGTGCTATAAACCTGAAGATACAACCTCACAAACTCAGACATGCATACTTATGCTTCTGTTTGCAAACATGAAGACTAGAAATACAACATCATTTTTCACAGTGTAATATTTTGCATGGTTGTGGATTAACAATTCATATTCATAATTGAAATGCAGAGCTCATACTGCATGTTCTTTCAAAGTAAGGAAACTGCCACAGGTGCTGATTTTCCTGCTTTTTCAGACATGTTCATATTGAGCCATGGGAGACCACAAGAAACACGAGTTGAACATTTGATTAAAAACTTGCAGGAACTCCTAGGATTCTGGGGGAGGGAAGTATTTCCCTGAGGAAAAGACCTACAATGATGCTAATCTAAGTATCATATGTGATCAGAAGAAAAGTTTTCAGCAAAGACCATACAGCACGTAGGCAATCCCAGAATATCCAATAATACCCCATGAAGGCACCGTGTAAATTGAACAACACAATAAATACTACAATAAAATGCTTTGAAGCCACTTATGAACCACTTAGCTATCTCCTTATTTTAATCAGCTAGTTACTATATTTCTTTTTTCTTTAAAGGGTTAAAATGGATTAAGTCCTGTCAGCGAAGACAGCTCTGCCTCTTGCAAAATTCACTTCTTGGAGGGAACATAAGAAAACTGTACATGAGAAAAACATATATGTGTGTGTTTCTACTTTATATCACATTGTGATTTGTTTTCCTATCTATGTGGCTTGCATGTTAAAAAGATCAAGAGATTTTGCTTTAAAGGCTTAACAAAGCTCCTTTTTCAAAGTTAAAGATGGCATGTTTCGTGACTCCTTACTCTATTATTTCATACTTTCTTAGATGAAAGTAAAGCTGTTAGGCCAATAAATGTGGAAAGCCTGTTTGTACAATATTGTATTTCTTGCTTTGTTCTTTTGTTCATTGTCAGTAGTAGAAAATAGCTAATAGCCTTGAACTTTTCAACCTCTGAAGGATGAAACTATGGTTCGTGTAACTCTTCAGTGCCTGAGTCATTCTTCTTTTCTTTGCTACCAAGGGCAGTCATTACAGCTCCTCCCCATCTCTTTCTCTCTTTGCTACATCTTTGTTAAACTGTCAAGGATGTTTGAAAGCAATATAGTTCTCCTTTTTTCTAACTTCAAAGTTTGCTAGTAGATTGATAACAGACTTCTTATTGATCTCTTCTGCACCAACACAATTCTTGCTTCTTTGTAAATACAACACAAGAGAATACAGTACAGTGACAGTTAACCAATATATATTTCTTTCATCCTTGTAGTTAGGATTGGGGAACAGAAGTTTGCTTTTTAAGTCAAACTTTTTAAGCAGAAGGATAGCATCTTCAAATTTTCCTCAAGTCAAGCATATAAATCCTTTTTTCCCAGATATTGAATGAAATAGATGATTTCTGAGATTTCTGAGAATTATTTCCCTTCAGTTCTTCTTGTGGTTCTACGGACCTAATCAAAAGTAATGGATTTTCATGAGTTTGAGGTAGGTTTGAGGCATTAAAAGGGGAGTGGTCAACAAGAGATTCTGACACTCTACTCTTCCCTTGTGAGATCTCACCCACATCCAGGTCTGGGGTCCTCAATAGAAGAAAGACATGGATCTGTTAGAGGAGGTCCATAGGAGGGTACAAAGATGTTCAGAGGCCTGGGGTTCTTCTCCAATGAAGACAGACTGAGAGTGCTGGGGTTATTCAGCCTGGTGAAGAGAAAGCTTTGGGGAGACCTCTCAGCCACACAGTACATTAAGGGGACTTATAAAAAGGAGGGAAAGGGACTTTTTACATGGGCAGATAGTGACCTGACAAGGGGCAATGGTTTTAAACTGAAAGAGTGGAGGTTTATATTTGATGTTACAATGAAATTCTTTACTCAGAGAGTGATGAAACGCTGGAACAGATTGCCCAGAGAAGTTGTGCCGAATCCCTGGAAATTTTCAAGGCCAGGTTGGATAGGACCCTGAGCAACCTGTTCTAGTGAAAAGTGTCCTGTCTGCTGCAGGGAGATTGGAACCAGGTGATCTTTAAGGTCCCTTCTGACCCAAACCATTCTATGATTCTATAATTCAATGATTCTATATAAGGTAAGGCTGTCTGAATGGGTGCTCAATTTTGGATGCAGAAGTCAGACAGAACTGTCGTAAAGGTGTCATTACCATGCCTTACTTTTAAGCACTTGAGTCCAAGAGAGTAATTTAAAGGTGAGATGTATCCACAGGTGCTTTGTAGAATATTCAAGATAAATTAGTCATCTGAGAATAGAATTCAAAATATCTGTTTGGAAAGCCAGGCAACAGTCATCTCCAAAATTAAGGTATCTGGAATGCATTGCTAGACTTCCGAGCTGGAGTCCTCCAGTTTTCTCTGGTTTTGTCTCCACAGCTCTCTGACACCCCCTCCCATTTTTATCTTTCTCAGATCCCATTAATTTTGCACTGTCCACACAAGGGTATAGTTTTGGCAGAACAGACAAAGAGCATCTTGTTCTCCTCCCTCAGTGTCTCTGTGCCAATGACTCGATAGTTAGAGCACTTTTCTGATTCATCATCAGTCATAATCTGTCTCAAATTTAGAAGCTTTACTTCCTAAATTTTCCAAACATTATTGTAGAAAACAGCACCTCTTTCTGATATGTTTCTTGTTCATATTTACTTCCATTGACCAGCAAAATTTACTCTTGACAGTCACAAGAATCTGTATGCTGTATTCAGATTCTAATTCTTAAATTTTGAATGTTATGTTATTTTAGAGGGATTAAATTCAGATTTAGCACATTTGCAAATTGATCTTGTTCTCTTCCTGTCTAACATTGATCAAGTGACAGTATGGTTCACATGCACTGTTCTCTTGTTTGAGTTTGGATAAATCATAGTTTTTACAAATACAAACTTGTCTGTATCATAATGTTGACATTTTTAAAATGTCACTGTCAGTAGTGAGGACTATTGTTTCAAAAAAGATTTTTTCTTAATAGCTAATAAGGAATTTCAAATAATGGTTGACACATTTGGTTTACTGTCTGGGCAAAGGAAGGCTCCATCTGCCTAAACTAATGGACATCAGCCGTTCTGAACTTACTCACTAATAGCCAATAAACATTTAGAGCCATATTGTGAACTACTGTCCTGATCAGCTTATTAATTCATTAAAGTCTTGGGATAAAGGAGTAGTAGGTTTTAATCTAAACATAATTCAGAAGGAATTCTCTGCAAAGAAAACATTGAATTCTGAAATTCAAGTGGCTAGAAGATCCTGCCTGAGTTGCAGTGTTTCACAAGCATGTTGTGAAGTAGTGCAGATAAAGCTGCAGAATCAACGTGGATTTTACCCCACTGTCAAGTACTACAAATACTATAAAAAGGCAGAAAGTATTATAAAAAACCATTTCCATTGAAGCCCAGAGTCATATAAAACAGACATGACAGTGAAATCACAGGAAATACCTCTGTTACAATGACAGTGTATAGCAATATTATGATATGAAGTGTGATACCAACTTCACAAATAAGTGTTTGATCACAGTGCTCTAGTAACCTATTAATTTCTATAATTACTATGTTCATACAGACTTCAACTTTTTTCATTTTTAACAGAATATTTTGGTAAATAATGAAACAGCTTTGAATTTGGAGGACTAATTTTTCAAATATTGAATGTAGCCTCAGAAAGCATTAATTTTGAACTTGCTCTAAAATAAAAGAGTCTCTTTTGCTATGCACTGTCACAAAAAGGCACCTGAGAAAACAAAATGATTTCTCATTATTAACTATTTATTATTTAATTACTATATTTATTTATTTATATTTTATTGTTTTCATTATTTTCTATATTTTAAATCTTAATACTTTATTATTTTAAATATTAATTTTTTTATTTGTATTGAGCTATTGTATTATTTATTATGCAGGCTCATCCTAAAGCTTCTTCCCTTTTTACATTTCTTCTTTGAAGTAAAATACTTCAGTTTTCAGATATTGGGTATGCTGCAACATTTTCCAGAGATGTGAGTTTCTTTTCCATTGACAGACCTAGAAGATCAGATTTGTAATGCTGGTGTTCCAACTCAACAGCTAATGTTACGTCAAGCAAATCCTAACTGTCCTGTTTTAGGGTACTTTCCATAGGGCTACTCTACTCTGTGTCCATCTACAAATGGCTGTGCCTAGTCATCAATGTACTTTACAAGTAATTTAGGATCTTCAACCGTTGAAAGCTCAGCCTTTAAGTACAAAAGAGATTCAAGTAGAGTCTGACAGTTTTAAAGCCTTTTAAACTTTTTTTTTATTATTTTTTTTAATTAAAATTTCATCTCTTGATCTCAAAAGAAACTAGCACTGCATTATACATGACCTAAAGCAAGTTCTTGCCAAAGAATGGATTAGGAAAAAATAATTTTATTTGCTTACTGTGTCTGCATTGGTTCCATATGGAAAAGGCTGATAGATTATTATTTCATCACAGATTTGACCATATCCTGAGTGCTTATATGAACATATATTATCTTTCTTCTCTGGTTGTCCTTTAAAACAGCAAGAACTTCTGACAAGCTGTGGAAGACCTTGAATACTTGATAAAAATTTACAAACAGATTTCTCTGGAACTGTTTTAGGCCCCAGAAAATTGTAGTCTTAGGTATGCTCAATAAAACATTTCTCACTATGATTGTATGACAAATGATTCAGTACTAAGAAAGGGGCTAGTCAAGGCCATAAAACATCAAAAAAGTAGAAAGAACTGAGATGGACGTGTATGAATTACACTGATTCATGAATGCTAAGTTGCCCTTGGGCAGTGCTACCTCATGCAGCCAGTACTTATGAAGCTAATTAACTTTATGAAGGTAATTATTTTCACAAGGATGAACTGTTCTTGAACAATTCCTCCAATACTGGGTATGCAAGGCTTTTCTTCAGACCTTGACATAAAGATCCTCATTTGTAATTGCTCATGTCTTCAAAAAAAAAAATTATGTAGTTGTAATATAAAACATATATACATATGATATTTTGGGGTTTTTTATTTAGCTGGGAATGAGATAAGAATATTCTCATTCTATTCTGAGGTGTCTTAAAATCATTGAAAAAATTCATTCATCTTCTCCAATTAGAAATTAATGTGTATATATGTATCTGAAGGATGGGTGTCAAGAAGATGGAGCCAGGATCTTCTTGGTGGTGCCAAGCAATAGGACAAGAGGCAATGTGAAGAAAGTGGAAAACAAGAAATTAATTTCTAGAATCTCCTTGAAACCTGCTCTCTTATTCTCACTGATTATTAATTAATTTGTGAAATTTCAGGCAAGTGAGAACAGTATTTCTGTATAATGTCAATAGTCAACAACAAGATCTAGCCTAGCCTCAGTTATGTTTTTTTACAGACTGTCTGAACTTCTGGAAACATCACTGTATGGTGATATGTAAATTTACCTAAGCAGCTATAGTTAAAAGCAGTCAGTCCTGGGACTTAATATTGCATGTAATAAAACCTGAACAATTTGAATCCTTTCTATATAAGTAATGAAAAGTATAACTTTGTTATAAATGTAAAAAGCTTTATAAGTCAAGAGAAAACTGGAAGCTCCTCTAGTTACCCTGGCTAATAGAGATTGTGTTTCTGATTTGCAGTGTACTGTAAAAACATCCTCATACTGTTCAGGAAGCAGAACTGGAAATGCACTAAGAAACATCACTAAGGAGAAGATGAAAAGAACAAACTGCACAGCTATTTCAGCAGAGCTATCATTTTTGAGTTAAAGTACTCTGCACCACCTGAGTATACTGATTCATTTCCAACCCACGGGAGGCAAAATTACTCAAGAGTTTCCCAAATTTAACCACCACCAGCAGATCGAGAAGGGAAAATTGGCAAGCAAGCAACCTCTATGTTCAGTGAACCACTGTTCTGTGCAAAAGGATGTAAACTGAAGATCTAGTCTGGTCTTCACTCTAAGCTAACAAATTTCTCTGTTAACCAGCTATCACATATTTCAGGTTTTCTTGAACAGCAGATCCACTGAAATCCTACATGTGGTTTCACAGTATTTAAAGCCAAGTTGTGAAAGATCCAACTGTGTTGCACACTACACAGATGAATCTGCTTTCACATTTCTGATTTATTAAACACATAAAGATTTCTAGGAGTGCATTAAAAAACACAAGGCAAAGAATTGTCCATGTTTACCAAGAAAGTGCAAAGAACAGCCAGCTTATAAGGATATACTTTTTTTGTGAAATGATGAAGAGATGACCCATCAGTATACTCCTATTCAACTTTCGTTTCCCCTCATCTCCTTCAAGTACAGAGTACCAGATGAAAAATAGCATGAGAAAACTCTTGTCTAAAGTTTTGGAGAGTCTTACTCACATCTGAATTTAAGTAGTTTCATTAAGCACTGTTTATAAACTGCCTGAGGTTCCCCAACTCTGTTTAGAATTTGTCTGTGTGTCCTGTCTTAGTGAACTGATCTTGTTTACATATAAACCTGAGAGTGCTGAGTCCCAAAATTAATGTTTTCAGCCTTATGAATGTTAGACACCCCGTGCAAGACACAGAATTGTTATTAATTTAGAGGATGAAAGAGGGAAAATCACTGTAAAACTTTTCTTACACAACCTATTAATAATAGATCGTGGTTTCTAATTTATTTTGAATTGAAATATTAAAAAAAGTTTATCTCACCCTTGTTCCTTGTCTAGTATTTCTCTACATGTTGAATGGTACTGACGCTGTCCTCACAATGCATATGCAAAGACTAATTAAAAAAAGTGACAGTGTAGGAAGGGGAATAGAGGAAAAAGGAAAATAAAGTCACTCATTAAGTGAAAACTATTAATATCCTTCTATTTTACTATGTTTGCTAGAGAAGAGAACTTTCAGTTTTTCTAACTGCAGAATGACACTTTGGAGTGTCTTGAGCAACACAGATAAAAGAAAGACACCTTTAGTGCTTTGATTTACTCAGGGGTATCACTAGATGAAAATGCTGCAGGGTCATAGAGCTCCATTTTCATGTGTGTTGACACAAGAAATGTACATTTCAGAAACTGGCTGTTGTTTTTGGTAGAAGACTGCTTAATTTCACAGGATGGAGAGCAGAAATCTCTCTTTCAAAATGTCAGAACTGTCAATAGGATCCTTTTGGTAGATTTTCATCCCTATCTCTAGTAGTGACACGTTTTTGTTTGAATTACCCCATCCCAAAATGTGTAATTAACAAGAAATTTATTTTGGCAGTAGTCCTTTGTATATTACGAATGCAAATGCTCAATGGTAGTAAACAAGCTACAGTGTCCTGTATGTCGCAGTAGCTTTATAACAGAAATAAAATATCATTATTTGACATTTATTTTTCTCAACAGGGAATCTTACTTCCTCTAAAAGAGTGAAAAACTGGGCTAAACAATGACATATAATGTTATGTAAAAGAATACCCAACTATATTTTATTTAAAGATGAAGAAGTCTTTTGTTATACCTATATATTTCTGTCTATCTTTTCTTGGTAAAATGTCATACATGCTATGTATGTATGACAAGGATTTTCTCTTGTGGGATTTCCTCAGTAGATAGCTAGGCTGAGATTATCCCCAGCAGTAGTTCCCTGAAGAAGTGTGTAGGGAAGGTGCTAAATCAATCCAAGTTCCCACAATGTTACCTCCCTACATAATTCTAGAGGATTTAAAAATGACTCAGGTTTTACAGCCATAGATATTGCAGGACAGGGAGGAAATGTTCGGAATTACCTCCGGGAATTATCCTTCCTTGCATAAGAACATAGAAGCCTTCATTGTAGGGAGGTGGATTTCTGATGGCTAAATCCAAGGATACTATCCTAATACCTCTCTGGTCAGCAAAGTGTTGTTTTCCTTTTTCCACCTTAGCTCAGAAACTAGACTGTTCATGCAGGACACAGTAGATCCTGTCTACAAGGGCCTCTACCTGATGGGAATCTGTCCAAGATTTTAGTTCCCTGAAGGTGTTTACTGCCCTGCCTAGTCCCTCCTGGGACCCCCACCCCTTTCCATGTACCAAGGGGTCTCTATTAGCCTGGGGACATCTGTCTCTGCCTCAGTGATGCGGGTATGCCTGGCTCCAGCTCCAGCTCCCTGAACAGGACTCTTTTCCTGTAGGTAGCTCTTTTCCTGCAGGGACCCTGGGACATGCATCATAGCTTGCTCTGCCCTGCCTCCAACCCTCTTTCTTGGATAGATCTTGGACACACATTGCAGGCTGATCACCAGCCTGGTCAGGAGCATCTTCTTTTCTCTGACTGGATCTCATTCCTGCCCACTGTGCTCAGACCCTGTGGAACTACATATTGCTGAGGGGTGGCTGGCTCTGAGATTGCTCTAAGTCCTTTGTGAGCAGCCTGACCTCATTGTACCTTGACAGAATTAAACCTAAATGTTATGCTATGGCTTGTCCCCCAAGAGCCATGTGTTGGGTTTCTTTGTGTGGGCTTATAAATCTGCAACCCCAACTACTGAAGTTGTACCCCTGTGCAAAATGAACTTAAGTTTCATCAGATCAAATAACCTACTGATGAGGAGATATCTGAGCTCCAGCCTTTGCTCTGGTAAACTTTTTTGTGCTTTACAAGCAATAGTCATGAATAAAATGGTCAAACTGTCTTTCATGTATTGCTTAATACTGGGAGCTTCCTGTATTTCAAGGGGATGTTTAATAAAGTCATGTTCTCATTTTCTTATTTTCCTTGCCCTTTTCCTCTACCCCAGATAATCTTTTCTGTATAGAACAACACTCCCTGCTGTTGCAAATAAGATATCTTGTTGATTATTGCATTTTCCAAGAGATAAGAGATGGGAGTTTGTATTCCCTGAGACAGAAAGTGACACTGACCCTAGGTCTCTGCTGTTCTGGGGAAATGAGTTAGCCATTGAGGTATGCTATAAAAAGGAGAAAACAAATATGACATCATCATTGACAGCGCTTGAAAAAAGGTCATCCTGCTTTGTTTCTGTGAAACAATTAGTACTAGAACTAAGAAAGGCTGATTTTCTGTGGATTTATTTTTTGCAGTTGATTGACTCTGCAATCTATGAAAATACAATCTCTGATTTAAGCTTTTCCTTTGACTGGGACATGTGTATACCTGTTCCAATATTAGAGCATAGTAACAAATAAGGTGTAGAATTTAAGCTGAATCTTTTCCCTCAGTCATAACACATTCTCTAGCCTTCTGCTGTCAAGTTTTTTAACAAATAAGAAAAGTTGGGGGTCATGGTTCGCAAGGCACCGGCTAAATCTGTATTAATAACTAAGAAAAGGCCGGGGACTATTCTCTGGCCCTGAGGGTAAAGGGAAGAACACTCACATTCACATATTTTTTCCTCTTTTTCTTACCAGAATGGGTTGGGCTTGTTTGTGCTTCCTTTTTAGCATGTTTCTTGGCTTGCAATGTATTATTTGAGCTGTTCCTGGGCTTTGGCTGGAAGGTAGTTCTCTTGTGTAAAATTTTTGCTAAGGCCTATTGTAACAGGTATAGTCATTGACGAGTGTGGAGCCCTTGCTCCATTTCAGATGTATCTGAAATGTATTGAGAATACACATAAACAGTACAATCTGTAAGAAATAAAATTAAAATAATAAATAAATATGATTTAATATAATAAAATATAAATAAACATCAATACTTAAATATAAAAATATGAGATAATTAAATAAAAATAATAAATTTATTTTCATAAATAAATAAATATAATTTAAATAAATATAATTTAATACAATGTAAAACTGGTTAAATCTGTTTTTTAGAGACACTTATGGAATCATAATGTAACAAAGCTCCTGATTTTACTGAATAACATACCATTGCACCTGTCAGAAATGAGATCTAAGACATGACCCCACTCTTCAGCCTTTCTTTCTTTCTTTTTCTTTCTTTCTTTCTTTCTTTCTTTCTTTCTTTCTTTCTTTCTTTCTTTCTTTCTTTCTTTCTTTCTTTCTTTCTTTCTTTCTTTCTTTCTTTCTCTTTCCTCATGACAATGATCAGTAAGTCCCCAGGCTGAAGTTAAATCATTGTGAAGCCAGTACCGTGCTGCTCAGAAAGTTTTATTGACTGAGGTAAGTGGCCTTTCAGTTAGCAGACTCACAATTTTTTTAACTCCCTATTCGCTACAGATAGTGGAAAGGAGTGTAAATCAGAATTGCTACCAGCAGAAGTTTAGAGACTATATTGGGTATGCACCACTCACGTTCCATTTTGCGTCTGCCTGTCACTTAAGGGCTTTAAAAGTTTTCAACTTTACTCAGATCTGTAGACAAGTCCACAATTTATACATAAAGAAGATACAGCTGATGTAACACCCATTTTTTTTTATTTTCTCCTGTTCTGTGTTTGATTTCAGTTTTGTTTTTTTTTCCTCGCAGTGCACAGAGACAATTCATGTTCATGACTGTCAGTTCTGATAGTGTATCAAATTGCAGAGAGCTACACTAAATCTGCTGGAACTTCTCTCTTATAAATGACAAATAAATCACAGGAGTATTTATGTATGAGAACATTGTTATGTATTCAGTGTTCCATGATGCAAATAAAATTTGCAGGTCTTTTATTATAATTTATTAATGTCCTTGACCAATGTTTGTGCTGTCTATTTTGACTGCCTTAGTAAATTCCCCATAACATTGCAGTGAGTATGGATTGTGTATGGATTATATAGTTTAGTCCAAGAGTTACAAAATATTTTAGCTCTTACAAACTATGAGACAAAACCCAAGATAATGAAATTATAATCCCATATATCCACATATACTTATCACCTATTTATAATCAACAGTTTCAGTACTGTGACTTCAGAGAACTCTCATTGTCTGTTACTGCTTTGTTTGCAGCTGCTAAATAGTTCTTTTTTAAAAAAAACTTAAGTTGTCTCAGTATTATTTCTCAGTATATATGATGAATGCTTTTTTCATAGAGACGGTAAATAGTCATGAGTGGGGTAGAAATGAGTTTTGCGTTTGGAATGAAATGCTATAATAGTCTCCTCATTAGAGTGTGATATATACTAAATATTCAAAAAAGCTCACCTTAAAATTGCACATATTTTGTCATTTAATTTTTTCTTTTTAAAGTTAGCCAAAATCTGAGGTTGGTGCACCATACGGTGCATAATCATTAAAAATCTTTAATGATTACCATTGATATCATACTAATGTTATGGCTACAGACCCAAATTAGTGTCAATAATAGCAAAAAACTACATACCCCATCCCCTACTCTTATTTTGATCTCCAAACCCTTGCATCAAAACTACATGAAAATTCTTTAATATTAAAAACTGGAGCTGTGTAATTTCCAAATACTTCTGCAATTTTCCTTACAGTACAATAAGATAGCATTTTTTACAAGAAAATAGATGCTATTGTTGCAAAGAGGGCAATCAGACTGCCCAAATGAAAACAGATGATTAAATGCTGGAAAAAGAATCCTGGCTGAAGAGTTAAAGGTATGCTACTTAATCTTTCATTACAATGCAATGACAAATAAGAACACATTCCTCTTATTATTTTAGAGTAATATTTGCAATAATAAACAATACTCTACCTACTATTCAATTTAATTAGTTCAATTTAAATAATTGAAACATATGATCTTTTTCTCATTTGTTCAAATAAGAGAAAGTTACAGCTATGTAGATGGCTGCCATCCCTTCACAAATAGGTGAACTTGACCTCAATATCTGGAGTCTTCTTAGTACAATTGTAAGATAAATACGGACAAACTGGAAATAAATGTTTCTTTTTTTCCAAAAAAACCCAATCCCCACATTTTTAACAGCCATATATTTGTATTATCAGAAGTTTTCTTCTTATCTGAACTTTTAATATAAATGTGATTACATTCATGGACACTGAGATAAAAACCTGAAAAACCCAAAATAAGATCATTTATTCAGAGTTCTCAAGTCTGACAGAGATTAAGTGCAAAAAGTGTGATTTTTGGTAAAAAAGTTGCAGATGATGAGTTTAATCAATGCTCACAGGTGAAAGCAATATACCATTGAAGAGTGAAAATTCTGTGGAACAGTAGCAACAGAAGGTGGCTCAGTGGTTGCATTTGCACAGGTGGCTTTAAAATATGTTCTGTGTCAACTATCTAAAACCTCAACCTGCTTTCATTGAAGCTGATGGCAAAACTCCCATTGAATTCAGTGGGGGTAGGAACAAAGTCCTTACTATGCCTTCAGAGAAATTAATTTGCTCTTCAGTTCTCATGTAATATACACATGCAGCCTATAGTTAGAAAATGTTATATAATTAGTGTTTAGAAAAGCGCTTGAAAAAGCAGACCTTAATTGAAAATCTGATAAATTTAAAAGTATTGATAGTCCTTGTTTTTCTTTGAGCATTTATGTTTCACAAACTACTATTGACTGTATGAGTCAGGTGAATTAAGGAAGTATTTTTCCTATTGTTAACATTATGGAAATCTATTCTGAGTAATTCAGTAAATTATATTCAGGATTTCGAAGTCTGTTAAAACACAAGACACACTATTAGACATAATTAAAGAAGGAGAATAAATAATTTATATTGCATAAATATTTTCATTTTCTAGTTAGTCCAACCCTAACTGTTTTTCCAATCGCACCACTAAACAAAACTTTTTTAGCAACAAGTACCAAAACTGTATTATACCTGTGGTTACCTTTGTGTCATTTCTCTGCAGTATAATCCAGTGGGATTTGTCATCATTCCACTGCTTTATTGTAAGTATTATTAATTATTTTTCTACCATTTCAGTAAGCATTTAGATATTATTTTGCATACTTTCTCTGTTCTGCAGTATTAGTTATTGTCATTGATACCAAAGGGACTATCTTTCTTTTATAAACCAATTTTATAAAGTACATATTAATAATTTACACTTTTATAGGTTTTGTTGTTGAACACTGTGCCAAGAGTATGAGTGAGTTGTAAGTATGTGTTCTTTAGTCATAATTGTGGGCAGCAGTGTTTCAGGTCTCTGAGTGTTTGCACACCAGAATGTATAAATAATTAATTCTTTGGGTTGTCCAGGAACATTCCAGTCAGTCATGTGCATATGTTAATTAGTGGACAGGCTTGAGACAATGGACCAACTTGAAACCAGGTGACTGACTGATTGAACCTTCACAATGACATATTGGACTAATAGTACAGAAGCCCTCCAGATGGACGCTTTGGACAGTTTGGCAGCTCCTGCTGTGTCTAGTTCAGTTTATATGCCTAAGTATTTTGATTAACATTCTGTGTGGAGTCTCTGAAGGACTCCCCTAGGTCATTCCTGCTACAGACATGACTGAATTGTTGCTAGGTAAGACACCTGTAGACAATAGAAACTCTTCATGCAGAAATAGTTGCATAAGAAAGTCTTTTTTATGTGGAAGTTTAGATGTTTTGTATGCATTTTACATGTATCAACATTGATGAATTGTGATGGGTTAGTCACGTAGGATGATCAGAAATCTGATTCTCCATGCAAGTGTTATGCCATGCAAAGATTCCAATAAAAGAAGTTGTTCTCGCTTTTTAACCAACACTGAGTATAGGAGTGTAACAACACTATTAATGAGTCAGTAACCTAGTAACAAGCACCCAATGACATTTAAGATTCTTGAAATTATTCTTCCTGGCCTGAATCTGCTGAAGACACAACCCTCCTCAAGGTGTTATGCCATACCTGGCTGTCTCATGTTGTCTCACTTTGTAAGTTGTTCCAAATAGCACTGATTTTGCCTAGACAACAATATAGTGCTCTTAATGCTTTCTTTACAGATCTGAATTGTTCTCTAAGCTCCATTGACTGCGTTGTCTACATGCAGACACAAACCTTTAAGCATATTGACTCCTACTCCTCATGCCCAGTCAGTTGAATTGTTCTTTTACATCCCATAAACCCCTGCTTTGATATCCATTGACTAGAGTAGGAGTTTATACATCTACATTTAGACACTTCACTATCTTGACTCCCATCCCTGATGTCTGGTATCAAGTGACTCAGAATCTACACAGAAGAAGTGTTTGATATCTGATGAGTGTTCAACATAATAGGGAAAAAATTATATTGAGATGCAGTAACTGAAAACTGAAAAGAAACAGGCAATAAGAGAATGTTGCATTTTTAACACTAAGAGCAGCTAACTGTTGAAAGAGCTTATTCTGGGAGGTCTTTAATGAGAATCAAATATCCCTCTTGAATAAAACAAATTCTTATTTTTTTATCTTACCTCTTTAACTATTTTGCTTAGAATAGTTGCTGCTGTGGTTTTTCTTCCTTCATATTTTCTGACAAGTTTAAGTTACTTAAGGTCCTAAAGCGTTTTATTGTAGCTATTCTGATGAGGATAAAGAAAACTCTTTGCTTATCAAATTAAATAGAAGGGAAAATAGTCTTGTCAATCTGGATAATGCTTCTGCATATTGATCAAATATATTCCTTATTAGATTTTTGAGACAGAAGACCGCAATTTAACACATAATGATTATTCTTATGTCAATTTGAGCAATAATAATTAGAGTGTGATTAACAGTGTGATTGAGATCTGTGCCTATTTCTTTTCCTTAGATGTTTTTGCCAAGTTATCTTTCTGACTAAAGTGCTAGTACAAATTGCTGGTACAGAATTTTTTTATATCTTTATCTTTAAAGTCTTGTACATTATGATTAAACAGCAGAATTTTTATACTGCAATGAATATTATGAACAAGAATATTCTGACTGTGGTTGGCATTTTTAAAGGTTTGCCTTTTTCTTGTACTTATCTAATCTTCCGCATCTATTATCCTGTACTTTTAATAGTACCCACATTTTGTGTCTGAGCAATTCCTAGATGTACTCAACCACATGAGGAGATTTCTCAACATCCTTTGAGGAACATTGTATTCATTGCAATTCAATCCTTGAATATAAGCTCCTGAAAAAAAGCATGTTGAAGTAGTGTATTCCCTTATCAGGCTCCATTCAAGGATAAGATCTGATAAGGTTCTTAAATATTTGAAAGCAGGACATTGGTGATGTAGCCTAATATAAAACACTCTTTGCAACCATCAAATTTAAAAGACTGCTAAGACTTCAATCTCTCCAAGCTTTGACCTGAAAAAAAAAATCCCTGAACACCACCAGTAGGTCATTGCATACCTGCCCAGAATGATCTCTATGAGAAAGGGATTGCATTCAGCACCTGCTGACTGCCTGTCTGGACCTAGAACCTATACAAAGTAATAGCCAGCAGAAAAGCATTTCCTGCATAATTTTAAAATGATGAGAACATTGTGTATATCACACTTCAAGATAATCTAGATGGAGATGGAGGAAGAGATTAGGATGGATAACCTATTTTTCCTGTGGATGCTTTATTACTATATAGAAAATAATCAAGATCTAGGCTATATGTAGGAAAAAAAATGAAGGCACATAATCAACTGTAGTGTGATGAGTCCTAGGTTCTTGACTCTACTTCAGGACTGCTTATGTGTTTCATAATTGGTGACAGGATAAAAAGCAGAAAAAAAATGAGGCAGGGTCTTAAAGGTGCCGTCTTATCTCATTTGAAATATACAGGTTAATTTTTTCAGAACCAGGATCTTACCTACAGGATTTATTTCTGCCATTTTAAATTTGTATCCTTTTTGCACAGAGACACAATCTGAAGAAAATAGAACACCTCACTGACTTTTCTATTTCACTCTGAATAGTCTATTGCTTAAAGATTATAATTAACCCAAAGAAATTTAAAACCATGGCCTTGAATCTTCTGGGACAGAGGGATGAATTCAGCTTCTAAATACAATTACAGGTGTTCAATTGAGGGCTGTGAGATTTTGAACCTCAGCTTCCCTCACAAGAGGTGTGGATTTTACGCTATATGTCACAGGAAAATTGTTGTCTCATGTTTCTAATGCAAGAACATGAGCTCTGGAAAGTTGTGCAATTTTGACACACTTCTGTGCCCATTATTTTATGCTGGATGAAATAGCATCTAGGAAGTTCTCTGTTCTGCATGTTTTTCTTGAATGTATTTATTGCACTTCTTTACTGTAGACAGATCCTATTCCTCTGAGTCTTGATACAGACATCATAGAGAAACAGTATCTGTTTTACTGGTATATAAGTAATTGCAGAAATATACTCTAAAATATCTTCAGACTTCGGGATAGTTGATTTAGAATTGCAAGTTCAGTCAGATTATGTTAATACACATTTTTATGTGAACCCTTCTCTGCAAAAAAAAAAAACCTCCATGAAATTAACACTATTTACAGAAAACCACATTTATTCTTGTAGTTATATCATTGGATTTTTATGTTTTTTTCATCTCTGTAGATGTTATGTTGAAGCAAACAGGATTTACATGATAGTTTAATTCTATTACGTCAATTTTTACAGCTGTCTGTCATTTGACCCAGCAACGAGATAATGCTCTGAATGATATCTCTTTATTTGTTGAAACAACAGTTTGTCAGCAGGTTGAAAAGTTAGGGTTTCATGTTTACTCCTTCCAGCATTCTGTGAATTGACTTTATCTGGAGTTTGAAATTAATGCATGTGTATCCAAGATACATGGTGATTAGTACATGCAGTTTTCACAATCAAATTCTAAATGCCTTTCCAATTTCTTTATTTTCAAAATACAATTTGCTTTTGAATTTAATTGCACTAAACACAGGCATTCAGTAGATTTAACATCAAGTAAATGGTTCACAATTACACAATTGAAAAGTGGCTATATTAATATATAATGACCATTTTGACTGAATGAAATATAATGTCATAGAAAAAGCAACACTGTAAAATAGGAGGACAACAGGGATTACTTATGAGAATTAATTTTGTTTTCAACTATTTTATAAAGCCTTTAGAGATCTCTACATTTCTTATAAACAGTTTTTGTGAACTTTTAAATACCCAATGAAATTTTTGGCAGATGATATGTGAGGAGCATTTTTTTCTTTTTTCTAAATTAAAAATGCTAGAGAAAGGAAGGGGAGGAATATTTTTGCTTTCACTTTTGATGTGAAGTAGCTGTAGAATATCTTCTTCAAATATTTACTGATCTATTCTGCCTTGCATTTCACACTTTCTACTAATGGGCATATTGAGAGTCTGTTGCAATCTTCTGGTTTTACTACCACTTGTGACACTGTGAACACTAGACTCAAAACTCAGGAGACCTTCTGGGATCTTCTCTTTGGCCAACCGCTTCACGTCCTTGGGCAATTGCCTTAACCAATGCAGCAGCAAATTTTCTCCCATTGCATGTCTTATTACCACTTGAAGTTTTGGCAGGTAGGAAGAAACAAATCTTGTGTAGCTAGTCCGTGTGAAGAAGGAAGAATTAAAGAGAACTGTCCAGGACTGATTTAACATATGGGAGAGAAAAAGTGGGGTCTGAGTGCCCAAATCAACAAAACCAGTCGTGGCCTAAGCAGGGGCAGCTGAGCCTCTTCAGGGTATGCAAGGGCAGCTGCCTCCAAAGAGGAATCACTCAGAAAATGTTATCAGATGACAGAAGTAGCCATGAAAATTCTTTTCCTGTGCAAGTCAAATTAAAGTTGTTGGATGCTGCCTTTGTGGGGATGACTGAATTTCCGAGTTTTTCACCTGACCAGCCTGACCAGGAGCGATATGAGTGATGTACATGCACTTTCCCTGTGAATTCAGTGCATTTCTGCCCTCTAATTTGATCAGCAATGTTGAATAAATAATAAATTGAAGATAGTTTGCAACTAATTAGTTACTCCTTTGGGTAACAGAAGCTCGTTAGAACAGGTGTGGTCTCCTACCATGCATGCCTGCGGTACCATGCTCATCATGCTGGAAGCCTTTAATCACTAATGTTTTAAAATTAATGAACAACACTAAAGCAAGAGGTTAATCCAGAAAAAATCATTTATCCTTTTCCTAAATCTGGATTTAATGAGTCTTAACCTGATCTCATATACAATAACATATGTCACTACATAGAGGTAAAAGACCTGAATCTGACCACATTGTCACTAGCTTATGTTTATAACTGAAATTGCAGTCTTAAAATTTTTGATGTATTGTGTGGGCAGTACAATCCTAATTTCAATCCCCATGTAAAGTACTTATTTACCAAAGCATGTAGGATGGGAAATCTATTGTTTCCCTGATAAATCATTCACTTATACTTGACTTAAATATCCTTCCACTTACATACACTGATTATTCATATATTCTGTTTAAGAAAAGAATTTTCTGGATTTAATATATTGAATGTTTTATGATGAAAGTAATTAAAATATATAATAATTTAATTATTATATAATAAAAAATAATTATAAATAGTAAGAGTAAAAAAATTGAATATTTTTCTTCATGAGCATTTGTTGTCTTTAAAACAATTTAAAATATTTTATTTATTGAGGAAAATTGAACTTTTAAATATTATCTATTTATATATTATATGATTATGGCCACATTAGCCAGAGTGAAAACTCTCAGAGGCTTTAGTGAAAAAATACCTAGCTGTTTCTCTGCTATTGGTTCTGTAGACTTCTCTATCCTTTACCCATTTAGCAACATATACCATATGCTACACTAAGAAGTTTCACAACTTTGGAATGATTTTATATGTCCAGTTTTATAACAAAGAGCTGACAGATTTGTATTTATTTAGAACTTACATAACTGTTTCTTAATTTCCTGACCTGCGTATTATTTGAAATATGATTTATTGTCTATTTTTCATGTGTGAACACAAGATTTTTTCTAGCTCCAATGGATTTCCCAAATGCCATGTGTTTCTATGATTATATCAGCAGCTGTTCAACTGGGGCTCTGGTGTTAGGGTTATGTCACTCTGTGCATGGGTTCTTTCAGCAGCAAGGAAGGACTGATGAAACTGAGGACAGTAAAGGTCCTGAAGTCATGTCCAGCCTCTCCTTCTTCCACTTTGCAGTGATAGGAAGTTTAGGAAGCCACTGTATTCTGAATTTGAGAAATCCCAGATCTCCTCTCTCCATCAGCTCTTGAAATATGTCCTCTGAAGTGAGAGGGGGACAGACCCAAAGACATGTGGTCTCCACATGTTTGAACCCTCTATCTTTTAGACTCCTGTAGCTGGACTTATGCTGGATCTAGGAATAGTAGCTATATTTCTCTATTTCTCTCTCTTTTTTTACTTCTTCATTTTCTCCTTTCTTAATATTTTGGGTAATTTAGGACTGAATAGGCTGGATTTTGCTAAATTGTGTGGGTTAGCATGTGCTAAGTCAGTGCTTTGGTTGTATGTTGCTCTTTAAAGTTTTACCAGGTTCCCTTATCTTCTAAAGTTTACCAGTAAAAGTACCCTCTGAGAAAATGTGAGCAGCTTTTCTCCTATGCGCTTTCTCTTAAGATATTAAAAGAACCAAGGGCTCTTCTACTACGTCTGGAGGGCAGATATTGTTGGAACCTTGCGTATTTTTAAAGTAAAATCCCTTTGGTGAGCTCCTAGCTCAAGACTTGGGGTTTTACAAGTCTATTCCTAGTGCATTGAAAACTCTTTGCATGCTAAGACTCCGGAATAAAACCAAGAAAAAACAGGTTGTGAGTTTTGATGTTGTTGGTTTGGTTTGGTTTTTGTTTGGTTGGTTTTGGTTTTTGTTGGTTCATTGTTTTTTCTTGTGTCTGGTTTTTTGCCTGTTTGTCTAATGGTGACACTAACCAGAAAACAACCAAATGAAATGGGGAAATGGTGGAAGAATAGTGGGGGGTTGTGGGTGCAAGACACTATGACAGGACACCTCAAATGAAATCACAGAACATAAATGTAAATATAAAGTAAGAGTGTCTGTTGGATGCATATTTATTCATCCAGCTATTCATCAATATTACTGGAATTATAGAATAGGAAAAGACACTTTACACTATGATAAGTATGGTAAAATAATAAGAATAACAAAAATATTTAGAATCTACCCTCCTATTATCCTTAGGGATATAGTTACTTCTGTTTAAGCACTCAGAAGCATTTTTCCTAAAACACTTGAGAATGCCAATAGGTTTACATTCCCAATTAATGATATCAAGGAAGGGAAAAAGTAGAATAGTTCCTGACTTCAGACTAAGCCTTTGGGAATTCAGAAGAATGAAATGGATGAGACCTAGGAGCAGTTAATCACTTTATGTTGTACAGATAATGGCAAAAGCAGAAATAATGCAGGGAGTTTTTCCCACAATTCTTTACAGAAGTAAAAAGTTGTACAACTCTCTATGTTAGCTGATTTCATTAGGGTGCCTTTAAATTAGAACAAAGTTCATTTTGTTAGCCTTTAGCAGACTCTCTTAGGGCAGTTTGGTTTTGACTAGCAACAATGTATGGTCTCCCTTGCCAGGCCATTCAATTTCTCTTCAAATTAATTTAAATGTTCCCTTGTAATTTAAAATTTTTATTTATCATTGTCAATGTAACATCAATTATTTCTGGCTCTGCCCTCAATTTGGCTGCAAGAATCAGTCTCTTGATACTGTTTAAAACCTCGTTAGGAATTTTAGAAAGGGATACTGAGCAATCTAATGATAATTATTTTTGTCATTGTTAGTTTGAGTAATCATGTACCCTTTGTAAGAGTCTGATAATGGTGCTATGTTCTACAGAAATGTGAGTTGTATAAACTAAAACCATAAAATGTGACCTGGTTGAGAGTTTCTAAATAAATATAGGATATGAACTAACATATGTTGAAGCTCTACTTTGTAGGCAGGAAAGTTGATTTTCATATCTTTGTTTTGTATCTCATGAACATCAGAAACTCATTTATTTTCTTTCATTATTTTTTACCTAGATTGAATTTTCTTAGTAATTTTCTGTCTTTATCAGAAGTTCTAATGCCATAGTTCCATAACTATTTAGCAAGCAGTCTGATAATGGCAATACTCACTCTTACCTTCTCTTCAGACTCCATATTGCTAATGAACACAGTCCCTTTAAATGTGCCAGTCCTGTCAGTAACTTTTTTGGAATCTGGATATGACCATATGTGCTGACTTAATGAATTATGAGCAGTACTATTATATGCCTGCAGGCTAAAGTTTACCTTCATTAAAAAAACTCAGACATATAACAAAAAAGAATCAATGAACTCTTTTTTAGTGATAGCCATACTAAATAAAAGTTCAATTAGTTCATTCTTTGCTCTACAGAACCTATTTTTAATAAAAATAGTTGAAGCTAATGTATTCCGTTCCCATAGGAGACCACAGTCTGTCAGTAAATTCATTTCTCCCATGAACCCCACAAGTTGCCAGTGTAATAGGACACAGTCTCTGTGGTTAACTAGGTCACTGTTCTTACTAAACATATTTTCAGCCCTGAAGGATCCTCATTTAACTAATGAATTTATGAATTAATGATGTCTTTCTTTCCTTTTGTAAAAGAAAATACTTAGATGGGAAGGAGAAAAAGGTAATAAAACAGGAATTGAAATTCTCTCTGTGTTATAAGGTGCAGGTTGATTTATCACTGCTCAAAATTTCTCACAAGGTTTTCAGTTCAAATAGTAGAAGCCCAAAAGAACCTCATCCTAAGAATTCAGGACCTATCCAAGCTGAATAATCATGCTCTTGTGGCAGTGCTACATAAGAAGAAAGAGTATTCAAATCTTTTTGGTGAAAGGATCAAATCTCAATTGTATCTCATCTCAGTTTTGCTACAGATCACCCAATATGCTTGGAAGGGTAACCACATGAGAATTTAGTATTGTTTTTTCACTTCTTTCCTTTATTTTTCTAATTTGATAGAGGGATTTTCTGCTCGTTAGGTGTCTTTATAACCAATTCAGAGCAGAGAAGAGAAACTTCAGAACAGGAATGAGTGACAAGGGGAGGGGCAGGAGTTCACAGTCTCTGGATTTGGCCACCTTGTTCTAGAGTTTGGCATGAATCCAGTGCAATTTACATTCTCTGTGCATATCTTCCCTTTATGCAGAAGTGCTGCAAACTCAGCAGTGTGCTTCTCTTGAATTGGTGTTGAGCTGAGTGTGACTATGGTTTAGGCACACTGATAATTGTCTGTCTGAAAAGAAGTTAAAGCAAATATTGCAATTTTCATTCGAACGCTTAAATGCTAGAGGACAATCGTGAGTGCTTTACCATGAGACCCCCTCGTTCAGAACTCTGAGGCAGATTTTTCTTCAAGATGAACTGCAGTCTGAAAATGAACTTGTTAAAAAACTGCCTGCAATAATGATGTTATTTAGACAGAAGTTAATTCTTCATGTGGTCATTTGTGCACCTCAGATACAGTAGGAAGGAAAAGAGGCACTATTAGTATTCAGAAAACAAATGGTGTAGGCTAGGGCTGTACATAAGTTACTTAAGACACAAAGACAGAAATAAATTGACAGGTTGAAGGCAAGGAAACCTCCAATAATATAACAGGAATATCTTATGAGAGTAACAATCCTTGGTAGCTATTAATGTAGCCCTGTAGCCCTGTAAATGTAGTGTCACTATCACTTTTAACAGGTGATGGGATCAGGAATGAGGCTTGCCAGGCTTTGTCTAAGGTTGCATTGGCCTATGTGTGGATTTGTTTCAACTTCTTTAGACATAAAAGCCATTTTATAATGACCAAGTGACTGTTGTCTGATCAGTTTTATTTTTTATTATGTAATTTTAATGTACAACCATGTGTTTATATTTTTAGAAGAAAACTCTCTATGTAGAATGAAATATTCAGCGCAGAATTAAATACTTGTAGCTCTAGTATAATGTCGTAGTGCAGAATACAGGAATGGTATAAATATTCAGCACAGAATTAAATACTTGTAGCTCTAGTATAATGTCGTAGTGCAGAATACAGGAATGGTATGATAGCAAATGCCTTGAAGTGAGGATGCAGAACACAGTATTGGTGAGTAAAACTTCAAGAGGATAGGAGAGACACATAGATGACACTAGAAACCACGGAGATGTAAACAATTCACCAAATGAAGAAACAGAGATAAGGGATGGTTTAATGATAACAAAGATAATGAAGAACAAGTGTCTGACATACTTTAGACAGGCAGTATCTGGTAAATGTAGATGCAACATGGAGGTGCAAACCAATGAAGAAAGAGAAACAACAAGTATGAGATAAAGTGTTTTAAAACAGCTCTAATATATAAAAATTTCCTCTTTTTAAAAGAAGAGGAAGAAACTGTCAGCATTATGATCTGCTCTTCAAGAGACTTGGAAAACTGTCCGCTTTCTATAAGCCTTTCTCCCCATGTCCAGTCTGAAACCACATCCTTCAGATCCACTCAGAAACACTAAAAGTGTGAGTGTAAAAGTAGAAATAGGGGTATATATTAGGAAGAGTGCGTGTAACAATTGTAACTGTATTATTGGTCAGATTTCCTACAATATTATGCTATATTTTTTCAGTAATAGTAAAATCTGGACTTAGACTATTAAGATTTCAGTGTTACTAACAATGTATCTTAGCTTTACATATTAGATGTCTTTCCCTTTTGTTTCAAATGAGGGATTTGAATGCAATTTTAATAAGCAGTCTGAGTCAATGTTAGTACCTGGGATTAATTTTTAACAGTACGTTGAAATGCTTGATAAATTAGTGGAATCTCTGATTTTTGAAGGTTGCTATTATGAGTGGTTAAAAACGAGATCTTTTTTAGAATATTACAGACAATTATTTGTCAGCATATGCCAAGTTTATGAAGGGAAACTGCAGGACAACAGTAACACATCACATTATATGATTTTCAGAATGCCTACACAATATATTATCTCTTCTGCTCAATTAATTCAACAAGACTAAACATTTAATTATCCTGCTTTGAGCAACTGCATACTATAGTAGTAATTGGGAACTCATTATCCTCAACATTAGCCCTAGTTCACTGTTACTTCTTCCTTTTCTCTCAAAAACAAACAATAAAGCAGGTAAGTTGATGCAATATCATAAGCAAATTATGCATTCTTGACAAAAGCATACAAAGAGCCAAACATCATGAGGAACAGAGCTAAAAACTAGCTTACCGGGAAGGATCGTTGTAGAAATATAAACCTGCTTGCAAACAAGCAAGGTCTTCACTGGCTGCAATTTTAAAACAGGAAACACAACCCAAAACAAGGTTCTTTAGGATTTTTTTAAGGATTAAAAGGAAATAGAATTATGTAGATAGAAAGACTGAGTTGTCACAGTGTTTGAAATGCTACTTGCTTGAATATTTCACTCAGATAACATACTTCTGGAGAAAAATAGTCCTGAGACCTGCAGGGTTCAGATGTGTTCAGGATTCAATGTTCATGGAGTAAGGATACTGCTGCTGTCCATCACAAGATTTTTCTGGAAGACATTGTTAAGTCTCAAAACAATCTTCAGAGGTAAATGGAGGAGTACCACCCACCTGAACCATGTGTATTAGGTGGTGACTACTGAGAAGCATCCTATTATGTTAATCTTTACTATTTACATTTTATTGTTTATCTTGATTAACATTTTCCTATATTAAGATTTCCCACTCTTGTCTCCTTCTCACAGTTTCCTACTACAGGGAACATAATTTGATATTAATTGAAATAATTAAAATATGACTCACCAAAGGAACAAACTACTGGTAGATGTTTTGTTCTTAAGAAATAGTCTATATTTTGCTGAGGGGCTAATGTCTAGGTTTATATCTTGTTTCTAAAGTCTGTATCTTTAATTAATCTGTTTACGCTGCTGTGAACTGTTTTATCTGTGCATGTGACATTCTTACTAAAATTAAGATTCCTTCATAATCATATCAATCATCACATGCATCTTCATTTTAACACAGATTTAAGGATCTCAAATAGATTAACCGACTCGCACAAACAGCCTACAGTTTTCCTGTCAGCCACATGAAGGTGGACACCTCAGCCCTCAAGGTAAGAAAAAGTGAAGAATGCTGTGACTAATGGAATTTAATAGATTTAGATTTGACCTCAGTCTTTGTCTTCTCTGTCATCTTGTCTTCTCCTGGGTCCTCATGTCAGAGATGCTGCTCCCTGTTACATCTGTCACAGTGGGATCCTTGGCCCCTTCTTAGTGGCTGTCACTGAAAGGACATGCAATCGAAAGTGTTGAGGAAGATTTAATCTCTCTGTTGCACAGCTCAGTGATTTAGTAGGTTCAGCAATGTGACATGCTGAATCAGCTCTGCCACTGATGTTAGGAGTCTCTGACTACTTGGTGATTATGTGTGGATTTGTTGAACAGGTTATGCTACATAAGAGGAAAATGGGGGTAGTCAAGTACAGTAGAAACCCTTACAGTGAAGTGGTGTGAAAATCCCAAACAGCCTCTCTGCATTTTAATAAACTTTTTCAAAAAACTGCATACAGTGATGCATCTAGAAAAACTTCCTTTCAGGTACTAAACCCTTTGGTTAGGGTTTAGAGTCTAGACACATCAAATAGTGTTTCTAGATAGTGTTAAATAATGAGGATGATTGTCTTCTCTTTTTGGACAGAAGAAAAAACAGAGAAGAAAGCATTCCACTTCTTGCAGATTCTCTCAGCTGGAAGTAAAAACCAGTTAGGCTAATTATTTTGTAGATGTTTTACCTTTTACTACAATTTATGCAGTAAAAAAGCACTTGGAAACAAAACTATTTGATTTTTGACTATGGGACCCTCTTCAAGGACTGAAGACTGCTAAGCAGGGATGAAATCCACCTGTCCAAACATGGCAAAAGCTTCCTTGCCAGCTGGCTCACCAACCTGATGAGGAGAGTTTTAAACTAGAAATTAAAGTGAACAGAGATGTCAGCCTTCAGTCAAGTGAGAAAACAGTGAACCAGAGTGGTAAGCACAGGGTGCAGGTTGATGTGGATAACAGACTTAATCAACAAAACAGAGCAGAAAAGCATGCATCCCAAATGTATTCACACAAATAAGGGAGAGCCAAGAGGACAGCACTATAGGAGAAGCTTTCACACTTTTTCTGGGAAATTAGCATGAGTAAGTGCCCCTCTCAAGTCCCTGTGCCATAATGCATGCAGCATGGGGAACAAAAGGAGGAACTACAGATCTCCACACGGTTGCAGGGCTATGATCTTGTTAGCACCATAGATGTGGTGCTATAGCTCACACAACTGGAGTGCAGTGATGGGTGGGGATAGGCTTTTTAAGAATTACATGCTGGGGAAGGAAGGGGGTGTTTCCTTTTGTGTGAGAGAAATGGGAGTGCAAAAAGATGTACCTAGGAACAGGAAAGGAGCCACATAAACAACTCCAGTGCTGGTATTTTTTTGGTCAGTCCGAACACTTCCACCTTGCAGTGGTCAGACAGATTACAGGGGTAGGAAAGTGCATCAAAAGGAGAATATTTGGGGTCAATGGTTGCCTTTTTTTTTCCACTTCCACCCACAGAAGGATCACATTGCTGCAGAGACAGCTCTATGATCTACTACAGGAAATTTCTCCATCTGGTTCAAGTCAGTTTGCCAACAAAAAGGTAAATACACTATTCTTGATTTAGGATAAGTGTAGGGGAGGGAGCTGAGGGGGTGAACTCTATTCTTATTGGTGAATAAATTGTAAAAACTCATAACATCACACCTTTCACACAACAAATACAACTGGCCATAGATGACTGATGTTATCTATATCTAGTCAAATTCCTTTTCAATGTTTTGCAATTATGTCACACAGATAAATGTCAAATTAAAGTATAATATTTAGAAATAACCTTTATATTTTAAAAGTAGGCACAAGATAATAGTGGTGGGTTGATTTTGGTGGGATGCCAGACCCCAACCAGGCCTTCTATTTCTTCTCCTCCTCAACAGAGAAGGGAGAGAAAATAAGAAGGAAAAGCTCGTGGGTCAAGATAAAACACTCAACAGTTACCATCACAGGAAAATCAGACTTGAATAGGGACTAGGGGAAAATTAATTTAAGTTACTGCCAATTAAAATAGATTTGTATTGTGAGAAACAAAAACTAAAACACCTCCACACACACTTTCTCAGGCTCAGCTTTCACTCCTTTCTCATCTACTCTACCTCCTCCCTGTCCCTGAGCTGTGCAAGACTGATAGGGAAAGAGAGGTTATGGTCCATAACTGTTTTGAAAGGGTATTTTGCCTTTCCTTAACTGTTTTCCCAAAGCACTTCCATTCTGACTGAGAGGCTCAGCCATGCCCTGCAGTGAGTTGATTGGAGCTCATCTGGAGCTGACTGTGTCCAGCCTGAAGCAGTCCCTGCCCCTCCTTACAGAGCCCTCCTGCAGCCCCTGTGGCCAACACCTGCGTACAGATACAGAGTGCAATAACACAGCAGAATTAGGATAAATTGGGAGAAAATATTTCCTTATTATTATGAAACCATACCCACTAGTGTGTTTTATATATAGAATAGATACTCAGAAAAATATGTTTGTACTCACACTAGATCTACATGATAATCACAAATCAGTCACTGAGGGCCAAGACCTCAGAAATCGGGGGTGATTCCTACAGTGATTATGTTCTTCTCAAGTCAGCTGGGCATATTCAACGATCAAAACATTGTGCAGTCTCTCTGCACCACTTAGAAGAAATGGTGGTTAAAACTTTGTAGCCAAGGTAGTATCAAGATCTGCAGTCAGAACACATTCACTGTGTAGACTTCAACTTGTGTTGGTCTCTGGAGATGCATATGATCACCAGCAAATTGAAGGTTGCAGGGTTTTTAATTGCTTGTTGTCGGTACATAGAGGTTGTGTTTCATATCATGAATTTTAAGTTGTCCATCCTTCCTTTGTTTCCTAATTGTATGCATATGCACGAGAAAGGTACAGAGTCAAATCAAGTTCTGAAGTTGCAGTAACACCTCTTGAATTATATGTCATAAATTTATTTATGTTTTAGGGTTTTTCTGAATAGAGTAGTAGAAAGAGGATCCTGCCTCTTATCTTACAGGTTCAGCTCAGATTTCCTTTGGCATGTGTTCGGTGTAGCGTTTTCTGATATAAATAAATTAAGCCTTAATAATAAGACAAATCCAAAACTTTTTAATCTGTGAATCTAAAAATGGGGAAATTTACTGCTCATGCACTGGAAATGGAGTGGCATGCTAAAACAAAAGGAACTTTATTTGAATAATTAAAAAACAACAAATGCGATACAAATGAAAGCAATAATTAAAACGAAATCTTCAGAGGGAGACTACACTACACAGATGTCTAGAAATAAACATCAATCTCAGTGCTGCACCTGTCTTTCCTGTAGTTCGAAGTTCAGATCTACTGAATCTCTATGCAAGCAGGTTTGTCTTACCACTAAAGAAGGCTTCCTAACCTCTGAGAACAAAAAAATAAAAATTGTAGATGTGAAATCCTGTCCCCAGTAAAGTCAAATCACAACTCAGAAAACTGTAGTTTGGAAACAGTATTTCAAATAAAGTATCCAGTGTTTTTTAAGCTAGTGTCTTCTTTTTCAAGTAACACTGGCGAACCCTCTGGAGACATCTAAAGGATGAAGATTCTTAAGAAGAGTCACTCATATAAAACTTAAAATGTAACTAGCATGTTAATTACATAACTTCTAAATCTTTTTATTTTCTTTGAGCCTGAAAAATTATAGGAGATTGAAATTAGATGTAAGATTAGGAATCAAAATTGTCTGCTTATTTCATGGAAAGCTCTGGTCAAATTCTTATAAAATTACATTCCCAGAACATGCTAGTGCAGAAGAATTATAAACCATAGATAATAAATAACAAAAAATAAATCTATTAAATTTGGCTAAATAAGGATAACAAGGCTTATCCCTTAATCACATGTCAAAATTGAATGCAAAATCCTGTTTGACTAGTTTAAAAGCTGGTTGAGTGATACAGAAATGTACTTCCAAGAAATAGTTTGATAAAAATTTTGTTGACAGGATTAGTACTAATGTACATCTTCTTCATCAAAAACAGAGAGTATATATGGCATAAAGGAAAAAGAACCCCAACATACAGTAATTTGCAGAATCATAACCTAAAAGCTCTGTGAAAGCCTAAATGGAGTTTTGTCCGTAAACATTTTATTTTCAGCAAAAGCTGTTATTTCCATTGTTCTGCAGGTTCTACTAGACCAAGGCAGCAGGCTGGCTCCAAGTAGTAGACCTTTCATTATTTCAAAAATATTAAAAAGAAATTCAAGTCTGTCATTGACAATATCATTTGCAGTCTCTTTCACTCTTCATTTTCTATTGCAAGTGCAATATTAAGAATATACAAATGGTTATCTTCAAAATCAGTTTATGGGAAATTATTGTTTCATTGAGAATGATATTGCAATAATCTAAATTGTTGTCATTGAAACTCATTCTATTACTCTAGATCAAAATGGAAACTTCACAAAGGAGTCTTTTAGGATAGATGATGACTTTCTACACTTTTAGTGTACGATAGTCCTTCATAATTATTAGCTTTTAAGTTCACCTGGTAAATCTATTGTTTTTTCTGGTTTCAATACATTTTTCCTTCTCCTTCAAGAAAAATAAGTAGAATCTCTTCGATCTATTCACTGTATTTATTTTTATAATGCTGTTCATAATACACAAGAGTCATAAGCTTTCCTTGCTGTGAATATTATCCTCAATTCATAGACAAGCTCCAAATTACCCAAATATAGTAGTTACAAAAATTGTACATAACATCAGCGATGAAAAAACTGTTTCAATACAAATAAAAAAAAAGATATTCTGTTTGTGTGTGTATGTTCCAGTAGATTATTTGACCCATTCCCCTTAAAACCAGTCCTCCAATCGGAATGTTACTTGCTGATAGAAATTTTGAAAGTTGGCATTAAAACGCTGTGTTTAAGCAATTATGACAATGCAAGAGAAAAAGGAAGTATCAGTCAATTGTTCACATGTTCCAGTATGCACTCAACACCATCTGTTATTCAAATAAAATTGTCATGTGATTTTCTTTATGGAAAGGACAATATATATATTAGTAGTAGTATCTGAGAAATGAGTTATAGATCCAAACCTATAGGCTTTTAAAGTTAACATTTTTTTTCTTAGCTAAAACAGCATGCATATTAATTGTTGAATGTTTAATTATTGGGTTCTAAAGAAGAGAGGATAAGGGAAAAGAAAACCTATAGTGAGACACATAGTTTAAAGTATTTACAACGTTTTTATTTCAGAGATATTTTACTTCAGTGAAACAGTCAGTGGAGATAAGCGAAAATTCATTCACTATGAAGAATAAGGTATCTGATTTTACATCAAATACTGTGTATTCCTTGTGAAATATGGCTGATTGTGCATAGAAATATTGGTCAGCATGCTAGAGTGTTGTATTTCTCAAAAATATAGCTCAGAGGCAAATCAACAATACTACTATTTGATTTGTTGCCTGCCTAGACATGCAGTTAGAAACTGTATTACTTCGTATACGATATTTTTATTTGCCCTTTCTGTAACTTTGGGAGTTTTACCAAAAAATCTGTCTAACATGTATAATTTTCTACCTGAGTTTTCTTCAGACTAGAAATAATCAAGCAATTTTATGTGAGAAGTAAACTACTATATATATTTGTCTTTACTGTTAGTTCTCTACTAAAAGCCCTATTTTATTAATAGCTCACAAGAGTTTTCTGAAAAAAGAATCATTACCTGTTTCTAAGAGTCAACAGAATAAGAGAATTTCATAATTATGTGTACATTGAAAACTGTCATTATGAAACTATACTTCTATTTAAAATATATTTGTATTGTTTCTCTTATTCCTTTTTTCTTTGACTAGCTATGCAGAAAACTTACCTTACATATCCATTTTGTCATCTACTGTCCCTCCTTTACTTTTGCAGTACAAATATATCTATATTCCCTCTATACATACACACATATATAGCTTGCTTCCAATGCACATTTCTCTCTTGACAAGACAAGTATAAATAATTTATAGACAATTTATTGCAAGATAGAAATATGCTGATACAAAGCAGAGAGAACCACCTTCTATTTAGGGAAAAGCAATATAGTACCCAGAGTTGTAATAAACTGCATATTTTGTTAGGAAAGATATTTTATTGATTTATTTTCCACTTGTGCATTACAGGTTTTCTATAATTCAAGTACTGATTTTTTTTAAAATATCATAGCTTAAGTTACCAGAAAAGGAAAATAATTTTCCCCACTCATATCTTTGGTGTGAGCTATCCTTAAATGTGAGCAAAATGGCTGTACTTCACTATGTAATAATACACCATTCATGCTGAGCTAGCAAAGAGAAATAAGGTATCTCTTCAGACACCAGTCTGCTGGATGGCCTTCTCAAAAGGGAAAAAAAATCACCTCATCTCAAAATCACCTGCTTGAGACTGACCTCCACATGCTAAATCCCTCTGCAGGTACATCTTAACAACCATTTATCTCTGACACACCCCTGGTGCTGACTTTCCCTGAGGGCAGAGAGAAACAGTAATATAGGATGTTATTCCCTCAGTAATTAAAAATACCCTTGGCAGACTGGTTCAGCTTTCTTCTTCAGACACCCTTGGGCATGATGACCTGCTCCTGACCTCAGCAATTTCTACCCCTGGAGGTATCTGAGTCAATGTCTGCATATACACCTGAGAAATAGTCCTTTGTTGATGACTTGTTATGATGGAGTTGTCAATAGCATTTCTCACCTCTTGAAAGATATCCTCTGTCCATTTTGGTTAATAAAATGTGTTAAAAATAACTATGAGTAATCAAACTACTACTTTTTATCTGTGAAATGACAGCTAAGAAATATGGCAAATGTGCAATCTGACACATCAAGTATTCTGAGAACAAAAAAATAATAAAATTCCATAGCTAAGCTGGGTTTAAAGATGCCAAGATGGTTAAAGATGTTACTACCCTATATAAGATTAACATTTTTATAGAAACAGTTGATTTTGCTGAAACTGTATGATTTCCATGCAGATTTTAAAGTGTATTAGATCCACTATCTCTGTAACATTTTACTGACTTTACTCAAATTGTCATTCAGAAATAAGACAAACTAATGGAATAATACTTTTTTCCAGTGTTTAACTGAAAAGAAATAAAACAGACATGGAATGGAAGTCATATTATTTTAGCAGGCATTAAAAAAACATTTACAAAGAAACATCTTTGGAAAATAAAATGTAAGCATTTAATTGCTGGTAGGTGAAACTTAGGTCAAAGATAAATTACAATAGGTGAGAAGTAATTCTAGAGATAAGATGATTATGTTCCAATTGGACTAGTATTCTGCCTTGCAGGTGAATGTACTGTAGAGCTAAAAGACTATTCTGTTACTTAAAACCTAAATTCTATTATCACTAAAGTAAGAAGCCCTGAGGTTCCAGTGCATTTCTGTTGATTACACATAGTCCAGCGGTCACAAAGTGTTTAGAAAAGGCAAATACTATTTTTAAATCCTTCTTTCTGATCCAACATATTTCAGGGTCTTGACATTTATTACTAATACAGCACCTGAAACATCAGTCTACAGGGGGTAACAGGTTGGAACTCTTCTGGCTGACTCTTCAACATCTTCATTAATGACTTGGATGCAGGACTGAAAGGGACACTAAGCAAGTTTGCAGATGATACAAAATTGGGAGAAGCTGTTGACTTCCTCAAAGGAGAGACTTTGATAAAATTAGAGGCTTGGGCAATCACCAACCATATGAAGTTCAACAAGGGAAGGTGCTGGATTCTGTACCTCAGATGGGGCAACCCCGGCTGTACGTACAGACTGGGGAATGAGATCCTGGAAAGCAGTGCCATGGAAAGGGTTCTGGTCGATGACAAGTTGGATATGAGCCAGCAGTGCCGTGTCCTGGGGGGCATCGGCAAAACATTACCAGCCAGCTGAGGGAGAGGATTGTTTGTCCCACTCTGCTTTGCACTGTGGCAGCCTCACCTTGAATATTGTGTGCAGTTTTGGGTACCACAATATTGGAAAGATTATTAAGCTCTTAGAGAGTATCCAAAGGAGGGAAGCAAAGATGGTGAAGGGCCTTGAGGGAAAGTCGTATGAGGAGTGGCTGAGGTCACTTGGTCTGTTCAGCCTGGAGGGGACTGAGGGGAGACCTCATTGCAGTCTACAACTTCCTCTTGAGGGAAAGAGGATGAACAGGCATTGATATGTATAAGCTTGGGCAGTACAGTCAAGGGATCTGTGTACTCCTCTGACAAGTCTATTTCCGATTAATACAAGTCAATGTCAGGAATTACAACTTTACATGTTTTCAACCAAGTTGGAATCACGCATTAGTATTTGTAAGGATTTCAGATGTACACCACATAGACACAGATGGCCACTGAAAAATGAGGGTTAAAATAGTGAGTTAATGCATCACATTTTCAAAACCAAGTTAGGTCTTCAGGGTAAAGGTGGAATCTTCAAAGTGTGAGTAAAATCCAGTTTATGACAGATAATGTTATGGAAAATGCAGATCTAAATGCAGATGTGAAGCAAAATAGGTAAGCATATGTAGATGCTCCAGATCTTGCATGAATATTCTGTTTCTTTAGACTTTTTGCAAAAATCTATCAGTCTTCAGTTTCATTCAGCCTCACTTTTGTCATTTTTCTGCTGCTTCTCTACATAGCTTCATCTTTGCATCTCTGAGCAAGTTATTTCCTGTCTGTCTGGCCATCCAGACTGCCTGCTTGCTACAGTACTTTCAAGTATAATTTCTTTTGTGAAGACTGCAAGAAGAATAAATTCAGATAGCCATAGCACAAGGAGAAGGTGGGAACACCTGTAAGGAGGAACAGTCATTGTTTCTGGCACACCATTAAAAAGAAAATAGCAATGACTAATGCTGCCTTTTGTGAACATAAGGAGACTTGCAGGAATGTCATCTTGAACACTTTCATCCTCTGACAGTGATGTATCACTAATAAAAGAGTCCCTGTTGTGAGAGAACTTCCTTCGAGAATGCTGCCAAAAGGTCGTTCCCGCTCAGCTAACGTGCCTGTGGATCTGTATCCACTGCTGGTGTTCTTAAGTTTAAAACCCACAGAGGGAACTTCTTGGTCTGTTTTAAACTGCTGTCTCAGTTTCATCATTAAAGAAACTTGTTCCTCATTCCCTGCCAGCTGCTGCCATCATTTAGCTAGACCTTTGCCCATAACAAGCTGTAGAAGAAGGGAAGGGAGCATGGTAAGACATGGACCTGATTGATTTTAAATTGGCACATGCTGTTATCTAGTAACTGAGCGATCTGTTAAGGGTGATGTTGTGCTCTGCGGGACAGAAAACTATGATGAAAAAGACAAAGTAGCAGAAATTAGATCAGCAGGAAAATAAACAGGTATTTCTCTCAAGAGTCAGATATCGACTTTTACTTGCTTAAAATCTTCCCATGTGTATCACTGGAGTATACACATTTACACATACACACAACTCCTGTGTATTCTGGTTTCAAGGCTATAGAACAGATCAAAGTCAAGATGCACAGACTAATTTTTTCCTTTGTCTGAAAACTTACGCTTCAGCAAGAGAATACAAAACCACCTAACATTAAACAGTTATTTCCTGTGTATTCCTTACCCAGTGACCGCATTTCTTCAGATATTGTATAAATAAAAACATGCCTGGAATGAGAACATATGGCTTCTAGACTGAGCCAGGTGATTTAATTTGTAGATAATGTATGTTGGGGTAGATTACTGAACAAGAAAAAAGTACAAACACGACAAAGACTAGCTGAAGACGTCATTTCATTTGCTGAAATGAAAATGCTGTATATTGTACAGTTTTTTTATGTTTTGATTTGTACTGAAAAGTGGTGGTACTATGTTATTTTACTACTAAACAAAAGGCTCAGTGTTGGATTTTATAGAAAAGCTTACTCAGGTCTTCCTAAAAATTACCTATTCATATTTTGAGGACAGCAAAAACCTTTTTAATATTTAAAAATAAGGAGTAAGTTTGCAAATTTGAACAAACTGAAGGTTCAAAACAGAACCCCTGTGCTGCCTGAACATTTTTTTCCTAATGTTACATATGAATTAAAAAATTTGTTGACTTTTTCAGAGTTCAATTTATTATGATTCTTTTCATAAATAACATTCCTAAAAAGTAGGTTACAATAAAGCCAACAATTTACATTTATTATATTTAATGTCTGTGAGCATAGAAAATACATTTAAAAACAAGAGTATGGCTAATTCTGAAGTACTTACCCTTGTGTTTTTACAAAAAATTAATACCATCAATTGACCTTCAGTATTTCCATGCATATGGTTTACTCTCTAAGTAATATGCATATAAAAATGTTCTGTTGCTTTTATTGATGTGAAAGAAATTGGTCCTGTATGTTGAAAAGTTTTATTAGTGGACAGCTAAGAGAATAGTAGCTGCATTTTAGAGTGCTTGTATCTACACATTAGTTTGGGAAGCATCCCCACAGTACTGCATTTCTAAAAAATCCAGTGCTGGGGAAATAAAGTAGTAGATGAGACAACCTGTATTATTCCGTAAGGGAATAATACATGCCTTTAAAAATCAAATAAGAGTACAGGAGAAGATACTGTAACAATTATGACACTGTTATACTGAGACACCATAACAAATCAGAGCTAAGGTGAAGTCAGTCTTAATTGTACGTTTCTTAAAATATTGGGGTTTTCCTTAAAATTCAAATAATTAATTTCTTAGATTAAAAGTTTCCTCTTCCAGTTATTGCAACTTGTATGGAAATATTTTGACACTAAGGTATTAAATTCTGCTCGTATCATCAACTCCATTTTGAAACCATTTTGTTTTGCTCTGTTGTATGCAGTGTTTTGTTCTGAAATTTAACTACAATAATCAATGCTTTAATGAATTCAGTAATGTTTATGTGAATAGTTGAGCTGGGCATATAACTCATACTGAAGATTTTTTTTTTCGTTTAGTTTAGTTTAGTTTCCATAGCAGTTTATATGATAACTCTCCAATCTCATACAAGGAGCTCAGAAACTTAAGAGTGTCATTAATAGAAAAGGCTAAAAAGCCCAACATATGAAGCACTTCTGTAAGAACCATGTTTTAAGATGTCAGTGTGTCAGTATTTTCAGGTTATATGGGGATTAATTATGCTCAGGTGAAAGATCATATATGGATGCTTTATGTGTATGACACTTCATTCCTTTGGAGGGAGGAACCGTAGTTGTTCAGTGTATAACTTGAAAGTAGTAATTCTCTGCTAAGTTGCAACCAACACCTAAATTTAAATTTGTAACTAAAACTGAAAACTTTTGAGGAAGAAAGAACATAATTTTATCTCTGTCATTGCTGTGGAAATATGAAAAATTATAATGTGCACGAGTATACTCAGGGTTTTGTTGAAATGGATTTTAGGGACAATGGAATAAGCAAGTATGCAAGTGTGGGGGGGTTGCACATACACACCTTTGTGTGGCTCTGTAATCCCTAAAAAATTATTTTCCTTGGCATAAGTCAAAAATTTTTAACAGATGAAATTTATATAGATAATGATACAAGCCAGTATCATCTGCTTCATCACTAGCGATTCAGAAAAACAGAGTGATATAAAAAAACAAAGCTGAGTGATTTTCATAGATAGCAAATTTTTATTCTGAGACCTTAGTTTAGAGAAGGATGTAATGCTTTGTTCAAGAATACTACTAATTATCTTTCTAAAAAATCTTCATTATGTGAAAATAGAGTAAATAAATTGTAGTTAACAAGTCTTGCATAACCTGAAAATTTCAAAAAGAATGCTAAAAATATTTACACAATTAAGTTTAGACAAAGGTGGTGGGAAATTTGCCATACATAAACAAAGATGAGTAATCTACTGTTCAGAATTTGTGTGGTTTTTTAGTAGAATGAGGTGTATTTTCTGCATATGTATTTCCTTGCAAATGCCAAAAATTTTTGAGTAACTGTCTTTCAAAACATCATTAGGTATTATAAACCCTGTAGGGTTTTTGGGGCTGGATTGAAATCCGTTGCAGGTATGCAAATTTATGGCTCCATTATTCAAAGAATAAGTCTAAACTGGGTTGTACTTAATCTTTAAGATATTTCATAAACACATGCTTTATCATAATAATAACAACAACAATAATAATTTGCTTTAAAATGGTGAGCTTGTTTTGTCACTTCTTAAAATGCAATGTATCCTATGTACTACTAGAAACTTACTCTATATATTTAAGAGAAACGTTTTCAGTTCTTGTAAGCTTAGAATTAGACCAAGCAGCTTTGTTTGGTTTGTGCTTTTATGTAAGTTACACTCTCCTTCTGCTCAACCTGCTGCTCTGCTCTTGAGAGCCAGCAGGGCATTCAAAGAACACGAACCATGTGCACTGCACACTTCAATAGCAAACACTGGTCAGCAGATATTTTGAAGGAGAAGAGACTTGCTTTTGACAGTTGCTGTGACCTACTAACATTTTATTTAACTTTTATTTCTGGGTAATTTTTCCAGGTAAAGCAAGAAAAATATTTTGAAAATTGAAGATTTTGAGGTGGAAAGCTCTGTCTTTCTGACTGTTTCCCCCTTGTTTTGTATTTACCTTGCGTCTTTATTGGAACAAAAGGAGCATGGAGGGCAGTAGCTTTTGAGGAAGCATAGTCTTTACCTGCTTTTTCAGAGTTTGTTTAAAGGGCATAGCCAGCAGTGCTGGGAATGGTTTCAAAGGAAGCAGTTATCTGGAAAAGGGCATGGGGTGAACAGCATAAGTCTCCACCATTACCTTGTCCATCCTTCTTTTACGTACCTGGAAATGAGAAAAAAAGTGATCTCCTAAAGCTTGAGTAATCCCAAGCAATTTCAGACAAAAGAGGGTGCAATTCAGACATACAGAGATATGATTTTGATTAATTTAACCAATACAACATGAAAAGTATGCTATAAAAGTATATATTTCTCAAGTATCTTTCATAATGTTTCAGCATATACTAACTCTATTTTGATTTCTGAAGGTTCTCATTAACTCTGCAATATTTTATCATTAGTTTTGTCTTAGGACTCGGAATTTTGCATTTGCAAAACTCTTTTCATCCAAATATCATAATATAATGTATTATATATCATAATATAAAGTGTCAATCACTGGTAAATCAAGCCAAGCCTTAATGACAGCCACAAACTTCAAGGCTCCTTCTTCTAGACCTGTTTGAAAGATAGGATGGATTTTCCACTGTGTAAATGCAAACTAACACGCTGTATCTAGGAATGTGAAGAGTCTTCAGAGTTGTCCTGAGAGCACCATGAGATTTTTCCTCACCTTTCCCTTCTCACCTAGACTAAGGGCTTTCAGATACAACCATAGCAATGTGCTGAACCCAGACTGGTAGGCATAGTTGATTTTTTTTTTCCCAAGGAGCAATGTGTGTCTTTGATAAGTTGATTAGTAAACCTGGGGAATTTTTAGGAAACCTTCTGTTTTTTAGACATCTGTGGACTCATTTCACTTGTAATTTCTCGTGTAATTTAATTTTTATATATTCTCTAAAAAAACCTAGAGCCCAATCCATTTGCCTGCCTTTAAGAGTACCTCAGTGATTTATTCTAGAGTTAAAACCTTCCCTTGGAATTGTAAAAGATCATAAATATAATTCTATTCTGAAAAAATATCCCTTTTATCACCTTGTGTGAGCCAGGGGTAAAATTCACAAGAAATATATAGAGATAACTGGATTATAACTCAAAACATATTTCTCAATACTATTTTCCTCAAATTTCTACTGTACATAGATAGATATCTGAGCATTAAAGAGTCTACCAAACTAACAAAATCTATTTAGAAACTGATCTGGTTAAATTGGTAGAAACCTTACAAGTAGCTGTAAGTGAAGTGATTTTGAATTTATGTAGAATTAAATCAATTTCAACCACAGTTAATAATTTGATAATTTCCTTGTTCCACCTGAACAATTTCTGATGCATGGATTAGTGCACCAACAGCAGTGGTTTCTATTGCTTTCATATGATAAATATAAAATATCTTTACTAAAGTTTAGAAGTTATTTTGATAATGTCTGTGCTATAAATTGTTTAAATGTTATCCTTTAACATGGAAGAGACACAAAACAGGCCCTTAGTTTGGCTTCACATTTTCATTCAACATACACACCTGTATAAAATTACTTGCTCCAATACTTTTAGTCCTACTTTGGACAAATGCAAAGCAGGTCAAGGCACTGGAAAAATAGGCTGCTAATATGTTGGAAGCCTGAAGATAAAAACCAAAGTGGTGACCTTGTTCTCTTTGTCACAGTAACAGAATATTTGACCTGGCTATTCTGGGTTCTCACGGAATAAAAAGATTTTGGATTCCTTAAACATGTAGTGAACAAACATTAAATAAAAGAAAATTAATACAGACATCATAGTCTCTGAGGGACTAAGGAAAAATTATGAAAACTTGTTATGTCTTGAATGTATAAAGAATGAGTCCTTGATGTACTATCTGAAATAAATCACACATTTTGTTCACTTGGAAACTACAAGTAAAGCTTCTGGTTCAAGCATAATTGAAAGTATTTCTCCTTTCAAAATAAAGCCAGCATTATAGCCAGCACCACATATTCAGGATAATAGTGTTATGCTTCAAGCATCTAAGGAGGAGGAAAAGGAAATTTACTGCAAACTGTCCAGGGACTTAAATTGACATAAAAGAAGAATGATAGCACTTGACCTTCCACTTTCTATAAGGGAAAGACAATGATTTTGTGAATTGACGAGACTGTTGAGAAGTGTTACCTCATCACTGTCAAAACATGTTTTCCAGTCCTGGATATGCCAAACACGCAGGAAATTCTTAAGCAAGTAAAGTAGCCCTTTTTCTCCAGGTTTGTGGACAGGTTGAAAATGGAAAATCTTCAGACTCATATATTCCAACAAATTTTTTTCCTTCATTTCACCATTAGATGTGCCATCTGCCAGAGATTTATTTCAATTTTCATGGAAAGCATATTTCACTCCTTGGGTAATCTGAGAAATAGTTATCTCTTTCAAATACATGAAGTCAAAAGCCAGCATGGGTAACAGTTCTTTTCAGTCAGCTCCAAAACTTACAGGAATAAAAGACATAATGTAGGTATACAAACCAAACATATTTATCTATTAACATGGTCAGATTTCAGACCATAAAAAAAGGAGTAGTTAAACCCATTAATTTTGCTGTAGGCACAGCTCTGAGACACACGTCAAATTTCAGCTCAAGTCCTCTGTATTAGGAATGTTCTAATTTTTTCAGTGTGATCACACAGTCATACAGGTTTTCATACTCCGCTCCTGTTAACCACCTTTTTTCTGCATCGGAAGATAAATACCACAAAACTAAGGAAGTCAGGCAAATAGAGGAAAGAAGAAAGGTTTCTCCCAATTTAAAAGTAGCAACCCATGAATGCAGCTGGTCAGAAGAGCTCAGCTCGAGTACTCTGTAATGCCTTCTGGGGTTTCATACCGATCTTACTTGACTATAGCATCAGCACTGTAGTATTCCTCTTTTAGCAAGTGTAGATCATTAGGCAGTGTGAATGACTGTGTACACTGTATCGAGTGCCTGTACCCAGGTGTTGGCAGTGGAAGGAGCTACACGAGTGGTCTCTATGAGAAGAGAAAAAAGGCTGGACATGACCAGACCAGATCATCAAGTCCACCTGTTGATCCACTACCGCCATGGTTACTAGACCATGGCAGCAAGTGCCACATCCAGTCTCATCTTAAAAACCTCCAGGGACAGAGAATCCACCACCTCCCTGGGCAGCCCATTCCAATGCCTGATTACCCTCTCTGTAAAGAATTTCCTCCTAATATCCAACCTCAACCTCCCCTGGCAGAAGAAGCAACATTGAACTGAAAGCACAAAATATTGCCAGGTTTTGGAAGGGAGATTTGATTATACAGCATGTGCAAACCAGAATTTTAAAATAAGATAAAGAGAGATAAATAAAATTAGATTTAATCTTGTATTGATTCCTACTCAGATCTACTTGCTGAAAGAGGTAGGTATGCAATATTGTTATGGTCAAACATTGCTTTCAATAACAAAACAATTTCAACTCCTCATTTTACTCAGACATTTTTTTTACTTCATTTCACAGTTTTCCCTGTTTACAAACATTTCTAACATATATTAAAATGCTAGGTGCTATGTGCCTTTTTACTGGCTTCCCAAAGAGCAGTGTACCTACTCAAGTATGCTCAATCTTAACAATATACTAACATGATAGGGTATCTTATATAGTTCTTTATATTTTTAATACAAGATTTATGCATGTGATTTCAAGCTAAAGAAATGAAGTAATATTCCAACCTCACTAAATTTCTGTTCCTATAAATATGGTATGAGGACTACTTAGATTTTCCATTATGTAGAAATGTTGGAAATAAGACTAATACTTATATCTGTAACAGAGCTGATAGCAAGTTTCAGTGGATCATTTCTAAATCCCACAAAAATCTATTTTAAACCTTCACTCGAGGTCAAGTTTGACATCCTGACTCTAGTTTTCACTGAGTCTTACCATATGCAAACTTCCTTTGGCATCGTTTGAGGCTTCTGTTCCAAATGAGAGAAAGGAAATTATTTCAAGAACTCCTTGCCAGATTTGTCTATATTGCAAGTGAAAAGGAGGATTTCCCTTTGTTACCTGCAGTGTGATTTTGATACCATTTGAACTGTATGATTGAGCAGCTCCATTGAAGTAAAAGGAAGTATTTCAGATAAGCAGAGAATCACTACATTCTTGTCTTCAGGCAACACAACTTATATTTCTAACATAGCAAACCTCCACTTCGGTTGTCAGTGAAAGCAGGTACATTCAAATCTAGAAGCACAGGCAACATTTAGGGATCTCCGCTTCAGTCCTCTCAAGGGTGATGATTCAGTTTGTGTTTCCCACATTTTACTTTTTTCTCTGCAGAACATTCTTGGAAATATTTTGTATCTGCAAATCACAAAACCTTATTTAAGGTCTCTTGTTGATGCCATGTGCATTGACTCTGAGATTTCTCTAAGAAAAAATGAAGAGTTATTCCTGTCATCATTTCAGTCGTCATTTCAGTTGTAGAGAATACTTTGATATCATTTTTATAGCCAAACCCAAGAAGCAAAAATAGCCCTAAGACTGGCTGGTCCTCACAGTCTCACATCCGTCATATGTGCAAAAGCTAATGTACATATGAAGGAATGCTTCTTCCAATTTAGCATGAACAATAGAATGAGGAAAATTTTATCATCCGCATACAATAGCAGAATGGGCATTCTTCCCAGAAGAATGAGACAAACTTCCATTTTCTTGCAGTGAAAATATTTAGCTGTATGTCACAGGGCTCCCCTGGGCTTGCAAACAGATCTTCTAAAGTCTTATTTTAGATATTCTTTTGAGTTTCCGGACTCCTATTTTGAATTATAGGAACAGGTAGTTCATAAAGAAACCCTTGTGACATGTGTACCTCTGTACACAAAATACAGATTTTTCATATCTTTATATTTGAAAATATTTCTGCATGAATCATTGTAACACTATTAAAATAATAATTTCAAAATACTTTACAGTGTTAAGAAATTTATTTCTATTCCTTCCTCTCAGCATCATTTACTGCATCATTATTTCTGAGCAAGAGGAAATGCCAATAGCTTTATACATTCTTTTATGGAATCACAGATTCTAATATTCACAAGAGTCTTTAAATCTTCAACACAATATATTTTATGTATGTGATCAAGCCCATGGTCTTTTCTATCACTGTAGTTATTTATGTTTTAAACTGTGTGTTCCAAAAGATGTCATGGCCTTTTACCAAACACCTCTATTCTTGGAGTATAAAGCTGTTTCTTTTAATTAAGCAAAATTCTCATATTTATCAAATTCATTATCAAACATCAGTTGTGTGTGAGATCATTTGAATTTGCCCATTACTCTGCTTCCTTTTTGAGCCAGAAATCTCTCTCTTTATGGCAGGAGAAAAACCTCCAGGATCTAAAAGCTTGCACTACTTCCCAGAATACTGGAACTAATATACTGTGGATCCTCACCCATGCAGTTTTTCTACATCCTCCTAGAGGTCCACTGTTATTTTTACTCCCTAAAGACCTTATGTCCCTCTGTATATTTATTGGGTGTTGAATGTTTTTGTGATTTTACTGTCTAGCCGGCATTTCAGTCTGATTGGCCAAGAGGTAAACCAGAAGAGACAGCTACTGCATCCTTTTCTGCCATGATGACACTGATTTGGCTTCCACTTTATTTCTTATATTTTGGATACTTCTCAACATTTTGAGATCACTGTTACTCTGTCAGATTTATCTGATTGGTCAAAGAGTGCCTTAATTACTAGGAAAGGAACAGAAGATTGCCACAGACATAATACAGAAACTTAAGTGCTATTTTTCATATTCAGGAAAGAATCAACATGAGGAGGTCCTCATGTTGAACAGACAAAACAATTGAACAAAAACAAAAAAATATCAAGCAAAACCGAAAACCCCCAAAATCAAGTACCCATAATGCACTTAACATATGATATTATTCTATTAAAAATATATTTAATTTTGCAGGCATCTGAGAGCTGTTAAGAGAGAGCTGAGGGTTATCACTGAAGAGTAGTACATGAAAGCAGCAGATATATAGGCTCATTCAGATTGAAAGGGATGTCAGGAAATCTCCAGTCCAATCTCAGGTCAGACCAAGTGGAGCAGGGCTGTATCCAGTCTGGCCCAGTAAACCTCCAAGGACGGAGATGATTGCATAACCTCCCTGGACAGCCTGATTGTTCTCTTGGTGAGTTTTTGACAGCAGGTTTCCACCCATCACCTCCAAGATATCCCTTCTCCAGGCTAAAAAATTCCAACTCATTTTGTGTCTTTCCACTTTCCTTTCCAAAGGGAAAGTGTTCCTGTCCCTGACAACGATGAAGGCCTTCTGCTGAGCTTATTCCAATTTATTGATATTTGTCTTGTTTTGGGGGGTCACAAATTGGACACAGTGACCTGATGCAGCCTGAAAAGTGCTGAATAGAGGGAAATAATCCTTCCTTTGATCTTCTGGCTATGGTTTGAACACAGTGTTAATGCAGGAATCAAATCATGTAGATATTGAGAGGCTTTGGTGTCCCAGACATTAGTGAAGTTGCAACACGGTATCCTGCCTGTGGGACTGCTGTGTTGGGTTACCTCTTGCAAGAGGCACTGTAGACATGGATTGCATTGTGCCCTTCCTGTCATTGTGGTTTTCGTCTCCACAAGAACACAAGAACATTAGTGCAGATTCAAAAAAGGGTCTAAGTGCCTCAAACAAAAACATATAGAATTTAGCATTCAGAGACACTCTTTGAGATTATTCTAATTTACTAGATGTTTCCCTTTTTTAATCCAGAGGTTTCCTATTCATCAATGCTTTAATTATGTCCATGGTATCACTCAGTAAAACATCCTCTATTCTCTGAATACAAATTAGAGTACACTATGGGGTTAGGTTAGGTCTGTATCCATACAGTGACTCTATAGAGCTACGATATACAAAATATTTTGTAGGTTTTGTGTTTGAAGTACTGTGAGGGCTGTGAGTAATATTTTCATAGCGGGTGACCATAAAGTGCGTAACCCAGAGAGTCATGATGGATATTAAGAATACAATACCTACTTGGATAGTTGTGGAGAATTGGTTAATATGGTCTGGAAAAATAACATGGTTCTATCTTGTCCTTAAATATTTATTGGAAAAGGTGTCTAGTGTGAATTGCCATCCAAAATGTTTCTGGAGTTGTCTCTTCCAGTTAACGTGAGACTAAACTTTGCCAGGAAGTATGGAAAGAGTCTTGGATGTCCTTCCTGGTTGTTCTCCAACTGTGGTACAGATGTTGTTTAAAGCTCTCAATATGCACAGGGATTACCCTTCTCTGAGTGACCAAGTGCACTGATTTAGTTCAACAGTGACAGAGAGTTTGTAATGATCATCCCTGTAAACCTCCAAATTAGGAAGCAGCTGTAGGACTGAAAATCATTCGAATTCACAGAAAAAACCTGAACAGATGTTTCTGACACCTGGTCTTTTTCAGGAATTTATGCTAATGTTTAGGTCTGATGTTTAAAGACGATCCCTACAGCTTTTGGAAGTGTTTGCCTTATTGCAAGTTTTTCGCTGTGTATTCAGGAATATGAAATTTCCAGGTTTAGAGAGAAAAAAAATGAAAGTTCAAAGTTAGCAAGACTAGCAGTTTATTTTGCAAGAGGGTCCTATTTCCGGTTCCTGAATGCTTTAGGTTTACTTTGAATAGAACCTCTGTGCTACCCAGCTGTGTCTAATAAAACAGGAATATATCTGGAATGTAAGTGCTCAGTTCTTTACTGCCTCAAGTTCTTTAGTCATGTAGAAAATGGAAGTATGGTACAATGGTATTGCACTATGAGGAATTAAATTTTAAATTTTTTTCCATCATCAGTTTACAAGGAGGGGTTTAAGTTTTACTTCTCCCTATCCCTCTCACCCCAATATATTTTGAATATTATTATTATTATTTATATATTATAAAAGTACTAAAAATATATGTATACGTTGTAAGGATTTTATAAAAGGATGTTGATTCATTTTTCATAGTTGCACAACTAAATGCTTTATGTGTTCTTTTTTCTGTACGAGTAGATAACATTGCCATGGCATTCTCTATATTTAGAACTGAAAATATTACACAAAATCACACAAGTATTACACAAGTATTTTTGTTGTTTTGCATACCACAAATCTCAAAATTTGTCTCCTCTTGGACACTTTGCTTCTCCTGTAAAATGCTTTTGTAGGAGGCTTTTCACATGACTTTCAAAATCTGCTGAAAAAAGTTGCAAAATACATCCAATGATTTTTTGGTATATGTAGCATACATACCCTTGAGAAAATGCTCCAATATTAGATAAAGAGATATTAATTCATTTCATTGTATGCAATGTGTGTTTCCACATTTATAACTTCATTGCACACAATAAAACGACTTTGAAGAACTAATAGCTCTGATCTTTTCCGTCTCACATAAAACACTTATAAAACTTAACAAGGAAGAATTACTTCAAATAGTTTCTAAATGCTGATGACTAAAAACAATAGTCTGAAATTTTGAAACTTTTGAGTGAATATATAAAGTTCGTGGTTTTTTACATGTTTACATGTGGGGTTTTTTTAATTCTACTTTCACAGAGTTACAGATTTCTTATTTCTTTGAATCCTTTTTTTAATTATTAAGGTTTTGGTTGGTTGGTTGTTTTTATCTTCTTGCTGATTAGTCTGACAAAAATCTTAATCTTGTCACACTCACAGAAGTTCATGACCAATGAAATCAACCACCTTCTGTAGAAGTATGATGTTGCTATGCTGTCTTTCAGATTGCTCATATCCTTACAATTTTGACTCAAAGTCTAGTAATTCCTTGTCAGATTTTCACCAACATATTTTCACTTTTCTAGTAAAAACAGTAATCTTTTGTAGTGGTGTTCCCCAGGGCTCAGTACTGGGGCCAGTCGTGATTAGGACTTTTATTCATAATCTGGACGAGGAGATCAAGCACACCCTCATTCAGTTTGCCAGTGATGCCATGTTGGGCAGGAGAGTTGATCTGCTGGAGGGTAGGAAGGCTCTGCCAAGGGATCTGGACAGGATGGATTGATGGGCCAAGGACAAATGTAGAAGGTTCAACAAGGCAAACTCTGGGTCTGGTACGCGGGTCACAACAACTCTGTGGAATGCTACAGGATTGGGTTAGAGCGACTGGAAAGCTGCCCTGTGGAAAAGACCTCGGGGTGCCGGTCAACAGCAGCTGAACATGAGTCTGTAATGTGTTCAGGTGTCCATGAAGGCTAGTGACATCCTGGCTTGTGTCAGAACTGATGTGGCCAGCAGGACTGGGGCATCGATTGTCCCCCTGTGCTTGGAACAGGTGAAGCTGCACCTCAAATCCTGTGTTAGTTTTGGGCCTCTCACAACAAGGAAGACATTGGGGTGCTGGAGCCTGTCCAGAGAAGGGCAATGGAGCTGATGAAGTGTCTGAAGTACAAGTCTTATAAGGAACAGCTGAGGGAGCTGGCTTTATTTAGCCTGGAGAAAATAAGGCTCGGGGAGAACTTACTCTCCACAACTACCTGAAAGGAGGTTGTAGTGAGTTGGGATCAGTCTCTTCTGCTAAGTAACAAGGGATAGGACAAGAGGAAATGGTGTCAAGTTGCAACAGGAGAGGTCTAGATTGGATATTAAGAAAAATTTCTTCACCAAAAGGGTTGCCAAACATCAGAACAGGCTGCTCAGGATAGTGCTTGAGTCATAATCAGGATAGTGCTTTTAGGCAAGGAGAGCTGAGCTATCACGAGAGTGCATCAAAGAGTCAAACCCATTTTCATACTTCTTTCAAAACTCTTTCTCACAGTCAACACAAACTGGAAAGAATGTTATAACTTCTCTCTCCAGGTTCTTTACATACCATTTCCTCTTCACCAGTCCTCTCAACCTTTCTCCCTCTCTTTCATATGGTAAACTGTCTTCTCATATATTTAGAAAACAAATAAAATGCTACTTCAGCTTAATCAGAATTTAGATTATCTTGACCCTTATGTTACTTCATTATACCCTAGGGCATAGTTAACTAGATAAGTGATGAAGAAATTGTATGATTTTCCAAAGCACTCCATGTGGGCTTATTTCTTTAACTGACACATACAAAATCCTGATTGACCTCACTGGAAAGAGGGTCAAATTAACAGTAGAATTTCCCATCTCTTTAATATCTCAATCATGTACAATTTCAGACAACAGAAAATTGCTGTTGTTTCTGTTGGAACTGATATGAGAACTTCAGTGAAAATTGTCTTTTTTCCACAGAATTACCACTGAAATGATAAAGTAAAGCCAAGCTTCAACCCACAGAGAACTTTTACATAGATCTCCTATAAAGAGGATTAAAACAGTGGCAGATTTTTAACTGTATATGATTTCAGCATGACTGCAGTAAGTTCTCATTGATCAGTTCTCATTTAAATTTGTACTTAATAATAAGTGTCTTAGCCTGAAAATAACTTTTCTTCAGCACAGCATTTACCAAAGAAATAATTGATGGTTTCTAATCCTGTTATACTTTTCTTGGTTTTCAGGTGGAAACATCAACATAAATAGTAAGATTCTCATCTTATATTGGTCATGATTATTTGTATACCCAATAGTATAGATTAACCAACACCTCATTTATTCTGTAGTATTGCTTCAAATTATGAAAGAAAATCCTCCATTTGTTATCTATGTCTTGGGAAAAAAACTTGAAAGAAAAGGCAAATGTATTTACACACATGCAAACTTGAATCATTCTGAAATTTTATTTCAGATATAATTTGCAATTATTGTAAAGATAGTGGTATATTTGAAGTATCTTAGTAAAATGACAAATAAATAGGTAATCATAAACCACTAATATTCCTATTCCAAACCAAGTTCAAGAAAAGTATCTCACCTAGCTTCCACTGAAAATATATGACTCTCTATTTTCCTATAAATACCAAATTATTCAAAAAGCTTTATGAAGTCTGAATTTTCAAACAGGAGGGAATGTCATTCACAAAACATATTTTCAGAAACTTTTCAAATCTCTGTGTCCTTCTAGATTTCTGTGTTCATTTTTTTTCATTATGACAACAATTTAACACAACCATGAGTAAAAAGAAAATAAACAAAAATATCTCCCTATTTCTATTATTTCCTTTTTTAATTGAGTTTATGCTATTTTTCTTGATTCTTTCTGACAAGAATTTTTTATCCCAGCATTAGCAATTCATTTTAATTGCCAATTTAATTGATCACTTTAGCTGTGCTTTACATATTCTTTCTAGTTAGCCATAAGTTTAAACACAATAGCTTTCCTAAAAACTGTCTGTCTTCTCTGGTAGAGGTAGTCTGTCTTCCATGGTCCACTGACATTTTTATCAGCTGATCTTCAAAAGTTTTTGCAATTCCTGTTACAGCTTCTCTACACACAATTCTACAAAATTGGTCCCAAATATAAAGTAAAAAAGTAAACCTTCTTCTGAAAGGATGCTTGGCGGTCTTTTGCCCCAAACTTATTAAACTTTAGCACCAGCACAGCTGAAGTTCTTTTTTTTTGTCATTAGTTACTTGGAGCCAAAAGTTTAAATTTATTCCTACTCTGTATCCATTTTTGTTTTCATTCCTTATCCAATTGTCAGAAGTAATTAATGTGCCCTAATAGTTGCACCAAAGACATTTCTCGTGTTTCCAGTTATTGATTCCTGCATAAAGCTTATTCAGTATTTTCCTATGGTTTCAGTCCTATACACTCTTTGTGTGACACTTCCCATCACTGCAGTATCACAAGCAATCCCAATGATTTAAAGAGGCGTTAAAATGTTCTGCCTGGAAATTAGCTTAAGATATGCTAACACAAGTGTTCAAAATCTATCCAAACCTGGGTCCTTCACTGAGCCTGGGAACACAATGAGGTGATCTCTAGGTGTCTCTGTTAACTGCAACTGTTCTGAGTTCATGTGATTTCAATACTCTTGCATGTATTCCTTGGAAGTATTTAAGGGTATTTACTTTATTGTGAAGACTTTTTTTTCATTGCTGAGTTTCTGTATAGTTTGTGAAGAACTTTTGACTAGCAAACTGAAGCAACATTAGTCATATAAAAATTGTAATATTTTTAGATCTTAGATACTTTTTGTCTATCAAATCTTGCTTGTTCTAATAGATTTTCTTTCCCTCAAGATTTATGGAAGGCCATCTGTGGAGAAGCAATAATCCACTCCTTTAATTCTGGAAATCAATTTACTCAGCTTTGTTCTGAATAGCAATGCTATTGAGACATCATCTCATTGAAAAATCTCAGGTGCTTCAGTTAAACCTGGCCTTGCAGCATGCACTCTTGAAACACTGATTTATTTACAAGAATCCCAGAGTCAGTAGACCGGGGAAACATCCTGCATCTGGGTACCAAGATAAATAACATGACATGATATATTTAGAAAATTATAAGCCAGGAAAAATGTAAATAGGAAGGAGATAATGCACTTTCTTGCTATAAAATTATGGAACATGTGAGGTTGCTGAAAAGAACATTTGAGAGAAGGCAGGGAGATTTTTCTCATTCTCCCCATAAATAAATCAATGTGCTGCAAGATCAGATAATTCTTCTGTGATTGGCACTGCACATAAATTGCTTATTTACATCTGTATTATTACTACTCTTAATTCATATAATATATGTTTTAGAAAATGTGAGGTTTAACTGCAGTTTTTAGAAGAATTTCTCAATGAGAAATATGCATTTGATGGAAGTGTTTACAATAGCAAAATCAGTAGGTTGACATGTGTAGGAAGCTCCAATGAATCCATATCCAAAGTGCCTAAAAGACAAATGTCTTTAAAAGTGCTGAATTTGTACAAACATCCATTAGCAAAAGCAGTTAAATGCCTACTTTACCTCAACCATGCCCTTATCATCGTTGCTAAATTGGAATGGACTTGTGCTTTTCTGCATCTGATCACAAGTTTTGTAATGTGTCTTTTGCACACACTGTAAATTTTTTCTTTAATAAAGGACATTTTGGAGAATGCTAGTTTCGTTATCTCTTTCCACCAAGGAAAACATCTCCCAGCAGAAAGGCAGTAAAAAAATATTAAGAAACCAATTATAGTTCCTGTATCAGTTATTGTTTTTTAACTTTCAATTTAATGCTTATCTTCTCTATCTAGATGCTTTCCCCTTATCTCTAGCTGCCCGTTCAGCAGCTGTTGGTAGTCTAACCGCCACTTCCTATTCACTTTTTGATGAGAAACTAAATTTTGAATATTCACCAATTCCATCTAAATGTTTACATAATGGCTTGCTGCTAATTAAATTCCCCTCTCTTGGACTCTGCATTCTGACAGTTTCTCTTCATTTTCCCCTTGGTTGTCTCTTCTACCATTCTCTGTCTTGGCTGTATGCCTGGAATATATTTTCTGCTTAGATAGAACCTATCTCCAAACTCCCAAAAACACTGTGAGAAAGAATATGAGTCCTCCACTTTTTTCCCCATAAAAATTATAAGAATGTGTTGTCCCCAAATACGCTCATAGCTTCACAGCCCACCAACTGAATTTGCACCTTTGCCCTCTTCTGTTCCTCTCTATCTCAGTAAAAATCTTTTCAATAGTAGCCTCATGTGTACAAATAACCATGCTGAGCTATGTGCAAACTGGTCTTAATCCCATATAGAGCTGGCTCAATTTGCACATTATTTCTGGTGAGGCATATTCCTTGTAGTACAATGCAGAAGCACCGAAGCCGTTTGAAAGATATGTGAATAAGAACTACCAAACTTGTGAGGATGGAGAAACATGATCTGTCTTCTGATCCATTCTTAGAGAAGTTTTAAAAATTTGCTCACTTTTGCTAAATTGTAACTTTTAGTAATGCTCACAAGTTATTAAATATTTTCCACTAATCAGTTAAAAGACCACTCCCATAATTGTCCAATGCACTTGCTGTTTTTCTAATTTGACTGACAGCAGAATTAGTGATTTTATTAACCCAAAAAAGGAAAAGACACAAGTTCTGCAAGCTCTCAGAAAACCATCACAATAGTGGTTCAGCGTTACCACACTGCTGCTTAGTCCTTCCTGCTGCTTTTCCCTGTGGCTTTCCCTTCAGAAACCATGTTTTGCAGATGGTTTTCAGTGGGAGTTGTCTCCTGTGATAGCAGATTGGGCCTAAGTTTCTTGGAGGGCGAAAAGTACAGTACACATTACAACTAGAGTGCCATAGCACACAACTTTCTCGTTAACTTTGGATGATAAAATTATTTTTAGATGTACCATACCCTTTTGAATACATTTTCAGAATTTTAATATTTAAAGAGCACTTCCACTGTGACACATTAATATACTCTGGATTAGCAATTCATACAAATTTCATTAACTCTTGTCAAAATTTTATCAACAATTATCTATTCTTTGCTACATGAGAAAGAGAAAACTAACACGTAAACTTTCACTCCCCTAATGTTTTACTTTTACACAAGCATGTTAATTTTCCCTTAAATGCCCATGGATGCACAGTAAAGACCTGAGTGGAATAGATTAGTGTAATCATAATTTAATTAATCTTGAGAAAGAAAAGTATTTAACCACAAAAAATGTTCTCAGTGAACTACTATAAATTATAAAAGCCTTAATTCCTTTTTTTTCCTGTGCTAGAATGTATTTATCACTTGTCTTATGCAAGCATTTCTTAATCATGTGCTGTAGCTTTGCTCTTATTCAAATCACACTGGCCCTCTGAAGTAGTACAGAAAACATGTGCCTTTTACATACTCATGACAAAAAGAATGAGAAACAAGAAAATCTCAATTTCAAGAGAAGAGATACTTCTGCTAGTTCTGTAATAGGTATCAAGACCAACTCTTGTCCTCTTCTGTGGAAAGAGAAGATAATATTACAGTTAACCATTATAAGTAGGACTGTTGGAGTGGGAAGCATTCTGCAATTCTCTTTCTGAGTCAAAACCGACAGCTTAGAGTACATGGCTGGCAAGGAAAACAAGGGAAAGATACTAGTGTACAGGAGGCATTGTCTCCTCCAAGCTTAAAATATCAATAGTGAGGTCTTGATGTCAAGTCTCTCATTGTATCCTTCCCTGGTTTTACCATCTGTGCTCTGGCTTTGCTGATGCAGAAGACAAGCATGAGCCATAATTTTGTCAGAAAAACAGTGTTCTGTGGAGAATCAAATGAGGGGAAAAAATGCACTTGATATTTATTCTAAAGATAGCCATAGTCTTTTTTAGCATGACTAATTAATTGTACTAGTTTCAGCTTGAATACAATTAATTTCTTAAACACTGGTTAAGTGCTATGTTTTTGATTCAATATGAGAATAATATTAATAACACACTGATGTTCTGGTTGCTGTTAAGTTGTGATGACTCTAACTCAGGGACCTTTCAGTGTCCCATGCTCTGCTAGTGAGGACCTGCACAAGAAGCTGGGTCAGAGCACAGCTGGGATAGGTGACCTGGATTGCCCTAAGGGATATTCCATAGTTTAGAACATCATGCTCAGTATATCATCTGGGGAAATTACCCTGAAGGGGAGCCAATCATGGCTTGGGGACTGACTTGGCATTGGTCAGCAGACGATGAGCAATTGTACAGTTCATCACTTATTTTTCTTGTGTTTTATCTCACTATCTCCCCATCATCATCATCATTATTATTAATACTACTACTACTATTATTATATTTTACTTAGTTTCAAATATTCAACCCAACAGTTCTGTTTTTTTTTTTCTTTCCCAATTCTTCTTCCAATCTCACTGGGCAGTGCAGGGGGAAAAGGAAGTGAATGATCTATGTGGTACCTGGTTGCTGTTTGAAGTTAAACCATGACACTAATGTTATTATATCATCTCATATACCTTCTAAGACACCAATCGAATAAAACTGGTGAATTTTCTCAGTCCTGGTGTGAGGCCCTTCCATACACATGCATAGGAAACCATGTTCTGAAGAGTGGAAACTTTTACAAATGTCACAAGCACTGAGCAAAAATAACAACATACCATTGTGCTTACTCTTGCATTAATATAAAAAGTTCTTCTTATGCTCACCAGTATAGCAATAAAATATGGAATCCTATTAGGCTAGATCATATGACTTGAATAGACAGCCATTCATCCCTTTAAATGTTCTGTAGTAAGGTCCATGCATCGATTACTTGGAATGTACAATTTTCTCAGCCATTAGGAATTCTGTCCAGGAAGATGAGGAGGATGCGTCTTTCTCTATACAAAGAAACAGATTAAGTGAATTACATTACTATTACGGGCCATCGTTCCCACAGAGGGCTTTACCATCCTGACATATGCTGGAAGAGAGCACTGGAGAGCACAAGCAATGCAGATTTGTGGTGAGCATCAAGGCTTGTTTCTTGACACAAGTAAGCGACCTGTAAGCTGGCAGAGGTAGGCTATTGCGCATGCTATTAATGATTAAGAAAGGACTAATTCTTCCTTTTAAAGGGAATTAAGGTCAAAAACAAATTTGATGGCAGGGACCAATGCTCCCAAGATAGGGTTGTTTAAGTTCCTAAGAGAAGTGAGCGAGTTGAATATCAGTATCACAAACATGAACTTTAGGAAAGCAGATTTCAGCTTATTCAGGGATATGCTCAACAGCACCTCATTGGAAACTGCTCTGAAGAACAAAAAGTCCTAGAAGAGCTGTTGATATTCAGGAAAAGCCCTTCAAAGCACAAAAATAATCCATTTTGATATACGGAAAGTCACGCAACCAGAGTAGAAGGCCAGTACTTGCCAGTATTGATGAATGGGGAATTCATGATTGAGCTAAAGTTCAAAAAAAAGAAGTATGCAGAAAGAGGAAGCCAAGATGTACATGCAGGGAAAGAGTTAAGAAAGGCAAAGTTTGATGAAGCTGGAACTAGAGTGAGATGGGAAACCTGGCAAAGGATTTCTAAAAGTACTTTGCAAGCAAAAGGGAGCCTAAGGAAAGTGTAAGGCATTGAGACTAGTGATAGAGCACCTGGAAAATAGTCTTTGCCTTTGTTTTTAACAATTAAAGCCCGTCTTCAGGCATCTCAGAATAATAAGGGAACTCTTAGAGTCCGTGTGAGGGATCACTACCCACTCTACAACAAAATGGACTTGAGAGCACTTGACCAAAATGGACACATAAAATAACTGTGGAACCATAAGAAATGCATCTGGGAATATTGAGGAAACTGGCTGATATAATTATGTGACTGTCTTCACCGTCTTCAAAAAGTCATGACAATCAGGAGACATTCATGATGACAAACTCATCTTCATATTCATCTTACGGAAGGGTAAGAAGGAGGATATGGAAAACCATAGGGTTCATTCCCTAGAAAGATTGAAGTAAATCCTCCTGGAATTAAGTTTGCCAGTGACACCAAACTAGGGAAATGGGGAAGAGGGTGTACTACTATTTAAAGGCATATTGACAGGTGAAGAAATGAGTGACCAAAACCCATATGATGTTTAACAAGGCAAGTGCCATGTCCTGCATTTGGGGTGGAATAAACTTGAGTAATGATATTGTCTGGTGACAAACTGGTTAGGGAAGGGCTCTCCAGAAAAGAATCTGGTGGACAAGAACTCAAATATGAGTCATCAGTACTTTACCGTAGTGAAGGTGATCAGCTACATGCTGAACTATATTAGCATGAATATGACCAACAGACTGATGTGTTTATTTCCCTCTATTGAACACTTGTGAGACCATGTTGAATACTCTATCTAGGTTTGGGTTCCTCAATACAAGAAAGTATTAGTGTGAGTTCAGTGGACAGCAATTGAGAAATTTAGGAGAATGGGATACAATGTACAAGTGTACAAGTGGGAACTTGATTTGTTCAGTTTTAAGAACATCCCTGAGGGATGTTGTTGGTACCCAGCTACCTTCTGCACGGATATGAAGACCAGTCCAGACTCTTTTCTTGGAGGTGCAAGAGGAGCCAGCAGACACAAGTTGCAGCAAGGAAAATTTCAATTCGATATTAGGAACAATCTGCACAATGACAGTAGTCAAACATTGAAACAGATTACACAGAAAGGCTGTCACCTGGAGTTGTCTGGATGAAAAATGATAAAACATTGTCCTCAAAGATGTTCATTTGAAGGTCTCTGCAGAAAGAGAGAGAGAAAAAATTTTCTGCATCTTTATGTGCGATTGCTACATTCAGCCTCAAGAATACATCACACAGGTCTTATCTATACTGAGGGAATTTCTGTAGTCTTCAAATGCTTCGAGAGGAGTACAATTTAACCAAAATAGTATTTCTATAGCCAATACCACAGCATCATCAGCTGTTTTAATAGGTAGACAGCTATGAAAGAGCTATTGGGTATGCTACTTGTTTATCAAAAAAGATGGATTAATTATGAAAACCATTATGAGTTTGTTGTCTGTAATTCTGCATTACACAGATTTGCTTTTAAAAAATGGTATGTTAGTTCAGTGTTCTAAATCAGAAACCTATTTTATCATGCATTTCACAGAAAATTCAAGTTTATTCCACAGAAAACAGTACATAGACACTGCAGGGCAGTCCTAAGTCTACAGCAACTGCTCCCCACATTGCAGTATTCCATCAGTCACCTTTGGAGTGTTTCATGTGGTATTTTTAGAGGGCAACTCAGTTTGGCAAGTCTCTCGTATGAGGTTGTGCCTTGGTTTTATTGCAACTTCTAACAGGAGCTAGAAAGAGATCTGAACATGAAATTCTCACACACCATCAACCAAATGTATAATAATTGTCTTACATTCACTGAAATCAATCAATCAAACAAACAAAAATATACTACTTATATAAATATTCCTTTCAAAGTTGTGGGAAGAGGACAGTGGAATCAACTTTGAAAGGAAATTAACTACAGTTTTGCAGAACTATACATTGAAAAAAATATCCACCTGTTTTTCAGAGAGCATACAACATATCCCCAGTGCTAGTTAGCTCTATATAATCGGACAAAAGCTCCATACATGGAAACCATGTATTTTCATTTAGTCTACAGGTAGAAAATCTAGCAAATTGAATCCATACTTGCGTTTTCAAACTTCTTTCTATGACTCTATGTACTTGCTCTTTGCACTATGATAACCATCTCTTAATGAATTGTAACAAATTTTCTTATTAAAGTTGTATATCATAGGTATTCTTTCTCTCCACTTGCATTTTAAAATAATTTAGAGGAGGTCATTATAGTAAAACTCTTGAGAGCTACATAACACTGGGCATAATCTACACATTCAGAAAAGGAGACATACATTTGGCCAAAGTTCTGGTTTAAGATAATGATTTAGAGTCCTGAGAAATTATAATATGATCTATTGAAAACTAGCAAGATGACCTATGTTACCTTATGCTTCAGACCCTTGACAGGATGCTTTATGCCGAATGCTAAAACGAAAAAATATTTTCTCTTCCAAATTTTACTAGTTTTGGCTGAGATAATTTTCTTCATAGAACTCACATGGTGTCATTTTTATATTTGTGATGAAAGCAGTGTTGATAACATAAGGATATTTTTGTTATTTCTAAGCAGCGCTTACACACAATCAAGGTGCTTTCTGCTCCTCACCCTACCAGTGAGGAGGCTGGGGCTGCACAAGGAGTTGGGAGGGGACACAGCCCGGAGAGCTGACCCCAAAAGACCCAGGGAATATTTCAGATCATATGTTGTCATGCTCAGGATATAAAGCTGAAGGAAGGAGAAGGAAGAGGGTGGGATATTCCGTTATCATGGTTGTTTTCCTAATCAACTCTTATGCGTGACAGAGCCCTGCTTTCCACGGGAAATGAGTAAACACCTGTCTGCCCATGGGAAGGAGTGACTTATGTCCCTATTTTGCTTCACTTGTGCATGTAGCTTTTGTTTTACCTATCAAACTGCCTTTATTTCAACCCATGATATTTTCACTTTAACCCTTCTGATTCTCTCCATGATCCTACTGGGGTGGGGGGGGGGGGCATGAGCAAGCAGCTGTTTGGTGTTTAGCTGTTTATTGGACTTAACCCACAACACAATGCACCTCAAGTGCCATTGTTTTCACTAAAATTGAAATCAGTAAGTAACTTACTGTATCATTTTCCACAGTATTATTGGGGTAATATAACAGCACTAAGTACTGTATTATTCCTGAAGTTTTAATTGAGTGGCAATTACATCCCAAAGGATTATACTTAGTCAATGATCCAAGTATTTATTTTGTTGAAAATGCATGTGAGGCCACCTTGTCCTTCACTAGTTAATGTAGTACTTCCATGATGAATATCTGTTAATATTGAACTGCTTGTTTCCTAAGCAACAGTAACCAGGTGAAAGCTTTCAAAGCCTTCTTCCTACTTGCTTGATGCTTTTACATAAAAAACATGGGGGGTTATTGTAAGGAACTGGACTCAGGATGTTGCTGACTGTACTGATTTCTGAGTTGCAAAAGAGTTGGAGGTTTCACAATATCGATACTGAAAATATATCTTCTTCTGTTTTGGTTTTATTAGTATGTCCTGACTAATAAAAATTAAATATTCATAGATGTAAAAGTAAAAGTCTTCAGGCAAAAGCACTACTGAATTTGGATTGGTATTGGTTTTGATTTCATTTTCCAGTCTACTGAAAAACTGCAAGCTACTCCGGAGAATTGGAACAATACCTGCTTGAATTACTATTACCAAAGGAGATCTGAACTTTGCAGTTAGATTCTGATCGGCACTGTAGGACAATCAATATCGGATTCTTGCTTTATCTTTCTTGGACAAGGCAGGGAGCTGAAAACAGATCCCATTACCCAAATTGCTGTTCTATTCTATAGCCCCATAAAAAGACTGACACGTTCTAAGTTTTTTCTACGGGCAGATTTTATTTTTTAGAATGCAGTTAGGAAGCTGTGGATATTTATTTATTTTGTGCAAAGTTATAGTCTTATGTTAGCATTTTTGGATTGAAACTATTGAGTACACCTAAAAGTTACTCCTTACTGGCCACATCCAAGCTAAAGCTAAGATCTCAGATCTCTGCTGCATCAGATTTATAGAACACAGAATATATATTCAAAATCCTTTACGGAAGATCTCTTTTTTCCAAACTGATCAGAAAAGTATTTTCAGGTTTGTACACCAGTAACTTTGGCCAGTTTACAAAAAACAGTGATTTGTAAACTGATATTGATATTGTAGCCTAATCTCTGCCTCGTAAATTTAAAGGCTTGTTTTTTACTTCAGTGGAATGGCAAAAGAACAACAGCTGACAAAATAATTTTAGCTTCTAAATTTAAATATTCCTTCAAAATAAATGTTAGGGTAATTTCACACATTCCTTCTTTAAATCAAGATTCCATATATTGGACTTTGACAGATTATAATTATTGTTATACATATAAACAACTTCCTCATGAAAACAACTTCTATTAATTGCTGTGCAATACAAATTCAAATTTATGAAAAATAGACAGCAATATAAAAAGCTTATCCAGTTCTACATCATTGGAACTGGAGGTGAAAGAGTCACAGGAATTTTCTCATAGATTAAAATTGTGCAAATCTGTCACTACTGAAGTTTTCTTGTTTTATGAGAACTGTACATGATTTTCTCAAGTGAAGGGGCAGAAACACCAATTCTTTCCAGGTTTAAAGACAGTGTGGTGCATTTTTCAGAAGCGCAATCAAGAAAGAACAATGAATGAGTAAAGAGTAAAAAAGTAGTTTAAGAAATAGAGAACCTGAGAAAAAACATAGACACATGTTTCTGAAAATCAAATACCTACAGCTGCAGGTGTACTGATAATAATAATTTATGAAATTTTTTCACTTTCTTACAAAACAAGCTAAGAGAGTTTTCTGTGCTAGAATAACAAGATTTTATTATTTTCCTTGTCTTATCAGCAAGTAAGTTGAAACAGCATAATTTTTTTTTAACAAAACTATCAGATTCATTATTTCTCTTTAGCTTTTAATGAATTGTCATATTCATATTTGGATATGGATGTAGAGTTTTGTACTAATGTTTGTGCAGACAAGAGTCATTTCACATACTTCTGCAATGTGGTTTTTTTTGTCTGAGATTGAAAGCGAAAGTGTTTTTTTAAGTAACTAGAAGAATATTACCAAAATTGGAATTTATCATGTCATAAAGTTCTTGCTACAGAATGTCCAAAACATTCTCTGTCCCAGAATGTCTTTGTGTCCCAGATATTCACATAAAGAATCCATGGTTGAGGTTGACAGGGATCTCTGGAGGTATCTGGTCTAAGCTCCCTGCTCTAGAAGAGACATCTGCAGTCAACTGCCCACGCCCTTGGCCAGAGGAGTCATGAACAACTGCAAGAATGAAGACTCTGCAACCTCTCTGGGCAACATGTGCCACTGCTCAGTCACCCTCACAGTAAGAAACTGTTTCCCAAAGTTCAGAGGAAACCTCCCGTGTTTCAGTTTGTGCACATTGCCACTGGTTCTGTCACTGGGTATCACTGAAAGGATCCTGGCTCCATCTTTTTTAAACCCTCAGTTATGTACTTTCTACCCTTCAGGTATATATTCTTTCATTCCTAATCATTTACCCTCAAAACATGATACCAAAATATATGTGCATGGGTCTTTTCTGAAATTGTTATGACATTCATACATACAGTATTTCTCCTTAGTTATATAAAGTAAAACCTTCCAGAACTGAGAAAAAAAATCTGGGATTTTAGAACTTAGAATTTTGTAACTAGATATAGATTAATGGTTGACAGAGATTTTGGAAAGATTTATAGGTTGATGAAAGAATATAGTCTACATTCTTCTGTGAAAATTCAAGGGAAATAAATTAGTAAAAGAGGCAGTATATAATCCTGAATTTATTTTTTTAAATTAATATAGTATTCATGATCATGTTCCACTTTCTAAGAAAATATGTATTACAGAATTGTCATCAAGTATTTAAGAATTTTTACCAGAAATTGTTTAGAAGAGAGTTTTTTGTGTCTTTTACCCTGACTAAGCTGTCCTTAGATGATTGCATGAAGGTTTATTTATCAATACCTGCTGCTGTATCATACTGTCTGCACAGGTCACACAAGAATTGAAAGCTACCCTATAAAGCTGTCCTCCACAAATTCGTGTACCTCAAGTGATAATATATTTAGAAGAGGAAAATGTGTATTAATTTTCACATCATCAAAAAAATTATTTTAGGTATTGATCAGAATTTCCATCTTCTAAGTACATTGGAGGCCCATAACAATGTGGGCTTCTAACCCAGAAAATGGGGATTTTCATAGGAGTGATGGATTTTCTTTTTTTGAAAAGGAAGAAGACGTCACAAACTGCAGAAGCATTCCAGAGGTAAGACACAAAATTGCCTTTTAAGCTAAAGGTCACTATCAAAAAGAACATCTGCTCATGGTTCCCGTCACAGAGGAAGGATTCCTATTTATATTCTGTCATCTCACAGCAGAGCAGTGCGGTTTGCATTTAAATGTGTGAAACTTTGTTTCGTGTTTGGCAATTATTGGTCACACAGAAGAATCTTTTCAGAATTGCACACTGGTGTCTGGTCAAACACTGGGCCCTTTGAAATGCTAACAAACTGCTAGTGGAAGATATTAAGGTCTGGATACACTGTCAGACGGTTAACACATTGTCGGCACTTTACTCACAAAGAAAGCCCATTCTAATTAAATCTAATTCTTTTATGAAATGACAACAAAACCTCAACTCCACAGAGGAAAGAACTGTTCATTATTTGGATATTAAATATTACAGCTGGCAAAAGGGTTAAAAAGAAAATTTTAGAGCTCCACATCTGAAACAATTAAGGATATGGCTTAATTCAAAGGTACTTACTTTAAGATATGCGAATTAATTTATAGTTAATGAATGACTATTAACAAGGAAGTGATTTTTTTTCTAAATGTAAAGTTGGAGCCTATAGTTTCTTCTGTGCAAAAGCATGATCTCATATCTTAATTGAACTTGAGAAGCTGGTATTGGCTGTAATGGATCCTCATCTCCTTAGGTCAAGTTAATGATATATCAGATTTCAAGTTCAAATAATCTTTTAGTGAAATATCATGTTATTGTGAGCTGGTAGTATTCTGACAGATGTCCCTGTTCCTTTCGCATCGGCTTAACATCTGATAGAAATGTTTCCACCTTACTGCCTGATTCCAAGGACAAGGTAAGTAAGAGTGCTCTGGAAGCTGGGCTTTCTGCATAGTCCTTTTATGCATGTTTTGACAGATGTTTGTCTTCTTCTATACTCTCTAGGATTTATCTTGAATGCCATGGGAATGGCAACCCCTTTATAGAAGGTATGACACTTGACACAAAGGAATCATGAGGTTATGAGATGGAGCAAGGCTGGTAGCTAAAATGGTAGTGTTTGTCAGCATCTAAGTGGTTATATGTCCCCCAGAACATGATGAAGATTTTGGAATAAAAGCCCAGAAAAACATTATGACACTTCTGTGGGACCTGTACACTTGGTTTTTTGAAAATATGCTCCAAATTGTGTGAATTTTAAACATCTAATATGTATACAGAACCCAGTTGTATTAACTAGGAATGATAAAGAAATGGCTAGCAATGACAAAAGTGCTCCATGGGGGACTTAGGCATGAATATGGTAATATTACTATCGAAATTCCAGCCAACCAATTGGAAAATGGATTTTGAAAAGCAGCATTCAGCCTGCGATAATTGCAGCTTAAATCCTTAACGCTCCAGGAGAATTCATACTCCATTAAATTAAGTGCTCTACAGAAGCAGACTTGAGAAGCCCACAATTTAAGAAACATAAACAAAGAGGAGACTGGACTTAAATATGGGACTTTCCAATAGGTGTTCTAAAGAGCAGCTGCAAAGGAAGTGCAGTTGTGGAACTCTGTCAACTCAGTTCTGGGTACCCGAAGTCTCAGAACACAACACTGTTATGCACACCTTTTGAAAAATAATATGTCTCCCATGTGTCCTCTATATGCATGGAACCATGGTTGGGTTGTTGATAGTTGGGGCTTTTTTGCATATGTTGCTCTGTAACATAATATTTCACTCAAAAGAAAATATTTTAGTGTTAATAAGTGTATGGAATAGATATGAATGGAGGTATTCGGTTTTAGAATTATACTTCCAGACTCTCCAGACTTGTATAATAAAGTATTGACTTGATTGTTTGTCTTCATAGAAATAAAAAAACAAAGTAAGTTTTTAGAAATAGAAATAGAAATAGAAAAAGAAAGTCCGTGTTTATTTCTGAGTGTCAGTTTTCCAAATATTGTCTTAGCCTGAAGAGTGCAAGATGACAGATTCCAAACAAAATAATCTTCCTTCTTCCTCAGCTTCTGGTATCTGCTTCTTTCCAGACCTTTTGTTTCAATATTTTAAATTAGTTATGCCATAATGGGGTAGAATTCTCACTAAACCTACTTACAAATGGTAACTTGGAGCTTTGAGAGTTTAAAATCTCTACTTGTTATTCAATTCCTTCTTTTTTAACTCTCATCAAACTTATTAGTCTAAGAGAGACCTAATTAAACTTACCTGTGTGTTCATCCAGGCTAGAATATTTCAAACATTTCTGTATGAATTGTTGAAAAGCTCATTTATTTTATATCAAAACTGTGCCCCTCTTTTATGCATTCTGGCATAGCATCTACAGATAAGATTCCATCTTCACTTGGATCATATTCATTTTTTTAAAAAAATAATGGTTTATATTTTTAAAGAACAAAGTACCTATGTGCTACATGTGCGGAAAATGGTTTGATTAAACAGACATTTGGGAGAAGTTTCCTCTGACTTTATATTGCATGTCTGCTAGGTAGACATTCACATCTGAGCTACTTGTCTAAAGTCTTTTCATAGTCAATATAAAAAAGACCATTCTGAGTTGTTATTACTCTTACCATGAAGAAGACATTTAAACTGGGTCATATTAATTACACATTGAAAGTTCTTGTTTCTCAACATAAATAATAAAAGGAATCTAGACAACTGGCACAGAGGTAGGTGTCTGCATTCCAGACTTAAAACTAGGCATCAGTGACAGCTTTGGGTTCTAAAAGCTGGAAAGGGAGCTAAGTAACCAAACATGTTTATTCTATCTGTCCAGTGTGCAGATTTTTCTAGTGGTCTGTTGTCAACGCAATTATGGTCTGAAGCTACTCTTATCCATATTAAAACAATGTTGAAACTGCAACTTTTATAACAAGCACTTTTGTTCTTGCTCCTTTGGGAAGCAGTATTAAATTGCACGTTTACAAGAAGATCCCATCTTCTAATCCAATAGTCTTTCCTTTTAATACAGCTACACTTTTAGTTAAAATGCAGAAATAAGCGTTATCAGTGCTTATATTAAATACATCTCTTTTTCTTTTTTTTATTGTGGGGTGGTGGAGAGGCAAGAATCCTTCCTTTATTTGCCTATTTCAGCTGTCTGAATATATGATAAAGTGAGTGACATCTTCAAAAAACTGGAAAAGAATAAACTTATTCTACTACTCTTTCTGTATTTTTGAGGGAAAAGTAGCAACATCATTTTCCCCTCCATTTCCATGCCCTTTTACGTACAGATAAACTGTCACAGTCCAAATTTATCTGTCAATAAGAATAAAAAAAACCCAAAACAAACCACAAACCCTTAAAAGATACCAAACCTATCACATGAAGTTAGAACCTCAGTCAGTTTCTTCCTGTTTCTCAGGCCAGGGACTTGTGAGGTCTGGGAGGGGTGGCTTTCGTCACCATGGAATCAAATCCTGAGATTGAAAATTGTTCATATGTTCACCTCTGGATGTAGGAGATTTGGGAAGAAACAAGTATGGGAAATAGAGGGGTGAGGGACCAGAAGAGTTCGTTTGCATGTAAGAAAGGGCTGGTCAGTATGCTTTCTGGCCATGCCCTGGCCCTGATCACTGTAGTCTGTTCTGTCTCCTTGTTAAATTCCTTCAATTATTTCCTAGGAAGAGGCTCTTCACTCCATATGTGTGTGTGTGTGTGTGGGTCTGTGATGTCCATGACTGGAGTGAGTGCAGGCACGTGAGCAAGTGACCACTAGTGAAAATCAAACTGAACGAGCCAGCAGGAAGTGGCTTGGGATTAAGGGGTTGTGTGTGAGTGTGCCGGCATCTGAGGAGACTGAGATCCAGGGACAGCAAGAGGTCAGGTTGGGTTTGTGAGCCCAGTAGCTGGATCTTGTACATAGACATACACATTACCTCTAGCACACCTCTTGCTCAGTCAGAGCTGGAAGCAGGATGAGTCATTGGATCTGTGTGTTCATGGGAGTGCTCTGTGAGTCTGCTCTTTGTGTTTCCAGATATGTAAATATGTGTATATATATTCTATATAGTGTAAATTGCTTGTCAGGAATAGGTGCTCAACCTCATTATTGGAGAGACCAGGAGACTGAGTCAAAGGTTTTTTCCAACCTAAATGTTTCTATGAGTCTATGAATTCATGCCTCAGAGATGGCCAGAGAAGACCTGAGCTGTGCAAGAGGAGGTTCCCAACCATGCCCGACCAGGTGATTCCAACAGCAAGTATTGTCTGAAACTATGATTGGTGTGACTGACTGTCACTGAAAAGCCATCATTGAATGGGTGATAGAATTTAAGGATGGTAAGTGTAGCCACTTAGCTACACGAAGAAACTGTCACTCAAAAGTCTGGTTTTCAATAATTGAATGACCCTAGGGAAGGTTTTTAAACTTGTACACAAGTTTGGACATGCATAAGGCAGCTACTAATCTGTCTCATGGGAATACATGACTGATAAAGAAGTTGGTATTCTTAATGAGGAGGGTGACATCTCTGCATTGGATTAGATCAAAAGACAATGAAACTAGTTCTCATACTTTCGAGAGAGGTTAACCACAAAACATCCACAGACTTTCAAAAGGTTTTGTCAGTATAACACTGGTAAAGATATTTGAGACTATTTCAGAGTTATCCAGGGTACTTCGCTCATGTCAGCAGTGAAAACTGGTTATAGACATAAAATATTGGGTTTAATACTTGGTTCATTATATCAAAATATTTTTGAATATCTAAAATGTCCAAAAATGCAACATATAAACCACATGTAAATTTCATACTTCATATTGTCTGAATAACCAAATAAAAACACGACACCTCAGTGGTATGTCTTAATCAGTGTGTAATGTTTTGCAGATGGGCTAGGAAATGTTTCCGGATAGGATTTTTTTTCTTTCATTATCTGATATATCTTTTAATAGGTTTGATGTGAATTTCAAAGATGACAAAGAAGACAAAATAAGATTTTATATTAAGGGATATAATGATTTTTTAATTTTCTTTTTTTTTTTTTTAAGAATAAATTGTTTTGCTTCCTGCTGTGACAATTTGCATCTCTTTTTATCATAGGAATGACTGCCAGAAAGAGGATGGACTAAAAGCCAAAACTGAGTGATGCTTACATACTACAAAAGAGAGAGCTGGCAGGTCCTCAAGACTGATTATTTAAAATCTATTTTCCAGAAGATCTGATAAGCTGAATTTCCACAACCTGAAATGGACTATTATATAGAGATATCCCCAGGCACTGTTCATACTCTACAAATCAAACAGATCAGGGCTTTTATCAAATTTGATCAACAAGCTGTAATCTCTTTAAAAATTTTCCAAACATGTTTAAGCATTTTTGTAAGCCTTGTGTAGTCTTACAGCACATGACCTTCTCTTTCTCTCCTTTTTCTTTGTAAAGAACTTAATTCAATTTGTCTGCTTAGAAGAACAATCTTGTAATACAAAAGTAGCCCAGATTAGGAGTTCTCTGGGACTCCAGCATCTGGAATCACTGTTTGTGCCATAAGAGACAGTGAAATGATGAATGTCATGCAAAAGAGAAATTGCCAACTGTCAAATTACCTCTCAGCTCTCTTTTGTACTGGGTTGTACGATATTTTTTCCCACCTGTCATATGATCACATTGCCCATCTGTCAGTCTAACTTGTGGTGGTTTCCAATAAAATTTTAGACAGAGGTGAATACATTCTGTAAGTGGATGAGAGAGGCTTAACTTGGGGGGAAGGCAGGGAAACCTTGACCATTGTCAAGCCCCATTGGAAACAAGTGACTGAGCAAGTGGAACCTGCAGTCAACTGAACAATCAGCTCACAGGAAGGTCAGATCCAGCCATGGCATGCTTTGGTTCCCTCCCAGATGACAGACCAAAACACTGTGAAGGACGATTTGGGGTGAGGAGTGGAAGCTGGTTTTAAAGGCACAGGGAGCATTGGGGACGTAAAGGTACTGCTTAGGGGCAGTGGTGTGAAACATAATGAAAATCTTTGAGAAAATTTGGGTCAGTGTTATACGTTGGTCTAGAAGACAAAAAAAAAAAAAAAAAAAAAAAATAGAATTCTGCTCTTAATGAGATTTTTATTTTTTTTAAGACCATTATTTCCCTTTTTCCTCCATGTGTAAACCTTACAAACTCTTCGGGATTATTTCTTCTTAAATTATACTGTTTTTTCTACCTTCTGTAGTAGACTTGCTTCTCTCTGCATTGGCATAACTGAGATAAATGCTAAATATAGTATAATTAATGTGTTATGCCAGTTAATTTTGGCTTAGTGTGGGTCTATGAAGCAGTACACTGAAGTGCCTTTAAAAGCTAATACAGCTGCATGTCACAATGCAGAAATATTGTCTCGTGTTTCAGAAACTGATACACTGGGGTCCCCTGCAACAAACTGTCTCATGAGGCATAAACATATACTGTATTTTGAGTCACATTTTTTCTTCAGTTACTGGTGTTCTGATTCAATTTTTCAACATGTACATGTCACTGTAGAGCACGTAAGGGCATTTTTTCATTGTTTTGAACAATAGCAGACTCATATTTGTGGAAAATAGCAGAATTAGAAAGTATTTCTAGTACATTATATAATAAATATCTTTGATATGAACCCTTCAGGTGGGCAGCTGCTTCTTTATAATCTTACTTGTCAGAAGATGCTGTACTCCTTTCCTCTGCAATTTTAGTATTGCTGTTCAATGAACTAATAAAAAGGTAGTTTCACCATCTATAAGAAATATATTAGCAACCTGATTCCATTTCACAGTGCCATAGTTGTCATACATTAGTTGTTACTAATTGGCACACTTTTAGCACAATTAAAAAGGTTAAAATAGACGTGTAATACACAAATGTTTTCCCTGAATAAATGCCTTTATTGCCAAAGTGAGGAATTCTCCGCTCCCCTCCCCTTCATACAGTTATTTCATATGGTTTTATGTACACTGAAACATCTCCAAGATGAGGCCTGAAGTTCCATCTCCCTACTGCTTTCCCTTCTATAGAAGGAATAAGTAGCAGTACTAGTGATTATGATACTGCCTGGAGAATCTGTGGGGTTTCAGAGAAAATGAGTTAAACATGAGTCTTGCTTCATGACTCTTTGGGGAGGGTGTCTTAAACATCACATTATTCTTTTCCTTAAAGGACAAGAGTGAGTCATAAGTAGTTGTTTGAAAAAATAGAGTGTGGACTTATCTTCAAATTTATTACTTTCCCTCAGAAAAAAACCTTCCTGGGACTTTGAGGGAGATAGTCCTGCCTTCAGATATCTAATTCCTTCACTAGCCGAAGTTACTTCAAACTGTCATTCTGGGTTTCCAAGACTTGATAGAGAAAGACTATAGGGTGCATTAAGAGTTCTTGATTCTGCGCGAAATCTAGGAGCCTTGTAGAAGTCTAGAAGGGTTTTTTTCCTCCTAAATTTTATTACTTTGAGTAACCTAAACTCAGGTCCTCAGTCTAACTGACAGAAAAATAAAAAGACTGGGTAAAAATCCAGGATGAATCTCACTTTTTTAAAATATATTTTATTTTTCAATATAAATTTAATTTTTTCTTTTATTGTATGTAACAGTGATTTTTTTCCTGCCAAGAAATCTAAATAATTCATGGTTACAGAAGGCATGCAAACATGACCAAAACCGGAGAACCAAATCATTCAAATGCAGATCTCAGAAAGACACTTCTAATTTTCTGCTTCACTTTTTGCAGTAGTAACAGTTAGAGCAAGTAACTCTCTGCGTATCAGTGAGGAAACGCAAGTTTGTTTCAAGTTAAGAAGGAGCAGGACTTCATATATGGAGAACTTTAAATTATTTAGTTTTGCCGTCAAAATGGTTACAAGTGATATTTTGTAGCTGGCTAGGCATCACGATAATTTCTTATCAGACTAGAGCTAGTGTCAGGAAAGGCCATTGATTATAAGTGATTACTCCTTTGTTTACTTTTACCCCCCTCCCCTTTCTTTTTTTTAAAAAAAAGCAGGTGAATTTAAAAAAACCCTTTATTTAGTTCATAGAGTCATACGATCATAAAATCATAGAAGAGTTGGAGCTGGAGAAGAGACTTTTAAAGGTCATTTGGTCCAATTCCCCTGCAATAAGCAGGAACATCTTCAACTATATTAGACTTCTCAGAGCCTCATCCCACTTACTCTTGAATGTTTCCAGGGATGGGGCATTTACCATCTCTCTGGGCAACCTGTTCCAGTATTTCAGCACCCTCATAATAAAAAATTCCTTCCTTAGATCTAGACTGAATCTATCCTCCCTTAGTTTCAAATTCCCTTAGTTTAAAAGTTATTACCCCTTGTCCTATTGACAACGGGCCCTGCCAAAAAGCCTGCTCCCATCTTTCTTAGAATTCCCCTATAAGTCAACTGCACCCCTCAACTTGGTGCCTTATGCAGACTTACTGAGAGTCCACTTGGATCCCTCTATGTCATTGATGAAGGTATTAAATAGTACTGGTCCCAGTACAGACCCCTGAGGGCCAGCACTCATCACTGATCTCCATTTGGACATTGAGCCATTAACCACTACCCTGTAGATGCAACCATCCAACCAATTCCTCATTCACCAAGCAGTATCTCCATCAAATCCATATTTCTCCAACTTAGAGAGAAGGGTATTGTTGGAGACTGTGTCAAAGGCCTTACAGAACTCCAGGTAGATGACATTCATGGCTCTTCCCTTGTTCACTGATGTAGTCACTCCAGTAGTTCTACTGTCCAGTTTGATATTGTTGCCGTATAAATGAACTACCAAAACATAGCACAACAAATATCTTGAAAGACAGGTTCAAAGGCCATGAGAAAGAGAAAGATCAAGTAATTGAATTGTTGCATAATCCTATCACTGGTATTAAAATTTGTCATGCATAACATTTCACTTTAAATCTTGCTGATCTGCAGAGAATCCAATAACCTTCTGGAGAGCTAAAACAAGCATTCCTATGTCTAACAGAAAATAAAGAAATTATTTTATGGTCCATTTTAGAAAACTCTGGAAAAGCCTCTTTATTGACTGTAGAGGGAATTTAGAGATATTATCCATGTAACTTGCAGTTCTCTCCCAAACTGTAGAAGTATTAGCCACTCCAGATCTCATGAAGACAATGTAAAGATTTTTCTAACCTTACTGGGGAGCAGAGTGAAACAATAATTGGTGAAATATTAAAAGCTCAAGAAAAGTTCATGAATATTTATCTGTATGTAAAGAAAACTGGAGCAGGTAAAACTGAGAAAGGAGTATAAAGAACAGTTTAGCTGTCAAAACAGACGGTAATGAAGTTCAGGATCAATCCCTAATGGGTAAGAAGGACTCTATCAAAGATAAAGATACTCCTACACTTCATTTTCAAAAGTAGGAGTTTGTGCATTTGTAGATAACTGTACAAGTATCTGATATATGTTATGCTGGGAGTTATTTTTGTCAGATCCAGAAACAGTTCAGAAAATGTTTAGTAGTTATTTTCATATCTTCAGGATATGATGCACTCTATAATATGTTCGAACTCTATTAAAAGTTCATAATTTAAGGAAAAAAATCTTAAATTTAATCAGTATGAGGGGAATGAGAAGTCATGGGAAAAAGAAAGGTGTTTAAATGAAATTGGAGATATTCAGCCAAAGGTTAGAAACTCATTGTGTGCCTCTTTCATGCAAAGGTTTTTCTAATAACTGTTTCACATCTCCCATCCAACTACATAAGAGACTAGAGATAGAGGTCTAGTATAGGATTAATCAGATCCGACTACGCACTGATTCCCAGAATATATGCATAAACCTGTCATTGTTGCTGTGGCATTTAGAAATGCTGCCAGACCATTTCAAACTCTGTCCCTCTGAATTTTACAGGGAACATTCATTAGGTCCTCTTTTATTTTAAATTGAGATTCACCTTACCTAAGCTTTATTGGATATTATACAGCCATGTAAACGAAATCATTTGGGTGATTTCGTTTTCACTGGGTGAAAAGGGTATAAACTAGATATATTTTGTATCTAATGGGGAATCACTAAAAGAATTCTGTTTGTAAAAATATTGTTTGAGTTTACAGATTCTAGCAAATTATTTTATAATTTGGTACACTGCTGCACTACAGACTAAAGGTAAATACTGTGTTTAAAAATCCTTTTCCAACAGGACAAGATAGCAAATAATGACTTGTTTTGATTCCTCATAATGCCTGACAAATTTGTGCCATTTAAAAAAAGTTTTTATACTTAAGCCATTCTGCACTCTAAAAGCCATAACTGAGAAGACATATCTCTGTCAAAATAAATTCCTTGAAGTACAGTATGAAATAATATATTTGCAAAAAAAAAAATGAACACATGAGGAATTCCATAAAGATGTGCTCTTCTGCTGTGTACAGATGGTCAGATGCAATTTAGTTTGAAATCCATCATATATGATCTGGAATGATTCAGCTTGTTAAATTACATTCTTGACAAGCTCAGTCTTTAAAGAAGTACTAAAGCTTATGTAACAGCAATAATTGGTCAGCACAGGTCTATTTTCAGAAGCAACTGATCCTAACCAAGTTTGAATAAGGGAGCATTTTGGCAGAAAATGATTGATCTCAGAAACCAGACTTAAAGACATATGTCTCTTTGGATTTAAGTTTATGCAAAACAAACAAACAAACAAACCAACCAACCAGACAACAAAAAAAGAAACCAAAACAACTGAAATTAAACAAGCAAACCCTCAAAATCCCCAGGACTTTAGAATATTGAATTTTTAGAATATTGAATTTTATTACTTTCCTTAAATGTAATTGGAGAACTTTCCTCCCCTCTCAGAGCACAATATTCAGAAAAATATCTGAATGCTTTTCCTAGAATGGAGAGACATGCTTTCATTGGTGTAAGCTGCCACTGAGATCCTGGAGCTGTGTTGTGATTGTAGAAGCCGTAGTTGTACTGGAAAACAAAGGAAAAGGACATGGTAAGAACTTTCTGAAAGAGTATAACAGGAGCAATGGTTGCTGGAAGGACTCTGTGAGAAGAGTAGGGACCGCAGACCGAGAAAGAGCATTCAGTGGTGGTGACCTATTAGAGAGTCGAACAATAGACTACTGCTAGCCCTACAGAGTTCTGTCTCCTGTGGTCCTTTCCAAAGTGGAAAAAAAAAAAAGTAAAATATTTGATAGCAGCAAATGAGTTAAAATGAAGCATGGACTTGCGTATATACCAGACATTTTAATGCTAATTAAAAAAAATAAATTATACTATTTTGCTGCAGGCAAGCATTTTGCTTTAAGCAGAAGTTTCTGGAAAATTTCTGTGATAATTCTTCTATTTTAGAATTGTTCCTTCTTGCTGCTCTACACGATTTTTCGGGTTGATTTCAGACAGGTTTTTTATGGTTCTTCCATGTCTTATGGAAAACTTTTATTCAGATAAACATTTTTCTTTCTAGCATTGATTTACAATGTATTTTCAATGTAAATTTTCACCCTTATTTTTATTGAAAATTCTTACTAAAGTAGCAAATATGGGATCCTTAATAGTATGACATAAGAAAGACGTCATAGATATAAACTAATTTGCTTTTTGGTTGTTGGGGAATATGATAAATATTCCATGCTGATATTTTTCCATTCCAACTGTTAGTGCTTTCTCATAGGCTCCATGATTGACAACTCTCTTTTTAGTAATAAAAATGTAGCAAATATATTAGTTTTCATTAGGCGCTAACACTAACACTATTGTTGAAATGTATCCTAATATTTGTTTCAAAATACATGAAAATATTCTTTGTTTATGCTTCATTATTCAAGTTATTTAACCATAGCTTAAAAAATTAGGCTTGTAGACAAATATCTCCACTGAGTTTTTAGGTTTTTTTTTTCTCACAATAAAAATAAGGCTTTCAGGGTCAATGTTTGCCAGATGCTTCCTTAAGCAGAGAATATTTTTCTTCCCTTGCTCACATGCTGTGAATTATAAGAATAAATAGATTTTGTAATATTAATAAAGGCAGAAATTGAGTTGTTTAATTCATAGCCTAATCACTAGGATGCTCTTTGTTTGATTAAAATGTCAAGAAGGCTATTAGGAGAAAGACAAAGGCAAAAAAATGGTTTGGGATAAATAGCCATCTACCAAAACTCCAGGACCCATCAAAAGCTATTCATTTATGTTCTCTGTCTCTGAGCCTCTGCTGAGTTCACTTGACCACCTGGTTAAAGGGTCAAGAGAAATTCTACAGCTAGACTGATTGTAAATTGTACAACCATTTAAGTAAGGAACAAGACTGACTCAGGCCTTAAGGCCCAATTGTGAGTGAAGGTAGGAGGGTTGCATAGATCTCTGGAAAAGGCTAACAAGATTTTAGGTAATATTATTGTGGATGCAGATCTTTGCTCAGAAACCCCTTTTTGGTTTGTAGTTTTCACTTAAGTAGCTGACTCTGGCTTAAGTAGCTACTCTGTTTCACCCAAGCATAAAATCCTGTGGGGAAGACATTGTCTTATAGAGTATTAACTAGAGAAAATCTGATCAATGGACAGTTTATTCTAGCCCAGTGGAGCCATAGCTTGAATTTTTCATAAGCCTTCTTGCACAAGTACACACAGACAAATGAGGCAGGGTATAGATGTATTAGGTCTGTAACTGTGGCATACTTGATGTTGCTTGTAAAGTTACCCACACTTAATAAAGGCAAAAAATGAAATGAATTGTCAAAATACTGGTTCAATACTGGAGCTGACAATATAACTCAGAATTCCTGTGTTCTTTGTAATTAAAACTTTCCTATAGATCTTACTGCATATCATGTCAATAGACCTTGCTCTGACTGACTGAAACATCGCATAGCACAAGGGTAAGCATCAAGTGTAGTTGCACTGAAGAAGGTATAGGCCCAATTAAATGTTCTACTGCAGTCAAAATGGATGCTGCAGCTGTTAAGAAAAAAAAGTTGGTAAGAGTAAAAGCATTTGGTGAACAAATTGTGGAAAACAAAACAACAGAAAGAGAACTAATATTCCTTGTAGAAGGTGAAAATATTTCTAACTGAAGTGAGACTTTCATGTTTTTGCAGTCCATTCCTCAAGGACTCCATAAGTTAGAAAAAATATTACACCTTTAACAAAATTTTAAAAACTTTTAAGTCACAGTTATATATTTATGGGAAAATTAACTAAAACACAGTAGCTACATTAAATAAAAAGCTTGGTTTAAAGTACAGAGGAGTAATATAAATCTGTCTTAAGCTCATGGAATCTGTGGTGTCATTTGTATACCAAAACCCAATTTGAAGTAAAAAAACTACAAAATTAACAAAATCTTTATCAGCTAAACTGTTATATTACCCTTGGAATCAGTGTAGAATATACTATTCACTGTTTTGAGCAGGGGTCATGCTCTTTTCCCAATTGTGACTACCTAATAATTTTCACTAAGCCAGAGTTTTGCAGCTGTGTGTTAATATTAACAGATTTACGATTTAAATAGTACCTTTCAAGTGATTTTTCAGGAGAAAATTCACACTTCATTTCTACCTGCTCCATCTAAGTTTGCAGACTGAATAGAGAAATGTTGTATGAGACTGACAGTGTGTCATTGATTACTTCACTCACTTGCTCCTCAGACATTACTGAGGTCCACACATGTGGGCCAGACCTACACATCTTTGTTCTGAGAAAGATAGTTTCGCAAAATCTAGAAGATCCATGTGTTTATTTTCACTTCTTCACAGATTCCTACAGAGAACCATAACAGCAACAATAGACTAATTTACATTCAGACAGAAACTTCAATCACAAAGAACTTCTCAAACTATACACAGGAACAATCCACCAAATGTGATCTCCACCCACAGGTTGAAATGCAATAGACTTTTCACAATACACCCCCTCAGTTTACTATCTTGAATACTAAAGTGCAAATTGCAGGAGAGCACTTGTAAACTTTCATCTGATTTGCAAACTGAGCACAACATTTCAAAACTTGTGTACCAAAAGACAGACCTCTAATCAATACAGTGTTGGTTGACAACCAGTTTCCCAAAAAGATGAAGCTTTCATCCCTCTCCCTGGTGTTAGTTCTGGTACTCAAATCCTCCAAAATGTATGGTGCATAATTTAGCATGCAAAGTTAGCATACAGCATTGCTAATGGAAAACACCCATGACTTCTTCAAGATGTTTGAGTTTGGAAATGGGAGTAGAAATCAGGCATATTTACAATCCCTGTTCTGATTCCTAAGATGTCATTATGTTTTGCATCATTATTCTGGACTACTTGCTGTGGAAGATGAGTATCATTTGTCTGATTTGATACCACTTCAACTGATAGCTGATACCACTTCATCAGAGATCCTTTGTAAGAACACTTATGTGCCTGTTCCATCTGCATTTGACAGCATTTAGATAAATAGTAACATTGTCTGAAATAATACATCAGTTCCATCAAGCTACAAGCATATGACCAGTTGAAGGTTCTTTGTGGGTAGTAAAGTTAATGCTATCTTGAAAGCATACTCCTTGGAACTAAGAACACTAAGCTATTTAAGAACTCTTTACTGTTCTATAAACAAGTCTTTCTAATCTAAGGAGTAAAAATAAATGTGATAGCTGGGTGGCATGATGTCATAATGCAGATATCTCTGCAGGTAGAAGAGATTACATTTGTTTGACAAAAAAATAAAGAAATGAGCTTAGAAAGGAGTCCCATTTATTGCAATGGGAATTTTAGTGGTACCTGTTTCAGAAAGTTTCTTAAACTGCATAGTTGTTGACAGCAGACCAGATTATTCTTTTTGTCCTTGAATCTCACAGCACCACGAAGTTTGAAAATTAAACATGGTTTGAAAATGATGTCACTTAACAGTGTCATAAAATAACAGGATATTTCTTATATTGATATAGAAGAAAAGGTTTAGCTCCCTTCAAGTCCCTGGAGAGAGGCAAGAGGGCTTCAACAAAGCACTGTGCAGTTCATTCCAATCATACCTAAAAGGTTAACTGCGTGTGGTGCATCTTTGTCATCTTCTCTTGCAGCATCGATCGCATCTATGGAAATCCCGTGTTGCCAAAGCATTTACACAGCTCCAAGTCTTTTGATTTATGATAGGAATTTTGCAAAGCAGTCCCTCCATCTGCTCTATCTGATTGGAGGGGTTTTTTTGCATTTTTTTTTTATTATTTTTTTACCCTCTAAAACCATTTCTGAATAGAAATGGCATACTGCTTTAAAATGTCCCAGCATATTTTCTAAGACATTGTATTGTTTTTTATTGTTCCACATACAAAACGGGTGCTAGATTATATGGGAAGGACTAAAGGTTAGTGTTCATTATCAACCAGTTCTGATGTTGAAGTAAAAAGTTCCATGCTTGAGAAAACCCATTCCTCATTCTGCATAATACTGGAATAAATGTGCTGTTCTTACAGCTACAGGAAATGTTTTCTCTTGTTCAGAAGCAGATCTTTTAATGTTAAGGGTTAAAAGCATGGTTTTCAAGTGTTTTATTAATCTTGCAAGGACAAGTATAAGGAGATTTCTTTTTTTAAACCATCTTTTTCTGGGCAAAAAATGTACTTACAATATTATTCCTAATTTTAATATTTTTCCCTTCCTGATTGCCATTTCATTGTATTTTAGGATTCACTGAATGTGTGATATTTTTCTGTTTGAGAAAAAACAGAGAAAAATAGAGAATGTGTCATCCACCCAGCCTTCTGGCTCCATTAAGTGTCAAGCCATACTTGTGGTGATTCCATCCTGTGAGGAAACCTCCATCACTAATTTCATGTTTCCAGTGTATTCCCCACCCCAGACTCAAGGCAACAGCTTAAAGAAAAGGAGTGACTGGAGGGAAGTTCATATTGGGGATGGCAGATAAACCCCCTTCTTTCCCAGCTTGCTTTCTCAGGTACCTCTGTACAACGGATATGAGGCTCTGGATGTGGAAGACCAGTCAATGAATGTTGTGCATGATGGTTCATCTACATCAGAGGTGTTGCCAAGGTCAGAAAGGTGTATCCTCCAAATCACGACCACATCCACCAGGAAAAAAGGGCAAATTTTTTATAGTTGTAGTTGACTCCCTTCTGAAAGGAACAGAGGGACCAATATTCTAGAGAGACCTTTCTATTAGGGAATTCTGCATTGTCCTCAAGGTCAAGAACATTGTTAGGAAACTTCCTAGATTGGTGCAGCCCTTGGATTATTGCCCATTATTTCTGTTTTATATGTGTAACCAAGAAGCTGCAACATGTAGTCCAAGAGTAATCAGAGATTTCAGGGCCTTGGGATGGTTGGTAAGGGCATTTGCAGCACAATTTTTGCCTTTATACTTCCAGTCACAAGCAGTAACATTGGAAGAAATAGATGCACCTAGCTTACTAATGCACGGAACAACCTATCAATGTATGGCTTTATGACTCACATCACCAGCTCACTTTTGGGTTTTTTGATCATGTGATGGACTATTTGATGCCAGGTATGCAGGCACCAGATGGGTTATATCTTTCTCAAAGGAGAAAGAAAGTCTTTGCTCATTGACAGACCTTCAAACTAGACTTGAAGGGAGAGGGGAATCGTATCAGGCTTGCCTGTGACAAACTGCGGGATGATGTGACAAACTGAGAGGGATATGACTTTAGCAAAGGTTCTCAGCAGGTAGAAGGAGGTTATTCTCCCTCTTTCCTTTGTTCTGTGGAGATCTCACTCGGAGTACTGTGTCCAGCTCCAGTGTCCTCAGTACAGGAAATACATGGACCTGTTGGAGCGAGTCCAGAGGAGAGCCACAAAAATGGTCAGAGGGCTGAAGCACCTCTCCTACGAAGATGGGCTGAGAGAGCTGAGGTTGTTCAACCTGGAAAAGAGAAGACTCCGGGGAGACCTTACTGTGGCACTTTAGTACCTAAAGAGGGCTTGAAAGAAAGAAGGGGACAAAGTTTTTAGCAGACCTGTTCTTAATAGCACATGGGACAATGGTTTTAAACTAAAAGAGGGTAGATTCAGACTAGATATAAAGAAGATACTTTTTATAAGGCAGGCATTGAAACACTGGAGCAGGCTGCCCAGAGAGATGGCAGATGTCCCATCTCCGGATAGATTCAAAATTAAATTGGATGGTGCCTCGGAGCAACCTGATTTAGTTGAAGATGTCCCTGCTTATTGCAGGAGGTTGGACTAGATGTCCTCTAAAGGTCCCTTCCAACCCAGACTATTCTATGAATTTAAGATTCCATGATTCTATAATTCTTTTAATAAAGAGATTTTCATCATTTTTGTTTTAGATCCTCTGTTTTCTCCTCACCAAACTATATATTTGTGCTAATTTCCCACTATTGAATAGATAAGTGTTCTGCATCAATAATACTGACTTAAATGAAGTTACTGAATTGAATCCAAATGACAATCCCACCTCTTATAAACCAAGTTTTCGTTTGTAACCAGATTACCATACACAGATGTACAGAATTTTAAATTATCTGTTTTTACATGTTATCCAGTAAAGTACTCTACTTTTCTCCCCCTCTTCTCTGATAATAGACCAATTTACACTTTACACTCAAACCCTGGCCTATTGCCAGAGGCCTGTGCGTTGAGTCTCAATGGTCCTTTCTAAACCAGCTCTCCTGTGCTATATTACAGAAGTCTACTGGGTAAGCTTTGACATAGGATATCATCTGATTTTTAAATAGACTGAGTAATCTCCTTCTTCTTAACCTGTTTAGAATAAAACCTCAAGTTCTTATTCTCCAGCATAGGAGCTGAATGATAATAAGAAAAGAGGTGAAAATTAATATCTCCATTCAGAATATGCTTAGTGTTTCTTTTGGTAGTTTTGTGGGGTTTTTAGTTTGTTTTTTATATTTATTTTTTAAAAGGTAGAAGGTGTGTAACTTCTCATATGCTATATAATGCTTTGATTTGCTGATACAGGAAGTACAATTGCCACGAAAAAAATTAGTAGCTCTAGAAAAGTCTCTGTCTATGCAAAACTTTCTGAAAAAGAAATTGGTGAGCTGTTTTTGATTCTGAAAACTTAGTTAATGAGTTGCCTGTCATTCTTACAGAGTACTGGACAAACCTTAAGGGGGAAGCCAAACTGAGGTTCAAGGAGTGCCTAGTGAGAGACCAAACACTGTGGAAGCAGATCTGAAAAGGTAAATCTGAAGATTGTTTGCAAACTTCAGAGACTTATCTCTCCCTCTCGACTCTGCTGACATTGGCACCAGGACAGATACTTCAAATGAACTATTAGTGAGCACAGCCTACTTGTCTCTGAAATTTGTGCCTCAGCCATGTTTTGAACAAAGCAGGTGTACTTCATCTCTATTTCTGTATGCTTTCAATTTTGAGAGACCTGCAGAAGTCTCAGGGTGGAGACAATGCACCATTTGAAGCTTACACTCCCTCTTCTTCTGACTTCTGGAGCAGTCTGGCTCTTACTTTTATGTGTAATACCCACACAATATTTGTTGCTACTGGATCTGAACCCAAGTTCAATTTAGACTTCGTATTTTACCCCATGTACTCCTCAAACACACTGAAGTCAAATATTGTGCAAAAACCTCTCCAATTCTTCAGATCCTGAGTTAATTATTTGATCCTATCTGAACTTGTATCACAGACAATCAGTGCCAAATCTCTCCATTTACAGCAGTGAAGCATAGCAAGGAACTGTTTTATTTAAGGGGTTTCAAACCTAATACTCAGAATTCTTCAGAACAATAAGGGAATGCTAGAAAGATTTTCATTTGAGCTCAGTCTAGGTAGCCAAATTATTATTTATAATAATGATTTTAAAGAATCCTATAAGATAAGGTTCTGAAAGAACAAAGCTATTAGAAATCAATTACTTTCATTTTTTAGACAAAGCAAAAATATAGGAATCTCTATTTTCTCTGAGAAGGGCTTTGTACGACATGGCTGTAGAATAGCTGCTGGAAATAGCTAACGCATCAGGCACTGAAGGACGGAAAGACAGAAAGAAAGAATTGAGCTTCTGGGAAGTAAAAACTCTTTAGGAAAGTCTCAATTTTTATAGGTATGTCACTCTATTCCACATTGATATTATGTTTAGTTTTATATGACTAAGATCAAGAAAGCAAAGAGAAGAAAATCAGTAGAAGAAAACAATGAACTATAGGTGAAATTGGAGGAGAATCAATATTAAATTGTAAATAGTTTCTTCTGGCATGAAAAACAGTTTCTATGGTAAACCAAAATTATTCCAAAGAAAACAGAGAGAACTCAGTTTCAAAATCCATTGTTAAAACAAATCTCAATCAATCAAATGATTAATTTTACCTTCGCAATGTGTCAGTTACAAATGGCAATAACCAGAATCAATGGTATATAATTTGTCATCCTTTTGAAGTCTCAAAGATTGTTGATAGGCAAAGTACCAATGAAGCTAACAATTGTTAGGTAAAACATGATTAATATTCTACTCCATGATAATTTTCTTTCTTTAAAAAAGAGACACCATTTCAATCAAATTGCAGTTTTGTCCTTCCAAGGGCACCATAAATCACTAATATGTTCAGAGAAATCTTTGAGCAAATTTATTCACTTATACACATTTGAGACTTTACATGCTGTGCTTTAGTAGTCATAATAGATATTTCTGTTTGAACATACTTTCTATGTATTTTTTATAAAAAATCAGGTATTTTTTATAATATTGTGTAGTAGTAGGATGCTTTGCAAATTAATGTAACTACATTTAGATCAATGGAAAACTGAATATGATAATTTCCCTATAATATTAGGAATTGAAAGTCTTGAATATTTATTCAGGTCTCATCCAAGCATATGTGAAATGTCTTTGTTAGCACTTAGGTGCCAAGCAGTGCTTGAAACTTTGAAATGTAGAAGAAATTGAATTTTCATTAATCAAGTATAATGTTCTTTATTAATGTTTATTAAATATGGAATGTTACAGTATCTTTTGCAGCACACGTTTTTCCTTTTTCTTATCTTTTTAAGCAATGGACCCTACAAATAACAATTTCCGTTGTCCCTAGTTTTCACTCAGAATCTCCATTCCCATCCTTTTTTCCCCTCTCTGAGGTTTTTTGGGCCTCTGATGTACTTCCAGAAATGCTTTCAGCATTACTCAGTAAGAAGACTGATGACAATTATATTAAGGTTAAGAACAGTCTCTTGAGCCTACAGATGATTCTTCAAAATTTTGTTTCTAAAACTAGCCTGTAGATTGATTCAATTTATTTAAAATGTGAGACTTGCTGGGGACAAGTAAATGGTTGCAGTGAAAGTTCAATTGAGAACTGTAGGAAAAGGGGTACTCAATATTCAGTACTGTTATATACCCTTCTCTTTATCAGTTTATTCAGAGACTAGCAGAAACAACTATACATAATGCCATATTTTAAAGCTTTCCTGTGAAGTCTGGATGTATTTCTGGAAGATACTGCTCACCCAAGTACAAAATATCATACTCAACAAATGTTTGTGAAATATTTTAGACAACTGCAAAACTCCACCTGGCTGTAACTGCCCAGGTCAAGGGTCCACCATTTCATCCAGAAATGAAGAAAATTAATAAAATCCTTCTACAATTTTTTTATTGTTATTATTAGTCATATATGCTCTGCCCAAAGAAGCATTGTCGAATTACAGAAGTATTAGTTTACTGCAAAAGAAGATGAAAACTAAGATTGTTTAGGAGGGGCATAGTAAGGCACCTCCCCTTTCAATTTCCAGGGAGCCCAGGACCAGGGAGCCGCATTCAACTAAAAAACCCAGCCAGGAAAGGAGGCTGTGATTGTAAAAGACAGCAAATACTAGAGCTGAGGATATGTTAAAAAACCAAAATAAATAAAAGAAAAGAGAACAGCCTACAATACTGACTGATACTTGTAGGAATGATTGTATGCAGCGAATAGGAAGGTTAGCTTTTGAAGACTAGAAGATGCGAGTGTTATGGTAGTTTGAGGTAGGGTATAAGAAGGTATTTTCATCAGATCTTAGCATCTATCTTATCTATCATGGTAATCTATCTAGTGTAATCTATCTTATCTATCATGGTAGCAGTATATTCTAGGATTTTTCTCTTTAAGGGGCTTTATTGTCTAAGAAGCACACCCATGAATCAAAGACTTGTTTTTTGGTTGGGTTTTTCCTGCCATTTCAACAGAAAATAAAATATGCTGGAACATACTAATTCCAAAATGCTACAGTTTTCATTATTATAATTGAATAAAGTAGTGCACATGAATGCTTTTTGGCTGCTGTATGGACTGTGGATAAACTACTAAACTATTTCAGGTTAATTTTTAAATTAAGTTCAAATTCAGACAGATGAAGAGATAGTAAAGAGATTTAAAATAAGTAAAAGGGACTTCACTGCAGAAAGAGCTAATGAAGCTAAAATATTATTAGCAGAGTTTTGTTCTGGAGGAGTTTGATCCTAACACGTCCCTGGAAAGGCTTGACTGTGGAAGGATTAGTTATACAATGAAATTTATAATAACACCAAGGTCACAGGTTCAGTCCCTGTATAGGCCATTCACTTAAGAGTTGGATTCAAAGATCCTTGTGGGTCCCTTCTAACTCAGAATATTTTGTGATTCTGTGATTCTTTTTTTTTTTTTTTACTCTTAGTAAATAGGTCTATCGTGCAATGGATTTATCTTTTGCTCAACAGAATTACCCTCAGGAGTCTGATCTCTGCAAAACATATAGCATGGAATAGATATTAGGAAAAGACAACGGAAAATACATTTTGAAACAAATTATGAAACGAGAAGGTCTTACTTATGTTTTATTTGTAGTTTAGTATTTTTAGTGTCTCTAGAATACTGCCCAGATTGCTATAGCCACTCTTCTCATCATGGCTAGGCTTCGCAAACTAAGATTAAGGAGCCACTCTTCTAGAACCCTTAAAATGCACCATTTCTTCATAACAATCAAGAGACTAAAAAATGTATAGCAGCTTCAGACTGTCTTTAAATACCAGGTTCTAAAAATTACTTGCTCCAGCCATACTCTTTATACAACTCTATCAAAGCATAAAGAAAGGCATATTGAGAATGTTTTATAGAGTTTGGCCTTGTAAGCCAGTAACTCCAACGTAACCTTGGCAGTAATACCATGTAAGGTCAGGAAGACCTATGAAACCATACCAGAAATGCCAGAATTTGTGTCAGAAATAACAGAATGAATATCGGAATATCAGAAATAACAGAATAGATATGGATGTAGTGAACAAAACTGGGGTCAAGGTGATGCTGATGGTAAATTATAAGTAAAGGGCTGTTTGTATGGGATGAGACTGTGGTAGAGCTAAAGAGAAAGAAGAATTGGAAAAACTGTAAAGGGAATAACAAAAATTGCAATTATTTGGCCAGAACTATCAGCAGTAACCTGTGGTTCAACCATGAGCTTGAGCACCATAGGCTAGTTGGGACAATAACCCAAATCTGTTGTTCTGACCATATCAAACATGTTTTTGTGAAGGTCTATGGAAAGAAGAGTGTGCTTTCTGAAGGATGAAATGCTCAGTTGAATGGAATAAACATCCTGGCATCACATTGTCAGTGCTTGTTCCAAACCCAAGACTATTTGCATCTTTTAAGCTTAAACAAGCAAACAAACAAAACCCCAACTAAACCAGTGTTTTCTCATTTGCTCAAGTATGACGTTGCAAGTAGATTTTGCATAATACAGATGGCAGCTGCAAATCAAAATACTTTGCTCACTGATTTTATGTATTTAGGCAACAGTGAAATATTTCTGAGACAATAATTGCCTCAAATTCCTGAAACTCTGGAGACCATTATTTTCCAGTAATCTGAATATGCATTGTTTTCTTATTAGTTTTGATTTACCTCTGCTACGTGCTTTGGATAAGCAGAAATCAGGGTTAAGACTAATGAAAAGAAGATGTGTAACCAGGTTGGCATTATAGATTTTTAGCAATGCACAGTTTCTCTCTTGTTTCTTTGTTTCTTTTCTTAAATATTTACTATGGCAATAAATGTATCCTCACTTGTGATGTGTTTAAAAGAACCCAAGCTCAGCAGAAAAGGCTGTCAACCAGTAACTCAGTTTGGAAAGTAAAATTATTTTGAATTTACTTTTCAGAATGGATAGTCTTAAGGAATGCAAAATAGAGTAGCTTTTCAGAGTAATTCAGTGTTTCACTGTACTGCCTTCATAAATCAGAATTTAACAGTTGAAACAACATAAAAAATAAAACCCAAAATGAAGACACAAACAACAAAACAACAAAACAAAAAAACCCAACCCAAACCAAACCAAACCAAAAAAACAAACAAACAAACAAACCCCAAAAAAAAAAAAAAAAAAAAAAAAAAGACAAACCAAATTTTGACAACCACTGAAATAGTGGTATTTTACCTCTGGCTATTCTAAATCAGATTTGTATTGTATACCTAGAAGTTAACTAAACTCTAAGTATATTTAAAAAACCCTTCTAGAGCAAATATTACCATTTTTTCATTCCACTTTTAAATAAATATTCCTGTATATAAAATACATAAATAGAAATAAATTACCTGAAAGTTTTGACTATATTTATTGGTGCATTTAAGCTGTCAGAACAAAATTATTTTAAATTCAGGTCGAATTTGCTCAAGAGTTTCATGCCAAAAATAAAATCCATTCAATTAAAAAGCAGGAATAATGGTATCCAACTCTATTCTTTCATCAGAAATATGGAGCTTCTGGAAACATTTTTTTCTGACTATTCTCTACATGCATGTTATCTGAAGCTGGAGTAAGTAAAGGAAAATGTTCTGGGTGTAGGAGCTATCTCTTGTTCCTCACTGACTGTAGCTGAGTTCTACCAACTCGGGAAAAAAAAAAAAAATCAAAGGATTTGCTACTGAGACAAGTGTTTCCCTAAAAAAGTATCACATTATCAACTCAAGAGGTATCAGAGATGTAAATTATGAAATGAAACAATGCTCCATGTACTAATGCCGTAGAAGCAGTAAGGCCAACTGCTTGACCCATCAACTTTTGTTTTTCTCAGCTTGGACTGAGACTGCATAGAAGTAATTCTAAACCTTTCCTCTTGCTCAGTGTGGCATAGCAATAGAAAGCACACAGCCCTTCTCTTGAAGATCCAGTCTGGGGCCTGAATTCTGAAGTGGGTTTTCTTTGTTCCAACAACTCAAGTGTCTTTTCAAGGCCACTGCATTTTCTTTCATTGACCTGGCAGCCTTCTTTGAATTACTTGTGTGGCACTCTAGGAACAAAACCAGTACTCACTGAGGAAAAATTCTCTGCTAACTCTTGAAGGATGATTTAACTTGTTGAATGAATAAAATCCCTGATCTGTGCACAAGGTCTGTGCTTGCTAACTGTGACAGGAGAAAAAAAAGAAGAGCTATAGGTTTCAGTTTCCCAAAATAAATACTAGGGTTTTTTCTATTATAGAAACTGCAGGAAAAGAACAAAGGAGCTAAAGATCATGAGACAGGTCACAGCATACTCTGGAAGACAAGCTATTAAAAACAGCTCTGTCTTTCTGCAGTTTTTCCAGGTCATTTTCCCTTCACTCATTACAAATAGTAACATTTACATGAAAATAGGATCTTGGTTTCTCAGGAGTTTATCTGCTCTTTATAATTATCCTCTTGAAGTCATAATACTGGTTTCTGTGGTAATTAGGTTTTCCGTAACTTTCCAGTGTTTCTTTCAAGGTGAACATGAACTAGGTTGTAATCCAATAGTAGCATTTCAATAGCATCATTTAGACCAATTTTTTAACACATAAGAGCCTAAAATGCCCTCTAAAGATATATGAGTCTATTATTATGTCCACATGTAGACAGCAATTAGTTGCTGATGTTGGCAACTCACTTGTGTCAGAAGCTTAAAATTCCATTACTTACCAATGTTTCTAAATCTAGTTGTTTTTTTTTTAATTGTGACCTACTTAAACTGAAGCTGTACCATGGCCGCTTAACTGTGAGTGAGAGCCAGGGTACAAATTATTCCATTTAATCCAAAAATATAAAGGTCATTTCAGCCTCATTTTGAAAATACTGATCATCTTATCTATCATGAAATGTTTTTAAAATTGAACACAGAATGTCAGCTAATTGAAGCTTTGTATTATTGCTTCCCTGGGTTTTGGTGATAGCTTATCTTTCCATTTACTCCTGTACAGATGGACTCTATGACACCACTACTCCAGAAGAAAAAGCTTATAGATCACGTAGGTATGGCAGAATATTTGCTAGTTCAAAAGGCTAATCTAAAGTTATTACATCATGTACCTGTACCTTAATTGTTTATATCTAAATGAATTTTTAATTTATGTAAATAACTGGAAAAATAGCACAGTGTGATAAATTTGTGGGGTTTCAAATATAATCTTCAAATGATATTCCACTGAAGATATCATGGAAGAGTTACGGCTGAAGAGTGTTACCTTTTTCATATTATAGTGTAGAACAACACATGGGCAAAAATATTGTAAAGATAACCACCTGTCAGATGCAATTCTGACTACTTTTTCTCTACTACTTGGCATTATTTAGGCTATTCTGGGTCCAAAATATTGTATTAAAACATTCCTTCAGGGCAACAATTATTTTGAGATGAGCTGCTTATATAAGCAATGGCTTGGCACCAAAGTCCACTATATAATGCACCTGCCAAGGATTCATAGGAAGTACAGGGGCTGAATTTGAGACCTGACATCTGAATCTCAGTGTAGCTGAGGTATCAGTTTTTCAGTGTCCATGAAAAGAGTTCCTTCTGAGCATTATTCTTAAACTGGATATTTTGTCCCACTGTGTATCCTTCTTGGTGTGCTGAGAACCAAACTTCTGACTCATCATCCAATGTTTCCAGGTGGTTTCCAGACCTAGAAAACAGTTTTATCAGAGTCTAAGACACCACTAGCCAGTCACAGAACTTTTGTATAAATTTAATATAATTTTGTATTTGGTAGTAACAAAGCAAAGCCATGCCTAGGATTTGATTTAGCAGACTGTGTCTCCCCACCCCCTCTCCCTGTTCTCCACTACCAGCCTTGTCTGTTTTTAAACCATTTTGAATCAATAATATTCCAGATTTGAAAATATACAAACATATAGATATATAGGAGTGTAAAAGGAATGGTTGCTACTTGCATGCAGAATATAGTGTTTATTCTGCCTGTACTCTATACAGCACCTAATTTCTGATCTTTTTCTCCTCACGACAGACGCAATGAGTGTTGTGATCAACTGCTGTTTTCCTAGTGCAGGCTTGCCCACTGGTAAATTACCTCACCTATAAAATGAGAATGGGCAAGAAGAGCTATTCTACAGCTATTTTTACCCATGTGCGCACATCAGAAGTAGTCAGATGAGATGAAACAGTCTTGAGACAGCACAGTCAAGCTATTGAGGAATATACTGAAGAACATTTTAAACCTACCATCTCAGCCACTTAGCGGCTGCCACCATTCCCTGGTATCTGCCACAGGCTGACCTTGTCCAGCCTAGTTTCTGCACCAAATTTATATATCTGTGTGTATATGTGAAATCAACTCCCTAGCAAACGTTCAAGAGCATTGACTCATTCAACTTTGGAGCTTGAAATGAATCCCTCTTCTGGGTGCTGGCTCAAAAAATAGTAGAGTGGGAACTGGGCTAGGAGAGGCCTCATGGAGAAATGTATGTCTGCTCAATAATCATTATAGCCTGTCAGGCATAAAGCTAGCTGCTGTTGGCACAGTTCACAATTAGTTCTGGAACATGCAGCAAAGAAGTATTCATTTGTGGAAACATATTATAGACTAGACAAAGGTTTATCAACTCTTTCTTTCATGGAATCCTCATACAAGAATTAAGGCAATCCAATTTGTTTTCACTATTTAGTATCTAGCTTTAGAGCTTGCTTTGGTCAGCAGGTACTCACTGAGTGCTGAAAACATTATTAAAATTGTATTAAAAGTAATCTAGGCTGTGAATACTCTTGCCGTTTGCTCACAGGCTATATGAAAGGAGAACAGTTAAAGTTTTCTCTTAGGTGATGACAAATTTTTACATCTTACTGGAAAGTTTATGTTCAAAGAGCACAATTTTGAACTTAGAAAACCACATGCCTTCTGGAGGACTCTGGGTTTGTTTCCATTCCTGCAAAAATCACAGCAAGTGACATCATTCCTCCATAATTTAAGCTTTCCTAGTGAAGCCATACTGACACTATTGCATTCTACAATCCCTCTGCACTCATGTAATTCCCAGGGACCTTTTTGATAGTTTCTGCTGTGAGAAGAATGCGAAAGGAATATTGCGCAGGGTCAAGACACAGGGAAAGGTGGTTTTAATACCTATTTATGATCTGATTATCTTTTACATGATTTTGCTGTCATTGAAATCCTAGGACGACCCAGCAGTCCAAGTTTATAGGATTTCTGTGATCTCATAATTTCAAGTGTAAATCAGAATTGTCAGCATGATATACCAACATGTTTCTTTACCCTAGAAGTTCTAATCTTGCAGATCAGCTGCCCTGCAGATTTGTGCTAGTGTATTGTTAGATAAGCTACCTTTGCAGGAGCACATTCAGTATATTGAAGTTTTTGAAGAATAAATTGGTCACTGAGCATCTCTTACTGTTTGGCAGAGGTCTGAGTTTTTAAAGGTCATGAAGGTTAACATTTGTAGTGACCTTTGTAAACACAGTACTACAGATGAAATATTTTGGACTGCTGCCAAACATATAAAACCACTGTGGTTTTAGCTCATACTCCAATAATCCTAAAAGTTGTGTCTTAGTTACCAGGAAACAATATGTATGACAGTGTTAAAATAGAGTTTAATATTTACTTTCAGATTAATAAAACCTGTCTGGTCTTGTGGTTCTATATGTATGGGAGCTGTCAGTTGTCTACTTTCCCTTGCAGTTTATGAGACATTAACTTTCTCTTCCTTTATGAAATCTAGAAACCTTTGTGAGGTACTTATAAAGCTTTGCATTAAAAAATGGAAATATTCCTAAATTTGAAGTACCTCTGTAAACAAGTATCCTTTAGCAGTGGCACATCTGAATAGCTCATTAGGTCTTGGAAACTTCATTTCTGCATAAAATAAAGAAGGAACCCAGCATCCTGGTGGCTTGTGTTAATATCAGATTAGATCAACAAGCTGTAAAATCTGTTCTCTTTTTGAGTCTTTCACTGGTTGATTTCTTATTTAATTTAATTTATTTTTCAAATTTAGGAACAGATGTTGATACTTCTACAAACACTTTTTTAGTTGCCGATGGGAAATCCTACTGAGGGGAAAATTAAATCTGTCACATACATTTAGAGCATGTATGCACTGTACTTAAGTGGGAAACCACCAGTTTATAGGGGTGTAGAAAGTGGCATAAAAACTAACTAGAAGAATTCAAAACTCTAAAATTCAAACTACCTTACATGAATTGATCATGAATAATTACCAGCTTTTGAAAAATACAACTCCCATGAATACCTAAGTGTGAATTATAACTTTGAATTAAGATTCTGTTATATATTGCTATGTTTATATTAAATTCATAGAGATGTCAGAACAAGTAGACAATTATAATTATCCAAAGTTTTCCAGTAGGGAATAATATAATGATAGAGCATTCACCTCTCTTGCTCATCACTTGCTATTGGCTTATGCTTGATACTATCACATCAAAGTCTACAGTGAAACCAAATGCCAGTTGTCACAATATAGCGGAAGAATCATGTTGCACAGGAATAGAATAAAGGTATTTGTTTTCTAAAAGAGAAGAAAGTCCCAGAAATTGTGATAATGACTATGAACCAACTATAACTAGTAGGTAATTGTTCATAATTGGTGTATACTCTTTGAGGAGAAATTTGTTTAGTGTTGGATTTTATTAAGGCTTATGCTTGGGTATTTGGGCATCTTAATTCTTATAAAGCTAATTTGCAGATAAATTAGAAATTGCAGATTTCTGTTCTTGAAAATTCCTGGTGTTCAGAGAATTTAGACATAAACGATAAAACAAACTTGTATAAAATTTACACATAAAGCCCTAAATGTGTCTGAAGAAGCATTTTTCTCCCTAACCATCTAGTAATCAGAAAAAAAAAATATTAAATTTTTTAAGTGAAAAGTTAAGTCCGGAGACTTGCACCAAGCTACGGTTTCCATTCAACACCTTAGACTGTCTATGGTCACCAAAAGAACAATAATAGCAATGGTACATCTGACACCTCTTACAAATGGAACATACACTTTGGAAAAACTTTGAATCCATGCTTCATCTCATCCAAATAAGGTGTTGGAGGCTGTGGTTTTATATTATAAAGAAGTGGATGGCAGTACTGAACGAAGATATTTCCAACTAGTCTCTTTCCAACACTGTGATGTAACTAACTTCCTTTTCTCTCACCTGCTCTGACATCATGTTTTCATGGGATAAATTGTGAACAAGGCTGTCGAATTGATGCAATTTTCAAGGAAAAAAAAAGAAGTGTAAAGAAGTGTAAGGCTCTGCGGTGGGTTCACCTTGGCTGGATGCCAAGTTCCCACCCAGCTGCTCTGTCACTCCCTTTCCCAGCCAGACAGGGGAGAGAGTAAGATGGAAAACAACTCATGGATTGGGATAAGGCAGTTTATTAAAGCTGAAGCAAAACCGAGGCTTGTGTGTGCAAAAGCAAAGCAAAGGATAGCAGGGTTTATTTGCTACTTCCCATGAGCAGTGATGGTCGACCACTCCCGAGAAGCAGGGCTTCAGCATGTGTTCCTCAGCAGACTGCCACTGGAGACAATGAATGCCTGCCTTCCCACTCCTTTCCTTAGCTTTTATATCTGAGCTGACGTCACATGGCATGGAACATCCCTTTGGTCAGTTTGGGTCAGCTTTGGCCTGCTTGTGTCCCCTCCCAGGATCTTGCCCTCAGTTGAGGAAGGAATGTTACAGCACAGACACTGTGCTGCCCTGCTCAGCAGTAGCCAAAACACCGGTGTGTCATCAATGCCCTTCTGGCTACCAATGCAAAGCACAGCACTGTGAGGGTTACTGTGGGGAAATGAACTCCAGCTCAGCCAAACCCAATAAAGGCTCTCAGAAGATATTTCACTAACTTGATTTGATTTCCAATCCCAGATTAAAAATGTCTCTGTAGGGCTCAGCTGACATCTGTCTCACTAAGGGGGCAGGAATGACTAGCAAAGTATTGGGAGTGACAGTAGGCCTACAAAGATGTTATTTTCATCAAATATTTTACATCATTAAAGAATTATGCAAATAATTTTAGGCTTCCAGAATTAAGTTCAAAACTTTCCTTTTTCTTTCTTGTACAGGAACATATCTAGGCACTTAAGCCAACCCAAATGCCTAAAGTTAGACTGATCGGATCTGGGCCCTGAAGTCTAAGACACAGCAGATGTATATGTTGAACCTTCTCTGCTCTTCTCTACCAAGTCTCAGCTGTCAGTGGTTTAGGGACTCTGTGAACCTCTGGATCTAGACAAGCCACAGATGGACATATCTTTTATTAGTTTACATGAGAGTCTTTTGACAGATTTTGACTTGAACTTCATATCTTAAATAAATTGTGTGAAAAAAATATTCTTTCATTTACTGTAGATCATCACATGACAAATTTATTGGATACCTTTCTGTTTTCAAGTTGTGAAAATAGTGAACTCAGTGTCTTCACATAATTCATGACTTTATAGATTGTTACCCACTCTTCTTTTCCAAGCTGAAGAGCTGGTAACCTCTTCTTCAGCCCATCATCCTGTTCTGCCTCTTTTCTAATTCTACTTTGTCTCTTTGGAAACTGGAAACCAGAATTTTACACAGAAATGCACACAGTACCTGAACACAACATCCATTTATATGGTAACCTAATCTTATTTCCTGGTCTGTTTCCTATTCTGTCCCTAACAATTCCCAGCTTTTTGAGTGCTAAATAGCACTCAAAAGCATCCTTAAAGAATTATTCACTTCAGCCTTGCTTTTCTGAGTAACAGTGACTATTAGGGGGGGCGTTTTCTCCTCTGTATGATACATTACATTAGCTGATATCAATTTTTTTTTCCTAGGTTTGTTTGATCAGAGAGCACCCTGAAATTCTTTTCCAGTTTTTCACAGTTTAAGTTAATCATCTTCAGTAATTATTTATCATTTGCAGATTTTGCTACTTCATTAATCACCACCTTTTCCATGATATTTTATGAATATTTTGAAGAGTTTACATATCATGCTTATATACCTGAGGATAAAGAATTCCACATTATCCTCAATTGCCATTTATTTGTCTTTTCTCTCTATTTTAATGAGTCATTAATTCATAAAAGGGTCTCTCTTATCCCACGATAATTTTATGGCTCTCAAAATATGGCAAGTAACCTTATCAAAAGCTTTATAAAAATGAAACTATGATGTACTGACTAGATCACATTCATTTACAATTTTTGACTCTTTCAGAGATTGCTAAGGGGTTTGTGAAGCATAATATTGCCGGAAAACAGAAAAAGTTTGAATCTTTATTCCCATTTATTCTATAATATATTTTGAGATACAAGAGTATTATACACTGTTGCTCACACATATTCAATCTCTCTGCCTACTGTAAGCAGTTTTCCCTGTTAGCTGTTGCTTTATTCTTTCTTTTTAAAATATGTATTTTTATATATATATATAATATATATGTATTTATATATATAAGGTTTGTGATTTTATCCTCTAAACCCCTTGAATTTATTTGACTGTGCTCACTATTAGAGTGGTCTTTATTGTTTCAGATCCTCTGTGTTATTTAGAAATAAATTAGGATTTGCTTCTCATTTTCCTCAACTTGAAGCTCCAAGAATCAGTAACTTATGATACCATTCACAACCCTTGCAGTACAACTCTTGCTTCATGTTTTTTTTAGATTAAAATAGGGATAATTGAGATACTTTTTAGCCATCTGCAGTTATGAAGCAATTTTTAACCTCAATAGCTGTTTGCCGTTTTGTATTATACAGTACACTTTTTGATTTGTTTCTCTTCTGTGTTCTGCTGCACACAGCGACAAACCTAGTCCTAGTGTGTTTCTAATGAAGAAAACAGAGGTACACAAGGGATGAATTCTGACAATTATTTATCTTCATTTGAGAGTTTCCTTTTTATTTAACTAGTTGTCATTGATTTTTCCATTTAATACTATCCTCGGTTTAATCTTTCACCCTTTCAAGGTGAAGGCCCTTTGGCTGAAAGCTTTCTCAGCTGAGTTTAAAAGGACTACTACCGACAGTTAATGAGATTTTTCTGTGACTCAATAGGTAAGCCCAGCACTTTCCAATACTCGGGTCATGAGTTCAATTCCCTGACAAAATAGATCCATCGTGAATAATATCCTTGAGGTAATCTCTGCTTTGTGAACTATTATGCTTCTTGCACTGTACACTGAATGTTTTGACATTGTATCTTTTTGCCATGATACCTTTAAAAATGTCAAATTTTAATTTATTTTTCCAGATTTTACATATCTTAACATGAACAGGTAAGGAAATTTCTCTTCTCTGGAAAGATTAAACTGTTGAATTCAATTTGTCAAATAAAAATGTAAGATACTATGAGCCCAAATTTTGAAAGTTGTCCTATACCTGCTCAGTTTTATGTACTGCATAATGTGATTCCTAAGTACTACATCTATTAATATTTGCATTGCAATTTTCCCATATTAGTTTATGCTAAATGTCTCTATTACATTATTACATTAATTTCAGTTTATTTAGCTTGAAAATCAGTCAAACTCAACTATTTCTTCATAAAGAACATCTAATATTCAGATTGAAATTACTCTATTCATATTAATTAAGAAATCAATAGAGATTTCTATTAGTGACCAAAAACAGAAGTCAAATTCTTCATTTCATAGCTATAGTTTTCCTGTATAAAGTCAATTAATTTTCTTTCAAAAATCAGAACAAAGGAATTTGATGTAGGACTACTAAAAAAGTATGTTTCTTTTTTTTTAATGAGCCCATTATCCTGTGTTCTTGTAGTCCTTAAACAGGGAACATTCACATATGAAAGGTGGTAAGAGTTATGAGTTCTTCTAGTTATCATCATTTGGCATTACACCAGATATGACATGATCTTGCCAGTAAGACCCCAGTAAACCAATTAGTGAGCAATGCAATGCAGCTAGATGGCAGAACAATGCACATTTTTAAACCTTTAATGGAGCAGTTGCCTGGCTTTTCAGGAAGTGTTTTCTTTTGCCTGCCTCACTGATAGCAAACCAGACTGATCACATGGGATCCAGTGGATCAAAAATAACTGTTTACCATACGTGTCTACCGTGACTCATGTATTTGCCCTGAGATCTCTTTACAGCCAATCATTGAAGAGACACTGGAATTCTTTCATTAACCCTTCAAAATGGAAAAGGTAACTGTTATAGTCTTCCCACATCAAAAAAATAATTTGGATGGAGATGTAGTTTTAGTTGTGCCCATCATCTAGTACCCGATGCCAGTGTATGAACAGGAGAAATTAGTTCCTTCGACAAGTAATATTTCCTCTTTGAAGCTCAAGGAACATTAATCTGTGATCTTCTTATGAGTTGGGGGAAAAGGATAAGGAAAAGGCTTTTTGTGTAACACAGGTCTCAGCAAAAAGGTAATTCTTCTCAAAACAAACAAACAAAAAACCCCAAACACACAATCTAGCAACAAAGAAAACCTGATGAAAATAAATTATATAATTAAATAAAAAGCTATCCTGTTACCTATGTTTTGTCAGCAAAGAACTAAGGGAGATATAAGAGAATAATTTTGCAATTCAGAAACATTTTTGGTAAAATCATAAATCAAGAAAGTAAAATGAATTTTTACTGAATGAATATGAATTTTTGCAAATAATTACATCAGGGCAAAATGTAAATATCAGAGATTAAAATTTTCTTTATGCTTTTTTATTCACAAATTTCCTTTCTTTTTTTAGTTGAACATTTTTAAATCCTTCAGATCACAGAAAAACACTTCATTTTGTCAAAAATAATACTTTTCATTTTAATTGTATGACATTTTATTCAATTTCTTGATTCTCCAAAAACTTCCACAGCATTTTTTTAACCAAGAATATTCTTATATATTTGGATTTGCCACTCAACCAAAAATGTTCTTAGCTTTAAATTTGTCCCGGTATTGTCAAAGTACGCGCTACAAAACAAGACTCACAGATTCCTAGATTTTGGCAGAAAAAACACTTATTTCAAGGTACAATATTATCTTGAATGTCAAGAATGACAATGATGTAGAGTCACTCAGCAGCAAAGTTTTCAGAAGACTGTGAACTCTAATAGTCCACTCAGTCCTCTTGAGTTTCCCTCAATTTTTTAGAGATGTGTTTTATTAGCCAATTTTGTGCAGACAGAACTGTTTGAACACTACCTTCACTGTAAAGTCACTCAGCAGGTTTCAGATTGCTTTTAGCCTGCATTTTCTCATTGTTAAAACTCCTGTCTCTGATATCATCGTCTTTTCCATTCTTTGATATAATCAGCCCACAAGTGGCTGGTTTTGGGCTTCTAACTCTTTTATCAGCCTGGACTCTTTTCTTACAGCCACCTTTTTAATAAGTGGGTAGATATTTGCCTTGTTGTGCTGGTTTTGGCTGCAGTAGAGTCAATTTTCTTCAAGGTGAGTAGCATGGAGCTGTGTTTTGGATTTCTGTTGAGCACAGGGTTGATAATATAGAGATGTTTTTGTTATTGCTGAGCAGTGCTTACACAGAGCCAAGGCCTTTTCTGCTTTTTGTGCTGTCACACTGGCAAGGAAGTTGTGGGGGCATGGGAGATTAGGATGAGACACAGACGGCACAGGTGATCCAAACTGGCCAAAAGGATATTCCAGACAATATGACATCATTCTCAGTATATAAAGGGAGAAAGGGAGGGACATTTGAAATGATGGTGTTTGTCTTCCCCAAGTAGCTGTTGTGCATGATGGGGCCCTGTTCTGGAGATGGCTGCCATGGGAAGAAGCAGTGAATGAATTACCTGTTTTGCATTTCTTGTGTGTGTGGCTTTTGCTTTCCCTATTAGATTGTCTTTATCTAAACCTATGAGTTTTCTCCCTTTTACATTTCCAATTCTCTCCTTGATTCTTCAGATGGTGAGTGAGCAAGCAGCTGTGTGGGGCTTGGTAGCTGGCTGGGGTTAAACCACAATACTTGTGTACAATTGTTTACATAATCAGGAAATCCAGATTCTAGTAATATTTACTAAATCACTGCCTAAAGCATTGTTTGTACTGCTGCTGCTTCTGTTTATTTCCATTTTATAATTTTTCCACTTTTATCATTAATGTGATGAAGGAAATGATGAGCATGAACCTAAATCTTAATTTTTACAGGGCTTGGAATCTTGATTTCTAAGTTTCCATTGACTGAGAGAAAGGTCTTTGTTTAGTATTCCTTTACTGAAAGATGATACTCACACTTGATTTATCAGACAATTTCAGTCTCTCAGCTGAAAATAAAAAAAAAAAAGAAAAGAAATTAAAAAAAAAAACAAAAACAACAAAAACCAAAAATGCATCATCCCTTTGTGAGTACTAGTAAAAGGTGGAATGCAATTCAAATAACAAATATTTCTATGGAGATTGAATCTGTGAGCTTTGGTCCCAGACCTCAGGAAGGTGAGAGGAAAATTAAACGTAGACACTGATGGATTTATATAGCATATTCTGAAGTGACGTTTAAAATCAAAAGATAGTAATAAATCAAAGAGATAAATGAAAATTAAAAAAAAATTAAAATAACCTCAGATTAAGGATCTGACATTGTTAAATAATGTGTTATCGTTTACTTTGGCTGAACGCCCCGTGTCCACCAAGACTCCGCCCAACCCTCCCAGAGGGAGAAGGAGGAGGGAAGGGGGAAAAGGAAAAAAAACTTGCAAAACCGAGGCTGCTGAGAAAGGCGGTTTTATATTTACATAGAGAAGAAAAAAAAAAGAACTATAAGCACTATGCACACAGAGAAAACTAACAATAAAGACTACTTCCCCACGAAAGATGTTTTCCTGCTCCAAAAACAGCCGTCTATCCTGCACAAAGAGAAGCAAGTTGTTTCCTTCTCATCTCTTTATATCTGAGCTGATGTAACGTGGTATGGAATAGCTTATTGGTAAAATATACATCAGGTGACTTATCCTTGCTCTGTTTCCCTCCCAGGGAGGGTTACAAACCCACTACAATCGTTAATGGGAGAGACAAGAAAAACAACAAAAAAAATATATGTTTCCAACAAGTGTTATAAAGAAGCAACAGAAGAACTGGGTTAGGATCTTCTTTCAATGTGACAAAGAAAATTTTTTGTGGGAAGACAAGACCCTGCTCAGGAACAGCCTGGCCTATAATGATCCAATGCTCTTTCAATTTTGATATAAATCAAATGTATTTAAATATTTGAATCAGTTCTAAAAAATAGGAAACTGCTGCAGAGTTCATTTTATGGTGACCCTCTGCTTCTGTCATTCTGCTCTTCAAATTTATTTGCTTCTTATCTTTCTTGTTTGTGATCAAGACAGTTGATAAAAACTATAAATAAGAAATATGCTACGTTATTTTATATAAATTTCTGTGGATCATTTTTGCTTATTCCTTTAGTGAGTTGCAACAAAATACAAGATTAATGCCACTGTTTATTGAAATGAAATTCGTATCCACAAAATTATCTGCATATTTAAAGGTCACGTTTTAGTACTCGGGTGTTTTTCTAGATACATGTAAATGTTCACGAATCTTCATTCAGTAATTGACATATGGCATAGCCATCTGAGTATTTCTCACTCTTCAGATAATTTAGTTAATTATTTTTCTTCTGCAGACAATAGTACCTACTATTGCTTAAATTTATAACAAAGATATTGGCTTTGACTGTAAGTAGTTCATAGATTTATAAACCCAAGATTTGCATAAATCTTACATCTTTTATATCCTTCTGTTCAAGCAGATCCAGTTTAGATTCTTATCAGCCTTGCAAATCATCTACTATATAGGTTTTCCTTGGCTTTCACAGTTGTTACTTCCTCTATTACATACCTACTAAGAACACCACTCCTCCATTTCCTTGGTCCATGAGATCCCTCTATTTGCATAAAATCCCTAGATTCTGTCTCACAAACATGAACTGCTTATCTTTGTTTTCAAGAGTTTTCACCAGCCCTTAAAAGTAGGGCTAGTGTACCATCAAATGTAAATTCTTCTTTACTACTCTCAGTTCTTAACTGTGATGACAAGTTCTTCTTAGACATGCTTTCAAACATTCACATGCACTCAAGCTTTCTCCCACACTTCTCTTTATGCTTAGGGAATGCTTCTACCTTATTATTTTTCAAAAGATTCCTGAAAAATATGTTTATTTCAGCCAAGAAAACTCCCTGTGAAGCTAGTCAGTATTTTTATAGTATTTTAATTCTCTACTTCAGTTTCTTTTTTCATTTATTTCCTCTACTTTTACACTCAAATTATAAATTCATTGGTAAGATGACATAGGCCATCTTTCTGATTAAATTGTACTTAGCCAATCAAGATATTAGTCAATAAACTGAATTAAAAAAAAACAATTTCTAAGAGGATTAAAAATTATAATCCTCTACTGAAATTCTTATCACTTAGATTAACTCTACAGCAATAACTAAAGAGAAGAGATTAAAAAAAATGTCACCAATGAAAACCATTGTCAGACAATAAACAGATTTACCTGTCAGCTGCATTTGCTGGCCAAAAGAGGTTTATTCTGAATCTTCAGAAAAATCATTGGCTAATTTTTGACGCAGGATTTTTTTTTTAATCACCACATTATCTCAGCAGATAATTTAAAAAGTAAACTAATTAACCTTTCTAAAACACCTTTTTAATTAATCGTATCTTTCATAGTTCCATTAGCTATGGGGCCAACCAAGTCCAAGCAATCATATTTAATTTCTCTCATATTGATTTATAAAAGATAGTTTATTACCTCTTGCTCATTAGCAGTTACAAGCAGGACTCCTGCAAGAGGTTATACCTCTTTTGTAATTAAATCACATTAGGATACCAAAATGTAATGCACATGTTTAACAGTGAGTTGCGATTTCTTGGAAGTGTTGGTAAAATTTTAAAACATCAGTAGAGTCAAACACTTTAGCTGATCTAGCTGTTTTCTTCCTTTATACTTTCCCACTTCATATCTCAGTGGCATTAAGATGTAGTCATTCCAGAATTGATGATGAATTTTGCTTCAAAGGAAAACTTATCATCTTATGCAATGTGTTATATTGGATTTTAGCTCTACAGTCACTGTTATTTAGTGTCTTGAAACAATTCTCAATATTTCAGGGTGTTTAAAAGGAGAACTTTGGTCTCTGAACATATTTTTTCTGAAAGAAAACATTTTGAAGTAGTCAAATGAAATAGAGAACAAAAGCTTTTATCTGTTCCAGCTTCAAATTTTCTTCAGACAGAATAGAAATGAAAGAGTTTCCATCACAGGCTTATGAAAACTGTTCTCAAGAGATAATGAATCAAAAAGCATTAATTTTTGTTTCATTTTATTGTGAAGCAATAAACTGTATTGCAGCATCTGTAAGATATTCTTGTAAAACTGATTAGATCATTTAACCAAATGAATTCAAATAGCTCAGAATGACCTAAGCTCAAGGAGACAAAGCATCGATGACTTCTGTCTCAGTCTAAAGTTCATTCAGTGTTTGTAGCTTAGCTGTTGTTTTACAGAAAAACAAACACCTCATTTAGTAAATGAATAACAGCATAGAGAGTAATTACTTTTATATATATATACATATATATGCACACATTACAGACTGCCAAAAATAGATCTTTTCTGAACATCAGTACCCTAAACTGAAATTTGAAGAAAAGAACTACATCAAAAGCTGTGGACATCATCCAAATGATCAAGTAGTCATTTAAAAACATTTACGTCAACAGAAGCATGAAAAAGAAAAACCAAAAGCATTAACACTAGTGTTAACAATGCACTGTCATTAGCATTCTTTCAAGAAGTCTGTGTCAGAAAGTGATGAGTAGAGGAGGATACCTACAGGCCTGGAATGGACCTGGCACAGCGACACTCCTGAATAACTGATGCCTAATCTGCTCATCCAGGTGTTTTATTGATGTGAAAGCATCCTCTTTTTCCAGAAAACCTCAGAAGATTTTTCATGTGTGGTATGGTCTGAATCACAGATTTGGGTTATTGTACTTACTAGGCTGTGGCAATCAAGCTCTGGGCTACCTCACAAGTTCCCACAGAACGTCTTGGCTGAGGAGTTACCTTGTTCTTCTGATATTATTCACATGGTTACCCAACTGCTGTTGACCTTGCAGGACTGTACTGCACAAAAGGTTTCCAGTACCTTCCTCCAAGTATCTGTGCAGTTTGCAGTTTAATTGTCTCTTAATGTAACTTCACCTTTATCACCTGTGAAACCCAAGCAGGCCTTGTGGTGTGATCTTGTCAGCGTTTCGTTGTGTTATTTCTTATGACCAGAGGCTTCTCATGTCATATCTCATATTTTTTCACATGCTGAAATCAAGCTCAGGTTTAGGCCATGGCCTAGTTAAATTACCTTCAGCCCAAACTATTTGAACACATCCAAAAGAAATAAAATATTTCAGACTGCATTTCCATAAAATATTTCAGCAAATAAAGTATTTAGATATGGAAAACTAGGGCTCTACACACTAAGCCTTCCTCACTGTACAACAGAACAAATGATAGATACAGAAGAAAACAATGCATGGTCAGTGTAACCCTGTTCTTTTCCCTCTAGACTGTTCATTGAGCCATCAAGGAAGGTCAAGAGTTAGAAACAATAGCTGCGCATTCTCAAAGCTTTCCCAAAACAGCCCAAATCCTGCATAGTATGGTAATATTCACTGTTTTAGAACACATGCATAAAATAATCAGAGGATAATAACCATGGAGATCTTTCATTTCTTATATTTTTTTTTTTTACATTGATCTGAGTGTGTAATTTACAACACTGTATGTGTGTCACCTCTAAATTTGACCTTAAGTGTCTGATCCCATAGGAAATAACATAAAAGGATTCAATTACAGAAAATATACTCTATCACAGTTACCATATGTTGTTTACTGGAGTCAGAGTTAAATGATCAAGGAAACTCTTGAGTATGTCTAAACATGTGGGTAAGATTTATAGTGCTGCAGTGCATATTTATTCAAGGTCTCTGTGATACATTACGTATTTAGCCAGATTATGATTGTCTTCAGTGTATGGCTACTGGATCAGAAAACCTGCTACATGATTCATCCCCTTATCTGGTTAATATTGAGAGCATGGTGTTCAGTACTCAAATAGCAGTAAGGGGATGGTAAGAGAGGAAGCAAAGCCTGAAAAATTAGGTGCTGTCATTGGATGAAAAGGTGATAAGATGAGATGAAGGAGAGCACTTGAACTAAAAAGTTCAACATGCCTTCTTGGTATGGATTGAGTGAAGATATGTAATTTCCTGAGATATTAATAGGTAAAAATATGTGTTTCTCCAACTACTGAACCTATTACTAAACTTGGTTTTTAAGAAAGCTTTAAGATAAGGAAATATCTATTAAAAATTAAAGATTATCTGTCTAAGCTTCACACCGAATCTCTCTCTGTCCTTACAGAGAGCTGAACTAATCATGTGCTGATTTTAACAAACCATACAGATTCGGATATACCAAGTGGAGGTCATCTAACCCAACAGATGTCTCCAAAGGATACATCTATGTTCATGCTAATCCTCTAGATCATCAGTAGTGAAAAAAGGAGGTTTTATTGCTTCTAAGGCAATATTGATTTCACCTAAGATTGATATTTAAAATAGGTCAGTTGAATTGTACCCTGAAATTACTTATTTTTCTTCCTTGATTCAAAAGGGAACAATTACCTCAGGTTTGTCCACTGCAGATGTCTATATTATGGACATCTAAAGTTTGATTAAATGACTCACATAACTTGTTATCACTAAACCTCAAAAAAATCTACCTTAATAACCCTTCTTATCTGAGTCATTTTCTTCAGATGCTTTTTAGCCATATGTAAGGATACTTATATACCATGCAAGCAGAATACATAAATTTTGAAAGTGTAAAACAAGTCTCTCTGTTAGCTAGCTCACACAAAAGATAACTAGAATGAAAGGAGTGGTTAATATAAGTAGTATTGAGGCCATGTTACTGAGAACACAGCTGCATTGGGCAGGGCACATCTCCAGGATGAAGGACCACCGCCTCCCTAAGGTCCTGCTTTATGGTGAACTTGCCACCGGCTGCCGCAAGAGAGGAGCCCCGAAGAGAAGATACAAGGACTCCCTGAAACAACATCTCAGCCTTGGCCATATTGATCATCATAACTGGTCTACTCTGGCCTCCAATCGGGAGGCCTGGAGACACATCATCTATAACGTTGCTGATGCTTTTGAGAAAGCACGCAGGATCACTCTTGAGGAGAAAAGGCAACGCAGAAAGAATCGTGCCTTGCAGAATACACCATCTAAGGAGTCTTTCTGCTGTGCCTTTTGCAACCGGACATGCCTGTCTCGTATTGGCCTTTTTAGCCACCAAAGCGCTTGCAACAAACGTTGGGTAGAGTCCTTCCCAAATCTTTGTTCGCGAAGCCTAGCCATGATTATGCTTCCTGTCCCAAAAAACTATCATAAAGGTCTTTGATGGTTATTTAAGGTTCAGTCAGGAAGAAAAGAGTCATCCCCTGCTGCTCTCTGAAACAGATCCTTAAGTTGCTGAGTTGCCATTTGTTATCTAATTCCCCAGGTTTCTTTTTTCTTTATAATTTGGGACCTTTCCATGGTGATGTTTTCCTCTTCAGTCCTTGAAAAACTAATGATCTCTGCTCCAATGCCGTCTCCCTTTACCTGTGTTTACTTTTTTCCCTTGTGTGATGCCCCTGTATAAACTTTCTGATAAGTCTTTCTCTACAGCTTAACAAGTTCTTCAGAGGTGTAAAGTGAGGATACTCAGTGAGCCATGTCTAAGCTTGGACCCCTTGACCATTGACAATAATATCCATAGAGTGGGATTGGACACATGGGAGACAGGATACAGGATGCTATTTGTAGAAAAATATGAATTGTTCATCGACATTTGAAGGCACCATTCACCCGCACACCCACAAAAATATCAAATGGTGGTTAATAACTGTCATTATAACTGTTGTAATTGTACCTGTATGAATAAGTTATAAGAACCACAGATTAGTTCTAAAGAAGGGTAGGAGTCATATCTGTGGGACTGCTAACAGTTTGAGCTACTACTCAGTTTAAGGGCAGTGACAACTAAAGTGTCAGTGTAAAGTATACTTGCATCTTACACTAAAACATTTACGGACTGTTTTGTGAAAAATAAAATTGCTATCATAATTCACATTTTACTGGCACATGCAATTATAAAAATTAGTATAGTGAAGTTATCATTTTTTATTATCAGATGTGCACATGCCTAGTGGTGGTTACTCATAAATTACTATTAGTTAAAATGGGAATGACATTAACAGAATGATTTAAAGGAATTTGGTTATTGTCATGATCAGAACTTTAAAGTTTACTCATTAAAACCTTTGGAATGGTGAATAAAATACCTGATAATAAAATATTCAAGGATCGTTTTAAATTTAAAACAAAACTAAAGTAATGAGTAGAGATCACAAGCTTTTTCAGGATATCCTCTGCATCAGAGAGTAAATTCAAATTAGACTAACCCAGACTGCTTTCCCTGTTTGGGTTTTGTGACTGATCTCAGTCTCCTGTGATCTGAGCTTTAAGAAACTATGATAATGAGGTCATATTGGGATCTTCTGGGTATTTTGCTAATATCAAACTGAGTTTTGGCATACATTCTCTTTTTTCTTTCTTTAAGTATAGTGTTGAACTGTGAATTTTAACAAGGCAGAGTATTAAATCAGAATTATTAAGGTGTTACATTTCTGCATTCATTGATTTAATATATGTTCGGTTTTCATCTATAGATAATATAGAGAGGCAAAAGCAAAAGATGAGGAAAGAGAGGGACAGGAATATTTTGACTCTCAGCTTAAAACATTAAAAAACATTGCTGGGGTAGTGTCCTTTGGCCTTTCTCTGTACCATGCAGTGCACATGTCTATATGTATCACTTGATTTTGGCCACCTAAGAGTCACATAGGTTTTGCTGATTATATGTGTGGGTAATGAAGATAGATGAACTTAGATTTTTATGGGATTAATTTTATCAAACTTTAGGCATTTGTAATTCTGATGTCAGTATATGGGTTACTGACATCCTCGGGTTTCCATTACAGTCAAGTTTGTTCTAGTTGGAAGTCAATGGAGTTAATGACAAACTTTAGATCAACACCTACTCCCAGCACTTCTATTAACACTGGTGCAAAATGCCAGTATTTTACCTAAAATTATTTTGTTCAAACACCCGTCTTTGACAGATTATTGCCAATTCAGAATTAAATTTAAATTTCTATGGAATTTTTCATAGAGACGTAAAAGTGATAATGGCTGTTTCCTTGTGATTAGTTTACTTGGCATTTTGGCTGCTTCTAGGTAACAACATGTAGTGCTGTAGCTGTCTTTTTCCTCTTCATGGAGATATGTGGATTAAGAACTGGCTAATTCCCCTTCCCTTAGCAGGATCACTCTCTGACTCCAGGAACCCTCATATTTTGGAGATGCAATTGCTAAGGCATTGAGAACACTCCTTTTCTCAAGAGGGTTCAAACTGCTAGACTCTTCAATATCAATAAGTAGTTTTCCTGTATGACCTTATGTGGTGGGTTACCTTGGCTGCCAACTAAGCACCCACAACCTGCTTGCTCACTTACCCCTGTAGCAGGCGGGAAAGCAAACGTGAGAAAAACTCGTAGGTCAAGACAAAGACATCTTTATAAGTAAAGGAGGAATAAAACCCAACCAAACCCAAATGATGCAAAGGATCACCTCCCACCACCAGACCAATTCCCAGATGGTCCCTGAGCAATGGCTGCTTTGAAAAAATTCTCCTTCACCCACTCCACCTATCACCCCTCCCCCGCTGCTGCTTTTATTATACTTTATGTGATATGGTATGGATTATCTCTTTGGTCAGTTTGGATCACCAGTCCCAGCTATGTTCCCTGTCAACCTCTCTCCTCCCTCCAGACGACTTAGTAGGCAGAGGGAGAAACACAGAAAACCTTTACTCAGCAAAAGCTGAAACACTGGTGTGCTATCAACAGACTTAGTCACTGACCTAAAACACAGCACCAAGCCGGGCTGACCAGTATACCTTAAATGAAACTATAAATGAAAGCACTGTCAGTGATTCAGGTATGGAAGCAGATGCATTAAGCGTCATGGTTGGCAGACTTAACAAAAGACCTATGGGAGACATATGGCCTTTGAGTGACAGACCTTCCAGGTACACAATGGCATAGGACATCTAGGTACCTAAAGTTGAATTCCATCCATTACTGTTATGACACCAAAACAGCTAATTTAGAAGGGTTTGTCATTAAGTAGAGAAGGTTTTTCCTTAAGCATTAGGAATGCATTAAACTCTAACAGGCAATGTTCCAACAGACTTTCTCACTTCAGTGCTGCATTATGCAGAACTTAGAAAACTCAGATTTGTAAGTAGTAATGAGTTGCAACTACAGTGAGTTATCACATCATTTAGAAAACACATGTATATTAGGACAAGTGACAAAAGCAAGGAAATTTATAAGATTTCATCTTTTTGGATCCCGAGCCTTACCAGCACCAGACTCATTATAGTAGAGAAAACAGATTGACCTTTGGCTGAATCTGACTAAATTGTTAAAAATCTGAAAGCCAAGATCAGTTCATTCTATATAGGATGTAGTTATGGTCAAACCATTAAAAGAAGGAAATCTCAAGGTACCACAGGGGTCAGTAAAAGGACAACATTTATGGAACAGTTTCTTTAAAAAAGTCTTTTCAGTACATGCAAATAGAAAAGAAAAAACTGTGATACTATCTCAAATAGATTCTATTGCAAGTTTCAGAGATGACACTGAAAATAATAGAGAGAAAACTGGTGGGTAGCTTTGCAATACAAGAAAGCAAAAATAGTTTATTATTCAGAGCTGACATGATAGTCTTTTCTTAGTTTTATTTATATCTAGCAAGACAATTTTGGTGCTTCTTTGATTTTGCAATGGGAAATGCAACTAGGTCACAGGATATAAAATTTCACTTACTCCTATCTTAGACAAGTAACTTGCATTTGTTGGAAGTACATCTTCCAGAGAGACATCCTATTTTGACCTGAAGACATCAAGGTATGAAAATTGTGCTTGTTTCTCTTCGTGCTGTATTTTAACTAGTAACTGTTCTGAGTGTTCTTTGAATTTATCTGACTTTGTTTTTTTCTGGTTATTGTTATGTTTTTGCCTGCTAGATAGAAAACTCTTGTAGTACATGGCTACTCTTTCTTGTGAAAGTGTTTATGCACTTAAGTTACTCATTTTGGTTGTTTTATTGTAAGATAAATTCTCTTTTCTTCTAATAATAATTACTTTTTTTATTTTATTTTTTAAGAATGCACAGCTCTATGCATGACTCTACTAGTAGTGTCACACATGTTTAATCCAAATGTGACCTTTCTACCTCCTTTACCCCTCTGTGAATGATACTACTTCTTTTTGCAAAAACACCATGCTGGTGAATCATTGGTCTGTTTTCAACTTTTTTCCCCCCAAATTATTTCTGGACTCTGTTATGAATGATGCAGTTTTCATTCTGTAGGTCTGGCATTCATTCCTGGTCCAAAATTCTAATTTACCTTTTGGCCATATCAAAAAGAATTTTTTGGCATTATCCGGCATACTGCTGTGCCTAACTACACTATGTTAAAAATATTAATAATTCTGTGTCCTCTCCAAGCTCTTGCCTACCCCAAGACTACTTATGGAACAGAGGGCAGGATGTGTAGAGTATGAAACAGAGAAAGCCTTGACGCCATGCACTGTTCAGCAACAGTTAAAATGTTGGCTTGTTATCAACACTGCTTCAGTTACAAATGCAAAGCATAGCATCATATCAGCTGCTATGAAGAAAATTAACCCCACCTCAAGAAAACCCAGTACAACCAGTTACTCTCAAAATTTCTACAAAACCAGACCAATAATGAGGCATTAACTTTTAATTTGGATATCCCCATAGTCTGTCAGTAGTAGATTTTGCTCCACCAAAATTTTTGCTTGATTATAGAACAGATGTCTTTTACATAGCTACCTTCTTTTTCAGAAACAAATGTATTTTATAGCTATCTTACAAGAAAGAAAAAGCTTGAAAGCTGGAAATCATAGTCACTGTGATCTACTGTGACATAAAGATTTTATGTAGTGTTATATTATAGCTCAGCAAGAATAAGAGAGTGAGATGCACTATAATTGAAGCAGTTGTCTTTGACTTCAAAATACCATTACTGAAATCCCAGGCAGTGGACCTTCTCCTACCATGTAAATTTTTTTCAGCCTCATAGGTAACAAAAGAAAAGTTCTGTGATATTTCGAGTTTTTTTAAATACTCTTTTCTTTTTTTTTTTTTTTAATACAAGAGGATAAATTGCCTGGATCTACCCCAGTCTTTGTTGCCACAGTGAACAGTGCAGCTACTTGTAGGCTATAATTATCACACTGTATTACCATAAGGTGAACATGGATTGAGGGAAAAGATAATTTTAGTTGTTGAGGATTTGGAAGCTTTCAGCGTAAGAGAAAAAAACATTTCAGACTGCAAGAGGAGAAACGTGAAATACTTTAAATGAAAAAAAGTGACAGAGGAATATGATTTCATATTTACAGCACTGGTTGGTTTCTCACTATTCGCATTTTTATTCAATGAGTTCTCTTAGTGATCTTCACAGTTATGTGTCTTCTAGGTCACACACAAAGCAGAGATAGACACTTTGAGTGGTGTTTTATTTAAATTTAAAAGCTCTCTAATTACATCATTAGGAAGCAGAGGAGTGTTTAATCTTAACCTATCCATTTTAGTAGTCTGTATGTAAGGCCCCCTTATGACAGCATCTGAGTATCTCATTATCTTTATTGTAATCATTCTCACAATATTTTAAGGAGATAGAACTGAGGCAAAAGGAGCTAAAGGCCAAAGTCATAAAGAATTGTGTGTTATATTCTTAAAGATAGCTCACTTTTCTCTCTGTAGGAATTAAATCTGCATTTCTTAATTCTCGAAAATACACTTGAATGAACAGTCTATAGCTTATACATGAAAAAGCTGTGGAAGTATGTTTGTTTCTCATGTGGAAGAGAAAAGATACGTGGATCTCCTGAATTCATAGGTAGACATAGGAGTTATAGTTTTTATCTAGGTTAGGATAATATAGCCTTTTGATCTATGTTTTGGGGACTGTTCCTATGCTTCACAGTAAGACACAACTGTATGCAGTTTCCTCCCCTCTGCTCACTGTCCTAACTCTTTTCAAGAGCAAAATATTTAAATTTTGAATTAATTGAAAGCAAAATAATACTGGAGATTACATGCTTGAGAGATTCCAAAAGCAACGTAGAAAGAAATACATCTTTTTCAAGATGCTGAGAAATTACCTGGTTTCTAGTAGAGGATACTTTCTGCATCTTGAGAAAAGTGGATAACTGAGAAACGAGAGACTTTTAAGGATCTTGAACTAAGTTATTACGTATATTGTTTAAAGACAGCCATTAGCAGCCTAGTGCATGCTTTCAGAGGGGAAATTAAATAATAGTGAATATTATAGAATCATAGAATGGTTTGGATTGGAAGGGACCTTAAAGATCACCCAGTTCCAACCATCCTACCGTGGGCAGGGTCACCTTCCACTAGATCAGGTTGCCCAGAGCTCCATCCTGACCTTGAACACTTCCAGAGATGAGGCAGCCAAATCTTTGGGCAAGATGTTTCAGTGCTTCACCACCCTTACAGTAAAGAATTTCTTCCTAACATCTGATCTAAACCTGCTCTCTTACAGCTTCTTTCCTAAATTTTGGAAATGTAATCAATTCAATAGTCATAACTATTCAAAATTCTTTTAGAAAACTGCATTTTTGTTTATTTCCCAAGTATTATTTAGAAGCAATTGCAAGTTTATTGGGAGGAAAGTATCTTAATGAACATTATATGCAAGATACTATTTAAAAGAAAAATGTTTTTCTTACTTTTATGTCAAGTAGAATGCTGGAAAAGACATAGAAATCACTCCTGGAGAAATTCAAGCTCAGCCATTCCCTTGCTTTTCATACCTTGAAGAACTTAATGGAAAATCAGATCTGAGAGTTCTAGTTCCATGCTTAGGTTTATTAAAATCAGTAATAATTATGTAAAAATGATAGCTAAAGCAACATTTAGCTGAATATAAATATGTTAATTAGTTAGTTATTATGAACAGCTAACACTGAAAACACCTGTAAATGTTCTAAGTACAACTCATAAGAACTGGATTATATGACATACTCCCTCTGTATCTGCCCAACTGGGTACCTATTACATGAGAAAATGATTCTCCAAGAATTTTTGAAACAAAATGCCTTCTCACTCAGAGATGTTTTAGTGGGACAGAAATTTCTAAATAGAAATTAGAAGTGAGAGAACATTAATTATTTTCTGAACAGAAATTAAAAAAGACAGGACTGACAAAGTGTTGATGAAATCCATACAGGCTTTAGTAAATTTTTGTTCATGAGTACAGTCTTCTGCTGTGAATAAACACTGGGTTTAGCCTCAAGTTACATTTAATCAATACAAACTCATAAGCACCATATTCATTACAAAAATTTCAAGTAGTCATGCAGGTTTTAGTAGAGTTAATTTTTCCTGATAAAGCCTGGAGAAAGAATGCACAGAAGAAAACAGAAAACTTATTCACAGAATTACATGAAGCTTATGTAATTTTTCCACCTTATGAAAACTGAGTCTGGAGGGCTAATTCTTCAACTTTACTTTTACTTGAAACAATTTCTGGAGTCTCGTCTACATGATGTTAACACAATGATTAAGCAAGCACCTGGCTGGAAATTATTTCTTCATTCTGAAACAGTTGTTTTGAATTAAAAAATATTTAAACTGTTAATTACTAGGATCACTTTCCTTACATCCTCCATGTTAATGGCAAAATAGATAGTGTAATTATTTTAGAAATGGACTGTATAATAAATCAAAGGTAGCTATTGAGGAATAGTTGTTTAAATGCATGTAGATGCCTTCTCCAATTGTGCCATCTCTTTCAAAGTTTGCAGAGGAATGCTATGTTTGGAAAATCCCCTGGATAGAAGGGGATCTGCCTGGCTTAGATGGTTGACACCAAAATTTCAAGTGCTTAGGACTTGGGTAACAACAGGTTAAGTGCTTCTCAAGGTAAAAATCCTATATGCTTATGAGCATAGGAAACGATGGGAAATCCATTCACTTAGAATTCAGTCTGCCTGTAACTGCTCTCTAGTTACACAGTGGAATCATCCCAGGGTACTGTAACCAGCAGGTCATTAGACATCTTCACTGAAAGCCACTTTGTAGCCCAAAATGCAAGAACTGTGGTGACAGCGGAGCCATCAAGAAAGTATCCTAGTGGCAAGGACACCTACCTAGATATACCTCATGTTTTCTGGAACAGGTACGCATTTCCCATCAGAACAGTATTAATAAAGAAAAAAAGGTCTTTTAAGCATACAGAGTAGAAGTGAACACATTCCCAAGTTCTCCCCTTCCCTGCCTGCTGACTGTGTTCAACTTAATTAGAAGCTAGGATTCCCTCCTGGGATGTAGGACCATGTTCTGTGGGCCAGAGGTCTTCTGTTGGTCAGTAGATTGAAACTGTCTTTACAAAAGAGGGGAGCCAGTAATTCGTACCCAGATTTGTGAGATCAATGTATTCTACTATTTGCCCGATTGTCTATCCTTCTTAGCTCCCTTATGTTGTGGGTGTGTTGGATGACCGAATCTTTCACTGAAAGGATGATTGTACATTATATCACATCAACAACTTCATATATATATATCTCCAGTGAAACTTATATGGTGAAAAGCATAGATAGAATCCTGAGCTGTTATAAACAAAAGACTAAATGAACCTGAGTTTGTTTTCTTTGATAAAATAAAAAAGAACAAAATCAAACTCAAAGAGGAAAAAAGAATGAAAGAAGAAAAAAAAACAAACACCAAAGGCAACCCCCCAAAACCCCAAACAAAGCAACAAAAAAAAACAAAACCAAAAAAAACCAACAAAAAAAACCCAACAACCAAACCACCACTGTATGTTCCTTTTAATATGTAGATTACATCTGAAAAAGCATTATAATACTGCATAGTGTAGTTCTCTTTTCTAGTACTCTTATGTATTGAGGTGATATTAGCAGCATATTGACAAGTGAACTTAGTGGGTGGGCTATTATAAGAAGTTAAGTATTTCTACTCTAAAGCATTCAGATTTGATTTCAATTGTAGGAAATCCTTAAGGTAACCTACCAGGAGATTTTCAAGAGCAGTTAAGAATGTTTTAAGGCTGATTGAGTTGAAGAGTAAACTTTTCGCTGTTCTTAATGGAAGCACAGATAAGCCAACACAGACTCTGTACAATCCCAACCTGAATTAATAGGCTTCTTTTGAGCTAATCTTAAACTGAAAGTGAAAATAAATTCACTGTTCAGAACCAGAAGTGGAGAATACATTTTTTTTTCTTTTTTTTTTTCCATTTGTGAAACCAGTGGTTTTCTTCTGCCACTTGCCAACTCACAGTCTTCTTTTTCGCTTTACCACCCTCAGCTCTCTTGTGATTTTCACCAAGTGTACGAACACTTGAAAATTTTCTCTCCAACTAAGAGAGTCTGACAAAATCTTATTTTCTCTGTTATAAAAGTGGGGGTGCAGTTTATCACACACCTGTCTGAAGGCTAAACATAAAAAGAGGAGGAAATAATTTGATGAATATCTATTTAGTGTTAGCTCTGGCACAGTGAATTTGGATTTTATTTCCATACAGAACCCAGAAGATTAGTTTTGTCCTTTATGGATATATGCAATTGCCTAACAAAATACATAAAATATATTTTAACTGCTTGTCTTCTAAATAACACCAGTGGAATGAAATACCTTTTTAAACCTCTTGGCTATGTTGACACATAAACTCTCCCTGTTGCAATTTTGTAACTTGAAACATCCTTTCTGTGTCCTAGTGTTTATCTATCCTATCCATGCCAGGCTAATTGTTTTTCTTCTTTTCACTCTATTTTTAATTCCTATGAAAGGATTTGTGCACTAAATAAAGGTAGCCATTTGGAGGTCACTTGTAACTGATTTAGTAAGGAAATTATTGAACCATTCAGTTAATATTTTATGCAAAAATATACACATTACATAGCCACAAAACAAAATAGATTTGTTTCTTTGCTTATGAGCCGTATTGTGCCTCTGAAAAGAAAGATTATCCGTCACTCTAATTTTGTCACAATTATTTTTCTTCCTTAAAAGGTTTTAACTTCCAGTGCTCAATTAGCCCTGTTCTTTGCTGTTCACACTGTACCTGTGTGCCACTCTCGGCATCCATGAAGTAGATTGCTGAGAGCAAATCTTCTTGACACAGAGATGTTGATTTTAACTTGTGGAACAAAGGAAAGGAGAAAAAATAAAATTGAAAATTAAGGTGGAGAACTAAAACTCCTCTTACTCTATTCACTAATATTATCTTTACCGTACAAAAAATATTAAAGGCACTGTCCACAAAAGATAATAATCTGCATTGAAAAGTCTTGTGACAGTATTGGCAGAATACTGATAAATAACTAACATTGCTCAAACTCTGAAAAAAAGGCACTTCAATCTGCCATTTACATAATGGTTTTAAAGATTTAAATTGGTTTTAAAGATCCAAATGTCTAGATCTACTATAAAAAGAAAAAAAAGGGGATGAATTTGTAGAAGAGAATATGAGGAGCAATTAGCACAGAAATACCTTTTCCTGAATATTGTGTTATAAGACATTATTATATTCATGTGGTTTCAGAGAGTGTAGCTTCCTTTCACTTGATATGCTTAGGCATCACAAAAGAGCAAGGCCTTAATTTTTTTTAAAACTTATCCCTTTACTAGCAATCAAGCCTTTACTAGGCTTGTTGGAATACAATCAAGAAAAAGAAAAATTAATACAATCCCATGCCAATTCCATTGTGCAAGAAATGTTTTTTATCACAGACTTCTTGGGTGACAAAAACATAAATTAGAAATATGTACTGGTGGAACGTAAGCTACCCCTTACTACTGTGTATTTTCTGTCATGACTCAGCAGATCAACATCTGTCCACAGTGTTCGTAAACCTATTTCTAGTTCGCTGGTGCCAGAAGGTTGTGCTTGAGAAATACCCTCAATGGTGGGTCTGCATGAGCACATCAATACACAGGTGATTGGCAAAGTTGCCATGGCATAGCTTTTACCCATAAAAGCTTTGAATCATACTTTGCCTGCAATTAGGCACTGCCTGAACTTATTTAAGTAGTGCTCATCTTCAGTGTAACCATGACACTTACATGAAAGACACTAAAAGAAAAGCCAGATGATATGTTTACTAAAGCAAAAGTCAGATATTTCAGCTGACAAACTAGAAAATAACACTCTTTTCTGCAAAGTCGATGCATGTAGTCACGGTACTCTTCCTGGTCCTGAAAAATAAAAAGTCAAAATTTAGAACTAATATGAATCTTTAAGAAGAAACAAACACTAGAAAATAAACCTTGCAGCTAATTCGTCATCCCTAGTGGTATTTAAAATGTTTGTAGATGTGGCACTTAGAGACATGGTTTAGTGGTGGATTTGGTCATGTTAGGTTAACAATTGGACTCAGTGATCTTAAGATCTTTTCCAACCTAAATAATTCTATGATTCTAAAAGTCCAGCTATCCATATGTCTCACTCTTAAAAGGAAAATAGGTGATATGAAAAGTTTAAAATAAAGTCTCTAGCATCCTATTAGTATCTGTATTCTTTTGTCTTGATACCCTAAAACATCTCAGGAGGTTTTATTTAAAGTATTGTTTTTCCTAAGGAATTCTTTGATGTTGTTTAGTTCCCTTGCATCTATAATCTGTTTCTAACCTCTTTGACTTTGAATCTATCTTCTTTCTCCTTTTTCAAGAAAAGATGAAGGTGCCTTTTTTCCATCTGTAGGTTTCGCATTTTCTAACACGTGTTTGTAACACACATTATGTGCACAAGATCCAGTGTTCTGGTTTAGCTTGGATAGAGTTGTTTTTCTTCTTAGTAGGTGGTACAGTGTCTTTTTTTGATTGAGTATTAGAATAATGTTGATAACAAACTTTTCAGGGTATTATGCTCTGCCAGTGAGGAGATACACAAAAAGTTGGGAAGGACATGATCAGGACAGGTGACCCAAACTGGTCAAAGGGATATTCCATACCACAGAACATATAAATGGGGGGAAAGTTGTCCAGGAGTCCCTGATCACAGTTTGGGGATGGGCTGGGCATCAGTTAGCCATGGTGAGCAATTGTATTGTCCATCACTTGTTTTTTCTTGGGTTTTATTTCTCTCTCTCTCTCTTTTTCATTAGATTCACTCATAAAATTTGTTTGTTCATACAATAATTATTTTTGGTATTATCATTAGTATTATTAGTGTTTCAATTCTTAAACTGTTCTTATCTCAACTCAGGGGTTTTACGTTTTCTTTTTTTTTCTGGTTCTCCTCCCCATCCCACCAGGGTAGAGAGGGAGTGAGCAAGGGGATGTGTGGTGTTTAGTCACCAGCTGGGGTTAAACCACAACATCCTGTTTACCAAGTATTGCTGCCTTTTGCTGTTAAATACAATTTGCATATCTTGTGGATATAAATACATTCAATTATGTGACCTTTCACTTTTCCTGCTGTGAATATATGAGTTTACAAAACTTTTTTAAAATAGTTTTTTAATTACATAACCTAGTTACAAGACCCTGGTAAACTGTATTTTGGTAAGTAGAATCCCTGTCATATGGGATATGTCAAAATTTGCCAGCACTAAAGATGAGATTGAATTTGACTTTTCAGCTTTTCAAATATCAGTCTCATAATATCATTACTGGTTTCTTCAAAACTTTACATTACAGATACTCTGGATTTAATGTGCTTAAAGTCATAACATTTTCCAATGTTTCTAATTTCCTACCAGTAAAATTATGTCTGTAATCTGTTAAAACTCAAGTCAGTGTGTCATATCTGTCAAATATTGTTTCTTTTCTTACAATTCTGTATGTACTTTCTTTCTGGATTTTGTATTTCATAAGAATAAAACTGTTATTGCTTATAGACCTACAATTTCTTCATGCATTGTCACAAGATCATTTGCTAGAAAAGCATGTTTCCTTCTTTTCCCCCCTGTTCTAAATTCAATTGGAGGAAAAGAGTTGCAGTACTAGCTTATCTTTTTTTGGTTTTAGTCTTAATATTTGTCACATACTAATGGCTTTTTCCTGTCCAATGCATTAGAAAAAGACATCACTTGCAACACGTTCACCTAGTTATGAAGTGATAATTGTGTAGTGTGCAAACTAACAAATACCCTTTTGCAAATTTTTCTTATGCCTTCTGTGTTGACAGAACACTTCTGTCAGAGGCTGAACATGCTTTTGAATCCATTTTGCAAGCCCAGCATTGGGTTTCAGTGCTTTTACATCACACCATGGAAAACTTCAGGCAGGTTATCTGCTACCACTCTAAATTTTCCAGAATTATACTCAAGTTTGTAAATCATACATCTAGAGCAATCTCCTTAGTCTCTCTGCTAAATTCTTTTCTATCATTGTCACTTGCAACTAAGGATATCTTTGCATGGTGAATCCCTGACAATCTGAGTCACATTCACAGAAAGAAAACATTTGGCAAGTATGCATTAGAGAAAATTTCATCTTTGTGCATACTGATGGTAAGTTTAAATTAAGGTTTAGAGAGAGAAAGACAGTGTAAAGTAGAGGTCCTCTTTATTTAGAGTGGCCTCAAGATCTTCTTTGCAAGCATCAATTAGAAACATCCATTATCTGATGCCTAAAAGGTGGATGTCAGTCTTCTTTATCTGAGAGATTTCTAGATATACTCTCTATTTCTTATCTTTTTGTGCCATACTAGACTATATCCTCAGGTGGAAGATTATGAGAAATGTGAGCCAGGGTTTACAATTAAATTTACTAAGCCCTCATAATTGAATCCTTATCATAACAAAAAAAAAACGATAGGTACTAGCACCCAGAAAGAAAACAAAGATGTGAATCTGTGCTGGAACTTATAAACACACTTTGAATTCACCATCATTTTTATATTTGGTAAAGTGATCTTCAGAAATTTCCATTGCTCCATGGATTTGATTCTGAAAACCAGAATACACGTATTTGAGTGTTATGGCACACACCCAGACACGGGAGATTTAAAGCGCTACTTGGCCTCAGCATAAATTGCTAATATTTTAGCTGAGTACTTTAGCTGAGGCTGAATGTTTATTTCAGTCAGCTAACATCAGCTCATGCAAATAAGCAATTTTGAAGTACAACTAAAATGCCCCAGAAAGCATAACACTTCCATGTGACCATCTAAAATGTCCAGTTACCTGAGTCAGTCAGATGATGTAAAGTCTGCCTGCTTATAGAACATATTGAACTCCACCCTTATACTGGGTCATATTCATACTGAGGTAGGCTTACAGAATGCTAAGTGTTAACAGCAGTGCTACTTACAGATTTAATGCTGTGGTATATTATAATCACATGAATATGAAACATCAAATTATGCATTTCATTTTTGACAAGGATCTTATACATCTGTGAAATCCACTGATAATTTTCTTTTTTTTTTATAAAATTTTTATAAAATTTTTATAAAATTGTCTTTTATAGCAATTGGATAATGCTCAAAGAAAAAATATGATTCCAAATCAGAGAAGTTTTCATTGGTTTAACATTTGCTTTCCTATCCTTCCTATACCCCAAAAAACATAAGACAAACAGCAAAACATAACTGCTTCTTTAGAAGTGGCTGATAGACCAGTTCAGGAAAGCTCAACAGCCTGAAAAAATGGACTGATAGGGAAATCATGGAGTTCAACAAAAGGAATTTTGGAGTCCAACATCTGAAGAGTAATAGTCCCATGCACCAGTACAGGCTGAGGAAGCCTGGCTGGAAAGAAGCTCTGCAGGAAAGGACCAGGGATTTTGGTGGACAACAAGTCGACCACAAGTCAGCATTGTGCCCCTGTGACAAAGATTGCCACCTACCTGTTAGGCTGCATCAGGGTGACAGCAGCTTGAGGAAGATGATCCTTCCCTTCTGCTCAGTACTGGTGAGAAACATCTGGGGTGGTGTGGACAGCCTGGGCTCTGAGTGCATAAGACACATGGACACATTGGAGCAAGTCCAGTGAAGGGCCATGGTCTCCGAGGGACTGGAACATCTGTCATACGGGGAAGAGATTGAGAGAACTGAAGGAGATAAGGCTCCATATATATAAAACCTAGATGGGAGACTAAAATTGAAGAGCTAGAGTCAGTAGTGTCCAGTGAAAGAACAACAGCTATTAGACACAAACTGAAATAAAAGAAATTCTACTTTTTTAGCTTGACTGTTATCAAATCCTGGAATAAGTTGCCCAAAGTTGTGGAGTGTTTGTTTTTGGAGATGTTCAAGACCAGCTCAATAGAGTACTGAAAAAACTACTCTAGCTGACTCTGTTTTGAGGAAAGATTTTGGACTGCATTATCTCCAGAGGTCCTTGCCCCCATCACCATCCCGTGATTCTTTGATTTTATAGTTCTTCAATTTGTTACCTCACTAATGTTTTACTGCAGTTTTACTGCATTATTCCAGTCAATTCCCTCTTGCTATACTTATTTTTCTAATAATTTCTGTTCTTGAATGATTCACCAAATAAGTTTATTCTGCTCCCAGAACAGGTGAGTGTTAAGTCTTAAAAAGAGATTTGCAGTATAAGTCTGTGAGTGGGAGTTATTGATGATGAGTTACGAATCCACTTTTACTTTTTTGTTTTCCTAATTCACTTCTTAGAAACAATTGTATTTTATTATTAATAACAGAGGAAGTGAACTCCACTGACATTAATTATCTTCCCCAAATAAGTGAATATTCATACTTTTTTAACAACATTTTCCAGGACCATCACACCCAAAACTTTTTCATAAATGGAAGGTCTTTATTTTGTATGAAATCAGTCTCTATCAGTGGGGGAAAGAATGAGTCAACAAATGTTTTAGTACTTCATCCAGTTGTGATATGTAAAAAGGAGTCTAAGTGCACATTCAAAACAATAAAAGGAAAAAAACACTAAACTGGATAACTTGCCCTAAGTATCTTGTATGTCTCATTGTCTTTCAAGAGACACTGTGAAGACTGCTATTAAGTTATACTGCCTTTTGTTAGGAAACATTATTGTTTCCAGGGAAGATATGGACTCTCCAGGAAGGACATCAGAAATTATTGCAGGAACTCTACAATTTATTTCTTTTCCTTTTTTTTCCCCTTTCTTCCACAGGAAGAGAGGCTGTGGAGTAAAGATAAATTAAATGTTCCTTTGAATCCATAAAAGAGACTTGGTGGCATTTTCTCTTTTAACCTTCCTGATCTCCTGTATGATGATCTGTGTGAAGCTGATGAAAGGAGTATTTCTTAAATTTGCTTTAATAATCACTACTTAAAATGAGCTCATCACAACAATTTTGCAAATATAGATCTGTTCCTATATTCAAATTTAAAGATAAAAGGTTATTGCATTAATCCTGTCTAAGACTTTGTAGGAAAATAAATCTAGTGAACTCATTCAAGACACTATGCTCCATAACATCTGCATTAAATATATGAATTAAATATGTGATACCAATGGCATTATAAGACTAAGATGAATATGTAAGCAGAAACAGCCATGGTTGTTTAAAGTTTTGCACAGTCTAAATTGCAAGGTCATTTCCATCCATGAAGACTTCATCTTTTTTCAGTTTCTGGCTATAAATCTATTAAAAATTAACTCGGATATTTTTTATCTTTCCCATGTTAAAAGCAACTCTCTTTCTTTTCACAAAAGGAAAGAGAATATGATACTTATCTAAAATGTCAAAGTGATTTATATAGTAAGTTTTGTGAGTTATATAGTAAGTTTTGTAAGTTACAAGTGTCATTCCTAAACATACAGCTTTCATATAATGCTCGTATTTCCTAAAAGATAAGTGAATCACTTGAGAAAAGCAATTTGCATATTTTTGAAGAAATATTTCATAATATACCATCTGAAAAGCACAGTACATTTAATATATTGGTGATCCTGAATCAAAGAGATTAAGCTTAGTTTATAGTGAAAATCTTCATATGTTTACCTAGAAATAATTTATACCTATGATTGAGAAAATTTGAATTTTATTTTCAAGGCAGACAGAGGGATGCAGTCCTCTTCCATTATTCATCCAAAAATGTATAGGAATTCTACGTATACATATTAAGCCTTAGAAGAGACTAATTTAACTGGAAGCCATAGCTATACATATTCAACAGGTATCAAAATGGTGAAGAGACTCACAAAAACTGAACAATAAGTCTATGCAAAACCAGGAAATCAGCCTCCAGAATGAGTTCAAAACCTGTTTCAAATATATCTTAGAAGGAATTTAAAATTTGATCTTTTTTTGTGAACAATTGTCTCACATGTATTCTTATTTTAAGTTACCTAAAAATTCTTACATTTGTTAGATGAAAGGATTACGTAGTGAGATCATTTTTGCTTTACTTTCCATCTGATCTAAAAAAACAATATAATACATTCGGGTCAAACTTCTCTATAAATCTGTATGATTTATCATAGCTCTTGCACTTTGCTCTCTATGTATATTGAGAATTCTTCTCTTAGTTAAATTAACTAAAATTTCAGAAGTACCCAGATGTTCAAAGGTATAATCTTCTACTCATTTAATAAATTCTACCTTATTCTTGTTAACTATAACCACGGTCTTATAAGAAAATGAAGATTCTAATAAACAAAGATTTATTTTTTTAATTTTAAAATTGAAACACAATTAAAGCAGAAATGAATACAAATAACACTGATACTTAGGTTATGCATAAAGAAAAATGAGTCTGTTGATTACATAAGTTAGAACAGAATAATATTTTCCTACTCATAAAATAGTACATTATTTAAATGAGTATTACTTTATTGTAATATTCACCACTTCATAATACATGTTTGAAGAAAATTTCAGTTTTAGTATTACAGATTTTTTCCAATGAAGCTTTACATATACTCTCAGAAATGCACCTTCTTGCCTTGTTCCAGTTTTACCTGATCTACAGGACCTACAGATCAGTAGATTTCTTCATGGGACCTAGCTGATCTCCATGCATCTTCTCAAATTCAGAAGAATCTGAATATAATCATGAATATAATCATGAATCATATTCATGAATATAATCATGAATATAATCTGAAATAATCGTTTGCATAAAATTTGCCTCTCCCAGAGCATTTGAGCATGAAGAACTAAGGATTTTGAACTTTTTGGATGGTTTATTTTCCTTCATTCATTCCTTGCCCTCCTTCCTTTCCCTCCCTCCCCTACTTTCCTTCCTTTCCTTCCTTTCCTTCCTTTCCTTCCTTCCTTCTCTTCTCTCCCTTTCTCTTTTCTCTCTTTCTCTATTTATGTCCTATTGGATGTATCCATTTAAAACCATTGTTATCACAGATGATTTCATACTACCATAAAACACTTCCACAGGAGACACATCCTAAAATATCAAACTGTCTTTCTTGTCTTCTTAAATCCTTCACATGAGCTATTATGGGTTTCATTCAGTCCAGCAATTTCAGAAAGGAAATTCAGATATCCTGAAAACTTCTTGAAAGAATAGGTTCTACAGTAAATTATATTTTACATGAGAAGAATACAGCATGTTTCCCATTTTTCTTTGCCATTCCCTTTTATTTTTTACCAAGACAATTACAAATAAATATACAAAACTTGGTCCAAGTGAAATAGATATGAAAACTCTCTTCAACATCTTTTAGGCCTAACTACACCTGTCTTTCATAATTAGCTCAATTACAAAAACACAAGAAAGAGATCTGAGACTCCAAATTCCTTTCAGAATTCTCCTGAAAGGTTTCTAATTCTGTTCCAAATCAAACCCTAATTACAATTAATATTCCACTGTTGATGAAAGGAACAATAGATCCTTGGCAAGCTGTTTATTGCAGTCACTGCAAAGACACACTTAGCCTAACATTAAGCTGAATAACTTCATCTGTGGAAAATGAGAACTCAGCATGTATTAACCTACATCTCACTGCACCACACTGCAGTGACAGCATCATAAGCATACTATATACAAGAAAAGTTCCTGAACTGAGAGCTCTGTAGGAGAATTATTGCTAGAAAAAATGACAGGTCAGAAAATTAAAATAAAAACACCTTCTTTAGCTCTTCTCATGCTGCAGTTTTTCACAGCATGTCATGTGGTGCTGTCTTTAACATCTCTCATTTCAAAACATATGTGACAACAGGGTAATATTGACATATTAGGCATATGTCCATCTCATCAAAATCTACTAAACACTGAATTTAGTAAACACATATGAGGTAGGACAAAGTATCACTGTGCAGATTTGGACATAACAGCAGTGTATTTGTAGTTCAGACCCAGTACATCGACATTGTTTTTAGAAATAATCATCGATTAATATTTTTTGGCCTTTTTCTCCTTAAACTTCACATTTGAAAATCTCAGTTCTGTGCTCTAAAAGGCCAAGTAAGTAAGACCAAGAACGTATATCTTTAGGAGGCTTACAGGGTTTAAATTCACCATGCCATACTGCAGCTTTTGAGAATAATTTCCTCTTAACCTCTTTTTAAGTAAATTGAATTTATGTTCATTAGTCTTCAGTTAAGACAATTTCGGAAGAGCATATTCTTCCAGACCTAAAACATAATTAAACATATACTTTCATGACTTGTTTTTTGTTTTGTTGCCGTGAGAGTTAGGTGCTGAAAAAAATCTCCTGGAGCAGTTAATTAGGGGTGAGATAAGAAAGGGTTTATTATGCCAAGGCTGTTACATTTTATAATACCACCCATCCAATCCCAGATGTGTCCACCCTGTGGCCTTTACTCTGGTCCGCCCCGGGTCCACCCCTGAAAATGGGTCTGGGGGCTTTTTGGGACCCTCTGTTCATCCCATCTTCATCTTCATCAGAGCACAAAGGGTACATAGTCACTCAGTTTTTGACCGTGGTCTAGGCCCTGATATGCTGTTCTGCCAACAATCTAGGCCTTGCCTTGACAAAAGACTAAACATTTCTACTGGAATCGGGGGTAGGAGTGATATAGGGAGCATAGAATGGGGTAAGAGGGTTAAGGAATGTGTAAACTAAGGGTGCTAGAGGGAAAGGGACAAGGGACAAGGGAGGGAGGGGTGCTGCTTTTAAAATCTACTTATAAAACTTACAAGGTTTACCAATATTAGAAAAATAAAAAAACCGTTAGGGGCTTAAGGCATCAGTTTTCATCATCAAAATCTTTTGAACTAAAACCTAGAATTCAAAGTATGATCAGAAACACTGTTTCCTTGTCAAAACATCTCATATTCTGCTGACTTTCATAAAGTAGTCCTGTATTAGGACTTGGGGATGTTCACTGACAGGACCCTGCACCATGTGCTCGAAGCCCAGAAAGCCAACTGTATCCTGGACTGCATCAAAAGGAGTATGACCAACAGGTCAGGGGAGGTGATTCTGCCCCTCTGTTCTCCTCCAGTGAGAGCACACCAGGAGTGCTGCATGAAGCTCTGGGGTCCTCAGCACAGGAAAGAGCGAGTCCAGAGGAGCCATCAAATCTCTTAGAGAGACAGAACACCTCTCCCATTAGGAAAGGCTGAGAGAATGAGGAATGTTCAGCCTGGAAAAGAGAAGGCTTAGAGGTGACCTAATTACGGGCTTCCAATACCTGAAGGGAGCCTACAAGAAAGATGGAGAGGGACTATTTACAAGAGCATGTACTGATGGCACAAGGCTGAATGGTTTTAAACTGAAAGAAGGTAGGTTTAGATTAGATATTAGGAAAAAAATCTTTAATGTGAAGGTGAGGCACTGGAACTCAGAGAAGTTGTGGATGCACTATCACTGGAAGTTTTCAAGGCCAAGTTGGATGGAGCTCTGAGTAGCGTGGTCTAGTGGAAGGTGTTCATGCCCATGGCAGGGGGGTTGGAACTAGATGATCTTTAAGATTGCTTTCAACCCAAACCATACTATGATTCTGTGATTCTATGATTTTCTTGCTTAATTCAAATTTTTTACATTTCTTCCTTCAGGTGAACTCCTTTTCAAATTCCTCATATGGAGTCTGAAGAAGTATTTTTGAAAAAAAAACAAAAACAACAAAACCCTGCTTGCTTCACCTTAGCAGCTGTCTTGAGTGGGTTACCTCTACCCTCCCCATTTTAATTCTTTTTTGCTTCTCTCTTGAGCTCTACTGACCTGGTAATCTGGGGGATTAGTGGAAGAACATGGTAGCTAATATACTAAATTAATCTGTACAGACAGAATAAGTATAGTGCACAGATCACAGAAGCTGAGTTAAAAGAGAGTTCAAGTCTGAATAAAGAGAATATTCATGTGTGAAAGACCTGACTTCTAAAGCTAAATTTCATTTCCTCCAGACTTGTCGTTCCATACCAAAGCTTACAAGTTAGTGTCCCTTGATACAAAGAGACATTATGAGAATTTCTTAATGTGAAACAGATGCTTTTGAATCTTTTACACATTCTTCATAGTGAAAATAGTAATTTGAATACCTAGGTACTAAAGGGCAAGACTTTGTGAGAAAGTGTAAGGATCCTAATTTTTCCCAAAAGTCATTTCAGTTCTCCCTACGGATAGAAGAGTATGAAGAGCTGCTCCTGAAAACTAGATTATCTAATTTGTCTGCAAACAGGTAAAACCAGCATAATATTATCCAATATGGTCAGAGAAATTAGGGATGAATGGAAGTATATTTCTCTTACAAATTCCAAGCTATGAAATTGAACTGTGGACATGGGAAACAAATAAGGTTTTAAAGTGTCTTCATCTCCTAGGAATATCAGAACACCATAGAAGAAAAACTTATGTTGAGAGCAATACAAGTTTCTCATCCATGAATTTTATTTTAATACCTAGTACTAATTCAGAATTGCTTTATGATCTCTAAAGTCTTCTCAGTGCAGGGCAAATAGGTAGTAATCTTTCTACTAATATGTGAAAATTGTTCCCCTTAAGCAAGTGGCACCCTCTTCTGTTAATTTGGCTTAATCCATTTTGCTTCCCTTCTGCTTTAATGAGCAGTTTCTTCATGGAAACAGACTGGTTCATAGTGTCTTAAGGCTCAAGTGTTTTAATGTATTTGATTAAAAGTTTAATATTGCTTTAGAAAGAAAGTTGAATGAGAATCAGATTGACTGTGTTCAAAAATTTATGGACCTGGGAGATGTCAAAAAATATCCAGTTGATTCTGAATGGGTGTGTTTGTCTGAGGTAATTAATTCATGAAGAGTCTGTGCAGGAGCTGTTGCTAGATGGAGCAGAAATGCACTCAAAATGGATGGGTTGATCATTCAAAGAGAAGGTCAAAGATCATTGGCATGTGCCTTATCTAGTTGAATTTATAAATATTTGCCTTTTTGCTGTTCTAAATTATACTGCTTTAAATTTTTGCTTGTTCTAAATTATGTTGATGTGAATTGACATCACAAGGAAGTATGTAAAGGAGTGGCTACTATATTTCCCTGCTATAAAAGAAAATAAAAGCAAATTAAATGAAACTAAACAGAATGTAGTAAGATGCAGGTTCAGATATCTCTTGATGCCTATACAGAGTTGCACTTTAGGCCAGCGTACTTCTGCAACTGTATGTTTCCTGAGAAGAATGAAACCTAATCCCTGTCATATGTCATATGTTTCAAATAAACCAGAAAACATTATCAGAAAAGTAAAGTCTTATTTGCACGGTCGTTCCAAAGAGAAGAGTCCAATATGCCATCTGAGAAAAACTCTGCAACCTTGATTCTTGTACTTTTGTATGCAGTAATACCTTTTTTTTGTGCAATTAATTCAATCAGTCCCTTTGTAATTTCTTTCCCTGCAGGTCTGCATAATGAGAGAAAAATTATTACTTTGTTGATTAGTACATAAGAATATAATAACAATAGTAATTTATGTATCTGGAGCTTCACAAAGTGAAAGAACACTGAACGTGTTTATTTTCATGTTTCAGATGAGTCTGACATATTTAGATCCTAAGTTTTTGAAACTAGTAATTCTATTTATTTAATAAACATATAATTTTGTTAGTGCCTGAGATAGGTACAAATTTTATGTCTCTGCACCAGTGTATTTCCTCCAGTTCTACTAACAACACATGGTGAGTTTGCTTGACTAACCTGCATGATTCCATCAATGCTCTTATGCCTAAAATGTAGATGGTAGAGGAACAAAGCAGTGCTCTCAAATAAAATGTCAATAGTCACTGGGGAGAAGAAGATGCCTTTGAAAATCTACAGAAAAAGGTTGTGCCTGCTTATGTTTGAACACTTAGGCAGAAAGACTGTCCTGGTAGAGGTCTTCAAAGGCACCTTTATCTTCTGGTTATTCAGGGAATTAAAGACGATATTTTCAATAATATCCTAAAAGTTATCCATAAGGTATATGCCTAAGTTAAAACAAGTTTAAAGTCTGACTATCAATAGGGTGTGCTCAAGTAACCTGTACACGTTACTACAAACTGAAATCATTAGATGAGAAACAGAGGGGTGCCTTTTCTTCTTTCTACTATTATTTTTGCCATAACAAGCCTCCTCCTGCTTCCTTTGCACCTTTTTTGTATACTGGGAATTTTTTTTCTTGGGGTGTTTTATCAGTATTCAGTATAGCTCTTCAAGTGACTTTACTTTTGGCGTATATTACAGAGCTTGTACCTGCTATTCCCATTTGTATTATAGCTGAAGTAGAATCACACTTTATCTTAGCTCAATCTGTCACATATATATACTACTGTTATTTCTGCCAGCTGCATGGTAAGAATATTTTTGTAAGTAGCCTTCAGTTTGATACAGCTGCTGAGACTTAGTATGACTTCTCCCACTTATCTCCTATAAAGAACATTTGGCTAAAGACAATTTTTCAAGTGCAATTCAGGCTCTTGTAGTGATAATAAATCCTTTCTTCTTATTATTAAAGTATTAGCTGACAGAAAGTAATACATATAAATCCAAAAAACAAACAGCATTGCAAGACACTCAGCAACAATACTTTAAATAATTGTGCTCATTTGATCTCTTTGGTTTCTAATCCATATATATATCAAAAAATTTAAAAGTATTTCCCATAGCTTAAAATTTCTGATATTTTAGTCATTTCTACTACATATCATATTTCTATGCCTTTTGTAGACCAACGTAGAACACATTTGTGATTTACTTCTGTTTGGAAAATAAGTAGGAATAATCAAGCTTAAAGCAAGAATTTCTGGTATCCTACAACACATACCTTCAAGAATTCCATTTCTCACAGAGACAGACATACCTCCAGAGGACAAACATGTACCCTGAAATTCAGGAGAAAGTTACTGATTTGTCTGAAAAAATCCACATAAATATGCCTTAAAGAAAAATCTAACTCATTTAATCTTAGAGACCTGAAATAAAGTTTTGGAGCAAAGAAAAACAAGGAGACCTAGATGTGTAGACTTAAGGTCTCCTCGCCAGTGTCAGGTCTAGAGGGTCATTGTTCAGTTGCTCTGGCAGTATACAAGAGCAATTATCTTGTCAGCTCACTCTCCTATCATTGACCCAGTGGCTAGTAGTAGATGTTAAAGATTCAGGAACAAGAAGTGATTAAACCATCCTGCTCATAGTAGGGGTGGTTTTTTCCAGTTCAGACAGTGGTACATTTATTCCCTGAAATATAAGTTGCCATGTCCTTTTATAGTTAAAGTTTAAAAGGAGTTTCTGATTTACTTTTTATACACAGTCTGCTATTTCCTCCATATTAACTGTTTCTTCTCTTACTTGTTACAGCTCTAAATTAAGCATACCTCGTTCTTAAGCTTCCTTTTTGTCTGGGGACCTGACTCTTATATCCAATCAAATCATCACCAACAAATCTATTAATCCTTTCTGTAGTGAGTGAACTGCTACATTTTGGCCAAGGTTTACTTTCCAAATTGCAATTGTAGTCCATATAATGTACACTGCAACAATCCCCGAGATTACAAAAGCATGGACCCTACTTACAGTGCTCACAGCAAAACAAATCTTCATGCTTTAAAGGGAAGACTGAGTCCTTCTGGTTGACCTTTTTGTGCCCTGAGTTTCCCGCTCCTGTGTTTGCACTTTTTCCTTGCAAAGAAATGAGAGGGAAAAGCAGCTGTAGAGCTTAATGATAGGATAAGTCTTATCCTTAGATAAAAGAGCAGTGTCCAGGAGACTTTTCATCATTTTACTCCACTCTGATCAAGTAAGTGATTCCTAAAAACAAACTCCAGTGGGGGAAAAAAGGAAAGAAACCGGATCAGTCTACCCTTTCTAATGTCAATGGCAAGATTAATATCAAAAATCACTTTCTAAATAAATACTGGCAGAATGATCATTTGAAATACATTATAACATTTCTCCTTTCATTAATCTGCATATTGCGCAACCCATATTAAAATTTGGCAATTACTTTCACCTTTCAACGAAGTTTAAATATGAGAATGTTTTAGTGACAGCTCAAATTATTAAACTATCATTTGGAAAAAAATTACAGTGTATTTCATGTTATGAAATATAAAAAAGAGAAATCTAATTGACAAAACAAAAAAAAGCAATTATGTTTTCATGAATTATCCTTGGTATTTCAAATGTTTTTGTTTGTTTGCTAATTCAACAAACTTTAATATTTTACAGTCTTCCAGACATTAGTTATCATGAATTAAAAAATATATAATTATTGCTATAATCAGTGTATTATTTAACAGATTGCAAAATCTAACATATGCTACTACTTATGCTGTCATTTGAGTAAGATTCCAGATAGGTAGCAAAATTAGACAGAATCTGATCTAGAAACCTTTATTCTCTCAAGTAGTTCTTACTGAGATGGCCTCTTTTTCTGATGCTATCTACAGTTCTCAAACTTGTCAACAGTCCCTAAAGACCATCTGAGAAACAAGCAAGGGACACGTCAAAAGGAAAGCATTTTTACAATAGTTTTAAACATTGCACATGAAAAGTGCATGATAGCTCTGTTATTTGGCACTGATAATGTATTTTTAATTAGCAAACTGCACAGTAAATCACTCTTCTTTCACAAGGTTTAGTGATATGATTTCTTCCAGACCACTCATTTGAAACAAGAGAGGACTTCAAGTATATATCATAGAACCGTAAAATCACAGAATGATTGGTTGAGGAGAAAGATTGGAGGGGACCTTAAGGATAATCTAATTCCAAACACCCTGCCATGGGCCTGGACATCTTTCACTAGATCAAGTTGTTCGGAGCTCCACCAAACATGCTTTTGAACACTTCCAGGGGTGGGGCATCCACAACTTTTGTGAGCAACCTGTTCCAGTCCCACACCACCCTTGTAGTAAGTATACCTCAGTATCTTCTCTTACATCTGTTATTAAAATATGTTCTTCTATAAGGACTAAATATTGCTAATGCCTGACTCTGTTTAGGTCAACAGAGACATAAATTTGTTCCTATTAGTTTTATTTGTTTTGTAACCTCATCTGGTATTTACTATTTATCCACTCTGATAAGGCTAAGATATTGGGAAAGATTAGGAAAAGAAAAGGAATAAGTTGAATGTTCTGTAGGATAAAATAATTACGTCATTTATGGTCACAATTATTAAGTTTGCATATACCTTCTTTGTTTTAGAAGACAAAGGCTGACCAATCTGGTTAGGAAAGCTTTAATACAAGAGCGATGGAGTAAGGGAGTTGACAACTCACAAACAAGGGAAGAAGTAATGAACCAGGTTTTCAAGCAAAGGAAGCAAGGTGATGTGGGCATGAAATACCCCATAATCAACAAAATAGGGAAGAAGTCCCATTCCAAGTCTATGCACACAAAAAAAGAGGTGCTAAGAGAACAGTACAAAAGGAAGCTCTCAGTATTTTCCTGGAAAATCATCAGGGTTCAATACACACAGAATGAGGTACGCAGAGGAGGAACTATGGGTCTTCATAAAGGTTCAGGGCAGATACAGTTGGGATCTCAGACGTGAGGTGGGATAGCCCACACAACTGGAGTACTGCAATGAAGGGACACAGGCATGGATTTGGATATGGATTTAGGGAAGGTGCTCTGCTGGATATGATATTTATAAACAAAAATGATCTGTCGAGGAATGCTAAGATTTGGAGGCAGCTTTATCTGTGGTGATAGTGAGATGGTGTAGTCCAGGATCTTGAGAGAAAGAAACAAGGCAAACAGTAGAATCAAAATTCTGGACATCAGGGCAGCAGACTTTGACATGTTCAGGGTTCTTCTTGTAGAAATCTATGTGACATGGTCCTGGAGACAAGTGGGATCACCTCATCCTTTCCAATATCTTGTTCTTCAATCTTGAGAGTGGTTCATTCCAATGAGCAGAAAATAAGGCCAAACATGCAAGAGGCCTGCAGATGAATAGGGAACTCCCGTTAAAACTCAAGTTTGAAAGGGACAAGAAAGTGATTGGGTGTTGATCAACAGCATAGACCTTCTAAAAGCAAAATACTATCTAACCAAACTGATAGCCTTTTTTAATGAAATGAGTGACTTGGTGGATAAGGAAATCTTGACTTCAGCATGGCTTTCATCACTGTCTACTCCAATATCCCCATCAACAAACTGATGAAATACAGGTGAGGATGGTGAGGCAAATTGAAAACTGGCTGCACTACTGGGCTTAAAGAATTGTGATTAGCAGCACAAAGTACATCTGCCAACCAGTCACCATTGGTGTACCCTAGAGACGAGTACTGTTTAATGTCTTCATTAATGATCAGGATAAAGGGACAGATTACATCCTTAGACACTTTGCAAATAAAACTGGGAGGAGGGGCAGACAGATTGGATGGATGTGCTGCCATCCAGAGGAATGTCAAAGGGCTGGAGAAACAGATAAACAGGAACGTCACAAAGTTCAAGAAAATGAAATAAGTTCATATGATAATTTAGGCATATCCATTTTCATGGAGCCATTTAAAGATAGTAGCAAATAGTGGAAGTTTTCATAAAATAAAATAAAATTCAGAAAACATCCTTTTGTAAAACCCAATATATGCAAGATCAGTAATACTTTGAGAAGGAAAAGGCCTAAGTATCTAACAGATAGTGTAGGTTTTATCTTTAAATCCCATTAAATTCATATCTTCTACACTTTGTTACCATTCTAGTGTTTGTCAATTACTGATTTAGTCTGTTGTATGCATGTACCTGTCACTTTTTTCTCTAGTACTACACAGCAGCTGAAAATTTCTATGGTCTATGGACGGCTAACTCCCACGGCAAAGTTATGTGAGTCTGTGCACTCTTCTACATTATTTTGGTATACCAGTCCTGTTCTCCTTGCTGGAAAGCTGCTTTTTTGTCAAACCAGCCAATCACCAATTATGTTGAAACCTACAAATGTTGGTTTTGAACTGTTGAGTGTGGTACCTATTTTATGTTGAGTGGGCATAAAAATTGTATTAAGCACGTTTTAAACAAACATACATTAATGATTATTTTATAAAGTTTGATAAACAATGAATGTATCTCATAAATATGTTATTTTATAAGCAATGTGTTCTAAGATATAAACATGAATAAAGAGGTTAAAATATTCTTTTCACCTGTGTCACATCTTAGTTGCATATTAAATCATATATTAATTGGGTTTTAGTGGTTTATTGTTATTTATATATAACAATTTTTTTGTTTAAGTTGAAGTTGAAAGAGTGTACAACATAATTCATCTGCATGCATAATGATATTCAATAGTTTGTTTCCTTTCTCTTTTAGAAATAAATTTTCACTGAACCTGCTTTCTATGAGAAACAGAAACACCCTCCACCCCGCACCAAAAACTTTCCATTTTGTTCTTTCACTATTCAGAATTAGATGGGACATTTAAAATTTGAACAGACATATTTATTAAAACATTAGATTTCACATTCTATCTATTGAATTCTAGCTGCATTAAGACTCCTATGAATCTTATCAGTGCAACTTATGAATACTTCATTTTTCCTATAGTTGTAACAAGTTCAATGCAAGTCTTATTCTTCAAAGAATATTTTCGCAGGATCCTGTAATGCACAACACAAATTAAATACCTTGAAGTGTTTTTTTTTTATTTTTTAAGTTAATATTTTGGAGTATTTAGAAAGTCTTTTCCTTATGAAAAGTCAAACACATATACAATGTAGAAAGAAGGATGAAATTAAAACCTCAAAATTTATGATTTTTCAAAGGTGACAAAGAAAAAGACCTTTGATGTACCTGCCACCAGATTTTTTTTGTGTACACAGGAAAGAAAATAGGGATAATAATTTCAGCATCTGGATACAAATTAAATATTTGCATTCCTGCGAGAAATTTTTATGAAAAGCTAAATCAGAACTCCCTAATTATGAACTTTGCGCAGACTGAAAAAGACAATGACAGAATCTGTATCGGGTCCAAACTAGTTAATCCTAACTACTTTCACTGCAATGGGAGAAAATGATCTCCTGACTGGCTAATCGATTGACTGAATTTGCTTATGGTTTAGAGCCTTTATGTCATATTCTGAATTCAGGTTTGACTTCATTTGCTGTTTATTCATTACTATAATGAGAAAAAAGCAAAATGAGTTTCTTAAATCTTAAATTTCTGAAAGAAAGGTGTATGAAGAGCTTATTGAAAGCATAGATAAATATTACCAGAAAATAATGATTCTTACATGAAACTTTCAATTAAAATATTATTCTTAACTGGAATAAAGTCAAAGAAGTTTAACTGTGAAGATACGTTAAAACCCCCAGACAAACAAGGAACTTCTACAACTTTTTATACTCCCTTTGTGCCAAAGTCTGAACACACAGAGAGTTAAATAGTCTTTTGAAAAGAATCATGGGCACTGACTAGTGAGTTTCAATCACTCAGTGACTTGGAAGCTATACATAAAAACAAAAGAAGAGCATAGTAACACAGATCCCCATGCTACCTAAATCACCTACCACTCACATCTTCAGAATTCTGAATTTTAAAATCTTTCCCTTGGTGTTTTCCTACCTCTGCACAGACATTCTAGCTTTCCTGGCCAGGGTTCCTCTCACCCAGGTGCAGCTGGAGCACTAACCAATGCATCTCACAGCAGCCGACAAGCAGCTGAGAGCAAACACAGCATACATCACTGAGCTCACCTGGTCTGGCAGCATGTAGAGAGCTACTTCTGAATCCTCTGAAAACCTACAGGAAAATGTTGATTTATCTTTTCTGTGTGAGTAAAGTATACCCAAAACTTCTCTTTGTAGATGTAATATTACACAATATTACCGAGATGTTAGTATCAAGTTTGCTGCTTATTGTTGGTTTACCTTGTTCCAGTTCTATTTATTTGTGTTAAATTAAGAGCTGACTGTTTGTTGAGTTATGGTACAATATTTCACACCTTGTGAATTTAACAACACTCAGACTCCACTGTTGTACCTACTCATGCAAAAGGTGTGAATTTTAGCTTCATTACTCACACCCTGTCATTTCTCATTGTTTAAGCATTATAGTGAGGTCAAACAGAAAGATGAATTTATTTCAAGTTTTGCTTCTGTCAATTAAAACTCACTTTGAATGTTTCACTGTAATAGCTTGTCATCAAAAGAATAAATTATTTAAGAACAAACAATTCCATTATATTTTAGAAGTGCACAGCTGTTGGCACAGAAGTCCAAGATCACAGAGTAATAGAATAATTTGAGTTGGAAGGGAGCTTAAAGATCACTTAGTTCCAACCCACCTGCTATGGACAGGGACACCTTCCTCTAGATCAAAGATTACATTCATCCTGACTAAGTGTGGTCAGTTCACTGACATTCCAGTGACACAGACAGGTTTTTAGACAAAGATTAGCACCTCCAATTGGCAGTTCAGAACCAGCTGTCTTTGGTAACTTATCTGAAAAATTAAGAGAATAATATTATAATTCCCTGACTGAGGAATGATCATGGATTCTAATTCTCCATTCTGAAAGAAGCACAAGTAACTTGGAGAAAATATTTGAAGGAGTCTTATGATTAGACATTTATCTATTGGGAAAATACTCATTTAAATTGTTAGTGCATTTTTCCTCAAATACTGGTATATTACTGGTCTTTTTTCTTTTCTAGTGTTGTTTTCCAGCATCACTGCTTCAAATATGAAAGTCCTGTGCTTGTTTTCTACAGTTATTGCAATCTATATACTTGCCACTGTAACTTGGAACTGAAAACTTATAAAACTTCCTTGATTAGAAAGAAGGAATTATCATCCATTGTGTTGAAATTAATACATAACTGGGAAACCTGGAAAGTTCACATAGGAAGAAATGGAAACTTTTAAAGTTCACGTGTTTTTAAAAACTTCACATCAGAGTTGGAAGAAGGAATGTGTTTCTCACTGTGCCAAGGACTTAGTGCCTTCACTCTCAAATAAAAAAAAAATTAAAAAAAAGTTTCTAATCACTAAGAAAATAAACTCTATAAAAATATTGCATAATTTCCTTCATGAATATATTTCAAGATAATTTTATATACCTTGCAAATGTTAAAAATTCCTTTGTTTATGTATATATATTCTACTTTGGGATGATTTCTGATTGTTAAGAAAATAAACTAAGAAAACATTTGCTTATTTCTGTTATAATTTGACATTTATGTTGAAGGAAGGGGTATTTAATTTTACTTGTTTGTTTGTTTGTTTTAAAAAAACCTATATAACTATGAAATTAGAGACATAATGAAAAGATTATGTTCTCCAGGTGCTCTAAATTTAAAAATCTGTCAAAAAGTTACAAAAGAAAAAGCAGTTTTGCATTTTTTGTCCAGGATACACTGGTACTAAAATTGTCACATGTTCGAGCATTTAGTTCCACTGTGGGACTAGGTGGCTCATCTTGTGTTTGAAAACAAATCATGCTCATTTGGTCACTGTGATTTTCTCCTGTGTTTGGGATCCCTCTGTCCTTATGTGTACAGCCACAATTTGTTTCAAGACCAGGATCTGTACTCTTCTGCTCTCCTTCCTCCATTCCCTCGAGATCTTGAGCTCCAGTGTTTCGTGGTCACTACTGCCAGGACTGTCACTCTTTGTCCCCAAGAAGTTCTTCCTTAAAATGTAACACACACCAGTATTGATGGAGTAATGACAGGACACGCTTCTTACACTAGTAAACCCAATTTTGCATCGTAAGGTTTATGCTCAGTGCTTGAGCTCCATGTACCTCTTGTTTAAACTGTGATACCTGACCAGAAGAGACTGGATATGGCATTTCGTGGCATGGTCTCCTAGACGAGATCGTGTGGGGTCAAAGGTTGGACTTGATGATCTCACAGGTCTTTTCCAACCTAGTTGATTCCGTGATTCTGTATCTTGCTTGCTGTGAGCACACTAAAACAGAGAACGGTATTCCAGTAGCAATTTTGCCAGTGGTATGCAAAAAAGCCAAATTGCCTTTTTTCTTCTTTGTATTATCACTATGTATATATGTATACAAAGATTTCATTAGGCCCTTTCACTGTAGTATTGTGCTAAAAGGACATGATGGTTAGCTGCAATGACCCCTAAATCCTTCTATGAATCACTACTTTCCAAGACCAAATGTCATTATGGGTTAATAATAGTCTTGCATCATTCCCTGTGCTTAGTTTCACAGTTACCGAAATACTGGAGCTCCTGTTTGGCTGACATTGAATACAGAAAGTTTTTTAACTACACTAAATTCTCCTCTGATTTTATTTAACTTAAATATATGTCTCTGATTTACAGTCACCAAGCCACATTTTCAGCTCACGTAAATCAATGTGACTTGCTGTTTACCTCAAATAATGATCTATTCCACACATTGCAATTGCTTAAATGAAGTACAGAGAAGATATCTATATGATATGCATTATTGACTACTTTACACATAATAAACCAAGATTAATATTAAGCATTATATTGTATAAAAAGTGAACTCACAACCATTTGGAAAAATGAGGAATCAGATGTCCTAATTACATAGAAATTAAAAAATGATTCTTTCAATCAAAGCATTGAATACTCTGAGAGATAACATTGGTGTAAGACCATTTTTCCTCTGAGGATTTCTTCCTCTATTTCAGTGAATTCTCCTTCTCCTCACTCCTATAAATATATGTACATGTTTACTAAGCTTTTATCTTTCCTAGAGTATACTCCTGTGATTATTACATTCTCAGTCAGAAGGTAAAGCAAATGCATTTTCTTCAGTAGGTAGGACAAATTCAACTATGTAATCCTCATGACTTGGTGACTGTATAAATACAATACCCTTTAAAACTCATTCTTAAAAGAAAATTTCATAAGATCGTAGAATAGTTTGCATTGGAAGGAACGATAAAGATCATCTATTTTCAAGGTGCCACTGTCAGGTACATCTTCCACTAGACCAGGTTACTCAAAGCCCCATCCAACCTGGCCTTGAATACTTCCAGGGATGGGGAATCCACAGCTTCTCTGTTCTAGTGTCTCACCACCCACACAGTGTTATAGGTTATAAATCTGAGAGAGGAACTTTTCTTTCCCTGCTTCCCTGTAAGAGAAACAGAATTCGAATAGGGAAGGGGGAAGGGAATCAATTAGCCTTACAAAAGAAATGGCTGGCCAGGCTGCATTCCTAGCTAATGGCCCATCAAATGCTGGAGTGAGGGGGGGAAGGTTTTGGGATTTGGGGGGCTGGCAGCCTGGACGGAGGACAGGGCAGACCGTGGAGCTCTCGCTCTGGGACGGAGACGGGAGTGCATTTGGAGAGGGGACCTGGAGGCCTGCCTTTCTGGCTTCTCGTCCTGGTCAGCTCTGACTACTGGCCTCAACTTGCCTGCGAGCTGTCTCTTGTCTCCAGCCCGGATCTGCTGTGTTTTCATCTGATAGTTGCATGCCCACGGGGAGAGAAGGGAGGAGCTTTGAGACACCATCATCTGAGAAAACAGTGAGTCCCGTGGGAGTGAACTGCTTCCCTTCCCCTTTTTCTTCCATTGGGGGAAGGGTCCTCCATTTTTCTTTTCGGCTTCTCCTGTGAGCCGAGACCACCCCCCAGACCCTCTTCCCGCGTGGTGACCGCCAGAGCCCAACAGCGCCCCCTGCCGGCCACGACAGAGAACTGCAGGCCCTGCACCTTCAGCGATCCAACAGCGCCCCCTGCAGGTCACCACAGAGAACTGCAGCCCCTACATTTCCAGTGATCCAACAGCGCCCCCTGCCAACCGTGATTAGAACTGTGCTAGAAGACAGAGAAGTATTCAGACTTTTTTTTGTTTGAAGGGAACTTCTGGGTACAGGACTATTGTTTAGTTGTTTCTATGTTCTGTTACTGTTCTTGCCAATATACATATATCTTTTAATAAAGGGTTGTTATTTCTTCTTTTCTTCCACACTTCCTCGATTAAAGCCCCTTAATTTTTGAATTTACAATTGCTGAGAGAGAGAAGTTTGGTCTATCTCATAACTCATCCTCTTTAGCAAACATTCCACTCTCCTCAGACTGAGACACACAGTAAAGAATTTCTTGCTTACATCTCATCTAAATCTACCCTCTCTCAGTTTGAAGTCATTTCCTCTTGTCCTATCACTGAATGCCCTTGTAAAAAGTCACTCTCCAGCTTTCCTATAGGCCCACTTTGGGTACTGGAAGGCTACTGGAAGGTCTGCCTGGAGTGTATCAGGGTTTAATTATCCTGATACTTTTGATCTGTTTGGCCCAGCCACCTGTGAGAGTTTATCTTTTTTCCTGCCAAGTTATGAGAAAACAAGCACTGATAATCGGGAACTTTGTCCTTGAAGAGAGCTTCTTGAATAAACTATATTTAATTGCTGTTTTATGATTGGCTCATCATCCTCCAAGGTCGCTTGAAGGAGAAATTGAAGACCAGGGTGATGAAGTAAACTCCTAGACTCATTTGGAAAAGACCCCCCAGGTGCAGTACGCAGGCACAGGGAAAGCCACACATGCACAAAAGAGATATTACGGGGGGTGGGACTGAAGACCTCTAGCTGGGTGGCGCTGGCCTCACTTGCCCAGGTAGACGTCACCAATTAATTGTATAAAAAGAAGATAGCTTATGTTGGAGGGGAGCAAGCTTCACATCAAGGACAACATTGCCTTTCCTGGGGACACTCACCAATTTGTGAGCCTACTGACTCTCCGGGAAGGCAGCTTCTGCTATGGGTAATTCTAGGCATTCTGGGTCAGTAAGATCACTTCATAAGCAACACCTGAGTGAGTAGGGTGTTATATTCCCTCATTGTTTCTCTTTCTCTCGGGTTCGTATTTACTTGGCCACTTCTTTCTAATAAATAATGGGGGGTTTCTTGTTAAGCTTTCAACGGTGTTTAGTTTCAATCTCGGCATCCTTTGAACTCTCCGAATTACATTGGAGCCTTCTCCTCTCTGGGCTGAACATCCCCAGCTCTCTCAGGCTGTCTTCAAAGGAGAGGTGTTCCAGTCCTATGATTATCTTCATGGCCCTCCTCTGCATTTACTCCAGCAGATTCAAGTTCTTATATTGGGGACCCCATAGTTGGACATGGTACTCCAGAGAGCAGACTAGAGAGGGAGAATCACCTCTTTTTACCTTCTTGTCACATTTCTTTTGACACAGCCCACTATATGCTTGGTTTTCTGGGCTGTGATTGCACATTGCTTGATCATGTTGAACTCTTAAGCTGGCACTCAGTCTGGTGCACAAGAGGATTCCATTCAACCTGCATTCACATTTTTTTTCTCTTTTCTGGAGACAGAGAGGTTATTTGTGAAGCAGCTACCGGCTTAACATACCTTTCTTCCTCTGCAAAACTGAATGAGAGCTTCCTTGTTCCACTAGGAAGAGAACAAAAGGAAGTGAGTTGGGAGGAAGTCTGTAGCATAGTCAGAGTGTTGCTATATTGCTAAAGGAGTAAGCAAATTAGTTGAGAGGTAGAAGAAACGTTGATGAAGAAACACATCTTTGTGCAGTTCATTCTCTGTGTTTGTGGATGGAATGTGCTGTCAGATCCTGAGCCAGTGCTACATGGAGAATGCAGGTAAGACTACTATTATCATAGCCTGGTTTTTATTTAAATATATGTGTTTGGAGGCACAAAGAGAAAGAGCGAAGAAATCCTACCTCCTGCATATGTCTTACCCAGTAGTCTCCCATTTTTACTGCTTCTGCTGTGCTGCAGCCCAGATTTGATCCCTTGTACTATTTATAATATTCATGAGCTCACAGAAGCATGTCTGATTTTCTGCAGATCCCCCAGTGCCTGACAAATGACGCCACCTTTATTCCTCTCTCTCAGAGAATATGCTGTTGTTGGCCTAAATCCTCATGTTTTTCTGAGCCTTATTAGACCTTTATGAATAACTTGGGAGAATCCACGGCATTAAAGTCAATGATTCTGCTTGCAAAGAGGTTGCTATCTGGGCTACTGTCTACTTAACTTCCTGCATGTGTGCAGGCTTTCAGTGAATTAATTCTGTACATGATAGCATTAAAGATTGCCCTATACAGATCAAACAATTCAAATAATTTTATATACCATTATCATATTCAGAAATATACACCATACAACTCCAAATCAAATTTTTATCTTTCCGACATTTTCCATGAGTTTTCCTGAGATTAGACTAATTCACTTTTCTCCTCCTTTCTTAACGTGCCAAAAATTCCTCAAATGCAGTTTTTCTATGCTGCTGAAGCTATTCAGTAGTTTCACCATGTAGATCCATATACATCACAGAAAATTAAAGAAAACTTTTGTTCACTGACCTGCAAATGCTACAGAAAAATCAATTTTAAATTGAAAGTTGATCCAAATAAGAAAGGACTGTATCATATTACATGAAAAAGAAGCACTCGTCATCCAATTATAATTCTGTGCTAAAGTGAATCACCTTGCTTTCTGTGATTCTGCAGCAAACATAAAAAGAAGTTGACTATATTGTTAGCCATGGGATTCGGGTAAAATTATTGCAACAGTTATAATCCTAAATCCTGACCTTTCCGTTACAGGGCAAGTGTGCTTTCCCATTATGTGTGTAATGCTAGGGATAAGACGACACAGTACATTATCAGGTCTTCTGTTATAGACACAAGTAATGATAAAGAATGAAGAAATAGACAAACTGCTTTCTTGGTAAAAAGGCTTTCTACTGTAAGACTCTTCAGTGCATGTTGCAGTAATGTGCCAGGGGAGCCATTTTTCTGCACTTCCAAACAGGAACAAAATGTATTGTTACACCTTATGCTTATTACAGCACATACAGAAGGTAAGTGATGGGCACAGAGCATAAAATACATCCTGCATCAATATACTGTACTGTTTAGGGCCTCATTTCACAAGTGGAGCATTTTTTTCCCCTGTGTCTTTTTATGAAGAAAGACACAACACTGACGAATGTTTTCCTGTCTTCATCACAGTATTAATGGAACAGGACACAAGACAATGTTATACCATGCTTGACTAATTCGAAAAATTAATTTTTGAAGTACTTATAGTCTTTTTATCATATGTGAAAAATCTTGGTAAAAAAAGCTGAATTTTTGGGAATTCATTTGTTAACAGCACAGGCCTCAGCCCCTCCCTATGCATGAGTCATAGAAGCATGAAAGGACAACCTATGTAGGTGTAGAAACCAACAGATCTTGCTGTTTTGGCACCCTGAAGAGTCCAAAGCAAGTAACTCGAATCAAGCATCAGATCAAAAAGGCAGAGTTCTTATTTTTCATAGTATTATCAATGTTAAGAGCAACTGAAAAGACAGTAATGTAAAGATTAACAGAAGCTAAAAGCTTTGAAAGAAAAAAGAAAAAAAAACTCCTATGCATCAAATATATTTGCTGGAGCTTATCCAGCTCTGCTAAGCTTCCCTCTGTTTTCTTTCACCAAATTGCCCTGACTATCCAACCAAGGAACAATATTGAGTCTGAAGCATGCAATCATGCACAAACACTTTCTAAAGTCCTGTCAAAAGAGATGTTTGTCGACAAAGTCTCAGGAAAAATGTTTCCAGGTGAGTTTAATGAATGTGTGTTTGTATATTTTAAGTCAGCAACTGCTTCAGAGAAACCAGCTATGAGAAATAGGCTTCACTACAGTCAGTGGAATCAGGACTTCAGGATGAGAGAATAAAAGCTAAAGCTGTGACTGTTGGAGAATAGATGTAACCTGCATTTAATAATCTATTTTTATTTTCTATCCACAGCTTTTTTTTCTGTTGTCCTTATTGTCATGTGCAACCTCAAGCTTCCAGACAGACAGATGGGTTAACCTTAGGAATGCCTCTTCCAGGCACATTCAACCTCATTTTAATTAAGATATCAAGATATGGATATGTTCTAAACAGTAAAGGTAAGCAAGTTGACTGGGAAGATGTAATGCCTTATTTCTGAATGCATGTGGAAGTTCTGGTTTTGCAACTTGTACGTAGGGATGACAGATATTTTACTTAAGATTACAGACCTGTGAATTTTGAAAGCTTTTGAATTACAGGAAAACTTGCAACTACACAGAGAACAGTCCCTGATAACATCCTTCTTTGTGTCTTTTTTTTTTTACCTTTTATTTTTCATGATATTTTGCCTACAGGTAGCTAGCTTAAATGAAAGATTAATAGATATGTTACATACCATAAATGAAAAACTAATTCAGTGTTAAATCTCATGAAATCCCAAATCTAATGAATTAAGAGCTAGATAGTCGTGTTAAACACATAAATATGTGCCCATATACATTTGTGGGGAAGAGCTAACATTTTCTGTGATTGTAATTTTTTTTCCCATGCAGTTATCCACAACCATAAGCAGGTACAAATATTGACCAGATTTTTCAATTCTGGTTCAAGGTTTAAGACTCTTCCATTATGACATATCTGGTATGAGAGCTGATTTTTATGGAATAACTTTTTGGCACTTCATGGGACAATATGCCTTGATAAGAGGTTTTGAGGTAGGTGCAAAGGTTGTTTTCTTAATTCTTAGACATTGAGTAATCATAGAATAGAATCATAGAATTATTTAGGTTGGAAAAGACCTTTGAGATCATGGAGTCCAACTGTTAACCCAGCACTGCCAAGTCCATCACTAAACCATGTTGCCAAGGGCCACATCTACAGGTCTTCTAAATACCTCCAGGGATGGTGATTCAGCCACTTTCCTGGGTAGCTTGTTCCAATGCTGGACAATCCTTTCAGTGAAGAATTTTTTTCCTAATACACAATCTAAACCTTCCATGAAGCTGTTTCTTCTTGTCCTATCACCTGTTACTTGGAAGAAGAAACTGACCCACCCACTTTGCTAAAGACTCTTTTCAGGTAGTTATAGAGAGTGATAAGGTCTCCCCTGAACCTTGTTTTCTCCAGACTAAGTAAAGCCTCTCCTCAGCAGGACTTGTGCTCTAGAGCCTTCACCAGCTCTGTTGTCCTCGTCTGGACAGGCTCCAGCACCTCAATGTCTCTCTTGTCCTGAGTGGCCCAAAACTGAACACAGGATTCAAGGTGTGGCCTCACCAGTGCTGAGTACAGGGGGACAATCACTGCCCTGGTCCTGCTGGCCACACTAGTTCTGATACAAACCAGGATGCCATTGGCTTTCTTGGCCACCTGGGCACACTGTTGGCTGTTGACCAGCACCCCCAGGTTCTTTTGCACCAGCAGCCCAGAGGGCCCAGTATCAGAAGAACAACTGGTCTTGCTATTAAAGATTGGGGCAAAGGCAGCACTAAGTACCTCAACCTTTTCCTCATTCTTTGTTAAAAAGTTTCCCCTTGCATCCATGAAGGATGGAGATTTGCCTTAGCCCTCCATTTGCTATTAATGTGTTTATAGAAACATTCCTAATATTTTTGTTTCTCTGGTCTGCGTCATTCAGAAATGTTCTTGTGAGAAACTCTTCACTGGTTAAAGAACTGGTTGGGTGACCAGGCCCAGAGAGTGGTGGTGAACGGTTCTGCATCCAGTTGACAGCTGGTCACTAGTGGTGTTCCCCAGGGGTCAGTGTTGGGCTCAGTTCTGTTTAACATCTTTATTGATGATCTGGATGAGGGGATTGAATGAACCATTAGCAAATTTACAGCTGACACCAAGTTGGGTTGGAGTGTTGGTCTGCTGGAGGATAGGAGGGTTCTGCAGAGGGACCTGGAAAGGCTGGCTGGATGGGCCAAGACCAATGGCATAAGTTTCAACAAGACCAAGTGTTGAGTCTTACGCTTTGGCCACAATAACCCCATGCAGCGCTGTATCAGGAACAGTGTGGTCTGCAAGACAAGGGACAAGATTGTCCCTCTGTACTCAGCACTGGTGAGGCCACACCTTGAATCCTGTGTCCAGTTTTGGGCCCCTCGGTTCAGGAAGGACATTGAGGTGCTGGGGCAAGTCCAGAGAAGGAATACAGAGCTGGTGAAGGATCTGGAGCATATGTCCTATGAGGAGGAATTGAGGGAGCTGGGATTGTTTGACCTGGAGAAGAGGAGGGTCAGGGGAGACCTTATCACTCTCTACAACTTCCTGAAAGGAATTTGAACCCAGGTGGAGGTTGTCTCTTCTCCCATGCAACAGGACAGGACAAGAGGGCATAGTCTCAAGCTGAACTAGGGGAGGTTTAGGTTGAACATTAGGAAGAAATTCTTCACGAAAATGTTGATTAGATATTGGAATGGGCTGCCCAGGGAGGTGGTGGAGTCACCATCACTGGGGTCTAGTTAACATGGTAGTAGATCATAGGTTGGACTTGATAATCTTAGAGGTCTTTTCCAACCTGTGATTCTGTGAGATAAATGAACAACAAAAATGTATTTGAAGTTTTAAGTTAGAGAGCAAAAAACTTACTGACATGTATGTGACCAGCATTTGCACTGAGGCCTTCCAGAAAAGTTGAAGAACTGAGTATGTTTAAAGAAATGGGCTATTTACTTCCTCCCATCCTGATGTCTAATTCAAAGAATCACTGCATTTAACTGTGCTTGCTGAAAGCATTTCTGTGACAAGTGCGAAGGAAAAATGTATTTTTGAATGCTCCAATAGCAAAAAGTAGATGTGTTTTGGTTTTGATGATTTTTCTATAACTCAGAGAGCTAGAACTGCAAAAGTATTATCCAGGCCTTGGGAATTCCACAGAATTTTGGTTGCTGATTTCACTGAAGACTCATTTTTGCTTTTTATTTCTTTCCACTGTTGAATGTTAAGAAAATCCTGCCACGGAATGTAGCAAATGTTTTCAACTTCAGTCCTTGTAAACTCTTCAATAGTTTTGTCTTCTTGTTTCAGAAAATGAATATACACAACGTTCTCATTTGTCTGTTTGATAAATACGCCTGAATGCTCAATAACTTATCTTTGAAATTAACCTGTCAGAGTAATCATGACACAAATATAATGATGAAACATTACTCTGCTCTAAAGATGAATTTCTGTAACAGTCATAACTGACCTCCCGGGCATTACTGATTGATGAAGCAATACTTCAATAGAAATCAAACTAATTTATGTGCAGGTCTACACAGAAAAATCTACATATTCTACTATGTGCAGAATCATTTGGCTAACTATCAACAAAATCATGAAGGTTGTCAACTTTGATTTGTGCTTAAGAGATGTTAAGATAACGTATACATTAACCTACAATGCAATGAAAATATACACTCACATGTTTCTGCATTGTACATTTTTTTTTGTAATGTTCCACATTAAGATAAGAACTTATTTAGCTTTGAAAACATCTGGCAGCTAATTATTAAACTAAAATTAAAGTTTATATATACCGACAAATTTTACACAATGAAGAAGTCATAAAACACACACTGCCAAATTCAAACGCAGAACCGTATTTTCTCTAATTGAATGTTGACAACCTGTAAAGTTAATCCCAATATTCCTTGCCTGATTGAAAAAGGAGAGGAACTGTAATAATTATAACATACAATAGCAGCTATATGCCCTTACCTTTTTTACTTCTTGTCATACAGTGTAACATATTAGAAGAAATGAAAAAAGGACACAAGGTATTAAAATAAATCAGTGAAACCGAACTTTCAAAAGATGTTCCTTCCAAAAACTAAAAGTTAGAATCTAGATATTTATAAATCATTTAGTATAATGATATCAAGACAATTTCTTTGTAGTTTTCTTTTTTTGGTTTGGTTTGGTTTTGAGGGGTTTCACCATTGTTTTTACAGTTCCTTGCAATGTAAGCCTAACTGCCACAGTAGGAATCTATGAATGGTTAATTTGCTAGAAAGATATGAAAGAGCTTTGTGAGATTCTAATTTGAGTTGAGGTAAGTTATGTCTTGTCTCAATAACTACATTGACCAGGTTCCAACTGATACGAAGGGAGCCTGAAAAGGCTTTCTCCGTTATAGTAAGACATGCATCTCTTGCCGTGTTACTTTAATTCACTGTTTTACACTTTACACCTTTGTTTTCATCAGATGGCCTAGATTCATGATTGACTCAAACTGCTGTTGTGTGACAGTGCAGATGCTCTATGAGGATAATACAGAATGAGAGTTTTAATGTCATTGTACTGTCATGGAAGCATAGAGCCTCTGTTTCTTTGCTTAATTAGCTATAAACTGACAATTATTTCCTTAAACTACCTAAATATTTACACAGGACACATCTATTTTTCTGCCCCAAAATTAAAATGATAAAAGATTGTTAGCAAGTGGTTTCTTACATACGTATATATATACATATATATATGTATATATATACATATATATATGTATATATGGAATTCAAAAGCAAAGCTCTTCATATGGGTAGGATGTTCATGTAGGTGGGATAGTACCACATTTAAGTACATGTGAAACTAAGTGTCAAAGGTAAAATTAATTTTTTTCCAACACTGCTTTCCAAAACACATACAGCTGTGGTGTTTCATTTAAGTAGGTTCATATTTTTTGTGATATTGAAAAGAAAATGAAAAGACCTTTTAGCAGGATTTATTGAACAGAGTTCAATAAGGGTCATCCAATCAGTATCTGAAACATCTGTTCATCTACTTGAATTTATCTAGGAGTTCATCTCAGTTGCTCCTACCTATAAATCATGATTTAGTGGGAACTCTGTGTACAGAATTACCTAACTGTTTTCTATTTTACTCTAATGCTTTTGAAAGAAGTTATTATTTTCTGCGGAGAGGAAGAAGCATATAATAATTTTCCTATAATTGCCATCACCAGTTCTTTAAGCTTACAAATGACCCTTTTTTCCCTTTGGTCAAAAGAATTTGAAATGCTCTGAAACTTCAAACTAAAATTCGCTTTAGTTCAGACTGTGTATATTTTGAGTAACTCCATCCATCAACATATTTTAAGGAAAAGTCTGGTGATAATTTGTTTGTGATGAGATGGTTTTGTTTGTTTGATTGATTTTGGGTTTGGGTATACAATCATCTTTATTTTTATATCATAACCATTTCACAGAATTTAGGGACAAAATGATTAAGGGCAAAGGTTGTCCTTACTAATTTCAAGAAATAAGCCACTGGGCATGTAGCTCAACCAAATAACCGTAGTCCAAACTGTTCATATACAGCCATGTGTAATATCAGACAAGCTATACATCTGTTCAGCAGAAAAAACTAATATTATATACTCCATCAATATTTTTTAAATATTTCCACTCACTTTCAGATATTTTTATCTTCTTGAACTTTCTGGCTTACAGATGATGGATGAATTTATACACAACTTGCAAAAGGTTCCTTCAAGTTTCTTCAATGAAAGTTTAAAGGTCATATGTTTAAAGCTGACCTCTGCATTCTTATTATTCTACTGCTCATTATATGTTCCTCATATTCGCCATGGTTTAACCTCAGCCAGCAACTAAGCCTCACACAACTGCTCACTTACTTCCCCCTGGTGTGACGGGGGAGAAAATTGGAAGGGTAAAGGTGAGAAAAGCCTTGAGTTTGTTTAGAGACAGGTTAGTAGCTAAAGCAGAAGCTGCGCATGCAAGCAAAGAAAAACAGGGAATTCATTCACCATTTCCCATGTACAGGCAGGTGTTCAGCCATCTCCAGGAAAGCAGGGCTCCATCACACATAATGGATGCTTAGGAAGATAAAAGCCATCATTCCAAACATCCTCCACTTCCCTCTTCTGTCCTTAACCTGGTAGTCATAGGGTACTTTTTCTAATGGTCTTGAGATAGGCTCTTTAGCTGCTTTAGAAACATAATGAGCAGTTAAAAGTATGCAACTTTTTTGGGGAAGTAAATAATGAGCAGACTCTTAAAATAAGACAAAATATTTTCTCAAACAAAAAAAGAAATATAATTTTGTTCAATCTTGCTCAATGTGTTTCCTGTGATGGGAGGATGTTGACTTTGCTGAAAAGTGGCTTCTTTCACACAATTGAAGAGTGTTTTGGCAGCTCTATGATCTGGATATTGCCTGCTCCAATCTGTCTGCCAGATCACACTAAGAAATTTGGAACAGAAACCTAAATTAGTACCACAGAAGATGTCAGTGTTATAAAAGGACATTACATATCCTCATACTCCAGCCTGCCTGGGAAGCCGAAATTACATGAAGCTACATATATTTTTGCTGTGCCCAAGGTTTTAAGGTTCTCTTCTAGATAAATAGAATCTGGAATGGAAGAAGGAACTTGTCCTGAATGAAGTCTGGACCAGTGTCTAGACACAAAATATCAGGATATAAAAACTTTTTTATTCAAAAAATATATTTGAAAAGTGTAAATGTGTAAAAAGTATCCACTTCTGCATAAAAGAAGTAAAAAATATAGAGCAGGCAGACATTAATGCTTTAGGGCATAAAACTGCCCTAGGTCAGGAATATATTTTCCCTCTGGTCAGTTGTGCATTACAGAATTTTTTTGACCTTTCTCAAAAGCATTGGCTATTACTCATTTTTTAGAAAAGCAAACTGGACCAACTGAACTCTTGGCTTAAGCTAAAAAGACACTTCAGCAAATTCTGCAGCACTAGCAATTTTTACCTTACATCAGAGGTATGACTTTCTCAAACAAGCAGCACAATAGAGCAGAAATACACCCTGGCATTTGCCTGCATAGCAGATTGCAGTGACCTATATTTGTCTTCTGCAACCAATTCTCACTAGCCTCTATAATGATCAAATTGATGGTCTAAAGGTATGGATCATTGGAAGTAATAAAACATGATGTTTCCCTTGTATTTCAGCTTTGAAATGGTTGAGAATTTGTGGCATGTAGCCACCAAAAATACATCACAATAATTTTCTGAATTTAATGACTTGTGGTTATGTAATCCCTCAAATATGCCAGTAGGAATCTTTTTAAAACTGATTGATTTTGACCCATGGCTTTCTCTATGGTTTCTTCTGTATAAAATAGCACTTTAAAATGTACTTCAACTTGATCTTTATGGTATACATTTTATTTTCATTTCCAGTTGCCATTTCTTTTAAAATGGCAGGCACTTATTTAGTATCTTACAGGATTGCTTCTTAGGCACAAGTGACACTACTGTGGTGTGCTGCTGCATGACATCTCTTATATTTAGTGCAAATCCTGACTAAGACAAGCTACATAGCCACAACAGAGAGCTGGCCTAACAAATAACAAAGTTCACCGTAAAGCAAGATCTTAGGGAGGCGGTGGTCCTTCATCCTGCAAGACATATGAACAGCTAGGAAGTAACACGAAGGGATGTGGTGCCTGAGGCTGAGAAGCACTGATTACCAGTTTTGCAGGGCTGATAAGGTTTGGTCTTTCTACGATGTTGTGCATATACAAATGTAGAGCAAGAGAACTAAATACGACTTGAGACAAAGAGATGTTAACTGAAGAATGGACACTATTCTTTAATTGTGAGAGCAGGAGAGTAACAGACCACTAAAACAAAGGCTGAAGGAGTAATCCATTCAAAATATTTGGCCTGTGCCAAATACAACTGATATAGCACAATGATTATCTCTGTAAAACAGCCTAGAATGTTAGGATACTTATAACATTCAGGAAAGGGTTTTTCACAGTTCTTGGTATCCATAATTTTTACATTTCTGAGCAATTATGAGGAATAACACTCCTCATTTTTAGATGCAATAATTTTTAAAGTGTCTATCTGTCTTTTGGAATGGGCTGCCCAGGGAGGTGGTGGAATCACCATCCCTGGAGGTGTAAAGAAAAGACTGGATGTGGCACTTAGTGCCATGGTCTAGTTGACAAGATGGTATTAGGTGATAGGTTGGACTTGATGATCTGAGAGGTCTTTTCCAACCTGGTTGATTCTGTGATTCTGTGACAGCTTTAAAATTCAAACCTAACCTTCCAGTTCTGAAAATTATAAACCTACCAAATTAGATCTGTCATATTTTCTCATTCTCTTCAAACCCTTACAAATATTCATTTCACCTGGTGTGGTTATAAGTCAATAACTCTCTAGGAAGTGTGGTTACTTTTATTAGATTCACTCCATCCCATATGTTCCCTTGCAGTTGTTTCCACCCATTGGGAGCCATACTACACACTTTTTAATTCCGACTATATAAGATGCTTGCAGAAAATCAACCCTAGATATTTTAGCCATCTGAATCTGAGCTGAATGTTTGTTTAATTAAGTGCAAGTCTCCATGAGAAACAAGAGCTTTACACTTAGTGTGAAAAGGGAGAAGAAAAGGCCTTTTGAATGCTCTGACATCAGCTGATTGCTAAGAAAAGCTCTGACCAATTGGAAATTTCGTGCTACTATGATTCAATCTCCTTTCTTTTGTGAACTGAAAGACAGCAAAGAATGAGCCTGATAAAACTCAGTCTATGTAAAATGCTTCAATTTGATCAACTAGAAATGTGACGGTGTAAAACGGAAGGTGAAGAAGGGCAATACCCATAATTTATACATTGAATAGAGTAATGAGAGACTGGCCACTTACCCGTTTTGCACTTTAAGGTGAAGGACCTATGCATTTCAGACGGAAGGAACTATACAGTTTCAATGTTTGGGTCACAAATAATTTATTCAAAAATTGTAGATTTGTGTAAATAACTTTGAAACTAAAAACTGACATTATAGGCTCATCTGAGGCAGCAGGCCATGCAATTATGAAGACCTGAGTGCAGATTAGAAGATGACATAAGAACTACTTTCATGGTTTTAAATTTACCTACATCTGAATGAGGTTTCAGTAGTGATAACATAACAGCTCTTCACAGTGAGAAATTCATTACCACAGTGCAGTCCATCCATATTAATATTTCTTAGTAAAAACAATAATATTTTTATCATATAATGGAAAGTTCTGGGTGACACTTATTACATCTTGCAGAACCTACTTTAAACCAAAATGACTAACAATGCCATCAATAATACCTTGCAGAGTAGTACCATAATTTGGTGGTTTTAATACTGTGTTTAAAACTGCGGAAGAGTTTGGGAAAATGTAAATTATCAAATAATTTTTATTACAACTGTCTCTGTTTTTCCCTCCTGCCTGTCAGAAATATAAAGCACAAAACTGAAGAAGCAAAAGGATGGAAATATTGATTCTGTCATAGATGGAAAAGCAGAAATGAAATCTGTGTTAATTTATAGTTGTGATAATATTGATGTATGGTTTGGGACACCTTTTGCTAGAGTCAACTGATTTCTTCCTGGTTGCAATCTGCAGCACCTTCATTGCAAAGGTAGGATAGAAATCTGAACATGGGCCTTAGGGGAAAAAGCAATCAGTCTCCACCACTGCCTGAATCTATTGAGAAATGGTCAGCTGGAGTTTGTATGTTTGCATATGATGTCTTTAATTTGTCATATACACTGTTTCTATACCTTCGGGTGACTTTCGAGAGTTTTGTATGAATACAAAGTTATATCATCTGGCTATTCCTGTAATGGGGCATTATTTTGTTCCGAGTTATTAACCTGATTTTTAAAATGTCTCAAATTTTGGCAAATGGGTCACACAGATCAACACAAACACAGGTGTTTACCAACTACCTATGAACTTTCAAACCCTTAAGGGTCAGGGAGGCCTTTTGGAAGGCCTTTCAGTTTTGGCCAAGAAATCTACAAGGTCTTTTGCTGAATCTCAAGCCTGAGTCCTAGTAGGACCCAGCAGCCAAATTACTGCTTTTGTAATACATTTCTATAAGTCTATGTGCTCTTTTAAGTTACCTCATCAAGGATATTTTCCAGTGCAACAAGGGATAAATTAAATAGAAAGCCATAAACAAAAACATACAGGGACACAAAACTCACTGGCAAATGGCAATTTGATGCAATGCAATGCATATTGATGTTAATAAAAACAAAGGTGAAAAAATTCCAATATAATTTTAAGCTTTCTTTTCAATAAACAGCTTAATATCTATTCCATTTTTATCACCGCTCACAGGATCCTGTAAAAAGAATATTCAAACATATTTTAGAAATTCAAACACAAAATAAATGATGCATTGAACTGATATACTATTACTTTTCCTGATACTTTTTTTTAAATACCAAGAAAAGAATATTACATTTACTACGTTGTACTTTATTCTTTAATTTTCCATATTTTAAAAATCCTCTTGTGGCAAACACTCTAATAATTTTAGATGTTTCCCACTTTTACATAAGAACTAAGCATCATATTTTATATAGTCAATTTGATTAATTTACCACACATTATCTCAACCAATATAACATTAAAAGCAACATGTTTGTTGGGATACAAAACTGGCAAAAAAAGAGTATTGATAATTTTAGTTTTTTATATCTACAAAAAACACTACTCTACAATCTGTTCTTAAAAAATGGAAAACATTTCATCCCCAGAATGTTGTCAAAGGCTTTTTCTGAACTCCAATCATAATTCCTTCATGTTTTGAAGTTTTAATTCATTATAGTCAAACCACAGAAATCAGACATCCTTTTCTCTTGTCTCTCTTCAATATAAGTGCATAATTTCAGTAGAAAATTTAATCCTCTTTATCATCATAGTTACCATTTAATTTAATAGACATGAGAATTATCAGTTCTATTATTACTATTATTATCACTTTTATTATTGTAGTTCTCAAAAGTCCCATTTCAGATCTAATATTATGGTAAGATTTTAAAATAATATATGAAGATGTTCATGTCTGCAAATTTTTACAATCTAAAGCAACAACCAGACATTTGATACACTTGGTCAGATATAGTAAGAAACCACTGCTTTCCTCATTATAAAGCTTTAGTATGAGGCCCATTTTGGTATCTTCACCTTGAGAGGACTGGTTCAACATGGCTCAGGAAACCAGATAAAATTATCAAGTCAGGAACACCATCACAACTTTACAAAGAGGAGAAGTCAAATATTTTATATCATGTTTGGTATGCAAAATGGTGATATTTAGAACTGGAAGTTCACAGTGAGTTTCAGAATGGAACCCCCATAAAAGAATTTAGGATGATTGTATTGACATAAATAAAACAAAAGCTTTATTTCACTGAAACATCCATCAAAAACTGAGAGAAGTTTCAACCACCTTTTTAATGTAAAAATATTATTTTTTATACATCCTTGAACTTCCTAAAAGTAAAATTTACATAATGATATGATAAATATTACTATCATTGCTGGGTAGAACTTTTGGACAAATATAAGTTTTGGATAATCTTGTACTATTTTGGAATAAAATTCAACTGTTAAGCTTTTTACGGTTCATCCATCCTGTAAGGTGATAGATAAGACTCCTGATGATTTCCTGGAAAAATCCTGCACCTGGGGAGACATTCCCAGAAACTGATTAAAGGATTAAAACTATGAGAGAAGTGATATGGAAATAACACGGTCTTTTTTCGTGAACATCCTGGCTGTTGGAAACTCAGGAAGTGGACCTTTAGGCCTGTATCATCTGTCTATCACCTCAAAAAGTTAGTTTATTGACTATAGACACTCAAACTGCCTAAAGAAAAAGGTATAGAAAGAGATTGGACATAAGCGAAAATCTGGGAGAACTTCCATCAAAGCTGTGGTGGTAACCAACCAACTACCTTTTCTCCTTCCACCTTCTTGGAATGCTGTGGGGTGAGTCATTGCTTTATACATATACACTAATTTTACTTTTGCTCCATACTTTAAAATTTTTACTTATTCTTTGTTAGTTCTTTTGCTTTAGGGCAAGTGCTTAAGTTTTTGCTTTACTTATTATTTGTAACTTGCTTTAGGGCAGGTGCTTAAGTTTTTGCTTAAAGTTTGTAATATATTTGGAAGTTACTTTAGAGGGTGTGCTTTGTGAGTGGCTTTGCTTTAGAGTTTTTGTTTAGATTTTGTGGTATTAATATTCTTTGTAAGTTGCTTTGCCTTAGAGCATGTGCTCACGCTCGGACTTCTTGTTATTGCTGCTGCATGGTTTTAGTATAACTTTGGCAGTTAAACATTATCACCAATGACACAAACCCTATGAGTTGTCATAAACGTCTATTAAAAAAGGTGTTATTTCTGGAACTGTTAGAATGAGCCTGTTTTTAGGTGCTAACAGTTTCGTCAACAGCAAAATAACTCATAGGAGAAACCTGCTGAGGGGTTTTCCTACCCCTATGAAGTGCAGTCTTTATATAAAAGGGTATCAAATGTCCTGTCCATCTCATTGAATCTATTAAGCAAAGGGTCTCATTAGGTGAGATGCTAACAGACTGTTTTGGACATTAAAAGGCTTTGATATTCTGGGAAGGACACTGATAGACAAAAAATAAATTAATACAGGTTGGATAGAAAGTTTTTTTCTGCCGCTTTTCACATGACACATCCTTACCTGAACAATCATCCGTTAGCTGTGTTTGAAATAGATTTTTACATAAAATTCAGGAACGTACTACTTGTAAGAGTTTACGAGAAATGCTCTCTGTAAATATTGCCCTTTAATGTAAATCTGTGATCAATTTTATCATGAGTATCAAAACCCAGAAATTTTTGCTGCATGATAGTGTGAAGGGGAACAAGAGCACAACACCCAGCTGGAAAGCAACTTGGCAGAAAAGGACCTGCAGCTCTTGGTGGACACCTGGTTGAACATGAGCTGGCAATGTGCTCTTGCTGCAAAGAAGGCAAATGGTATCCTGGACGGCGTTTGCCAGAATATTGCCAGCAAACTGAGGGGGGTGATCCTTGCCTTCTACTCAGCACTGGTGAAGCCACACCAGGAGAAGTTTGTCCAGTTGTGGACATGGACATACTGGAGAGAGTCCAATTAAGGACTACAGAGTTGTTGAAGGGACTGGAACATCCTCCCCTGTGAGAAAAATCTGAGAGCAGGGACTGTTCAGCCTGGAGAAGAGAAGGCTCAGGCTAATCACATCAACATATATAAACATCTGAAGGGAGGGTACAGGAAGGACAGAGCCAGGCTCTTCTTGGTGGTGCCCAGTGACAGGAGCAGAGGTAACAGGCACAAACTGAAACACAGGAAGTTCCCCCTGAACATCAGGAAACACTTTTTCACCGGGGGGAGGGGGAGACTGAGCACTGGCACAAGCTGCCTAAGGAGGTTGTGGAGTCTCCATCCTCAGAGATATTAAAAAGCTCTTTGACCGTGGGCCTGGACAACGTGCTTTAGGTGGCCCTGGTTGGACCAGATGATCTTCAGAGATCCCATTCTAACCTCAAGCATTCTGTGATTCTGTGGTGGTTTTTGTTAAGATATTTTCCCCCAATAGTTAGCACAGGGATCTTCATTTATGCTGTGTCTGTAGAAATATATTTGTTGAAAAAACAGCACAAATGTTTTCAAGCTTCCCAACGTCTATTTCTGGCTAAAACCAGAAAGCTTCTCCCTATTGTCTAATTGTATGACACTGACATGGTTTTGAATTGGAGAACCTACATTTATTTTGACCCTAAACAGGAAGTTAAGCATTTGATGAATTTTAAGTGTATGAATTTGATGAATTTAAGTGTATGACTAGCATACACTTAAAGTTAAGGACATAAATAATTGCTTTGCCATTCAAACCAAACCCAAAACAAAGTACTGTGTTCTACTATCACTTGTTAGAGTCATTTTTCTGCATCTTCTTTTGTGAATTGTGACTGCAACTTGCCTTATTTCTGTAGCTATTTTCACTTACTGAAAAATATTCTGTATTCTCTGTTTCCCCTTTTCTTTTCTAAACACGTTTCATTTCACCTATGTATTTGACTTCAGAAGTTCACTGTGTATATGTGCACCATGCATATCTTAACACTGCAGAAAACCGTAGCAATGAAGGAAGGCTGTTGCTTGATTATTTACACAATATTTTTTCATTATAGTATATTACACCTGTGATTTATAATCTGCATTGATTTCCAGTTGGTTTTCAAGGTGATGATAAAAAGTTGAGGCCTGACTGCTCAAGAGAAACTGTCTTACCCTTTGTAGCAGTTTGAGCCACATTAGAAATCTCAAATCCAGTTTTTAGGCTTCCCCCCACCCCTTCTCAACAATTTATCCTAACACCGGAGAGAAACTTTCAGGCCAGAGGCTTCTGTAGGGGAAGGGGGAAGTATATACATTTATTTACACAAAGAAATACTATACAAACTAAAGGCAACTATATATATATATATATTACATTACTATCAGTCAGTCCTTTCTAGCCCCTCCTTTAACTTTAGTCCAGGAGCAGCCTTTAAGGCTGATATGTAACGCAGTCTTTTGCTGTGGGAGTGTTCTGGGCTCCTGAACACTCCCTCCTCACCAAGTTCCAGCAGTTGTTTGTTGCAGTCTCTCCTCCTCATGAAGTCCGAGAAGATAGCTTTGAGTCCTTGCTCTCCTGCTGCTGGTGATTTCTCCCTCTCAGTGTCCCACCTCAGTTCATAGGCTGCTGCAGTGTAGCTTATCAAGCGTCCACATCCTGGAATCTTCATTCCTCCACATCAGTTCTCAGCTGCCTCCGGCCAGCTTCGGCAGGCAACTCTCGAGCTCTTGGCTCGTCTCCAATTTTGCCTGGGACTCTTCTCCCGAGCGCCGGGCCTACTTCCACGGCCCAGTCTCTTGGCTCAGCTTCAAGTTGAGCCTCTCCTCCACTTACAGTGGAGGAAAGAAAAAGCCCCCCTCTACAGCTTCACTGCAGAAAAGGAGGGGGAAGAGAGGGCTTGGCTGCAAAGCCTACCTCTCTCCTCTTACCTCAGGTGCTGTGAATCTCTTCCTTCACAGCACACACTCCAAATGCTGACTCTAACTCTAGCCAAAGGCTGAGCTGGGGGGTCGCAGGGCTCCCCTCTCCCCCCTGGAGGGAAAGAGAGGGAGCCCAGCCACCCCTGGCCTTGTCCACCTACATGCAGCAGACAGCAACAGCAAAACAACCAAGGCTGCACTGCCAACAGCTTCCGGTGCTGTGATATATGATTTTTGAGCAGAAGCAAAAAACATGAGTGGTGATTGACTCTCCAGGGAACACTGTCCTGGCACCCAATCACCTCTGAGCCCCCCCAGCCTCTCAGGGGGGGCCAATTTCAAACTATGACACCCTTGTATGATAAAGGAATAAAAGGAATGACACTCAGTTTCCTCTGCTCTGAGAAGACTCCCATCTTAAGACTCTCAAAAATACAGTGCCAAAAGCTTTACTGTGTGTGAGGCAGGGTAACTGAATTAAAAGAGACCTCAGAAGGCAAAAGATGAGCTTGATTTCCTGTGAGTTCTTTCACTGCTGCGTATATTTAACAGAAGTACAGTTATAGTTTTGCACTTGGCCCATTCTATAGAAGTTTTAAAATGAATGTGGATAGCCTTATTCTTTGAAAGAATATCTTGAAAAGGTGAGGGAGACATTTTTAAAGATTTGATTCTCTGGTATATCTATGGCCTTGCACTGTGCTTTGACCATAAGCAGCAAGACTTCACCTTTATTATTTTCAGATGAATATTAGCTGAAACAAATCAGAAATGAGAATGCTTCCACAAAGAAAGGCCATTCTGTCCCTCACTGGCTCTCTAGCTAGGTCATGCATGTAACTTAGACTGATTGGAGCCCTCTTTTCATCTCCTGGGTGTTTAATTTTAAGTAAGATGGAGAATTATGTACTTGGTAACCATTGAAGGTCAAAGATAAGTATGCAGAGCAGCAGAACATTGTGCAAATATCTAACCGTGCAATCATTGTAGATTTTCAAATAGATTTTCTGTGTCACCCAGGTGCCTAACTACACGAAAGTAGTTAAGACAAGGAAGAAAAACAGTTGACACTTACAATCCACTCATTTAGCTTGAGCGGCTACTCCAATAAAAGCAAACATAAACATCTGTAAAGTAAAGACTGTAGAAATATCAAATAAACTTGGGTTCTTTTTTATCTTTATAAGACATTAGCAAGCAATTCAAATATGTACTAAGACATTGGCCTGACGCCCTTCTACTCTAAAAATGGATCCATTAGTTTAACAGCACAATGCATACAGTGACACGGTGAAGTTTGTAGATATGTAGTATAAGCCTGCCATGATCTATTTGAAAGAGTCCTGATTAGTATGCAGCTGATCCAGCTTCAAAATGGTGTACCTGTTTCCTGGTACTGTGAGTTACACTTCAAATCTGCCTTCCAGAACCAGGATTACTAAAACACTCATAATCTTCCACTTACTACTCCTCCACATGGAAATCTTCCGTGCAATGTACAACACCAGACATTTTATATGGATGATAAACATGATGAAAACATTTTGGAAATTCAGTGAAAGCATAAAATATTCACTCTTTTGAGTACACAGCAAAATAATTCAAATTTTTATTGCCTCTGTGGAGCACATATTCTTTACAAATCAAAGATAAATTTTCCTTCAGAGAAATGAAGAAAACCTCAGGCTTGATCACGATTTCCTAAATAAAAGATGAGATATATTGAATACAAAATACATGAAATCCCATTTTACACATAGCGTCACAAGTTATTAATCCCTGAGCCCATTTCAGAATATTTTGGTTTTTTGGGGATGGGGCGATTTTTCCCCTTCAAAAACATGTTGTATAAGCCTATTTACTTTGCCAATAAATAATATCAATGCTCTATTTAGAATCAGAAATTTTTGCTGAAGGGTGAATTTTCCAAAATTTCATAACTGAAACAAATCAGAATGCTTTTTGGTCTATCTCTCAGAAATGAGTAGGTATGCAAGCCTGTGATCACAGAAGGCCAAGAACAAAGTTTTGTTATCCTGTCTTTCAAAAATATGTGGTTCCTCCATGGCTCAGACTAGCACATTTTCTGCTCAATAGGTTTAAGTGGTTTGCATTCGTGTACAGGACATTTTTGAAAATGGTAGTATGCCATGATCAGATACCCCCTTTGCACTGGAATCTGTAGGCAGGGAAGTGGTGGGTCATATGCAATAGAGGAGCATTGCTCCTGCATTATGCAGATATTTTTCTATCTTTTGCAGAACTTTGTATCCTCTGCAAATGAAAGCAGTGAAAAGAAGCTGGAGGAGGAGCTGACCCTTCTCTACTCTATAATAGCACAGAAATGACAGGATGAAGAAGAAAGGAAACAACAAAAGAATCAGTCCTGCAAGGAAACCACAAAAGGATCAATCTTGCAAGGCACCGAGCTTTTGCTGAAGATGTTGAGTGGTCTTGTTAATCTCAGCTACAAGTGAAAGTGTTCAACAGCAGGGTCTTTAAGAAATGGATCTTTACTGAACTCTAACAATATAATAGGAAAGATTTGCTAGAAAGAAAGCATCTTCATAAGTAGGTAAATAACACAAAGGATGGAAAAGGACATGATATTTTGAGAACAATAGTAACACTACAAGTGATGCCAATAAATAATATTAAGTTGATATGAAGGGAATGAAACGTAATCAGGCCTCAGCAGTCGTTTTTTCATGGATACAATAGAGGAGGTGTGTCCCATTGGAAGACCACTAATTATTAATAAACTTGAGCTGACTCTGTATACAACATCCAAAAATCCAGGGGCATTAATGAATTTAGATTAAAATTGAAAATACTCTTTCTTTTGTGAAGGAGGTAGAAAATGAAAAGGACATGATTCTCCTGTCACATCAGGTCTTCCTATGTTTGACTCTGATGACTTTAATAGGTCATTCCTTGTTTGCATTGCTGGCACCAGAAAAAAACCCTCATGTTCAGTAATTCTATGGAGCAGAGATTGAAGACATATTTTACCAAAAAAAAAAAATGAGTTGCCATACAATATATTTTCTGTGAATTTTTTTGCTATGCATCTCTAAGATTTAACAGAGAGAGATTTGTTGGAGATTTGAGATGTGGAAAAAATCCTTGCAATGTGGATTTTAAAAGGTAGAAGTGCTGTAGGATAGAATGTAGTCATGGGTCTCAATACTGTCTTGAACATTCATTGTATACAGCGAAAGCAGCCAGGCAAATATCAGGACATTTCTCTCATCTTTTTCACTTAAGGCAGCCTCACTTCCATGAATAGAATAGCATTTGGATAAAGAACTCATTGAAGATGGCAATGAAGTTTTTTTCTGGAATGGAAGAAAAAAATTGCTCTCATGAATAGATCTTTTTCTGAGAAGGGCTCAGGTTACTTCCCCTTTCAGTTGAGCTAGCGAGTGTCGCAAAATGATCCAGGCAGTCAGGTTTCACTGGCCTGGTAAATGACATGCTTTTACTTTTCTTCAACTATAAGAGACACAGAGTAAGATGTGGTCCCTTATTAGTCATTGAAGTGAATTTCAACCAAAAACTATCCTCTCAATATTCACAAAGACATGTTAGCAAGTAAACATGATAATTTCCTTTGTTTATTTTGTATCTGTTCAGCAAACAGGTATAAAGTTGCTTTCTGCATTTGAAAAAAAGAAATCAAATTCTTAATTTACAGAATATTTCAGTCTTATTCTCTTACCAATATTAGCCTGTGATGATTCTTAAGTAAAGCTCCCACAAGGTACAAATAAACTCATGATTGCAGCATACTGTGTGTGTCTTCCTACAGAGAGTAGCCTGGATAAAATCCACTTATAATTGATGAATATTTTGGGTATCCTGCATTTCTAATTCTGACCAGCTTGAGAAAGCACAAGAACAAGATATTCTAGAATTTCAGATACATAGTCTAAATTATGTGGAGGCAACAACCAAAAACTGATACCTAGTTATAGTTGTTTCATTTGGGATTATTTATTGCAGTAATAGTCCTATACACTTAGCTCTACCATTTCAGGACAGATTCATCTCAACTTTTGCTACTTACAACTTACCCATTCAGTGTGTCCGTGTCTTCACCACTATCTAACAGTGTAGATGGTTGCAGAGTCAATGGAGAGAGGAAGGATAATCATACCTTAGGCTAGATGTTTAGTTAGTGCATTAAAATTAGCTCTTTAACTTATTCTTCCATTCAAGGGTGTTTATTCCTTAAGTGATGCAAATACATTTCACATGTCATTCTCTTCAAGTGCTCACTGAAATATTATGCTTTTATAATGCTTTGCTTCTTCTTCTGAGAACTGTGGTATGATCACAGCTAAGCAGAGGAAGGCTTAGTCGTGTTATATGCCTGCATTGCAAGAGAATGTGTTATTCAAAATCTGCTGCCAAAAATATTCTGATACTTTCTTTTCTTTTGATATCTATGCTAAATTAAAGAAGGTAGTGACAAGTACCACGTAAGCAAAGCCTGGCAAGTTAAGCATATTAAACGGTAAGCTGCTTCTTAGGGTCATGCTATGCTGCTGAAATCTTATAAGAATAATGAAAAACAATACTTCTGTGTGAGGAAACTCAGGGTATCATGGAATTTATAGAATTTTTGTTAATTTAGAAATTTATAACTTTAGGAACTTTTAAATTCTTTATTCTTTCTTTCTTCATATGGGCTTAAATCTTTCCAACTATTTTTTTTACCAAAGGGATTTTGGTATATACTACCAAATATATGCCTGATGACTGAATTATTTTGCTTTTCTCATTAATTAAATGCACTACCAATAAATTCCATTTTAATGTCAGTATCTCATATTTAGATTAATTTCAGCATTTTATTGAGATGCATGATTAATTTCAAAAGTTACTCTGAATCCATGAATCCCTTAGTCATTCCAAATGTCTAGTCTCTTTTCTCTTTGTCGTTGGTATAGAAAATATCTATTTTGTATGGTTTATGATTCATCTATTTAAATCTATTTAAATATCTACTTCATTAAGAGATGTATCATCCCCAGACTCCGTTGACTATATTAACTAAGTTGGCTCATTGTGCTGGTTTAAAAGTAAACCTGCAGGAGAAATGAACCAACTCTAGAGAGAGATTATAAATCAGAGTTACAATTTACTAAAAATAAATTACAATACATGCAATGATACACAGAAAAAAATGGTTTTAACCCCCAAAACCAGATGTATAACCCAGCACCCTGGGACAAGAACAGAACAGTGCTCATTGGCCCATGTGCTGAGCACCACGTGGGCCCCTGGGGGCAAAGTAAAAGGAAAGGAAACCTGTTGGTCTAGATGATGGTTGCGGTTCTGTTGTACTAATGACCACAGTCTTGTTGAGAATGGCAGTCCTGTTGGAGTTCTGGTCCTCCTCTCGATCCAACAAGTGGTACCAGAAGTCCCCAAACCCCAAGATTATATATGCTCAGGTTCAGGCGGGAATACCCAATACCTCCACCAGGGCAGGGAGTTTCACAATGGATGATTTAACTCTGTGAGTCATGGGATATTTTTGGAGTCTTTGATGGTCTAGGTCGTTGCAGCTGCCTATTATGCCAGTCCAGTATGGGCCATTAGCAGAGATGACCCCTCAGGCTGGGTGTGAAGGTGCTGATGCCTCCCCAGAGGGGAGTTATCACAGCTGAGTCATTGGTGTGAAGACAAAGAAACACTCCTTGGGCAGTTCTTTAACACCCAGCTTGTAGCCTAAGGTGTTAGGTGTGCCCTGGGCAGCTGCTGCAAATGATCCATTATTAATTGTTCATCAGAAAAGACATAGAGGGCGTAGAATATACAGTTTTGGTTATACTCACATAGTGATAAACTGGTCCTGGCCCCCATAACTAGGACACTTATTCAGATGCAGATTTCTGTGTTATAGATTCCTTCAGTGTTTGTTATGACAAACTATGAAGTGTCACTGACATATTAGACTTAGATACAGTCTAAGACCTTATTTTTATAGTAGTATTGAACTGTAAGATTCTGAAAATACTGACCGGCAACCTCAGAAAATATTTTCAGCTCTTGTATTTTGATATATCTAAACCACTAGTCCTTTTGCTTTCTATTTGACAATACTTTTAAGACCAACCTTTTTCTCTTTGATTTGAAAACAAAGTTTCATCCAACTTCTCTCTTACTTAGCAAAATATCTTTCACATTCTTCTCAGTTCAAACAAAATGGAGCTGCTGAGTACTCCAGGTCCTGTCCAAACCTTTGATCTCACCATATCAGATTCATTGTACCTTTCAATTTCATCTTCTTCAGTTGAAGTTTTATAGCATCTCCCTGCTTTTTTCTTTACATAGCATTTTTACTTTTTTTCTTCCTTCTGACTCCAGTTTTGTTATCTTCTTTTGTAGCCATAATGGTCCTCACAGTTAAGTGGTCTTTTATTTCATAATGCTCAAGAAAACGTAGTGAAATCAGCCACATCAGTACCACAACTCATTGATGAAATAGACAATATTTTTTCTATAGGATCTGAAAAATTTTAATTAGCTAGAAGAGAAAGGGCTATGTATAACTGTAGAAGGCTTATCCTGCTATTGATGTTATCTATGAATACAAAGGGGATGACAGATATTATAGCATATTTTAACATTAAAATAAAAATAAACTTAGTCAAGCAACCAGAGATTATAACCAAGAAAGTATTTTCCTACTGGTGTTTCCTGTTACTTGGATCTCATTGCATGCTTTATTATTTTACCTCTTTTCTATAATTTTCTCTCCTTTCTGTATCTCTCTTGACTTTATGCCCTTCAGAGCAGATATGAGTTAAAATTGGCTTTAATGATCTGTGCTAACTTTCTACTTTGAAGAAGGCTTGTATATTTTAAGCATTATTGCATCAGAGGTACATGAAAACTGCTAACAATTATGAGAAAGAAATACATGAATGAATATGAGTTTCTCATCAGGAATGTTTTATAATACAAACAGTAAATGGAAAAATAATTAATAGAGCTTGAAAGTAACACCTTCAATAAGCAGATGGCTTAAACCATTGAAACAGACTTGCTCTATTATGAAAATGCAATAATAACAGAAGTTCCAATCACTAAAGTAATAAAATTAAACTATTTGTTAAAGATATGCTAACATTAGTGCATTAATACTGTTATTAATATATTCATCAAACCAGCAATACAAATAGCAATAATAAAAATTACCTTCCATCAAACAAGTCAATATACTCTACAAAGTCCAGAATCCCTAGTATAAGCGTATATTAACTCAGGATTTCATATCACAGAATCCAGGTACAGGGCTTTTCTTAGACATTTATGGTTAGATTCTTTAATATCTATCCCTATCTCATGTATTTTGTGTGAGGAATAGATGGAACAGCAGGGTACAATTTTTCATGAGCTATAATACCAGAATAATTAATGTTGATTGTTTGGGGTTTTTTTATATTTTGTTAAAACTTACAGAAAGTCTGTAGAATTATGGTGATACCTGGAATACATCATGCTTTTTGTACCCCATGATTTATACACCTCTGTCAAATCTAATGAAGGTCAAATAAAATAAATTTCTTACATGTTCAATTAAGGATTGAAATTATCTAAATTTATTGCAAAAATGGAGGAACTGGAATATTTCAGATTAATTAGCCTGATAATCATCTATTATTGCACAATTTGGAAAGTGCTAAATTACTTGCAGTCATATTAAAATCGTATTTGCAATTACTTGCAATCATCAAAATCCCACATATTTTATACTTTCCTATTACAGAGACATATGTTTGTCATTTAGAGCTTAATTTGTTGCTGCTTTATTCTTCTTTAACAGTACTACAGCTCTAAAGAAATTATATTAAAATAACACACTTTGCTTCGGCATAGTTCTCAAATACACGCTTATATTTCAGCAGTCAGGTAAATATCATGCGGAATGAAAACTGTTATTCTCAGAGTCTGCTTAAACCCAAAGGCGTTGTTTAAAAAAATCACTTTGGAAAAAGTGCAAGCTAAAAGCAGTACATATTATTGGATGCTGTCAGAATTAGAATATATCTGTTGCAGGCTTACAGAGATCAATCGCTGTGAGTTCCTGCCCTCTTTGTCCCCTTGCAGCTCATTGCACTTGCTAAACACAAGCGGTCAAGCATATTGTGCTACTCACAACAGACGGTAGAATCATAGAATGGTTTAGATTGGAAAGGACCTTAATCATCTAGTTCCAACCTTCCTGCCACAGGTAAGAAACCTTCCACTAGACCAGGTTGTTCGGGACCCTGTACAAACTGGCCTTGAAAACTTCCAGGGATGGGGCATCCACAACTTCTCTGGACCTGTTCCAGTGCCCCATCACCCTCACAGTAAAGAATTGTTTTAATATCGATCTAACTTTCTGCAGCTTAAAGCCCGCTTGCCCTTGCCTTTAGGTACTGGAAGGCTGCTCTAATGTCCCTACAGAGCCTTTTCTTCTCCAGGCTGAACAACCTCAACTCTCTCAGCCTGTCTTCATAGGAGAGGTGCTCCATCCCTATGATCCTACTTTGGACTTCCTTTCTTTAGTTGGGAGGCTCCAGGTCTGGATACAGTACTCTAGGTGGGGTCTCACAAGGGCAGAGTAGACAGGGAGAATCAGTTCTTTTGGCCTTCATTTCATGTGGCCCGGGATATGATCAGCTTTCTGGCCTGCATGCACACATTGCTGGGACATGTTTTAGAACGTTGTCAAATGCAGAAAAACATTCTACATCAGTCCTGGGTTTTTTTGAAAATTAAACTAATTCAGCGTGTAAAGAAGACACAAGTTTGGCAACCTGAAGCACAATACAAGAGGTTGATCTGTAAATGACTGCTGAATACTACTTGAACTTACAAATGCGGCATAAGAGCGTCAGTGTAGTAGCAACATGACCTGGGCCTTAAGACTGAAGGAACTTAAACTAGATCTAAGTTCATTACTTACTTTTAATATTTCAAATAATTATTTTACATTTTCTTCATTTTTCTTCTTCTACTTTCTCCCTCTGACACTGTCATTCTGCCTCTGGATATTGTGTGTATACATATATATATACACACACCTAAGCAAATAGACTCACAGGCGTGATTCAGTCTACCATATTATGAGACTCTTTGTCATGGAAACTAAGTGGAGTATTATTTTCAGCACAATTGTTATTAAAGTTTTAGCAACCTGAAAAAGTAATCATGTGTTCTTATGTTCAATATTTCCATATACAGTGGATCCCCACTTGAGAACAGAAACAAAACAATGTTCTGTCTGGAACTATAATTTAAAATTAGCGTGGATTCAGATTATATTGCTGCCAGAGTACCAGATATATTCACCATTTGGAGCATTTGTTTTGCCAATCCAGCAGTCTACACGAGAGTATTTAAGCAATTGTGATCTCCCAACAAAGATCTAACAAAAAAATGATTAAACTGGAATGAACAAATATATGTGCATTTCAAGGAATCAGTCAGGGTTTTTTAAAAATTAAATGTATCTAGCTGGGCCTAAGATTCTTGCTTTATGATACTTCAAGGGAAACTCAGAACTTCAGAAGCTTTCACTTATTTTATGAATATTTTTATCTGAAATATCTACATTCTGAGTGGATATAAGGATTCCAAGGCACATATGGAAACTAGTTAATGTTATCAAAATAGTAAAAATGGTAGAAGACCATGGGATTGTCAGACACAAACACACACATATATATGCAGGTTACCTGAGGTCCTGAGGGCCTGTGGGAGTTCTGTTTTCCATTGACTAGTAGGTTATATCAATGTCAAGGAAGATTTGTAAGAGTTAAGCTCTGAAATGAAGCCAGATGACAAAAATAAATCAGCTATATTAACCATAGGAGCAAGAGGGATTTAGAAACAAAATTGGCAAAGGAAACTTTGACATATAGAGAAGAAAGCAAATAAGCTCTTCATGACACATTAGTGTGAGAAGAAGAGAAAGAGTTGCATAGCCCAAATTGAAAAGTAGGCTCACAGCTCTGTCAAACAACTCCGTCAGTGTCCTTGGATTCATGCTATCTGGTCACACGGACTTGTGTATGCTCATCTTGCTTAAGTGATTCTTTACTTGATCTTCCTCTAAAGTAGGTAATACTCACTCCTACAGACTGTCCCTACTCACAGAAAACTGGGAATCTGAGAGTATACCTAAACAATCAAAATACCACTTCTTTTGGAAATTGTAATTATAAAAAAAAATAAAAGGAAGACAACAAACTGGTGCACAGACTGTGTTTATTCTGCATGATTATACTCTGCCATGTGAGAGTCACCATTGCAGTTAAAGAAAGTGTAAAGTATCTACATTAAAAAATGAATTTTTACTGTAAAAGAATGAAAATAAATGCAACTAGTACAATTAGTGGACTCATTGCACATCATCTCTATTTTGGTATGCATCTATTTACTTACATTATGCAAAAAAAGGCAATCACAGAGGTAACAGATCCCTTATTCTGCTGACTGTGTTCTATTTGGCATAAATCACAGTGTACTTTTAAATGTTTAGAGACAAAGATCTCCCAAACAATGATCATTTGATATAATATAAAGGAGAAAAATCAAAATGATAATTTTTATTTTATTCTGCTGTGATGGCTATTATATGCTAATTAAGAACCATTTTGAGTAGAGAGGATGAAGAAACATTCAGTTCTTAAATATATAAATTTGGGTCTATTGGTAACAGTTAAGAACATCACTTGGATGAAAATTCCTGCTTTGACAGCTTATTGCCAAATAGAGCAAACATGTGAAAAGGCTGAGAATAAGATTGAGAAATTAACCTCTCTAAAGCTACTGGAGCTTGGGTCCAATTTTTTTCTTCCACTGTAATCCCCTTAGTTATTCTTGCTTTTTGCTTTTCTGAAGAAGCTTACCTAGCATTCTCAAGGTTAACACAGTTCAAGAATTAACATATATAAGCAATATTTTTTCCAGGAATTAATTAGGCAAAGAGAGTGGATTCACAATTATTTCCAGACTTTTTTTTTTTTTCAAACCAGAGAGGGCTAAAAAAATTCCTGCATAAAATACTGCTTTCGAGTAATCAAATTTTTTTGCAGAAATGTGTCATATTGATCATCAAATTAGTGTCAAAGGGAAACCTTGTGACTTTCTCATTTATATGACTAGTGTTAAAACATTTAACTTTACTAATGTCAAAATATTTTGTTTCACATTTATTATTTCATATTCATGAGCATGTCTTTTCATTTTTCGGAAACAAATATTTCTTTTTTTTTCTTTTCTGAACAGATCCTTTTTGTTCCATATTTCATTCCACAGAAAGACTTCAGTTTCATAGAATAGAATCACAGAATCAACTGGGTTGGAAAAGACCTCCGAGATCATCAAGTCCAACCCTTGATCCAACACTGCTGTGGTTACTAGACCATGGCACTAAGTGCCACATCCAATCTCATCTTAAAATTCTCCAGAGATGGTGAATCCACCACTTCCCTAGGCAGCCCGTTCCATTGTCTGATTACTCTCTCTGTTAAAATTTTTTTCCTAATATTCAACATAAACCTCCCCTGGCACAGCTTAACACCATACCCAACAGTTTGAGCTGTTCATTCTAATTTGCAACCAAAAAAGATATAAAACCAGAAAGCTGAGCTTTTACTTGCTTTATTTACCATCAGCTCATGACTAGAAAATATTTGGAAAACTGTATATTTCAATTTTTTGGGAGAGATGTAGCCTTACCTTCATTCTCACTTCACCCTTCCCTGTACTCAAATTCCACCACTGTGTAAATTTGTAGATGTACGAGAAAGCAGTTATAACCTTCAGAATCTGTCTAGCTGTCTAAGATTTAGTAATGTACCTATGCCTCTGGGATTTCTAAACAATTGTCACTTTCCCAGAAAACTACACTTAAATACAATTTGCTAGAGAGGGACTAACACCATTCCTTTGGCTATAATAGGCGGGGGGTTGATATCATTCCAGGAAACCTTACCACTGACAGATTGCTGATAGTTCTGGGAATAAAGTTCAGCTCCAGTACACTGGGCTTCCCAATACCTTAATGAAATTCCTGGAAGAGCCTTTTTTACATAGAAACATTCAGTGGAACCACATAAAACTAAGAAAATGTAAGTAACATAGCTGAAAGAGACGTTTTTCCAAGTGACTCAAAAGCCAGGGTCATAATACCGAGAATGGCAATAATCTATCTCCACATTAATAGTTTATCTTTTAAGTGGAAAACTGTATCTGAAAACAAAGGCATTACAGACAACTGTCAGTCACAAAAATATTTAAGCAAATAACTTAGATTTTCTAAATGGATTATATTAGCATTGCCTGAACTTCTGCACACTGCAAAGGCTTATGTTATGTATCCTCACCACACTCGTATAAATTAAAAAAATTCAGCTTCACCATTCTGCTGCGGGGGACCTAAAGCACAATAAGGCACCAGGCATTGATCTCCCATTAGAGCATTTATGCCTGGTGGTATTCACTGTTCACAGCACATGTATCTCTTACATACTGGAAACTACTGAAATCCAAATAATCTTGAGAGCTGAAGAAGAGTGAGAGGTTTGTCACAGGGCTCTGGTGTCTTGGATGTGCACCCAAATATTGAAGCATCACATAAAATGTGGATAGTGACCTGTTACAGTTTGTGGTGTCAATTCAATTAGAAGCACCTTAAGGATGGGTTCTAGTTTATTTCTTGTTTCGAAGATAGAGAGAAATACCTGTTACAGTCCCACGAAGGTTTGACATCTTCAGATAGAGATGATTACAGGCATAGTCTGGAAAATACCATCAGGCACCAAGGCAATTTTATTCACTCATTGATAACTAAATTGGATTTTGGTGCTGAACATGGAAATTCTCAGCTAAGCCCTGTCACGCTTAGGTACCTGGTCAAAGGCTATCTGCTATGCATACTGTGAAGAAAAGATTTGAACCAGTATCTCTCAGATCTAAAGAAAGTGTCTTCACACTACTTGATCAGACATCCTGACAAAGTTTACATGCTGAACAGTTTTACCATGGCAACATGCCTGCTGCCACGTGAAATATATTTTCACTGAAGGATTCTGAAAAAATCAGATATCTGTACAGTCAGAGTGACATGCTCACAGATGGAGAGAAAGGGTGCTTTGTGCAGTTTACTGTTGCCTTAAGGTATGGTGCAGAGAGAACTATTAAGGGAACTATCACACAGAAGTTTGAGGAACAGAACAACATAAACATCTTGCAGACTGGCCTCAAAAAGCCTTAAGTGGGTCCCACCCACAAGGTTAAACTAAGAAAAAGAGTTAAGCATGGTAGAAACTTTTTGTTTCAAAAAATATACCTCTCCTTAAAAGGTGTAACTGACATTTTTATCTTTCTATTCAGGGAGAAGGATAGATGATGAGACAGGCAGACTCACACACAAGGCAAACAGGAAGAGCTGTGACAGGTAGCCCAGTGCTTATAGTTCATGTTCTTTTAACTCATGATGCAAGAAAGATATTTTATTTTTATCCTGTCCATCTAACAATATGGTGAACATTATTTGACACCTACATAGCATATGAATTTAAAAATCTCTGTACTTAGCTATTGTAATCACATGTAACTTCTTTACTGTATATGTCTAGATTTCAGTGTGTACAACTGCATAGATACATCCACAGAAATTAACCATTTGGCCCACCAAATGGTTAATTTCTGTGGATGTATCTATGCAGTTGGATAGGGGGTGGAGGGCTGGGGGTCAGGAGCATTAACTGAGACCATGCAAATAGTTTTGGCAAATAACGAGCCCTGAGTAGTTCAGTCACAGAGAGGTGGGGAGTGAAAGACAGATTCTGATCCCAAGACAGAGCTATAGTCAATGGAAAGTGCTGAACAGGATATTTCTTCTAGAAAGGTTATTTGTGAAACATCACAGTGGGGCTTTTTATCAGCTCTTTACAAAGAAATAGACATTTCTCTTCTCCTACAAAGTGCCCCAAACACTACCTACTTAATCTTACTGCATTAGATTATGATTAGAACTTTCTCTTGCAGTCATAGTAATTGCACAAGGTTCTTTTGTTTGTTCTCCAATGGAATTAATAAGCAAAGGCCAAAAATCTATTGGGAAATTTTGGAGGCAAATGAAATATGTGAATATCTACTCCATCGGTACTTCACATTAGTCTTCGCTGTTTCCACAATTCTAGCTCTAAATACATCTTTGTTGAATTTTGTCTATATATATTTTTATTGAGGCTGGAATTAAAAGTCTGATGAAACTAGTTTATTTTTTAGAAGTCAATGCTTTTATACCTAATCTTGTATTTTACACAGACAGAGGAATCCTTAAAAGATGAATTACATTTTTTTAAAAATTGTGCTGGGAGAAGTAAAGCAATTTTCATGAATTGATAATTAAATTTAGGGACTATAGTAATTTTATTTATATTTACTTTGCTAATTAGAGACATTGTGAGTTTCATTCATTTATTGAGAGCTTGACAGGTTTTATCTAAGAGCATTTCATAATTGAGATCATACATTAATTACTTGCTTGAGATAATAAATATTTATAGGTTATTTGACATGGAAAGCAAGGTCTGTTAGCTGAAAGTAGACAGAGCATATTTAAGGAATGATTCTGCACAGGACAAATCTAAGGTTTAAAGGAGAAATCTTTAGCCTGAAGAGGAGGCTCAGGGGATACCTTATCACTCTCTACAACTACCTGAAAGGAGGCTGTAGCCAGGTGGGAGTCAGTCTCTTCTCCCAGGCAACTGGCAACAAGACAAGAGGACACAGACTTAAGTTGCACCAAGTGAGATTTAGGTTGGACATCAAGAAGAATTTCTTCACAGAGAGGTAATTAAACATTGGAATGGGCTGCGCAGGAAGGTAGTGGAGCCACCATCCGTGGAGGTGTTTAATAAAAGACTGGAGTTGGCAGTAAGTGCCATGGACTAATTGACATGGCGGTGTTCAGTCATAGGGTGGACTTGATGATTTCAGAGGTCTTATCCAACTGAATTGGTTCTGTGATTTTTTGAGAAAAAAATCTTGGTTTAACATTTTGGGTTGGAGAAACAGAAGACTAGAAAAAACCTTCCATCTACTATTTTGATCCAAATTATTAATTATTATTATTAATTTTTTTATTTTTCAACATGTTTCTAAAAGTCTACCAGCTTCTAGAACATAAAAGAAAGGTAATAATATTGTCTGTAGGAAAAAGTTGTCTTCTTTTTTTATCTCTTTTTTTTCCTGATGTCCTGCCCTGACGTACACTCAGAAATATGACAACAGCTGACAGTCAGTGATGCAAAAATGCCCAATACAGTTTTTTGGAGGATAGAAATATTCATGTGGGGAATCCAGTTTTATTTAACTTAATAGTAACATTTCACTTATGCCCACAACCACGTTGTACATCTTTATAGAAATGAAATGTTTATTTTCTTTTATTACACTAATGTCATTACAGAATTAAATTCTACATCTCAAATATTTCCTCTTTCCTCTTATTGGATCCTTCCATACATATTGCTATCACATATGATGTCCTTAAAGGACATAGAAATGTGAAGAGATCCTACCTAGGAATGAACCACAATATACTGAACCAGATCCACACAGTACAAATCAGTTGTTTGCATGGAGATTACATTAGTGGAATCTGTCTATCTAAGGGGTGAGGGGACACTCAGATCCTTCTGGGAGCTGTTCTCACCAGTACCCATATCAAACAACTAAAATAACTCACATTCTTGATTCTTAATCTGCAAAACTGGAGTACAAAGAGAGTATTCCGCTGTCTTTTTTTTTTGGTGTTTTGTTTTTTTTTTAAATATTAAAAACTCTTTGTATTTTGGAAGTTTTATCTATTGCAATGTTGTACTTATCAACATGTTATTGTGTGAATTTTGTGAGGCAGGCAGGTAATACACATTCCCACTAGTCTGGTACTTGCATCTCTGTGTCATGAAAGTAGACATACATAAGTCATCAACAGTTTGAAAATAACTATACACAGATGTTGACGTGCATACTGTATGAATGTTAAAATCTCAACAGTCCTATTTCAAACAGCAGCAGTGTCATCACAACATTTTTTTGTTGCTGTCCTTGAATGGTTTTTTTGTACTCTGTCTCATCAGAGTCCTTTCCAGTTGATTGCTTTCCCCCTGCCCCAAACACAGCACTCCATAAGATGTACCACTGAGAAATGAAATGGTGATATAAACCCTAATATGCTCGCTCTTGGATAGAGTAGTGCTCTGGGTATACAAACATGTCTTTCTAGCACAGATTTGAGGCTAATTAAATATCAGTTGTGTTGTAAAACATTCAAGATCATTCTGCTTTTAAGTGTTATCAAGACTTTTTAAAGCTCTCAAAGTGGCGCTAAAAAGAGGAACGTACATGTTTAAGCACTGTTCTCTTTTTCTCACTTTTGACTGAGGTCTCCAGGTTATTTAAATTTTAGAAAAAAGGTATTCCTTTTTTGAACACATTTTGCAGCAGAACAAGCACCACAAGAGCCTTGATCAGCATATTGAAAATAGATGATTATTAATAGTTCACAAAAATCTTGCAGATCTTAATATGTGATGTAAAAGGAAATATTTTGACAAGACACTAATGAATCTTTTGCAAAGCACATGGAGTGAAGTTTATACATTGCTGGTAATGCATACACATGAATTCTTTAGCACTATTACTTTCACGGAAGCTTAATTATTCAAGGATAAATGTATAGCTCTAGTACTGCTCTTCACTTGACATTTGTTTAATAAAAACACAAGTCATTTTGAGTATAACAAAACAAACATTTAACGTTAACTTTCAAGCATATAGTTCCCTGGTGATTTTACTGATGGGAATAATCCCTGAGAGAATTTATGCATTCCTTCCAGAAGTTTAAAAATGCTTCAGACCGATAAGAAAGTTTTAATATATGCCTATACATTAATGAAAAAAACAAACAAACAAACAAAATAAGTGGATTGAATTGATAAGAAATACTATAATGCTTTTCTTGTGATTTTTAGAATTTTTCAATAAGAGGACTTTTAAAAACCTATGTATCTCGCGTAGCAGTTCTTGGCCATATAAAACTTTGTTTTAAACTAGAATTCAGATTACTGCAAAAGCATTATATTACATTTTTAGTTTCTGCTCTTCAGTGTCCTGTCTACTTATCTCTTTTTATTTATTTAGCCAATAAAGACTCTGGATATTATTTTCCATCAAAAATCACAATGTTTGTGAGAGAAGAAAGGCAGTCTTCTAAAAGAACTGTAAGTCACCAGTCTTAATTTTGTAGAACAATTAATATTTTACACAATATTACAATGAAAGAGGTGATAAAATTCAATAGAATTTTCTTAATTACATCTTTTGCATTTTGAATTATACTAAGCTTCCAAACTTGGAATTGTCTTCTGTGTTTATGACCCATCACTACAATCAGTGTTTTTTCCTTCTTTAACATCCTACTTCTTATTCAGCAAAAATGTTGTTCAAATTTGATGTTTCTTACAATAAACTTTGCTTTATGGAGTTTATCAAGCTTGAAATAAAGTAAATCAATCTCCAATAAAGCTCTGCTATATTTTACAAACTTTATACCTTTTCTTCTGTGTTCTGTTTAAAGAAAAAGGAGTCCAAGAAATTCTTTCTTCCCCTTAACTCTGTTAAGACAAATATTGTCTAGTGGAGACACAGAATGTAAAGTCACTTTCACAGTCCATGTAAAGAAGACAATTTGGCATGGTACCTCACATTTGTTTGGGGTTTTTTTAACTGTTAATACGGATATTAACAAATATATTTTTTCTCTTGAAAGTACTAGGGTTTGTTCATCTCAATACTTCCACCCTTTTCGGAAGGACCATAAGTGAAAAAGTGTCAAGTAATTTATTAATTTTTTGTAGCATTTTTACATCAAACATACCATGATATATTCATTTGAAGAAAATTACCTCTTCATATGTATATATTTCATAGGTACATGGTACATTTTCACAATATGGTATGCTTTGTGTGTCATAGGCAGGTTGGAGACAAAGACAGATAGAATTGTCTCATGGCCAGTCTTCACAAACGAAGATTTGGGAAAGGTCATTACCCTTCGAGCCTGTGCAGTGGATTTTTTAGGTGAGACACAGCGTGTGCTGAACTGAGCCCACCCTTTAATCCTGAGGTTCATCTGCCAGGGCAGATTATACATGTTTTAATCTTTCTTCAATAGGAAGGTAAATCTATTTATCATCACTATAAACTTCATAACCCCTTTAAACCAGAACCTTTATCACATGCAGTAAAACTGAAATAAACCTCAGATAAAGAGAGCCACTTGCACAGATGAGGATTTTTCTCAAGACGTAATGCTGAAGAGAACTTATTTGCTTCAGCATGGCTGGTGTTAGCACATGTCCAATGCTAAATGCATGCAGTGTTCTACAGCTAGGATTGTTGTCCCTTTAGCACCTCTTCATTGACTTTACTGATACATTATGCATGTGTAAGCACGAAAGAAAGGCAAAGCTCTTCCATGGACAATTAACTATATTACTTTGTTTTTCATGTTACAGTAGCTATGTTACTTTGCAGTGTTCAAACATCCTCAGCAAGTTACCATTTTGCCTTTCAATAAACAATTGAATTTCTTATTTTTAACTAATTCTCATACAGAAATTGATTTCCGGTCATTAAGTCACTAATTCTGAAATCAGCCTGGACAGATACAAGTGTTGTCGCAACTACGCTACCACTGAAGAAACTGAGCTTAAGGCTCATCTTAAGGTGAACAGCCTGAATTGCAGAGATACCACTACTCAGATATTACATCAGCTAAAGCCAATGGAAAATTTAAGTGCAACTTCTGAAAGGCCATAAGTGGCTTGCTTGAAGCTACAGAAACCATCATTATTTGAGGTGGGTTTAGAGCATCTTCACTCACAGGAAGATAAAATCTCTGTATATGAATAATGCAAGGCTCATATTCAGTATTTCTTTTGGGAAATCTTGTAGCACAGAACAAAGGGTGCGTGCAATTTTTCACATTTTATAAATGACAAGACAGAAAATCAAGAAAGGGCCAGACATATGTCTTAGTTTACCCACCTGAGTGAGGGTAGACTACATGGCCCTTACGTCCTTTGTAACAAAGTACTGACACCCTCAAAAAACTGTCAAGGGAAATAGTAAAGTGTTGATATTCAGCAAGTTTATGCAGTGACTCTTTTCGTAATACATATTTCCATTCCTTTCTCATAGGATTTGGAACAAGTTAAAAATTATATGAAATCTTTATTAAATGTTTCCTTGTTAATCTATCGTGTTACTTTATACATTTCCCTAATGTAGTCATATCCTATTAGTAACCAACCACCCTCATTAATTCAATAAAAAAATGTTTTATCGTATTGACAGTGTTTTTACTGAATTAGTGGAGATGATTAATGGTAGTGTAATTCAATGGAAACAGCTACTCAAATGTTAGTTAGACATCCTAGCCTTGCAGTTAAAAGTCATATTTGTCATTGCTTGACAACAAAACAACCCAAACATTGACAATTCTTGTAAGTGTCCGTAGTCAAAACATGGCACTTGTTATCTTGATATGTTGCAACATACTTTATAGTATACACAGGAGAAAAGTGCAACAAAATGTAAAGAAGTTCACCCATTAAAATGCTCTTTTTTGTCCCTGAGGATTTTCAAAGATTTCTGGTGTCTGCTCAAGGATAGAGGCAATATCTTGGATAGGAGCAGCAGAGCAATGAAGCAGTTGTATTCAGCTACATAACCGTTCATTCCATTTTCAAGGGAGGTGTGATAGAAAGCCTTGTAGGCACATATTTGTTTAACAGTTATGTTTAGAGAAGTGAAAAATTTTCCCTTGAATTCATCATTAGCTAGGTCACTCAAGCATAGATATTTTTTTGTATCAAGGAATAGGCTCTTCAGCTGAAATCTAAGAGATTTTTTATTCCTCAAACGTGTTACAAATGTTTCAGCAAATACGGTAACAATTTTCCCCATGGTTATTATAAAAATATAAGAATTTCATGAGTAGAAATTAATTGAAGCTCATTTGAATTCTGACAATATACACTTAACTAAATCTTGATCCCATTCCACCCCAGAAAAAAAATACTAGATACAAAATCAAAAATTAGTTTCATGCTAATGTTATCCTTTAATATAAATTATTATATTTGAAGCCACTTAGAAATAAATAAACATGGTGAGTTAAAAATAAAACACAAAACCAAAATGAAACAGAAAAAGAAAAGCAAACAGCAAAAGTGGGCAAAAAAGAACCTCTGTCCTTTTCATTTCTCTTTGCTACTCTCAATTTCTTTGCTATCATAAAAGAGACTGTGTCTGCCCTATCTGATCCTCATCTTCCAGTGCCTTTAATAACCTAACATTGATAAGTGTGGCAACGAAACTTTACTTATTTTTCTACCTGGGTAACTAGAAAGAGTTTCCCTTAGCTATATTATTATGGGTTTTTTTGAAAATTTTACAATTGTGCCCACATTTTACATCTTTATTTTGGCAACACATATCCCTCCCACCCTTGTAATCTCTTCGATGGCATAAGAGCAGTCAATATTTTCTCCCCCCCCCCAAAAAATCAGACATAAATTTGATTACAAGAATAGTAAAAATGAGCACCACATCTAGGAAACACCTGGCCCTTGCTTTTTGCCATTCCCAGTTACAATCTTGGATCTGTTTACTGCTGTCTGCTTTCCAGCTCTTTGAGATGTCTAGGTGTCCTAGTTAGAACAGCTGGGACCAGTTCATCACTGTATGGGTGTAACCCAAAACTGTGTATTCTATAGCCTTCCATGCCATTTCCCAGAAACTGTTATCAATAGACCATTTACACCCTCTGCCCAGAGCAGGCCTGATTCCTCAGGCTATAAACTGGGTTTAAGAGGCCTACGAGATAAGAGGATTCTCCTGTCCTCACACCCATTGTGGAACTCCCCGCCCTGAGGGAGGTACTGGGCATTCCTGCCTGAACTGGAGGATATATAATCTTGGAGTCTTGGGACTTTTTTAACCACTCATGGGATCCAGAGGAAGACTACAGACCACCACTCTCAACCAGACTGCAGACCACCGCTCTCGACTGGACTGCAACCACCACTTTTCAACCAGACTGCAACCATCACTCTCGACCGGACTGCAATCACCACTCTTGACCAGACTGCAACAGCACTCTCACCAACAGGTTTTCCCCTCTCCTTTTTCTTTGGACGCAGGGGGCCCAAAGAACACCACTCTGTTCATGCCTCGTACTCTGTAAGTGGAGCAACCCACATTTCTAGTGGGATGCCTGACTGGAAATCCCAGGTCACGTTATCAAAAGCAGATGATTCTTCAGTCTGTTTAGTGATGGCTAAGGCTCATCTACTTAGAATAGAACAGCATTAAAGTGCAAGGCACTTGGGCAAAGTATACACTCATCTAGACCCATTCATAGACATTCCAAAAATACAACCTTTCTGATCTGGTAGTTTTCCCAAACTCTCTGAATGAGGGTAGATGATACATGCAGTGTTGGAAGTGGATCCAAAACTTCACTTTTTTACCTGCTTTCCAAGCTCTGACTCCAGTGATGCAGGGCAATTAGCTACTAATGTGACTAAAGGGCCCAAATTTTCCCCAATGTAGTATGTAACTTTATTCAGCTTGCTCTAACCCAAATGCCAATGAGCCCAAAGTCACTGGTATCAGTGGAGACTGAAGGTAGAACTGGTTACTGGTGATGGGTTACCAGAACAGAACACAGGGCCATTTCCTCATTTACTTGAGATTATTTTTTGCCATTTCATTGGTGCAGTTATTCCCAGGCTCATGGTAACAATCTGCATGAGTTTTGAAGTCAAATTACAAATTTAAGCAACAGAGCAGCGAAAGTTATTACCTCTGGAACTAGAATCATTGAATCATAGTTGCAGAGCAAACAGATAGTCTTTGCACAAGTAATGTAGAGTCCAGTCAGTGGAGTCACAGTAAATGTTTTATCTCCTTAAAAAAAATTAAGGGCTTCAAACTGCATAACTGTTGTTATTTCTAGACTTATACAGAGGGAAACCTAATTAATATGAAAGAAAAAGGATCAAAAAAAGAGCATGACTATACATAAAAAGAAAGTAGAAGTGTTGTTTTCTGATACTGCAATGTACAAAGAATTTTTATCAAGCACGTATATAATTAAATGCATAACCCTTCATATAGTGAGCTGAAAAGTTCAATATCTTATATTCATATTTTTGGCAACCTAGAAATACAGTTTCTTGATACTGACCTGTGATTTTCATACTTCATCCTAAATCAGAATAGTCTTTTATGAAACACCATGTGTTATCAACTATGTAGTTGCAAAACTTTGACAGAACCTTTACAGTGTGTTATTTATTCCCTGTTATAAAAAAATCCCGACATTTTGAGATGTGGAATTTCATTGCTTTAAGCAAGTTGGTTAAAAATTCTGTGAGATCTCAAAATTTCAGAATTTTTTTAAATACTTCTTATGCTTTTTTTTTTAAAATGGCACTGAATCTCTTAAAGATATTTTTCCCAGTCAATTTTGACCTTTGAACTGTTCTGCACATATAGTATTAGGTAAACAAAAGGCTACTCAAAGTGGAAGACAATCAGTCTTACACTACTTCCTTCAAAAATCTTTGCATCTCTTATTGAACCTGCATAATGCACCACAGATAAACATAAGACATAATGAAGCACAGTATTCTACTACTCTATGCCTCTCTTGGTAAATCTGCCTCGGGATTTCATTAGTATGTGACTATTTTGCAGACAGTGAATATACATCTCATAATGTTATAACTCTGAAAAACTAGGTAAAAGTAAGAGCTGAATATTCTTTTTTTTCTCATACTTGTCAGTAGAGCTAAGTTCAAATTGGTCCTTGCTGATCCTCAGTCAATAGGATTAAAAAAAACTAAAAATAGCCTAGTATGAGATGCATACACATAAGGTAAATTATATGATATGACTTACACTTACTCAGTGACAATTTTCATAGCCCTTACCAGACAAAATCGCATGGACAAGAAGAATAAGTTACTGTATCATTAGGAGAAATTACCATATATGCTCAGACTAGCATATGACTTGAATAAGCTACCCCTTCACAGTCAATCCCCCAAATTTAAAACACGGGAGAAACATAAATCATGAATTTGTAGAACAGAATTATAACAGAGTGATAATTATAGACTAACAGAGTGATTTCGGTCAGAAGACACTTCTGGAGGTCTTGAATACAACCTTTCCTTCACTCTGCCCCCTAACTCAAAGGAAGGACAACTTAGGTCACATAGCCAGGCATTGCCCAGTCATTTGAGTATCTCCAAGAATGCAGAATGTCTGTGCAACTGTTCTTGTGCTGGATGTCCTGATGGAGATCCTTTTTTCCTAATATTTAGCAGAATTTCCTTTTTTGCAACTTTTGATCATGGCTTTTTGTCCTTTTCTCTGTGTATGTGCAAGATGCCTCAGCCTTCCTTTAAGTGACTGTAGAGTACACTATGTCTACCTTCAGTCTTTTATTCTAAGTGGACTTCAGCTTCTGTGTTGTGTGATCCATCTCCCTGATCTCCTTGGTGGTATTTGGGACACTCATTCCAGTAAGTACAGTCTCTCTTGCACTGGGAAGCCCAAAACTAGACTACTAATATGGCAGCAGAATATCTATTTCAGAAAAAAATTGTTCTGATTCTGAAGATTTCCCTTCAGTAACTGAATCCAGTCCTTTTGGTGTTATTTCTTATGTACTGCTACCGTCAAAAGCTTGACTATTTTGTCTGTCAAGACTTTTAACCCTTACCCATCCACGTTAGTCTAGACTGCAGGCTCAAGTATCGCACAGGTCTTCACAGATACATTTCAAGTATAAATATTCTGGCTGGAGAAAAATGACAAACATATACAAATCTGGACTGAAACAAACACATAAGTGAATTAAGAACACTCTGCCATAAAAATATTTTTATCCAGCATACCACTGATCAAGTACAGAAACTGTACGTTTAATGCCTTCATCTTTCCAAAGGGCTTTAATCTACTCTCTATGTGCAGTTTGAAAGGATCAGTCCACAAGAGACTCTGAGGTTGCAGGATATGGAAGAACTTTAAGACAAGAATATATTTAATCTCTCACCTCTGGAGATGACAATTAAGCCAGAAGAGAAAATTGACTCACCACTCCAGTGAGTAAGGCAACTACGCAACAGGGCAGAGCTCTGGGTCTCCAATCTCTGCCCCAGTGGCTTCTCACGACTTACACAATTGGAGAGTGAATAATTTTTCAATTTTGGTCTTAAAAGTTAACTATGACAGGGAGGCGAGAAAAAAAAACCAAAACAAAAAACAACAAATCAATAAACTCTAATCTCAAACTCCTTTTAACAAGAAACAGTAGTCTCCTCACACTCCAGTGCTTTTACAGCCCTTACTCAGAGAACTGAGATTTCAGTCTCTGTGATTTATAATTGGAAATCAGAAACTATAACATTCACCTGCTGTTCGTATCCACAAATGAAATGATACAAGGCAGTTTCATCACTCAACATAATAATTGGCATGAACCAGCTCTGGTATGCAGTATTCAGATCCCTAAGGTCCACTAACAAGTTGCTGTAACTACAAGGAGCTGTAGAGGAGAAAAAGGGAAAAACAACAGAACATTTTTCATATCACAGTTATTTTGATTAATTCATGTGGGGGAAGTAGAGAAGTCTGTGTTGGGTTTTGTCTTGATCCTACAGATGCTACTACAAAGTGAAGTTGCCCTCCTGATGTCAAGGTCTCAAACTAGCCTGCAAATGATACTAGAGAAGAAACAACTAGAGAGAAGCAACAAGCTTTATAAAAAAAGAAGGGCTGAAATTATTGTAAGTAATCTCATAAAGATCTACCCATCTGTATCGTAAATTGCACTATTGAAATTTGGGTTTCACCATACGAAAAGCTAGGCTTCTTTGTTTGTTTTTAACCTGCAAACTTTTAAAAGTAATCCAAATTAAGTCATTGCTAATTCTTGCCCAAAATTAATGCATTCTGAATTCTTGCCAGTTAGAGAAAGGATACAATTCAGCAGAATACTTCAGCATGTATATGACTTGAAACAGCACTGAAGTCCGTTCATGCCAAAGTTATTTTTATCCTTTAATATTCCCTGTACAAAAAAATAACCCAAACACTAACAAAACAAAACCTCAAAATTGTGGTCACTGAAAATGTTGAAAATTCTCATAAAACTTTACTGGCTATGCTGCATTTCTTTGACTAACTGTTACTTGATAGGGCTTGTGGCTAAAAATGCCATCAAATAATGCATGCAGAAATAATGGTATGGAAAAAACTATTTAACCCCACTGAGATTTTTTTTTCTCTTCTCTCAGTGTAACTGAAACATAAGGGATGCAAATGACCACTTTTTAAAAAAGCTAAAATAGGAAATAGTAGAGTTTTTTTTAATAATGAAATCCCTGGGTGGACAGTTGGGAGAAAAAGAAAAAAAAAAAAAAAAAGAAAAAGTAATGGCACAGGCAAATAAATGCCTGTATTTCTCTTCCTAAAGATGGATGGGAGATGACGTGATACAACTTGGTTCCTCATTGCCATCAGTAAAGCTCTTAAGTACCTAGTTGTTTCTAGGTAGGTGGGAATTTTTATGGAACTGTGTTTGCCCACTCGCACATTAAATATGTGAGCAATTTGCTGGCTTGAAAACTGATAGCAACAGATGTGCTTTTCTCACAGTCATGTCGTGTGCGAACATCAGTTAACATACTGCCTCCTCTCAGTTGCACAAAGAAAAGTGCCAAAGTTCTACAGGAGGAAACTGTTGCCTTTGTGGTCTTCAGTTGTGAAGGAAATAATTTCCTGCTCAAAGATTTCTGTCATGAATGTTATAATATATAGACTTCCTGTGAATCAAATAACCATTTCTAAATCTACTGTAATTTGTAAAAGGTTATAACAAAAATGCAAGCAGAAAAGATAGAAACATAGCAGTGATTCATGTAAAAGTAAATCATCAGACTTGGAGAAAAAAACCACCAATAATATTAAATGGTGGCTTTCTAAGGAAATCTCTTTTAGACCTCTGTGGTCTTTAATTTATTTATGGTATAATGATAGGAGTAACATGCAAATAGGCAAACTCATAGATGAAGAACAAATTAAACTGGCCAAATACTATGTTATGAAATGAATCTGTTATATGTAAATGCATATGCATTCTTGTACCTCTATGGAATAATCTGCTAAAAAATTCAACATTTATGTAAATAATGGCATCTTTATGTAATTCAATATACTTTTTTTTCACTAAATGCAGGAAAGTGCTGTCATTTCTGATATTGCTCTGTAGTAAGACTGGATAAATATCAACCTTTTTTAACCAACTGGTATACTTAAGACAAACATAAAAGATGAAAAGACTTCCCTTTGTTGGAAGGAAATGGTAACAGCTGCTTTTGTTATCTGTGTATCTAAACTCAGTCTTGCTTATTGACTTGCTTTTGTGAGCCAAAAATTATTCTTGACCTTTCAAACCAATGTGGTAAATGTGCTATATAATCAAATGTGGGTCAGTGACATTACGATAGAAAAGGGATGACTGTCATTTACAAAGCTGTTTTTCTCTAATGCTTAACACATTAGTTATTATATGAAACTAGTCTGGGACCCGAGGTCTTTATTTTTAAAGGCAGATGAATAATTAGACCTAGCTCTCTCAGCTTAAAAGAGAAAAAAACACTAAGAGTAAATAAGAAAGATTCATTTTTTAAACAAAAGCAGATATGTCTTAGGTGACAAAAAGATGTTCCTTTTTTTGCCCTTGTCTTTAAATCTCCAATACTATATTAAGTATGTGTTAAATATCTATTTTAGAGCTCCTGAAAATTATATATTCTGTAGAAAGGTGGCATTTGCAATCTTTACAGTGATTCATAACCCAGTTTGACAATACTCATAATACCTAATGTCAGTTCTACCAAGATTACTCTTACTAACTCCACCTACACTGGGACTCTGTTGCCTCAAACTGTGCTAGGCTCTAGACAAGGATTGGATCGTTTACTCCCTGTCATGATCTACTGCTATAGATATCTAAAAGTACTAGATGTCGTCTCACCTGTTACGAAGCTTCTCATGACACTTAATTTAATTACCTTAATCTACCCAGAGTGACCCTAATCTGTGTTGATAACAGCCCGTCTCTCATCTGGAGCTTCACTGTCTTTAGCCTGGTTATCTGTCAATATCCAGAAGTGCAGCTGAGCTGACAGTGCTCATCATCAGTATCAGAAAGTTTTGATGCCTGTGGGTACCTATGGTTTATCAACTCCACATTCAGTCAAATAAAATCCATACCTAACTGGATCACCCAGTAGAGTGAAATCATACCTTCCCTGGCTGGGGAAATTTAGACACTTTTTCTTCTCCCAGGTTTTTAGACATCTCACCCAAAAACAAATGCTCAAATCTACTCCCCTCTTTTATTCTTTATCTCAGGATGGCAATAACTATTGTAGGGTCCAAATTACTATATTTTAAGAGGTTACTTCCAAAACTGTGTGATAACAAAGAATGTACAAACAATAATTATTTGCTGTGACCTCCAGAGAAAGTCTAATTGAATGAACTTCCCTTGTGTATTACAGCAAAGTTGTATACGTGATTCTTTTCAAGAAGCTGCCTTCTTGCTTGCTTTTTTTTTTTTTTGTTCGGAAAAAATCGTTGTTTTTCTATCCCACCCCTAAAAAATATGTTCACCACAACACCTCCAGCAAAGACTGCAGATACCATGAATAAGAACTGTTGGATTAAACCCACTGTCTTTCTCTGATAACATTGCAATTACAGGCACTCAGAGTAGGATCTGACCAAGGATAAAACTTGTCTGCATGTTTAGCAGTCTAAGCAAATTACATGGCAAACAAACCGTGTTGCAGTTTTCATGACCATATTCTGGTTACCACATGTCCAAGGTACTTCAGTTTAGGCATTGGCTTCTGCTTTCATTTGTCCATGGAAAAATATATGTTTTGGAAGAGGGATAATTATTCAGTGTCTCCGCTCTAGGAAACACAATAGAGATGATCCCTGAGTCTCCAGAGCTGCTAAGTATCCTCTGTTAATAATTTTGGGTATTGTTTACCATTCCATCTTCCTTTGTAAAATATTACAGCAGAACTCTTGCTTCTCCAGAGTATCAACACACTTTCTTTGCAACTCAAAAGAAGTTGAGTTTATTTTAAGTTAGGGGATGAAATATCTGGAAAGTCTTATCTTTTCCTTCTTGTTATATATTTTTTAATGGAAAAATATAGTAACTTCCACTTATTTTAGAGAGTGAGAAGATAAAGTAACCTTCTCTGTAACAAGTACCAAAGCTTCACAATCCCAATTGCCTAATGCTTTTCAGGGGCTGGAGGGAAATCTCAGATTTTCTCTTAGAAATGGTCTCACCTCCTGACATGGTGCTTGTTCCCTCTCTTATTAAAATCACTGGAAGTTCTACAGATGTGAGGAGGGCAGAAATATGCTGTAACTGTGTCCTGCCCCATGGTGGTGCAGCCTAGAATATGCAAATAGATGAGGATTTTGAAAAACTAATTTTTGTTTTTCTTAATGTTTTCAATTTTATTGTCTAATGTCAGTTTTTTAACACGTACTGGAGATTTTCAGCACTGGCAGGTAACATAGCTAATGCATATCAGAAACTTGACATATTTCCTATTTCCCCACAGTTTTCAATTTCTGTCTTCCTAAAATCATAGATTAAATGGCTTTAGTCCTGCTGTACAGTGCAGAGTTCTTTTGTTGTCCCTACAAAGGCTGAGCATATAAAGCTAAACTCATTAGTGGTGTTGTGTCACTGATTTCAGCAGAGTTGCTCCAAGAACATATTTGGCCCACTGTCTCATAACTGCAGTTTGGGAAAACAGTTTCCATTGTTTCTAATATCAGCAGGACTATTGGAAATTTAAGCTAGGGAGTTGAGAATTATAGTGATTTCTCTTGGCTGATATCCTTGATAAATATTGAGCTATTTTAAGGACATTTGCAAGTCTATTTATTTATCATTTGATGATTAGGAGCAAATAGCATAACTATTAAAAAGCCTCCTCATTGTTAAATTATTTTTTACATTTTCATTCTGTTTATTTTTTACTGTAATTTTTTCTGTCACTTCTCTTTATTCAGAAACAGTGCCCCTTTATCACAAGATTTAAAGGTAGAAAAGAAACCAACCAAAAGAGCAAAAAACAAATCCTTAGCAAACTGTAAATTTCCTAATGGCTAAAGGTATCTTTCTCTTCTTTCACTTTAAACATAAGGCTTCTGCTTTAAAAGTAAGGTACAGCTAATCTTTAGACCCTGCTTGTTACTCAATTTTCCCTATTCAGACAGTGAACTCAGTGGGATAAATGGATTTCTGGAATAAAATGGATTACATGGTTTTCCACTTGAAATAGAAGACTTCCATGGAATTTATATAATTTCTATGGCTCTTATGAAGAAACTAAAATTCACCATATTTGCTAGAAACCTTAGTTATCTATCTTTGGTGAAGCTGTAAAAGAAATGGGCTTTATCAGAGTGCTTTTCTCACAATCTGCACTTCAACCTCTTGTTGCACCTCATAAAGGTGATTGCTTTTCTTTTCCTTTAAAAGTTTTATGTTTGTAGGTTTGCTATGAATCTAAAGGGGGTTTGGCAGTACAACCAGTTACTTTCCTACTCAGCTGGCCATTACTGCTAAATTAATTTGCTGGTCTGAATCGGCTACTGTCCTTAAAGGAAATGCCATATTCTCATTATATCCTTCCATTATACTAAACATACTGCCATCATTTAGGTTATGTCAGGCTCTAATGACATTTAGTGACATTTCCCATTACTATTACAGCTAGTTATCTACTTATGGTCACAGTCTGCTTCTTTATATCTCTAGGGTGGTTTCAATAAAGCTCTATGGGGACAATGGCTCTATTAGCACTTCTGCATAAGTCTTTTGTGAACTGTACTGAAGATCTCCAGAATTTTTCCACTGTCCTACATATATTCATTTGTACAATATCCATCAGTATAATATTTTTTGAGCCACTGGGTTTGTTCTGCCATGCAAAACAAATTTGACCGTCCTTCTCTGTTTTGTAGCCTCCCTGAAAAAATATATTTTTCTTATTTCATAATTGTTCTTTAAAAATAAATCTCTTCTAAAGCAGGGGGGAAAAAAACGGGCATAGGAGAAAAAAACTCAGACTTATGAAAACAACAACAACAACTCTTAAATTCAAGAGTGTCTGCCTGCTAGATCTTGTCACATGAAGTCATATTTGTCACTAAGTCATATTTGTTTACACACACATATTTCTCCAACTGCTTTGATTTGTTAAAAATTTTAAAGACAGAATGATTTTTGAAAGAAATTTGAAAATCTAATAACTAAGATCTGAATACCAGTTTCAGATTTGGTGTTTTTTTTCAAACTCTCTTTAAAGTAAGTGAAACAATCAAAATAAGGATCAAAGATCAACTAGAAAATCTTGGAATTTGCTAAGCATGCTTTTCTCTTGACCTCAAGTGCAAAACAACTGGGCAATATTTTACTAACTGTAGCTTAGGACTGTCAGTGCTTTGTCTCTCACATTCATTATCTGCCAGTAATGGAAGCCACAATGAGTCCTGAAGACAGGGCAGTGGATTTGGTCTCAAGATACCTTGCTACTATTCGTGGTCTTGCTTATGATCCACTGTGTGATGCAAAGTAAATTATTCCACCTCTCTTTGTCCCAGTGTTATGAAGATAGCTACACAAAGTATTTTGAGATCTAAAGATCTTTGAGTCATATGCTATTATCATTTATTATTTATTCTCTGCTCTTCTGTATGAGTTTTTAAAAGGCATTCTGTGCCAACTAACATACATTTTTCTGAGGGAAGCAATGCTCATTTGTCTGAAGAGTCAAGCTGTGAGCACGAGAGACAGGGGTTTTTTTCATTTTGTTTTCATAGAGTTCCTGCACAGATAAGTTTCCTACATAAAAATTATGAGTTGATCACATACCCAAGTGTATAAGTTTTTGACAGGGAAACACAATCTTACCATTTGTTTCTATGCATTTCTAGTGCATCATTCTTCAAGGCTGAATACGATGTGCTTGGCTAAGCTGAAGGCTGTTTGAAGTTCATTGACACCAGCTGCAACAATATGGTAATGCACGCAGTGGTACAGACTGGAAGTCATCTTCTACTAACAGCTGCCATTTTAAATGCCGTAATGCTGAAGATTTTCTCTTCCAGAAGCAGCCTGCAAAGAGTCTTTGGAAAAAACAAACAAACTGTTGCCTTGGAGTTTTTGATTTTTTAATTTTTATTGGTTTTAGAAGTAGTTATGTAGCGAATGTAGACTTTAGAAGTAGCTGTATTATATCCCTTACCCTTTAGCATAGTAATTACACATATACCTAACCCTATTACCCCAATTCCATATCAGTTCCCCTAAATTCCAGTAGCATATTTAGTCTTCTTTTCAAGGTAGGCCTTCATTCTGTTTAAGAACATCTGACCCCTGGCCTGGACAACAAGATATCACCCAGGACTTTGGAAAGCCTCCAAGGACTTTACGCGCTGTAAAGAAGAAGAAAATGAGGAAGAGAGGGTCCCAAAACTCCCCCAGACTCAATTCCCGAGGGGCGGGTCAGGGGCAGAAAGGGGCAAAGGTCAGAGGATGGACGAACGGGAGTTGGCTGGACATCACTACAAAATTATAACACCTGGGTCAGGGCGAGCACATGGTTTGTATCTTCATTGAAATCTTCCCTTATCTTACCTCCTCCTTAAATTGCCCCAGAGTTTTTTTCCTGAATCTTTTAGGCAACAAAACAAACAAACAAAAAAACAAATAAAAATACTTTTACCTTTTTTCCAGTGTTATTCTGTACTGGATTTTAGATTTTCTTTGTTTGCCAGGCCCAGCTGTTGTTTTTATTAGCTTTCCTCAAAAGCTGGCAATAACATCATGTGACTCTTTCAGAGCTTTTTCTTCAACTCTTAACGCCCACACAGCTGTAGCAAATGTGATGGGATCTAGTTGTGTGACAGTTTAGTTAGCAACAGAAACAGTTCAAAACTTGGAGGTGTACCAAGAAAAATTTTCACCTCCATTCTGCTCTCTTTACTGATTTAGATGATTTTAAAGTGGTACCTGGACTCAAGTATATGACTCTAAACAGCCTCGTGCAAGAGGTAAACTGTTTTTGCTTGTGCTCCAATCCCCAGATCGGCATGCTGGTATAATATAAAGCACTCCAAGCAGGGCATATTACTTTGGCTTTGGTGTGATGCTGACTGTGGCTACAGGTTTGCCCTGATTTGGAAGGTGGGCTTGGACTGTGGTCAGCATGAGACTACATCTGCCTGCAAATGAGCTGCAAACGCTCCCCGGCCAGCCCCAAATTTCTCCTGCAAATGGTTGCAGACAGCCTTGCTTGTAAGGATCCCGATGAAGGCAATTACCAAGGGTGGAACTGGTAAAGGTTAAGGGACCAGCCTGCCACAATCCCCAGCACTGAGAAATTTTATCAAATGCATTCACTTGCAGTCTGTCAAGCAGAATAACTCCAAATCAGAAGGGCAGAAGAGAAGCTTAGCACAGAAATCACTTTGGCACAGCTCCTACTCCTATTAGAATTCACATTGCTGTACCCCATCTTTCTTCCATAGGAAAACAACTACTAGTAGTGACAGGTTGTTCAGTTTATAGGCACACTGCAGTCTGGCATTCTTTGCTACAATTATTATCTCCAGTGTCAGCTACCACTTAGTTCCAGGCATGCTATTTGGTTGTGCCAAAATCCATCACTAAGATCTTTAAAGTTCCAAACATTTTCTTTATCCCAATCCCCTATAAAGTTAAAAAACAGCAAAGAAAATTGAACGTTATGGCTCTTTCACAATAGCTGCATCTCTAGCATTTCCTGAAAATTTGTTGTTGTAATTTAAGAGACAAGGATAGGAAAGGAGAGATTGCATGGGTAAAGGTTTGTGAGAGAATAATGATTTTACAAGTAGAAGGTAGATCAGGTATACAAAGACTTGATATTACCAGAAAGAAAATGATTTCTTGTTCTGTTATAGAGACAGAACTATAGAAGTAACGGGTAAGAGAAAACAGTATATGTGATATATTTCAGAAAGCATTTAATATCACTGACAAAAAGCAAGAGTGTGAACAGACCTACAAGGCCAGGTATTGGAAGTTACTATTCATTGTAAAGTGGTATTACATCAGAAGCTTCACGGTCAATAGATCCCATTAAAAAAAAAACAACAACAAACAAAACAACACCTGGGTCCTACAGTACCAAATCCTGCCCTGCCCTATGGACATTGACTACAATACCAGGAAAGACATGTCCATGGTCCTAAATATTATGATAAAATCTACCTAATGGGAATTCAATTAAGGGGGAAAAAAAGACAAAAACAACCCAGCAGGAGAGCATTCACATGTTAGAGTAACTGTATCTAATCCAGCTATGACATCAAATTGTACCTATGGACAGCAGACACTGATTAACTGCTTCTGCTTTACTGCTATTGTTTCCTACTGGCTAAGAAAGAACAAAGTAACTCACAATTTTTGTTATAAGTAATAGCTTCTTGGTCCCAGTGTGAGGTCCTGACTCATCACAGTTTTGTTTCCTGCAATTTCTGCTGTTCATATGTGTAATTAATAAGCATAATGTTAGTGCATTTAGTTGCTATAGAAACCATTATTTCTTTCGTTTCCCCTAAGGATTCTGAGCAAATCTACAGTAAGTTTGACCCAACTTTGTCACTTTTTCTTAGTCTTGAATGAAATTAGTTATGACTCCTAAGAGGAATGTTTGAATTTCTGTTCATGCACAAAGTTCTATAAATCTGCATAGCAATTTGTCCCCAGAGACCGTTACCAAATGTATTCTCAAGACCTTATAAATTATATCATCCAGAGGAATAGTATTGAACTTTCTTTCATTATATGAAAACAATCAGTGTTGGTAATTCAAATGTGGTTTGGTTAAACTACCTGTTAATTTAAAAAATACTGTAAAACACAGACACTCAGTTGTTAGAATAAAGTAGCTAAGGATAAATAATAAGGAGAAGTCAGGGCTCGACAAACCTTATCTTCCCTGAAATGGAGAAGACAAGAATCCTAACAATAATGAAGGTCTTTTAATAATGAAGGTATTTTATTCTTGTAGCACTCTCAAAAGCTGTGAATTTTAGAAACATCTGGTCCACATCAAAATCTGATCAATAAGTTTTGCAAGCAGTTTTTGATATTTCAAAAGTATATGTGGTATACAAATGAATATGTCAAAGTTTGTACAGTGCACAAACTTAATCCAATATGGTGGCGAGGTAGACAGAAAATCTGATGACTGTGAGAGTGACAGAGAAAGGTAGTTTAATGTATGAACCATCACCACAAACTGTAGCACAGGTAACATCTCGTTCCAAAGGAGTGTCTCAACATGTAGTTTATAGAGCTTTGCTCGTACCCGATAAATCTTTAGCCACACTAATATACCTTTAATTGAAGGGAACTAGAGCATCTTCCAGACCAATCTAATACTCACAGTGCCTAAATGATTGCACACTCACAAAATCTGTGTTAGAGTACCAAAACACTGAACTCAGTTACACGTAGGAGAGTTGATGACTCCTTTCACTGTGGTGATGCTCTGAAACAAGATGTAGCACTGAATTTTTCAGCAGTATCTGATCTCATAGAGAAGATCTCCTTGACACTGTCTCTTGTAAAAAGCATGTCACAGAATCACAATTTTTGGGTTTGGATGAAACGTACATATGAGATAGTCACAGAACTGTTAAGTATGATAGGAATAGGACATCCAAATGTAGGTTCCTACAGAGTTAGTAGCAACTGAAGAAGGGGCTGTACAGAGATGCCTGCTTCAGCTTGCATCCTACTTTGTGCACTCTGTACATCTCAACCTAGATTTTGGAGAGAATCCATGTCTGCCCTCATATTTTGAAACCAGAAAGTTCTACATTTAGTCAAAAATAAGCATTGGTGTATGTATGTGTGGAATCAAAACCCATTATATTATGGACATGTAAATGCATTTAGGAGTGGTCAAGATTCTTTAAGTAAAAGGACTGATGAATAATGTCCTCTTGTACAGTATTAATACATGTTAATAAAAAGGACTCATAACAATAAAAAGGAAAATTCTATCCTTACAAAAGCTTTATTCTTTTCTCGTTCCCCTGTCTTTTCTCTAAAATGAGATCTTGACAGAGGAGACTAATTTGTGTATTGCTCTTAATGGACTCTCAAATATACCATTATTAGGAAATGTAATGAAGTTCCTCCCCTGTGTCCAATTCACTTTTATTTGTTTATTTTAGGAATGCAGAAAGGGCTGAAATTTGCCCCTATGAACTTTATGGAATAATGGATCATTTCCTCTAATTGTTTTCTTTTTTTGTTTTTCACAAAAGGGGGACAACTTAGTAGACATTCTGTAAAGTCCCAGGGATGTCATTATGTCTATTGCTATTCATAATTAGATATCTTCATGTAATTTAAAACTATTAATGAATAAAATATAAGAGTACAAGTAAACAAAACATTTTTATGAGATGGTAGGGTTATTTTCATCTCTTCAGAGAACAATTGATATTTCTTGAAGAAAATATCCATTGTATTTCTTCAGGGTATTTAATAACGAGAGTGAGGGAAAAGGAAAGATAGTGAAAGAGGTCAAGGCATGATTGATTTTATGTGGGAACAGTCAATATTTTTAAAGACTCAGTGATAATCTCAGAATACAGAACTCTAGAGCTTTTGTTTTTCTTTAAGACATTCTTTTACTTATGGTATGATCTGCTACTATGGATATTCTCATTTGTTTCAGATTCTTTCATTACTGTCTTGCATATATTTTTACAACATTGTAAAAGTGACATAAATTGTGTGCACTTCTGCTCTATTGCTAAATATCACTAAGAAACCTCTAAGATTATCTTTGCCATCAGAGGGAAAGAAACATGAAATAAGGATGGTGTTCATATAGTGTAATGGCCATCTAGGATGTGTATGTCATCTACATACATTGTGGTATACATAATTTGATTTCAGCAAAATGACACAACTCTCTATTTGTCTTAAGTCTGTATTTGCCTTTCAGAAACTTGGAGAGTGCTTTCCACCTTTACTTTGGAGAGGTAATTCACTCATTCAGACTTATTTACTTTTTCCACTTTCTCTTCTTAGGACATTAATTTACTGCATATTAAGGTAATAATTTGATGAACTGAACATAATAGAAGTAGTACTGAGCAGAAATTTTATTGTATAACCTCAAAGCTTTACCGATCTGGAGTTGGGAATATGAGGAACATAACATTGGACAGAGGCAATGGTTGTATTCCTTTAGTGGTAGGTTAGATGTATGGCTTATCCCCCCATATATCTAAAATAGATTAAAAATGTTTTATACTTAACTCCTGTACTTGACTGTACTGTAACTATGCTGACAGGAGAACATGTACAGAAATTTCCCCATGTCCTTCCGCAGTGTTCTCCACAAAAGAAAAATGATACAATTTTCAGAGAAAATCTTTAGAACCACATGAAAGTGTATGTTAACTAGTCTGTGATGACAGTGTTTTTCAAAACAATTGGAGAATATTTGGGAATGAGATCCCACATCAATTATAGTTTACTTGCTATTGAGCATCATGAAATATTCTGTGAAGAGATTTGAATGGATCTTGAAAGAAAAGGTGCAAATCTCTAACTCTTTCAAGGATTCAGAGATAAATGTTTTAAATCTATAAGGCGACAGTTTTAAGACATAACTTCCTTCCCAGAAATTCATGCATAATAACTACACAGTGACTGATGTGAACTCCATTTTACTCTTCCCGCTTACTTGGGGCTTGGGACTCCACAAGAGGTTGGCTGCAAGGCTCAGTGTTGCCATGCCAAGGCTGTTTTGCGCGCGCGCAAGCACACACACCCCCATACACACATTTTACCCCCTTTTAAACACGAAAAAAAGGAAGTGGTACAGGAAAAGCTCCCAAAAGAGTTTAGGAGAAAGGTGGCGATCCTTGAAAGTGAATGGGAAAATAGAAAACAAGATCCCAAAAGTAAGTAGGAATGCAATTATACAAAATCCTTAAAGTCAAGCTGGAAGGCTTCGATTTCCTATACAAACAAGGGGAGTAGGGGAATTATTTAAATTAGGACATGATGTAATCTATGTAAATATGAGTAGAAGAGACCTGCCAGGATGATTACTCACTCAAATAAATCATGACTTCATCCTGCAAAGCAAATTATATGAATACAAACCTGATACTTATGAAATACAAACTAAGCATAATATACTGAAATAACACCAAAGAATTTTGTCTTTTATTAACAAGAATATGTAGCTGTGACATTTCTCTCTTTATAAAGTGTTTTCTAAGAAAATATTCCTTTTTAATGCTATAAGAGTGAGACATGCCCCATTTCACATGTTCATGTAATCTAGAGGAATAAATAATGCAGAAACAAGCCAGCAATTAAGTGAAAGAAAAAGAAAAGGCAAAGAAAAATCATAAAGATTCCAGCATGATACCAAATAAAAGTGTTTGGGGTCAGGTCTCTCCCAGTATGGGAGTTTAAGTCATTGATCTGTTTTACTCTGTGAAGCACTTTGGTGTTGTCTCTGGTTGGCCTTAATGAAGGAGTCGAATTGTGTGACCAAGTGCAAGATCAATTCATAAACAGAAACCCAATGTATTTATTTTTCTTTAGTTTGACTGTAAACTAGATGAATTTTTTACCTTGCATTGCAGAGTAATTAATAAAATTAAACCAGCGAAATATTTTTCTTTTTTTAGTTAACTCATTCATTTATCAAATAAATGAGGCCAAGAAATAGGTCAAGGTATATTTAACTGTAAGTAATTCTGAGGACAAACCAGGAATCCAGATGTACCACTTGTCATTGATATTAGGGTCCTGACACAAATCACAGACACTCTAGGATCCTAAGTGGAGAGAAATGTTATCCACACTTCATTTGGGGTGAAGTTAAATCTCTTGTTCTTTTGTTTTCTCTCCTCCAACTTTCTCCTTCTGTATCCTTCTTCCTTTTTTCCTTCTTTTCCTTATTTGTTTCTCTCTGCAATTTTTTTCTTAAAAGGAAAAACTCCATCTTAAAATGTTATCATTAATGAAAAAAAAACTTGCATCCAAACTTCTTGCTTTTCTCCTCATTTTAAGCTGTATGACAGTTTACCCAAATTATGTCTTTTTCTATCAGTCTGCATAGGTTAATACAGACTAATGTATAAATAGTCTAAAATATTGAATGTTATAATTTGAAGACAAAAAAAGTTTGAAAAGAAAATTTAAAAATAATTTTAGAGCAAGAATTCCTTGATGGTTACCTTTGAAAATGCCCAAGGTAAAAAGTACCCTCACTTTTCTGTCTTTTTAAATACTTTGTGGATGTCCTCTTTCAGAGTATCTTAGAATGTGTTAACTTTGGTGTACTGAGAAAAATTACTTAAAACCTGCCATCCTCAGAAAATTAAATCTGGTGTATGTGGTACATGAGAGCATTCAGCTAAAATTTTGTTCCATTTAGTATAGTGTTATTTTCCCATTTATATTTCATCATTGGTCAATAAAACAGGGAAATTTTCTTCAGATCCGTTTTCATATCTCATATCTACTTCTCCTGTAGTATAAGAGTCTGGCTTCCTCAGAAATTACTTAGGTTTATAGGCATACAACTTTAGGCTGAATTTTCATTGAAATTACTATTGCTTCCACAAACTTTCTTTGATTTTTTTTTAATATCAGTTATGATAAGTCTTTCATTAGCTAGAGAGAAAGACAATCTATGTTATGTTGCTATTATATATTTCCATTGAACACATATTTCAGTATAATTCAGTGATACATCAGTCACAGGTCTATCATTTGGAGTGGTTATAACAATGCAAATCAAATATGTCCTCCGGCATCTGTGTTTATTGTTGCGACATTGAATTCTTACACACTTAGTTTCCACTAAGAAATGTTTCTATACCTGTTTTTTAGCTGCAATCATTTTCCTTAATGAAAGTATTAATGGAGTTCAGGAAAACTGCCAAGAATTACCTCTAAGTTTCAAAGTCACCTTTTCTGCATGGAGTAACTGGAATGGCTGAGAACCTATGGGACACTACAAACAATTTTGCTGGTATTCTAGGCTGTTTACTGAAATATAACATTTCTTTTGTATATGCAGAACTTTCCGTATAAAAAATTATTTTCAGCCATGACTTTTCATCAACACCACAGAGAGAAATTAAATTGAATATGTCTATGGCCATACATATCAGCTCTTGAAGTATAATTGCCTCAAGGCAAGTACTTATCGAGCAGTATGAAAATTATTGTGACTAGTGGACTAGATTCCCCTGTTGTTTACTGATTACTCAGCATACTGTCCTCTAAGCTGTGACCTCATCAGCAATCATATTTGTTTGCAGACTTCAAGCCTTTGCTAGACAAATAGATGGGTGAGAGGGACAGAGAAACATGAAGATCTAAAACTATCTTTTTCAAGGCCTTGGGCTTGTATACAGTTCTAATGTGCAGAACAAAATAGGCTGCTTCTTTAAAGTCTCACTGGATCTGCTCAAAGGCATTCCTCTCATGCATGACATGGTCTGGGACACAGTTCTGCATGAACAGCACCCTGTCTACACACATCTGAGGTCACTTGCTATCAACCTCAACAATGAGTATGCCACATGTAACACAAACATGTAATTCTCTCTGCTTCTGTTTTTTCCTCAAAATGACAATGATCTCATGACAGCTGGCCTAAAGGAGATGTTATTACTTCATACTTTGAAGTGGTTTGTAAGCTGGGGAGACAGAACTTCCTTTCTCCCTTCCTCACAGATACATACACACACACACAGATATACACAACATTAGTATTTGCTAATTTAAGCTTCTAAACAGAATTTAAACTGAACCTAAAATTTAGGTCCACTCTCTCAAATTTCAGAACAACAATGAGTAACTGAAGAATGCAATGTTTCAGTGCTAGTACCAAGGTGACTTTTTTAAGTCCTGTGGAAGTATGTTCTAACTGCCTAATTTAAGCACTTAAGTGAATTAGATTTTCTTGTGAATACTTGAAATACATCTAATGATGTAGCATTTAAGGAACTGCTACTAGACACCTACAATTTGAGTTTAAGGTGGATACCTGTCTTAGATTGGATCATACCATGTCTTTTTTTTTTCCAAGGTGAGGTCAGTGGAAATCAGGAAACAGGTCAACAGCAAGGTTTGTAATGCGTACATCTAAAGAGTTGGTTGTTTACATGAAATAAATGTTCAAAAAAAGAATATCGTAATCAATCTCCTTCATCTTGGAGGACAATCCAAGAGATCCAACTGTTGACTTTTTCGCCAGGAAGTTGGTGCCTTTTTTTTTTCTCAAGACTACAGAATAAAATGTGGTTGTGATAAAGGATTTATTGCTAACACAGATATTTAGACAGAGTACTGAGAATGAAAAGCTTCTATAGCAGATCGTCTGATATCTTGTCATTCTGTCACCTGAGAATGACATCCTGATAGGTTGTAGCAAAAGGAGAGGAAATTTCACTCTGAAAAACATCAGCAGCCCTCGTACATCTGTTAATTAAAGCAATCTGCCAGTGTTCCTCTTAGACATTCAATGAATCAATGTTAAGCAAACGTGACACATTTTCACTCTTTCTGTAATAGAATTGGAGGTAACACATTTGTTTATCTGGTGGCACCGATCTACACTTCCCTGTCTGAGAAGGAGGTTTGATTCTCACACCATCACTGTCTGGTGTGATGCACTGAAGATTTTCAATCTGTTTCAGTGAAGTTATAAAATAGTATGTGGACCAAGGTTCTCCTGGAACACTGAAGCACTGTTTGTGCCTTGGATTTGGTTATCAGTATTTTTGCTTTTTATTGTAACAGAACTGCAGAATTGGAGAGCAAAGGTTGCAGACAGTAGACCTTCAAGACCTAAGATTTCTTTACTCCAGTTACAACTCAGGGTTTCATACAAATTTCTATTTCAGCTCTAAAGTAGGGCTCATGATTCTGACATTTTGCTTTATTTTCAGCAATAATAGCTGGTTTTAAAAAAGTTCTACCTTTCTATGACTGATGATAAGAATCTAACTCAAGAGACTTACATTAGGTGCCTTTAATCCTCATTGCTAATCCTCAGAGAGGTCTGAACCAAGAAAAATTCAAGTTCAGTCTGTTTCCCAAAAACATGCAAAGCATCAATTTAAGGAAAATATTACCGGAAAATATTAATATAGATTGCAGCATATTAACAAAAAGTAAAGTGATATAAACATTACATAAAGGAAACACATAACGATGACAATAGTTACTCAGCTCAATAAACTGAACAGAATGAAGATGGAAGTTCTAAGATACTGAGAAACATTTTATCAAACCCCTCAGTGCACCAATCAGGTCTGTAATTTCTTCCCTCACCAAGGGGTTTGACTGCCAAGATCATAACTGGAATGGAATAGCAGTATAATCTGGGATCAGACTATTGTGAAAATTAGCAAGGTTGTGGTAAAGAACTGTAAGAATTTTTGTGAAGTCCCAGCCTACTGGCTTAGGAGATGTACTTATTCGCAAGCCCTTGCCTGTGCCTGAGCTATATATTTGAATCTCTATTATCTTGTTGATTTTGACCTTGATTTGCTGAGGCTGGACCTCAAACTTCTATTGGGTTTGTCTGGCAGTCAGTAGGCAATTATTTGTCTGTTGTTACAGTCCCCAAAGCTGCCTTGTTTCACTTATGTGGTCTATGGGGTGACTGCCTGCCCTGCTGTCACCTTGGGCTTCCAGTTCTTCCTCCTTTGCTGAGTAACTTTTCCTTGCTGCTATCTAGCGTGCTAAGAGGTTTCCAGCCTGCTATGAATGATGCTCACAGAAGTTTCACACACAGAACTCTGTAGGAGCAAGTAAGTTCCACCAGCAGGTGGAAAACCCCCCTTGTACATGACATGAGTGTCAGCAGAGCGCTGTCGCAGGCGAAAGCTGGTGTTAGTCTGCAAATGCTAATGTAGAAGAGCAATAACAGTGATAGACAAGCAGCTGCCTCTGACTTCATTATCTAATCTGCAAGAAGACAAGATGAAACGTCAGTGTCAATTTTATCCTGAGGGTAGTCTAACACCAAAGGAAAATGACAAATGGTGCTTCTGCCATTTCTCACTTATCACCTTTTTACATTGTTATTCTTTCAATCTCTCTTCTTGACCTATTAGGCTAAAATATTTCAACTATTCAGTGTAGCTTCTAAAGTATTCAATTGACAATTTCTATAAGGCATTCTAATATTCACTGAAAAGTCTAGGAATGTCTGTGAGCCACCAAGTCTGTGTTTGTACAGGCCTTTGTCTGAAGCTGAAGATCTAAGAAGAGACTTTGTTCTGTATTTGTACAGCACCTGCATCTCTTGACCAAGTCAATTATAGGGGGCTCCTAGATGACACTTAGGCCAACACTGCATGATTAATGGAGAGAAACAGGCTCCACTGAACTATTAACCCTTTGTAAACACGGAGCAGGAGTGTGCCAGTACTGCTCTGCAGTAAGTTTTGGCAATCAATTTTCAGAGTCTGCAGAAAGAAAGAAAAGAGTCTAGTCACTAATTTCACATTTCATTGCTATACCTCTTACAGATAAATAAACAAAGAAACAAACAAAAATTCTACAGTTTAAAATAGGTTGCTTTTCTTTACTGTCTGGTCTAATATTTTGTGCCTATTGCAAAGCATAAATCTGAAGCAGCGAATTTTTTTAGGTAGTCAGCATGTCGGTGTACTTTTAAACAGCCACTCTTGACTTCAAATAGATCGGGTCCATCAGTGTATCTTAGGTTGTTGCTTTCAAAGGAATGCAGATGGTGTCTTTTCTTGAAATTAAGTGATACAAAAACTCATGTGAGTAGGTCTTCTCCAAGATGTTGTCAGAAACCTTTAGAAAAATAACACCCTTAAAAAGTAAAACTAATATTTTTAAGAGATTTTACCTTTTATAAACTTCAAACATCATTTGCTTTCTATTATTAACAGAACTGTCAGCACAGCTTTGTTATTCTTAGATAAATACTCTATAATTACTATAGATTGTTGTGCATACGCAGCAAAGGATATCACTGTTCTGAACAAAAATATGATGTGGCTTTTTCTCAAGATGAATTTTTAAAAATAGCATAAATGCTGACAGTACAAGGGACAAAAAAAAGAAGTCAGGTCCCAGCACATCTTTGTAAAATGACCTCATATGATGTAATCTTGGAAGCTCATAGCCAATGAATCACAGATAGTATTTTTCATGTGACACTGAGAGATAAATAGGAAAATAATCCTTACAAGAATGAAATCTCACCATGAAATATGAAAATGCCCATGTGAAAGTCCTGTGAAAGTTTCAATTTAAAGCAAGAGCCAGATAACTCAAAATTAAAGATGAAACATAACTGATTTGATGGTGTTGGTGGTAGCAACATTACAGGATAAATACCCTTATCATAGTGGATTAATTAATCTTAGTAATAGAGCACAGATGTCCAACAACTCACTCTGGGTATTCAAGTGAGCATGTTGTATGTAAAATACTAACTTATCAATTTAAATCCCTGGTTTGTACATATGTGATTTACTACCCTAGAGTCTAATGGGATGACTCTATTCTTTCCTCATGATAACAGTCAAAATTTAAACCATGGTAGTAAAGAAATTAGAAGTCTCGGAGTGATAATATCTTATTGCTGAACACTTCATGTGCATTTGCAAACATTTTCAACATCTCACTTGCACTCAGAAAGGCTACTCAAACCAACAGTTTTTCTAAAAGACTCATTTAAGCCACTTAATGAGAACTCTTTCTATGTGCCCCTCTCTGGAATCTTAATTGGTGTTAGGTAAACCACAGAGATACACTAAAATCTTGATAAAGAAAAAGATCAGAGTGTCAAATTTTGAGTTCTTCATTTCCTCTTTTTGGAAATTTCTAAAAATTAACCATATTATTTATTTACATGGGAAATATGAAGCATTTGCATTAAACTATAATTTTTTTAGAAGGATGTGTCCTTACACAGAGTTCCTTTTGAATGGGAAATCTGATGTAAAATTGGATGAAATACCTGAACAGTCACAATTAGTGAGGCAAGAATGGAGCAAGACAAGTATAAAGTCTTGGATCTATGATGTAGTTGTTGAATTAGTTTCCTAATTTGGAAAATCACTGTAATGTACTACTGAATCTTAAACCAGAGAAAAAGTAAATTTCAGTAAGTATTTAAAATTTCAGCAATTATTTCCAGATCAAAAAATTCTAGATTATTTCCAGATACATATTTCTAATGTTCTGTGCAATGTAGTTATAAATAAATCTTGTAGCAAGTTTATCAGATATTTTTTTAGAAAACCAGAATACATCCTGCCAAAATGCTTAGACTGTATTTTACATGTAACATTATTCACTGACCAAATAAGTCAGTATATATATGATTGTTTATATGGTGACTCTAAATTTTCATAATTTATTTAGATTCTCAATGCAGTTAAACATCTAACGTCCATCAATGAAATAAAAAAATAAACTATTTCCATTAAGATACCTGATAGTTTTAGATAGTGTAACATTAAGTTTAAGTAGAGATCAGATAGTTAATATTGTTATATTACTAACACAAAGGTGATAGAAGAAAAAAATATCTTCTGTGTTCAAAATTCAGAATTTTAAAATTTAAAATTTCTGAGGTTTGTTTGTGAATTAATTTGTTTTGTACAAGTTAGGAAATAATTTCCTTTTTCTGTGGTTCTATGTTTTTTTGCGAGTCTCAAGTTTATGTTCACCAGCATCCACAGAATTACTGGCCAGTCTCACAAAAACTGAGATAAATCACTCTTATGAGTGGTCCTCATCCAGTAAAGATGGTGAAATAAAAATAATTTGACTATTCATTTTTTTTAGAGTTCAGAACAATAATCTGCTAATGTTTCCTAGCTTAGATGTCCTATTTTAAAGAAATTGGGCTTCCTCTTCAATCACCATTTGTTTAGAAGAAATACCCAGACACTAAGGGAGGTGATTGAAAAAAATGACAGTATCCAATAATGATATATCTAAGTTTGAGCAGATATCACCAACTCAATATCTGAATCTGATAAAATGAATCCTAAAATTAATTTATTATATAATTCAGATTAATAGCTTCAGATATTTTCTCAGTTGAATTACAAAGGACTGAATAAAAAGGAAAAATTTATATTCTAACTTTTAAGTGTTTGAAGATAAGTGAGACAAATCACATACAAGATGCAATGAAGCTTGTAGAAGTAAATGTTGCCAATTTAAAAGTAAAAATCTATACAGGAGTAAATTCATTGATCATTACAACTCTAGGAAACTCACATCATATAATAAATTTAAAGGAAACCTAAACACCTGAGCTATCAGAATTCGTAAGTAAAGGAGGTTGATATATCTAGCACTGAATAATCTCCTTCTATCTTTCTTCTGTGTGAACTGAACTTTGAAAGATAGTGACCAATCTCATAGACGACAAACCTTGTTTTATGGAGTGTGATGTTTTGTTGACCTACTGACCTATATTATTTTCTCCAAAATACTATTTCCTGTGCTGAAATGGAAATAGAAGGGGTATTGTTCTAACCTTACACCTGTGTTACTTAGATAAGTGGCTGGCAATGACTTAATAGTTCCTGATCCTTTGGGGATCTTAACACTTCATTCTCTCTGGGCTGTCTGTAGCTATATTCACACAACTAGTGTTACAAGAATGCAATATTTTTTTCCCCTTTCTTTTTCTACACAAATTACCATTAACTCTACAAAGAAGAGTGCTCTCCTGAAGACTTTTTGGAAGATAAATCCCTCCCTCATTCTTCCAGATGTTTAATGACACAGTGAGAACCTCACACCTATCTTCTGTTGTATTACAAACTATGAAGGATTCAACAAATAGAATCAAGAAGAATTGACTCATGACCTAGCCACAGTCACAAAGGGATCTGCTGAAAGAAATCAGGTCCAGGGCCATGGGAACCAAAATTAGTTCATTTCCCATCACCATCCTGTGACTCAGGGCTTTCAGTCAGACTGCTTGAGACCCGGAAGATATGCTGAAGAATATCAGGGATCAGTCAAGTTCTAAAGACACAGATTCTTTCAAAAGCTTGGACATTCCCAGCCGTTTCTTCACTGTGTATATGGATATAGTTATGTCTGAGGACTCTGACTTCATATTCATACCATACCAGCACTCTTGGAAGCTCTTTAAAATGAGACATGTAAATAGCTGAAAATGAGGTTACATCCTTTGGGCTCTAATTTAGTCCACTGGGGAATCTTTTGCTTCGCTTTTTGTTCATTATTCCTTCTTTATTGCTTACTTTGAATATTGCTACAGTAAGTTTGTTATTTTCATTATGTTTACTTTCTTTTTCTTTCAGGAACATTCCTTGTCCTAACTGAAATACTCAAAATTAAAAAGAAAATATTCCTTGATATATGTGCCCCTTCTGTAAATATCAATATCAGCCCCAGTATTTCATATTTTTCTTTCCTAATGAGTTCACACCATCCTGGGTCTGATCCAAATGGTGAAAGGCTGGAAATGCTACATTTCTGTATCTTATTTAAGTAGAATCTTTCTGCCTTTTTTGAAAAAGCTTAAAAAAAAAAGTAATAGTAAGTTAACATTTTCAAGGCAGCAACTCTAACAGCATTGACCTAAAATGTTTATGCTGACTCACAAAATGTCAGGTCTTTGAGAATGAAAAGTAAAAGCCAAAAAGTGGCATTGTTGTCCTGTGGGCTTAAAAAGATTTGGGAATTTAACTTCCGTAGAAAAAATTGTCAAAATACGCACTTCAGGTTTTGATAAAAAGAAGAAAATATAATAACAAATGAGATATGGGATGCATCATAATAGCATTTAATTATTATCAGAAGTATTGAGCAGACCATTTTCAGAAGAGTGACTTATTGGTGTAATACAACTCACTATCTTCTTTTCTATCAACTCTCATCTTCATATTCAGTAATATTTCCTTTAATATTATCACACTAAATAATGTTTATTTTTATGACATACAAGAAAGAGAAAGATCCTGGAGTACCAACCACCTACAGAGGCAAAGCAATTAGGTGATATGTTTTACCTTCTAGTCTATATTTGAAAAAAAATTATTTGAGAAGGTAGCAAAGTGATTTTAATTTTGCGGCAGTGAAGTGCCATGCAAAACTGTACTGCTGTATAGGTACATCTTCATGATTACGAGTATTATGCCTGCATAAAACCATAAAACAAAAAAAACATGAAGCAAGCAGTTTGTTATTAATATACCGAGAGAAGTGTGCTTTCATGCTTTTATCTTCAATTCCATAGCTGTCAGATGGGTAATTTCACTAGCAAAATGTTGAAGGCCATTTTCTTCCTCTTCCTTTTCACTTCAGTTTAGAATGTTATCTTTATTGGTTTCTTTTAATTTTTTTTTTAGTCAGGTTAATTGACCTCATTTCACATTTGCTGAATCAGGTTACTGAGTAAATGACATCATGCAGGACAAAAGTTAACAATTGCAATATCCCATCAAAGAGCTGATATTTGCATTTAAGGTCTTTTGAAACACAAATTTGTATTATAAACTATAAGTCAGCAGACTTAAAACCAATCTGAATTCCTACTTTAATTACCTGGAGAAATGTTTTTGAGTCTTTTCAAGACATGAACATTCGTTTTCAAATCAAAGAGATTTTTTCTTAGGCCTCAGGCAATCCAGCCTTTTGAAGTCCGTAGCCTTAAAATCAAGAGTAACAGTTAATTGCAACAGTATGTTATCAATACTACAGAAAATACCAGATACTAAAAGGTTATTATAGCTACCTATCCATGAGATACAAACTTAAACCCAGTCTTAAAAACTATCAAAATTCTATTTCATCATAATTTGACTAAGAATTTATGGTGATTACTCAGATTTTTCTTATTTCACAGCGTCCAAAGGAAAGTAAAAGAACCATTCAAATCTTAGTGAAAAGCATTCAACGAATTTAAGAAGGACAAGCTTGTTACTATTTTTTTGGTGAAAGCAAGTACAAACACTTCTCAGTGCGTACCAATTAAGTTAAGCTATTACTACTGTTAAATATGGCTCACAATATAAAAAGCTCACTTGGTAATTTAAAGTTCTGAGTAACTTATGAAAACACAATTTTATCTTATATTATTTGAAAAAATATTTTTATATAACTTCTCAACAGGACTTCAGGATGTGAATTTAATGACTATTTTTTAGAACTGTGAACTCTTTGCTTAAGAACAAGTTATACCAAACCAAAGATTGCCATCTTACTGTGAGTCAATTATCTTACAAGTCAGAAAAGGGCATGGTGTGTGTACATTATGAAGATTTTTGCATTGGTAATGCAACCTTTCCTTTCCCTATATGTGAAGGATGTCAACACAGTGTCTGTCAATTAATTAGGACTAGTTACTGCTTGTTGTACACTCCTTGCCGTTCACTACACGCCCTTGTAAAAAATCTCTCTCCTGCTTTCTTGTCGGCCCCCTTTAGTCTTTCACTATATTTAGGAGATTTTAATGAAATTATTTTAATGAAATTTCGTTTAAATGCAAATTCTAATGAAATCTAACACATTGTTTCTTGAGTGCTAAACAGTACTTGTCTGGAGAAATCACCTTTTTTTTACATGTAGAAAGGTTTTCAATTCACAGAAGCTGGTAACTGAAGCTTGCACATTCGACAATATTATATAAATGTTTCAGTCATTTAAACAAAGCTGTGGAAAATGAATTCCATTCATTTTTTTTTATTCTGAAGATAATTTAATCACTCTTCTACAAAGTTTATAATTAATATGATAAGGTAAACACATCCCATCCCACCACCAGATGTTATTTCCTGTTCATGTAGGCATAGATGAACAGTAGTGGCCTAGTCGTCTACTTTATGATCTTATGATACCAGAGAGAACAAAGCAGCACATTTCACACTGAAAGCAATTGGATAATTTTAAAAGATATCTTGCTTTTCCTGGAAACAACCCTATATAAGAATAAACATTTCTGCCTGCAAGGTCTCTGAAAAAGAAGCTGTCTTGGCAACTACAAGTAAGACTGTGATCCTATTTTCAAATTCACTTGAAAATAAATTTGCTATTTTTCAGGCTGGAGAACCTGCCTTTGAGGAAAGACTGAAGAAGTTAGGTCTCTTCTCCTTAGAGAAGAGAAAGTTCAGGGGTAACCTCATCATAGTATTCCAAGACTTGAAAAGAGCTCCCTGTCCCTATCTTTCCTTGGCCCTCCTTTTGTTGTTGATGTATTCATAAAAACACTTTTTATTATCTTTCACAACAGTGGAAATAAGTGATTTAGTATACTTACTCAATAGTATTAGTATTTTTCAGAATGTTTTTTGTTATTATTTTTCAGTTGAAGAATTTTAGAAACTGATTAAACATGCCAAATATTCTTTATAGTCAAAAGCTAGTTGGAATTATATACTTACAAGAAGTGCTGGTCTTTTGCCAATGGCTAGAGAAGTAGTCCAGACAACCAACTAATTCCACATGCCAAACTTGCTCATGGCCAAAATTTGGCAGGTGGACTTCCAGCAACCAGAATTTTTTAACTTCTCTTTGCAGATTTCTTCATGAATATATTTGGATTTGTTTGTGCTTCCCCCCATTGATACATCTGCTTTACTGCTTTTTGTCAGCTGTTGACTTCTTTAATACAAACCATTTCTTTGTAGTGCTACAAGAGTGACTTGTTAAATTATGAAGTCTTGTAAAGATTTGCAGCAGATCAAAAAGGGGAGCAGTCTTTAGATCAGTGAAATATTATCCAACAGCTGACAAGATGTAAATAGGAACTCTCAAAAGCTGTGTTGTATTCTCAAGTCTGTACAGATCTTAAAACCCTATTGTCAGTATATTTAGGTCAAAGGCTATATATATATTTTTTTAATCTTCATTCTGAATGATCTGTATTTTTCCATTGTTTTGTACTTTTGAAAAGAACAGTCATGATGATTAATTACCTGGCAGAACCCATGCTTGCCCAACAAATACTAGTTTCCAAGATCTGTCCTGTTCAGTGCAAATGTTGGGTCTTTTAATGACAATCACAGTATGCTGAGCTGTCTTAAATTTTATCAGATTGCCATTAACAACAATATATCATTCTCCAGCTCTGCTGAGAGTTTTAAAGAAGTAAAAAAATCAGTTGTGTGCTTCAAATTTTTTAAAATTACCTCATTTTATGGGCTGAACTGTTGCAGTGTAAGTTTTGCCTGCGTGAGTTAAAAGATTTTGGTGCCCAACTTTTTACTGCTAATTGTCTAAGCTCTTTAAAAATAGTTCACCAGAAGATATTTACCCAGCATCTGTTTTCTTTTGGGATTTACTTTCATACTGGAGATATTTCGAGCATCTTTTTTCAGTTTTTATTGTGAGGGTTATAATATCCATGGATTGCTATGGATACACACAGTTGGATCAGTCTATTAACCTCCAAAATACTTAAGAAGCCATGTAAGGTTCAGATCAGGAGAGGGGAAAAAAGAGAAAAATTAAACATACAGAACAGCTGCTAGTCTTTCTCTCTACACTATAATTAACTACATCAACAAAGAAGTGAAAATTATTTGCATATTTACTTAGATCTTCAAAGCTTGGAAAGCTAGTAAGTTTGTTCTATCATTGAATAGTTGCAGATAGAGCTACTGGCACTTGATTGTCCTTCTGGCAGCCAAAAGAGAATATAAAAATATTTATGGAGTCCAAGAACAAGCAAATCTAACTTCCTATTTTGGAATATATGTATATGTATGTAGTCATTTAGGTAAGAGTGGACAAATCATCCCACGTAGAGCTCATGTCCTAATCTCTGATATGCACAACACTATCATGTAATATACAAAATCCCCAGAAGTTCATGCTTTTGCTTACTCTCAGTAATGCATTATCCTCGAATAACACACAAATGTTAACCAGACTTTAACCAAATAATGGTTATTCCTCTGTTCAAAATGGCTCAAAGTGCACTTATGTTAATTTTATTTTTGGTTTTATGATACTATCTATATACAATCTTTTAAACATGAATAAAAATATCCATATATAAATAACTGTAGGTACCTGTTAAAAAATACAATTTCTGGCACCCTAAGCTTTTCTTCAGACTAGAAGTGGGACACAGAAAAAAAAGTGTATTCTGTTATAACTTGTGTTCCCTAATATATACAGATTAATCAGTGTAAATGTAAAAATATCAGGTCTCTCTCGCACTATGGTCTGTGCATTTTGAAAAGTATTACTTACCAGGAAACAGATATAGGATGTTGTACAGACTACAGCTAAAAACAGATTAGATTTTTATTTCTTTGTGCATATAGTTTCTAGCTCTAGTAAAGGATTGTCTTTTGACACCTTTCAGACTTAGCAGGAAGATATATTCATTAGGTAAGAACAGAGATTTAGTGAAATATTAAAAATGTAGAAGTAGCATTCCAATTGTGATAGCACATCGTGTAATCCTTAATTCCCAGCACCTTTGTTTCTACTGGAGAAAGCATTAATATTCTGTAGGACAAAGCTGGAGCTACATGGCTCAAGGTGTCTTCATCAGACAAGGTTCTTTAGCCTGACCCCTGGAGGCAAATAATTTCTTCTCATGAGGGTTACCTATGAAGCAAAAAAAAAAAGGATGCACCTTCATATCTTTATATTCCTGAGTGTGAAGGCCCTGTACTATTAAAAAATCCAAAGAAGGAAACAGCCTTATAATGCCACAGAGGAACATAAACTGCATAATCAGCACGAGAATGATTGGTAGGAAGGGATAGACTAGATAATGATAGTCACTAGTGGAGATGACTGTGGAAGGGAAAAGCTTCCTGTAAATAACAGAAAAAATTTCTTGTGAGTGGTGTATGCTCAGGACAGCAGCAGACAATGCATTGGAGAGATGAACTTGTTACAGACGTACATCCAGTACTATGAATCTAGAATATTTAGAGTCTTATTAAGACCAGATTTTCCCTAGGAATAATGGAATTAAGGTCCATAAATCACCACCAAAATGGAAGGACCTGACAGCAGAAAATACAAGGTATATATGCCGAGTAGCAGTTTAGAAAGAAACGGAGAAAAGCCCTAAAGAAATTTGAATGAAAATGACTGTGAGTACCAGCATTAAATCATCAAAGAAAAAATTAGAGATTAAATTGTTCAAGAACAGGAACAGAGAAAGTAATAGAAAAAAATTAACGTTTGCTCAATCAACAAAACTGAAGGAAATACCCTATACACTGAAACACAGAAAAACAGAATGGAGCTTTATGTCCAAATATTAAACTCAAGAGTACAAATAAAGCAAGAAAAAACTTATAGAGTCCAGCATGATATCCCTGCTGTGAACAAGTACAGTCCTTTTGTGGAGTAAAAGAACACTCTGCATGCTCCAAGGGCTGCTATGTGCCATAAAAACTCCCACAGAACCACAGGAGGACAGGAAGGAAAGGAAGCAGGTAGGGAAGAGAAGAGGAAGAGATGGAAGAAAGGAAGAATGGAAGAGGATGAAAAGAAAGGAAGGAAGGAAGGAAGGAAGGATACACTAAACACAATTTTTTAAGATCCCCTAGGACTTAGGCCTGAAGGATCTCATGTGTTTGCCAAGATCTCATTCTTTACGTTTATCTTTGTGACTATTTCTAGGTCCAGGGTGTTTCACTGTGCATCACATTGCAGACTGCAAAGTATAATATTAATGGTCCATTTGAAATTATTTAAAAAATAATAAAAATCTCAGGAGACCTGGACCCATTGAGAAATACTAAATCAACAGTTGCAGAAATATGTATCATGTCATAAATATGAAGAATTCCAAAAGAAAAGATGAAGAAAAAAAAACCCAAATTATACTTTCCCTTTTTACATAGGGAGTAAATGTCTTCAATCTAGACAGATAAAACCAAGAGATGAGTATAACAAGAAATAATTTTACTCTTTTTCAGTACGTCATTTTGTTCAAAGTTAATCTATCTGCAACAGTTGTAAGCCTACTAAAACTTTCTTTACATGTTATGAATTCTGTGAATAGTAGTAGCTGGCATCAGATGACAGTTCAAGAATAAGAAATTTCTATATTTTCATAACATTGTGAAATGTATAACTTTGTTTCTGAATTTTGTTAATGTTTTTAAATTAAGTTTTTCTTGAAATTCATCCTATCTAGAAGTAGATGACAAACTATCCCAACCCAAGTAAAGCAGTATCATTGCATCAGCAAAAATATTAGAATAATACTGCAAGATTTAATTGAATATTTTCAAACTTGACTAACATTTCATATTTTTTTAAGTAAAGTTATGTTAGCTCTTCATGTATGCTCCTTCACTTTTTCTAAACATATTACATTCTGTGTATTGAAGGATTTTCTAGTCTGAAGTGACTGTTAAAATTAACTCTGTCAGTTTAATAGCCAAATTGTACAAATCTATGACCATATTTTTCATTAAACCACTACCACATTTTTCAGAATCAGACCTCAACCCTGTCATCAGAATGTGTGTTTTCTTGCAGCTCTGGCTTTGACGGCATCAGATGCCAACTTCCCGTCCTTTTATCTGCATTGAATGAGATTTCCAATACATACTGACATATTTTTTATAATACAAAACAAAGCTAAATGAACTAGATAAATAATGTGTTCCTATGCTATGTTTGTCATGCTTAATCTATTTAAATATTAAAATTTAAACTAATTTTCTGATTTTTCATTTCTGTCTGTCAGTTCACTCATTCATTTTTGCACCTTTCACTGCCATGATATTTGAGCACCTGGCATAAATTGCGAAGAAAATTGATGTAAACCAGTTTTGAGGTGTACCTAATGTTAGCAGATATGACTTCCTGAGTTCTTAAGGTTACATCTTTTTAGTAGAATTATAAATGGTTCTCTGGGATTCTCACTTTCAACATAATTTTGTACAATGACACCATGCAGGCAGTTACATATTTATAGGAGAAGGTTCAGTTCTATTTAAAAAGATACACTTGCCTTCTTGGATTTGTTTATCTTAATTTTTTTTCAAACTGTGAATAATCTGGTATTTAAAAATTATAAGACCTTTTACAGGTTTAGAAAGACTAAATGAAGAACATTTAGCAAATATATGCAATAGTCAACATAGCTGCTGAAAAAATGTAGATAATTTCTGCTATTGAAACTGTCTTGCCACTCAGCCTTTTGTATTTAAAACTTCTTGCTAGACTTGAATTATTAATTATTAAATGTATTCTGGAAAAATTTATCTGTCAACCATACAAGTGACAAACCTGGGATGCTGAAATATGAAGATAGGTCATAATTAACGTCAAAGTTGCCTCTGTTCTCCTTTTTCTCTCTGTTTGTAATTTGATACCTTTTCTCCCAATGACTCATTAATTATAGGTTACTGGCTTCCCCCCTTTCCATTTCTTTCTTTTTAAGACATCTGTATTCTGGCACTGATTACGCAAAAATGCAATCTAACTGTACAGAGAGTACTGTTCAACAGAGCCCAAGAAAAACAGAATAAGAAAAAGTGAAAAAATTCTACATAAACACCCCAGGAAAGCTGGTAAGGGAAAGTTGCTACCTGAAAGTCTTAAGTGGAGCCAGATCAGGGTTATGTCTAAGGTAAAAAGCTGAAGCAGTCCAAAAACATTTGTATTGTCAAAGTGCTAATTAACAATGGCATCATTAGTGTTAATCAGAAGCTATGCTTTGTCATTATTGCTATTAGGAGTGCACATCTGGAAGCTAGAGGAGAACAACAGACTATTAAAAAATGAAAGCTGAGCTTAGGTTGTTATTTAGGTCCAATGTGTGAGAAAAGCTGTTGAGAGTTTGCAATATAGAAAGATTTTTTTCTTTCCTTTTTCTCCTCCTTGCTTCACACTAGACTGTGTCATCCATTAACTAGGGATCCCTATGGCAGGACAGCATTCACCGTCAGAGGGAGACATGCATGTCTCTCCTTACTTTCTCTGAGAAGAGGATAACTGATTGTTTTGTGCTTCACACACAGCTCCACAGCTCACACGTGTACTGACAGAGGTCTTGTTCCTCATTACTGTTCCCTCTGTTTCTTTGTTCTCCCAGTAACAGTTTCATCCTTAAGTAACAGCTAAAGAAGTAATTTAGCAATCAGTCATATTGCCGATGTAATTTTGGGAAATTTTACATTTTAAGGCATTTTTGAATGATACTTTTTCACTTGTGGAACAGAATTAGGCTCAGTTGCTACTGAATACTTTCCTATTACTGCTTCCCGCTTCATAGGCTTTATTATTGTTTCATATGGACCACATGGGACTAAATTCTAAAATTTATGGATGCCATATTTATAGTACGTGTCAGTGAACAAGCATCAGGAAACATCAGTTTTATAGGGGAATTAAGTACAGTTGTTATAGCAAAATTTATTGTTTAGTCCGTGAAAGCTCCATAGACTTCAAAGGTTAGGCCACAAAGTAATAAAGATAGAACATCACAGTCATAATCTCAAAAAGCAGTATAACATGGCTATAAAATAAAATGGACAGAAAATGACAGAAATATATAGGCATTCCTAATATAATTTCCAGTTCTATTCCCTTTGTCTATGAATCTCAAATGTGATTACTGAATTACAGGCTGTCAGAAGCAGATTTTAAAGTTTCCTTGCTTTCTTCCCCATCCATTTCCTGAGACCTACTTTGAAAACACTCTTAATCCATACTGTCTTTGCAAAACTGAAGAGGTGGATCCTATATACCATAGAAACAAGAGCCACTCTGGCCAAACAAGAAGAAAATACAGCCTCACAGCTTGCCAGCAAAATTTATTGTGCTACCAAACATCTTGTCTATTTTTCTTTATTCACCATAAGACTACACCTCTCTAACAGAATGTAAATAGTTGTAAAAAAGTGACCAGGTTAGAAGGGTAATTAGCAGCAAGGAAACACAACATGACATTAAATACTAGTATATAAAATCATGTCCTGGATTTTTAAAAGTAGTCACCTGATGAGCCAGCGTACTCCAGTGGTGTATAATGTTGACTGCATTAAGAATATGCAGTGTGTTAAGTAGCTAAATCATAAATAAAGATAACGGTGTGCTCAGAGGACAAACTCCAGTTGCCCATGTTTGCATTTACAATGAATTGTTGATTCACCCTGAGCACATGGAAAATCCACATTTCCCAGCCAGAAATATTGTTTAGCTGTTGAGCACCCAGTGGAGCAGCACTACCCCGGATGGCACAGAAAGGTTTACTGTCTTCAAGGCATCAAACCTCACCCGCAGCACGGACAGTCCATGCTCCTGGACACCACCAACTCCAACACCTTCAGCCTGCCCCAGTGCCTGCCAAGCAGCACAGTTGCTGCTGTGTCACTGCACCAGGTTGAGTGCCCAGCAAGCCTGAGTGATGCCCCTCCACCTGGTAGTTCCATGAGGGGTGTGGAATGGACACAACAGCCAGGAATCTCCTGCCAGAGGCATCGCATGGCCCACTGAGGACAGACATCACACTCTTTTCCATGCAGAAATGGTATGTTGCAAGAAATTAATCCAGGTGTAAAATCTCTGTGGTGCCAACGCAGAGTCAACACCTGGCCATACCCCAGTACTTTCTGACAGTACACCTCAGAAATAATTCTCATGTTATAGTTCTGCTAATAATAAAAAACTAAAAATAATAGATAATTTCATAACACAATTGGTTTTAAATGCAAATATACATACACACAACATATATCATGGGAAGTAAAAAAATTTTAAAATTGCCAGCTCTACTATTTTGGTCAATTACCTGTTACACACCTAACATGACTTTAACCTGCACATGCTACATTTCAACCCTTCTACTTTTGGAAGTAGATCTTCAAAATTTTCAGGTAACTTTGTATGAGTCTGAGTTTTCTGATTAACCAACTGCTTCCCCCAGCCCGTATCAGATATCACAGCAATGAGCATGTTGGTGATAGAGAGACCTGAACTGCCAAAGGCTGATAACCCCTTTTCAGTAACACACCCAAGGCTGCCCAGCTCTGAGGCGCACCAAGCCATGGCGACAGTCTGCCAGAATTACAACTTTGTTGTGTTCCTCTCAAAATATTCATGAATCGTAGAGAACTATATTAAAATATTTCTTACAGAGGTATTCAACATATGCCACCTTTATGTTCCAAAAACCATCAAGACTTGTGTTGTGTCTCAGAGTGCATATTATTGAAACTACTTTCTGTGTTGAAAAAATATCAATATTTACATCTACAGAACTGAGTATCTTCATAGTACAGATAGAAGACTGAAATTATTCAGAGCATCCTGCATCCTGCAAAATTCAGGAAGGCTACAAAGAAAAATAATCTAATACAATAAAATAACAGGTCTCTAAATTCCAAGGAGTGTTAGTGATCCCAATATTACAAACATAAATCATTTAAGTCATTGCTAGGACTGTATCTTTTATCTGTAATGAAAAACTGTATTTCCTTTCTGTTTTATTGTCATCATGATTGTCACTCCTGTAAGCTATGGCATAATATGGTAACTAATTAGAAAAGCTGTAGGTTTTATAAAATTTCCTATATACCTTCGGTCTGAGAAGGATATGAGATGTATGTGATGCTAGTAAAGTTCTGTTGAAGTAGTTTAAACGTTGTTAGAGGAGGAAAATTTAGAAACACGATTTAATTTTTGCGCATGAGAAAAACAACTATTTGCCTCTTTCACCTTCTCTCAGGACTGCACGGCAGGGAAAATTTCTCTGTTATCAGTTCAGGAACTGCTGCAGGAGCAAGTGCACCCTCAGGCCATGTGGCATGCCTGAGGAGCCATGAGAAGCTTTCATTTCAAAATCTCTTTAGCTATGTTTATTCGCAGCACCTACCAACACGCTGCATCACCTTATCAGCACTGAACTCTCTACCACGGGCTACTGGGAAAAGAAAAAACCTCCGGATTCTAGGTAAAACCAGCACAGCATAAGTGTGTATATCTAGTATTTTCTGCTTCTAGATTTATTCCAGCATGTTAGCTGCTGACAGGTGAAGCTTTTAGTCTGTGTAGAGATTATGAGGTAGATGCTATTTGTGGTTAGAAAACCTGCAAAAATGTACTTGTTTTGCCTTTATGCATTGCTGTTAGAAAATACCAGAAGGCAGTCTGTCATACACCACAGTAACAATTAGTTGTGCGAAAAACTATCTTTTTACAGAGAAATACAAAAAAGCTACTTTATAATTAAAAATTGAAAACTGTTTCAATTTTATGCTAAATTTCATACTTTTGTAAAGTAAAATTGAAATTAAATAAGATTTATAGAAAATATTTATAACATATACTGATAATTTGTGAACTCATGAGTTTAACATGTCAAGTTAAAGAGATGTTCAACTTCAGACTCTGTTTCCTCAAAGCAAAAGCAAGAAGACATTTAATCGTCATCTCCAAGGGACAAATAAGCCTCACATCTGTCATCATAATAAAAATCAGACAAATTTATTCTAATATAATCATGTCTTTTCATGCTGCTCTTCAACCAATGCTAGAGATAAGCTCAGAGGAAAAAGATGAATGGGAAGAGGAGAACAGAAATGGAGAAAAATCAAATTACAGAAAACAGGAAAGAAATTACTTCAAAATACCAGAAACAGAGAGACAGAGTAAATCCCTCACAGTATCAGCAGAACTGGTTGAAAATTGCATCATAACTATTTAAATGCACATGCACACAAACCTTTCTGAATTGAAATGAACAAAAGCTATCACTGTTTAATGTCCTAGATATTGAAGGATTTTGTTAAAATGGAAAGTGTAAGGCACTTCTACATATTATTGGTTTGATAAATCCTCCAACCTATGTCAAGATGTGATTTGTTTTCCTTCTATTCATCAACACAAATTTTTTTAATAGAAATAAAATTTGCTCTTCATATATTTTTTACAAAAATTATTTTAATGAGACATATTTGATTCTGCCCAACATTTTATTTTAACATAACACAGGCACAAAGCATTGTAGAATCAATATTGGGCAAGAGAGAGGTAGTAAACCATATACAGCAGTATGATTCTCTCCTGGCTTGTGACACAGACTATGATTCATGATGCAAATGTTGCTGATGAAAAAGGCTTGCTAGTTTGCTTAAATTTACCAGTTTAGTTTGCTGCTTTAAATCATTTTAAAGTTCTATTTTCCCCAGGAGGTAAATACAAAGCTCACCAGGAAATCTCTCCTTCTCCTGCACTCTTCCCCCTGAGTTGTTATCCTTGCAGGACATTTCTAGACACAAAAGGGAAATAGATCCTTTAATTGATTAAATTACTTGCTTATATATCAGTAGTTGGTGATCTTTGCAACTCTTCTGCATAGGATGAAGGAGGTTTTCATGCAACAGTACAAGAGAAAATTGTGTCTAAAAATAGCTTATTGGAAATCAGTAATTCAAAAGCAAACTGAAATTTAAGAAATCAAGTTGAATCTTAGATAAACTGTAAAACTGCGATCTCTGGGGCAGATTCACTCATACATGCTTTGCCTTCAGATGCTCCAGATTCACAGAAGGGTCAGTACTTAGCACATACCTTCTCCATGAAAATCATCCAGTGTAGAGAGCACTCACAATATTGGTATATCCACTCCCACATAGTTCACCACTTAGGGGTAAGCATATTATGCCAAAAGCATGGATGTGTATTTCACTCTCAGCTCCTCCCAGATGCTGTAGCTTTCAAGGTGTTGTAAATAGAGCCAAAGCAAACTCAGATCTGCTCACAGAAACATGAAACCATCCTGTACTAGGGACTATGCCTAATCTGACTGACACTATCTACACCAAACCTGAATTTAGTTTTTGGAGTCACAGCTTGTAAGAAAAGTGGAAAGGAGAATCCATGATCAGTTAGGCCTGAGAAGGAAGGCCACATGAACTCTTAGACCCTAGGCAAAAACACATTGGCTCAAAAGTGTAAATTACCTCTTAACATCCACGTCTGTATTGGTAGAAGAAGGTATCTGGCAAAACCTGGTGAAGTATGACATGATAGTGCAGAAGGACTAGGGTAGAGGAGATAGCTTTTTTACCTACAAGTCTCACTTGTAAATCACTCCTGCTGAAGAGGGAGGGAGGGAAGTGTGCACTCTGAAAGGACAGAAATTACCCCTTCAGGAAGAGACCCCTTACTTACTCAAAATACCCCTTACTCCCTCCCTTACATACTCTATGTTATTTTAATTGGTGAATATATGAAGTTTTATACAGTTAAAGGGTTATCATTGTTCTTTGGGCTGAATTTAGACAGGTCACTCTCTAAGTGTTTGCAGGTGTGCAACCTGCACTACAATTTTTTTCTGTTTTTAGGGAAATGACTATACCTTCTTCTCAAAATAATTGTCTCAGAAAAAAGTTACTCATATCAGAAGAGAGCCACTGACCAGTACAAGCTGGTCAGAAGCTGACATATTGTCTTTTCACAGGAAAAACCCCACTTACCCAGGACAATTCCACAGAGTAGCACTTTTCTGCCTTCTGTAGCTGAAGGACACACTCTCTTTGACAACTGAATATGGTAAAATCAACAGATAGACCATGAAATAAGAAGATTAAAATATCCAGCCCTACCTTTTCTCAAGATTATACCCAAGAACCATTACAGGAGAACATATGATCTCTGTTCTGCATGTCAGCAATATTATTTTTTTAACTACATAAAAACATTAGTTAGAAGCATCAATTTCTTTTTACAATTGTTTTGAGGGCCAGAATACCATATGTCTGTCCAGAGTGGTGTACTTGACCAATTGTTTTCTGTCTCATCACTTAAGCATGGTTTTTCAGATAACCAGCACTTAGGGCAAGAGAATTAAAACCCAGAAATTGTTCATTGAATTTAAATGTAAGCTCATCTCTCAGATACACAAGTTACAATCTCATTTCAACATCCAAAACTATCGCAACTGTCAGCAGCAGGTGATGACAAATGGTTTTTGTCTCTTCCCCTCTCTGTGTGTGGAGAGTTCAGGCCAACTATTCTGCCATGGGATGGAGGTGGGTGGAGGAGAAATCTATAATATTCATGGACAGCCTAGGGACAGGCATACAAAGAAACTCCTCAAAAGTTACTGAAGCTAGTTCAGTCTTCTAAAAGGGAAACATAAAATTGCACCACACTATGAAAATCTAATCATCATCCAAGCAAAGTTTTAAATCAGCAAAGAGAAATTACTACCTAGTCCAACAAAAGTAACCATTTCTTTTTCCCATCTTCTCGTCATTTCAGTCTCTCTACTGTCTGGGTGCCTCTGTGTTTGCACCTCATTCATTTCCATGAGTTGTTCTCTGCCTTTTATTTAGGACTGTTTCTGGTCATATGATCTGCTGTCAGACAGAAAGTCAACAGAACCTGGAAAGACTCATTATTGAAAAACAAGATCCATGCAAGAAGAAAGAGCATCCAAGCTGGCCAAAGGAAACAAAACATTGAGATACGGCATGGTGGATGAAAGCAGTGATACATTCACTTGTGCCAGTTGCTGAAAGGTTTGTGCATTAACTACAGGGATATGAGATGGAGGATTGAATTTGGCAGTATTGCTGGCTGTACTTTCATCCAGTGCATATTGTAATGGATATTTGTAATGTTTAATTGCATTGACAAGGCAAGCACAGAAGGGACAAGTACACAAGCAGACAGATAGCACTGAAATGGAAAATCTAATCATTAAAGCAGAAAATATTCTTTTGAAACAGCTCATGGACAGAGCAGGATGAGGCCGTTACAAACCTCGAAAACATACCACCCTAGCTAAGAGAAAGAAACCACAACTGGAAAGGCTAGATGGAGAAAGAAAACATGGGGTTTTTTTCTGTTTCATGTTAGACAGCATTTGTTCAGGATTAATCATTCAGTCATATTTGTTCAGAATATGTGAAACATAGTATGCCCTTCATTTTGAACTTACAGACTGGATGTCCCATCTTATGGAAATTAAATTATCATAACAAAAGCTGCCTGAAAGTGAGCTATTTCTTTCCCTCAGTAATTCCAATAAGGTTTTATTCTTTTGTTTCACTATGTTTTATTTTCCTCAAGTAAGTACTGGAAATGGCAGCCTGTCTGTAAAAATATCTGTGGGACTGGGACATTGCAGGGGAGTAATAGGGAAGGAGATGACTTAGATGAAGAAGGAATGAAAGATGCTCAGTGAACTGTGACAGCCCTTGATCACTTGCCCACATATCAATCGTTATAGCTGACACACTTAAAAAGTTCATTCTCCTTCTAGAGATAGAATGTGCAAAAAGCTGTGTGCTAAGTATTCCAAAGAAACAAATGCCAGCTCAGAATCTTAGGGCTGGTTTGGCCTGTTACATAAAATTTTATATCAGACTGGCGAAAGACTGAGATGACAAAAACATGAAGAATAGATTGCTGAGATTGAACATCTTGCAATAAAGGTACCTTCAGACTCCTTGTCAGAACACCATACAGTACTGGAAGAAATTGACATATCTCTGGAAGGCATGTTTATGGTAATTTTTCCAAAAAGTGTTTGATTTATTGATGTTTATGAGAGTGGAATGTTACTGTTTGGGCAGTGTTAATTGGGGAATCAACAAAGGAGTGTTCAAGTGCCAATTTCATTTTTACTTTTTCCAAACCACCACTTCCTATGATTTTAGGTTTGGGCATATCTGTGTTTGAGCTTTGCTCTCCATATTATATCAGGCATCCTGAGCCGACTAAGTTAGCAAAATAAAACATTTGATGAGATTTAGCTAATTTTTACATAATGTCACCTGTTAAAACTGGGTTCCCCATTATTACCCTTCCTTTCCGATTTTTTTCTTTCTTCATCTTGTTTCTCCACATTTCTATCAATCTAATTTTTTCTTCTGGCTAACAAATTCTGGTTTAGCCTACCTTGTTGCAACACTACTAAGAAACTACAAGCACTCTGATCTTGTCACACTTTTAACAGATCTCAGAGTAGCTTACAGGACCATCCACAAGGCTCTAATGACATAATAATGAAACAAATCACAGTGGCTGGTCACAGTTTTCAATATAAATGACTAATCCAAGAATGACAGCCAAATGATCAAGCTTTCTGCCAAGGTATCACCTATAATGCCATCTGACTCCGTAAAGCTCTCACATTCTCAGGCTCAATGTCTTGGCAGAACATCTGTGTTTCCTACTTGGACAGTTTCTCCTATCCTTCACAGGCTGCCGAGCCAGTAAATGGCCATATTGCCCTTTTCCTCAGGCTGGTTGGACCTGGATATTCCAGCTGCCCTTTTTGGGCTTTCTGAGCTTGCACAAAGACCACCTTTTTGCACACCCAGCATTCCATCTGTCCTTCTCACAAACCAAAATAAAAATTGAAAGATACTACAGGAAACAGAACAATAATTTAGTTGGTGGACCCAGTTAATAGGGAGACAGATGACTGCTTCTTGAAATAGGAAGGCAAAGGCCATGAAAATATTTTCAATGGTTGCCATTCCTTGCCACTATTACACTTGGTTTTGTATACATGAATTTTCTGCTGAGATTGATATTCTGTTTCCCAGCTTGGTAATAGTGCATTTGTACCCAGATCATCCACAGAGATAACTATATATGTAAAGGAGAAAGAATCTGATGTATTCACTCATGGAAATTAAAAACATCCTAGAAAGGAATTTGGTTGAGCTTGCACAGCAATGCAATGCGTTATGACATTCTTTTTAATTTTATATGCTGAAATTTGCACTATTCCTAATTTTTAACTTTAATTTACATTAACACTAACGAGAAAAAAACCTTTGCAATATATTAGTTAATTACCAAATTAAAATTATTTTCATTCCCATCTGAATATTCTATTTGCAAATTTGAATTAAAATTCTAGTTCACCCATGCACATTTTTTGACACCTGTTCTAATACAATAGATAAGGGAGTAAGTTATTATCCTCTGTATAGTCCTATATTGATCTGCTGTGGGACACCTGATAGACAGATTTCACAAAGAATAGCTGATAAACAGATGACTGAATCACTCCCAGCAATGGACTCCACTTTGGTTTGGTGCCATGTTTGATCCTTTCGCCACATTTTTCAGTTCTGTTTCTCTTTTTTTTTCCCCTTCAAGGTCTACCAGCTCACCTCACTGTTGCATGAGCATACTCTCACAAGCTTCTCATGACCAATCAAACACATTTGCCCAGAAAATTCTATTTCTGCTGGTTTAGGCTCCCATTCAAGTCCCCCCAACCACTCCACTTGCAATCAGCTTTTTATTCAGTCTCTTTTGTCAATCATTTCAAGTTTGTCCCCATAACCTCTCTTACGTTCCACATTCCTTTGCTTTCCTTCTGCTGAAATTGGTCTCATTTTGTTCCAATTCATAGTTTTTCTCACCCTTCTTCCTGAATTTCTAGGCTCAGTCCATTTCTCTGGCTATTTTATTTCTCCGCATGCTCTAACTTTTCACAAATTTTACATGCTAAGCATCTTTATTTTCCCATCCCATTTCATTAGTCCTTTCTCCTATATTCTAGCCAGTTCTGGTCTTTCCAGGGTCCAGTACTAATCTCATTAGTCATTTGCTGTCTGTCTCTGGGTGTCTGATTCCAACCCAGACTCTCCCACCATTCATTTTACTTTTTCTAGTTTCCAATCCCTCAGATAGACAAAGCATAAAATCCCCTACAACTGTCCTTCTCTAACTAGTCATTCCTCATATTCCTTTGGTCTTCTGGTTCAAGAATTAGCCCTTAAAGCCTCAGTGTGTTGTGTCTGCTGCAAGTTCCTGAAACCAATGGCAAGGATTTGCAAACAATTCTGGCTGCTTATCAGAGGAGCCATTTGCAGACCTGGAGGTCTTAGATTGTGCAACATTATAGTATATTTTCTGATATAAACAATCAAAACTATAGTGTTCTGAACTGAGCTTGACCTGCACTGTAGATCTCGAGGAAAACTTCAAAACAGGGCTACATACAGTCGTGATAGATATTGTCTGAAACAGTCATCTGTCTTAAATTGACTGTCAGTTGTATTTTCTAAAAATCTGTCCTGCGTATTAAAGCATAGTTATTAGGATGGAAGGCAACATAGGGGAATCAAAGACATTAAGACAGACCAAAAACTAGGTTTAATGTTTGCATAGTTAAATTTCTTCCTCAACTGAAAAAAAAATGAACTATGGGAAAAACATCCTTAGAGCAAACACAAAACCATACTCTGCATCCAATATTTCTTGCAGAAGCAGTTAGTCTGACACTGAAATGGCATTTTTCCCCATCCAATTTCTATGCAATCAAGGTTCTTGTCACACTTCCTAGGAGAAAGCACCAATATTTTCACATGATTAACCACACTGGTTTTTATAGTGGGAATGACAGAAGGTTGTATTAGTTTTATGAAGGTGGATTTATTTGGATTGTATCTAATTTTCTTATACGCTACTTGTAGTAGTATCTGCATTCAAATAATCTACTTAGAACTGTTGAATTGATTAAAACACACTAACAAGGAAAAGCAACCTCCCAAACCCCAATGGCACTTGAGCAAAATTACAAGAGTTGAATTAATTTTTTTTCTAGCATTGATAGTCAGGTGCCTTATATTTCAATTGTTGTATATTCAAACATTTATTAGATATACTGGAGTGTCCACCTGATTTCAAAACACTTATTTCAGAGCTCACAAATACTATGTGGGTGACAGTGTGATTTGCAATTGCATTCTATGTGTGTGTGTGTTTATATCTATACACACATGAAATTCATGCATATACATACATGGATTTCATAAAAGCTTCTCTCATGTCACTCGACTGATAATGCTGGAGTTTTTAAAAAAGAATTATGTGCAACCACTTAAAAAACATGGCACTGCTTTTTTTAGCTGAACATTTCACTTTCACAGTGTCACCAACTCAATTAATCTCCCAATGGATAATGGATAAAAGATATTTCCTAATGCTGAGATTGCTGCATTGTTGTTTATAGGTCTAAACTTTTTTGGTTTTTCATAAAGGTCAAATATTCCTCACTACATATACTTGTTCGAAGCTGTGCACATTTTATTTTATACATATATTTGGAAGCCTAAGGGATACTTAGATGTGGAGGGGCAAGACAGACATTGAAACGGGTAGAATTATTTTAAAATCTTCTTTTTAATATGACTTACAGTTAAAGCTGAAGTATTTGGTGCATTTGTGTTGATTTTAACACAGGATTTCTGAAGCTAAAACAGACCCTTTTCTTGGTTCTAGTGAGGAATAGAGATGGAAAAAGACAGATTTAAAATCTGGACTATTTGACGTAGTTCCATTTCCTGAAAATGGTCAGGAAAATCTGGGTATTTCTGTGATGCAGAACAGAAACAGATGTTTTAATTCTGAGAACTGTGGAATAAAAATCACCTTGCAGAGTCACTTTCTTTTTTTTTTTGGGAAACTGTAAAAATTTCTTTTTACCTTCCCATCTTTTCATTTCCTGTTGTTATTTGTTAATCACACATAAAGCTACTAAATGAGCTGCTGACTACAGTTCAGAGAATTCATGTATATTATAGACAAAATATTTCAGCAAACAGATATTTTGAATATCTAAATCAAAATGCATAAGATAATGTTAAAATGCATTGTCATCAAAGTGACCATTTTTGCACTTGAGTTTAGTGTTTAAAAATATCATACACACAAAAGAGGTAATGAAACTCCACATGTGGAAAATGAGGTTTGTGTTCATCATCTGATCCATCATTTCCAAATGAGCTATCAATTCCTTTGCTTTGAGAAAGAAAAAATTATAATTAAGGTCTTTCTGATAATTTCCAAATCTAAGTGTTGAAGTTTTGTGCTGGGTTTTCAGAGCACAGGTTGTTTAGACCTCAGGGCAAAAATGATATTTTAAATGCTGCCAATTTTAATGAAGATTATGGATTGAAATGTTTGCTTAGCTTTATCTGCATATACCTTGCCTTGTATTTCCACTGGCACATAGGAAAAATAACCTGAACACTGCAAATATTGAGGTGAGCTAATGGAAAGTCTTATCTGAGGCAATGGACAACATTTAAATATTATGAGGTTGTGTGTTATGATAATGAAATGAAGTCATAAGACAAACAGAGATATTGCTCCCCTTAGCTCTGTTTATCTCTGTCACAGATTAGGAAGTGTCAGTAAAAGATGATCACTTCATGACCGGTAAGGACAGCCAAAAGTAGCAATCTGACACTATTACTGCTGAAGTTCTTCCTACAAATTATTACATAATATCATCTGCAAGTTCCTGAACTTTAAACTCAAAAGCTTTGGCACAAGAGGAGCAGAATTAGGCAGTTGAGAAATGAAGAAACTTGCAAGAGATGGGTTACTGACAAGTCTCTTTAGTGAAGGTCATCTTTTATTAAAAAAGATAGTAACTTTTTGTCATCATATCTCTTCCTGAACAGAACCATGCCAGCTTTGCATTGTGCAATTTCAATATTTGTTTACTTTTTCTCACCCGACCTTTCTCACATCCAGACCTTTAACCTCCCATAAAGTTTTAGTGCCAGCAGATTTCCAAAATATTTTCAAAAGCGACCATTGTTTCCAATATAACATATTAAGTTCTCACACATAAAGCATCCCTAATGTACAAAACAAGAGGCAAAGTGAAGGAGCTTATAAAACACTAAAAATACATAATGTAATAATCTGGGTTTGCATGTGAAAATCAGATGACTTGGGAGGTATAAAGAGATTTCTGTCATCCAGGAGTCTGACGTTCTTAATCCTTACCTGTTGTCTTGGTCCTGGAGGAATGAATAGCGGGACAACGTGAAATCAGAGATGTCAGTGGCAAACATCAATAATCAACTCTTCAAGAATATATCACTAATAATCTGAGGAAGAATAAAGGTACTGTTACTTTGGACCAGATATGATGTCTGTGTAATCCAATGTTATTGTTACTGGTACTAGGCAAGACTCCACATGAGGTAGACATAAATTTATATGCTCTCACTATCGGCATGCCATTCTCACAAAATTGTGAATGTCTTGTGACTGTCTTCTACTCTTCAATGTGGTGTTTAATTTCCTTCTGAAACATTTTTTTTTAATTAAAAAACTAATTATTTCAAACTCAGTCACATCCAGTGGCCACATCTGTAAAATAAGCAAAATGCTAAAGGAAAAGCAAGTCATATTGTATTTACAGATTTTAAAGTTGTTATTATGCAAGAGGAAAAGTACTACCACCCCTTGGTAGACATTGGAAGCCACAGATTTGTAGCTTCAGGAAAACTATGCTAATTTTACTTTCCCTTTCTCCCCTACCTTACACATAGCAGTTTTGAGATAAAGAGAACCCTTTGTGTAATGCACCTGGGAACAGTCGTCTTTCAGTGGAAGCACTCATCTCTCACTGACATCATCCAAGTGCAGGAAGCATGAAGGAGGTAAGATCTTTGCCAGCCTTTTTCAGCAAAGGACATTTTCAGCTTGGGTGAACATTTTGTAGGTCTTTCATTACAGATATTAGAAGTTCCTCCTGCAAGCCTTTCATTCTAGTATAGTAATTCAGAGGTAATTATAAAACACAGAGTGTCATCTTAAATGATGAATCTACTAGTCAAGATATGAATGAGAAAAACTCTTCAACCCTAAGACCAAGAACAAAAAAAGGAATAAATTATTTATAGCTTCTGTCAGAGCCACATTGTTTCTGATCCAAATCTGTCCCAGGGCAGCTTTTATTCAAAACTGTAATGAGTAAGAGTCTGAGGCAGGCAGGGGCACAGTGGGGAGGTGAGTAGAGCAGAGGTGTGTCTGGGTGCAGTGTAGTGCAGCAAGACCTAACCCAAATGATGCTGCATTCAGTTTCAAGTGCAGTGCTGTTATGACATCAGTGTATTGCCCATCACTACCAAATTGCCAATCTGGTAACAGTAGAGTTTTACTTCTTCTTAGCAAGGTTTTCTGACTTCACAGCTCCATATTTCATTTATCACTTTTTTTCAACAACTTGTGACTTGGATCTAAATTTTCAGGTATTGATTTTGAAATTCTTGGTGATATCAGTAGTTAAAAGGAAGTTAACAGAAAGAATTTAGTTAGGCAGAAGCATTCAATGAAACATTTGTTACTGGGATGGCAGGCAGCAAAGTAGATTGAAATTATTTTAATGAAAATATATTGGAATGTTTCACATAGCAGTCTGTGTAGCTCATGGCAATTTAGGAATTTTGTCTACTCTTAGTCCCCTCCAACTGTATTGCTTCTGCATAAGTCTTCAGTATTGTATGACGCACAAATTCACACTGCGCTTTAATCTCACCCATATATATATTTATTTTAGATATGGTTCAGTAGTATCTCTGAATAGATCCCAGACTGTGCATTGTAGCAGTGCTTTTCAGTATGCACACAAACCTGCTTTCTGCTGAGACTGAGTGGAGCAATAGGAGCCATTTTCTCCCCCAAGGGAATTCCAAGTTGATGACTTGCTGCTGAATCCAACAACAACAACAAATTGGTATAGAAAGTGGATGCCTGCAAATTTGTACCTGTAACATCTTTTTTTTTTTTTCCCCCTTCTGTTTTGCTGTTTCCTTTTCTTTTGCATATTAAATGACATATTTTGGTAGCAGCTTTGATAAAAGCCATAGTTTCACCTCTTTTTATTGTGTCTTCTGTACAAACTTCCCATTTGCATGAAGTCACTATCACGATGTTCTTTTTATGAATAAAATTTTTAGGTAATCATGTGCAGTGCCAAGTGCATGTCTTTATTACATTAAACATGTATACCACGTACGTTTTCCACTACAAATCAATATGTTAAAGAAGCCATTCTATTTTCTCCCATTTTCATTGTAAAGTCAAATTCAGAGTTAATGGTCACAATCCAAGCAGACTGCTTAAAGTATTCCTTAAGTAGACATAATAATACTGTAGTAGGATAATAATGCAATATCTCCTAGATTTGGAACTCAGAGCATCTCCCATATCTTTGTCTATGTACTTGCACTAATCAGGAAATTTTCATACAAAATGCTAACTCCCCTACAGAAGAAATTTTGATACTAAAGGTTTCTCAGGTTCAGGAGGGAATTGATCGGATTGGAGTGAGAACAAGAGGTCTGCACTCGCTTTCTGAAGAGCCAATATTTCAGTGATTATGATGTTCATTTGGAAATATTCAAATCCTCACCCCATCAGCTCAGACTAGGATCCAGATAAGCCTCCTTGAAACTGTTGTTTGGGTACAGTTCTCTGCTTTTATAAGTCGAAGTTTCACCCTAACAGTAAACATGAAGGTTCTGAGAAAAGAAGGAAGAAAAATCTGATTTTTGTTACATTGTTATGTGAGGTGGTTAGTTAGAAATGCAGAAGACAAGGTGTCTCATGGTTAGAATGACCATTGAAGTAGATTCCATTTGGAAAAATGTAATGGGATTGAGTCTGCTTTCAATACCCAGTGTTATAAAATGAAGTAATTCCTGTGTCAGCCAGTCCTGCATGGCCAAATTTCACCTTGAGATACACCACTGCAGATGAATTGAATACAGACAGGTTTCATTAATATCATTAAATAAAGGTCTGACATGTGCAATAAAAATCTATATGCAAAAAATCCACTACATTGTACAAGTACATGATTCAATGAGTTTTTATGATGTCAATCCCATGGCATAATACAGTAAAATCCCTGTTGCATCAGTATTTCTTTACCAGTTTCATTTATCATGATATAAATCTTCCAAAAGTTACAACAAATAAATAATCACTAATATTTTTTTACCCACTGTAGTTCAAGGGAGCTGATCACCCTGTCTCCTTACACAGGGTCAGGGTTGTGCAAATAATGCCTTAAAAAATGTTTTTGAAATGCAATAAATATTGCTTCATAAATATCTACAAGTAGTCTTCAGTTTTGCTTCTTTTTACCAATTACTGTCATAACAGAAATATTGCTAAAACATGATTTTCTAAGCACTATATTGAAGTGATTGTTGCAGAAAGCACAGATCTTCAAATCCATCTAAATCCATCTTGATAAGCACATAAACAAAGGCTTGTTAAATAGCCTGTTTTGTCTCACACTTTTGCACACTTCTGAATGAGAAAGATTTTTGCCCTTTTTTTTTTTTTTAGTCTGCTGAGTCTGATATCCTAAGTACCAAACTGGATATGTGTAACCTTTGTAGATACAACACCTTGCTCTTTCATGATCTTATTTCTGACTTTTTCAAGGTATTGATTTTATGTCATAATGCCATGATGAGCTCCTCTATGTGGCTGGTTGACTAGAAAATGGTACAGTGTTTATGCAATAGCTTCTTTTTCCTGGTCTGGAAATTTTATTTATGTCTGCCCAATTAAATCAGCTCTGTTCCGTCATCTCTCCCTCCTGTTACTGTAGACACAGAAAGAGAGTAGGATTGTGGATTCTCATTTGAAGTTGTAACTAATGCTTTCTCTAGTCATACCTTGGCATCTCTGCGCATTCTGAGGATCAAGTGCAGGCTTTACAGGACTGAACATTTAATAGCTTACAGAATAGATATAAGAAGGTAGCAGATCCAAAGTAGAGGGAAATTAAATACTCCTGAGTTATTTTATTGAAATTTCAGTTCTTCAGAGTTTATAGTTGTGGGCAGGGATGGAATTTCAAAAATGCAATTTCAGAGTATTTTTATGGAGTTCCTCGCTTGACTACTGAAAGCTGTAATCATCACAATAAAATCGTGGGATGAGGTGCCAGTATAGCATAACCTATGAAAGTGTAGTAATTTATGTTTTACAAATAAACTCCACTAGAATCAGGCAGATAAATCCAGTCCTACCTAATAGCATTTCAGGTATTCTCTGCGAGCTCTGCATGTACCCAGTAATTTTTTTAATATGTGTTTAATAAACATCATATTTTATGATGGAGAGCAATATTTTATTTATTGGATCTTGATTCTACAGAATTATATGAGAAGACATTGACTGATTCCTTAAGCATAAAGAAACTATTTAATAAAATGCAGCTGGTGTTCTTTAGTTAAGTACCTCGCAAACAATGTTTCCTTCCTAGTTCACTTCAGGGTGCTGTAAAATAACTCACGGAAGATCAGACAGATGGAAGTTCAAAACCTCACAGAAGGTGCCAAATGAATCGTTTGAGTCAGTTTCTTGACTGTAAGATGCAAGTGGCAGGACCTTATTTTCTGTCTCTCTCACAGGGAAGAGTACCATTTCAGCACTTTATAATCTAATTGTAACACTTCCTTTGAAGGTGATGGATTTGTGGAAGTTGATTTTTAAACACTTATTTAGACAGAAACTGGTCCCCTTCAGACGTAAAGAGTTCTTGCGTTTCAGGAGAAAAGGGCAAAGAAGACATACGTAATTAGATGGAAAAAATCAAGATTAATGAGTATGGCAAAGTCCCTCCTCATCCATAAGGCTTGTGTTTGCTTCCTACTAGCTTTCTTTAAGAAAAACTCTTCTCGTCCTCACCAATCATCAAAACATATTGCTGTTACTTGAAATCTGCATGCTTTGCATGGCTTAATAAAGCAGGGGAGATGGCTGCAAAGCAAGCAAAGCAAGAATGCTCTCATTTTAGCTTTTTATAGTGTTTGAAAAGTCTCAGATTTTCCAGAATAGTTACAAAAGCGTGCAAGCAAAGAAGTATGCTGTACATCAGTGAGTATTTCTTGGACTTAGATCAAAGATTTTGTATTTGAATATGCATTTAAAATATGAATTTAAAATATGCATTGTTTCAATGTACATGTCTTGGCAGAACAGTTACCCTTGACCACTTTAGATTTCAAAACCCATAGTTTGAAGATTCAGCAGGTATACATTTTTCCATCTTCTTCTAGAACATTGTTAAAGAGATTGAATGGCAGTGCGCCAAGACCAATAACCTACACTAACCCATGAGGAAGAAAATTTTCATTTGATTCAGAAGGTTTTCCAATAGCCATAGCTTTTGACGCATGTAACTTAGCCCGTCTTTATTTCATTTAGTACATATCACATTGATTTTGTGTAGTCTTATTTTTAAACATGAATCACTGGGATGCAAAGCCACATATCTCTCAGGAGATTCTTTTACCAATGCAATTTTTTTTGTCAGTTTAGATTTTAAGTTCAATTCTTGCATAAACAAAACTTGAACAAAGTTAATTGATATTAATGTTATCATTGTAGCACTCCTTTGCATTTAGGTAAGGGAATCCTCCACAACCCAACAGGACACTGTGTCCAGGTGCATTGTCAGAGACACTATTCATTTGACAGTTTTATCCTCCAGTAATACCAAGTAAAATTTACTGTATTTTGGGTAGAAATATGAACAAGTTCATGTGCTTATCACCTTAATTTTACTAAATACATTAAGCTTCTAAACTCTCTAATATTCACTATAGAATGGAAGAGGTGGGAAGTTTCCCAGCTCATTTCATGCTTGGAACTCTCCTTCTATTTTTTTTCTAAATATATTTACAAAATCTAAATATTTACCTTGAACGTATATCTTCCAGTATAGATACACTAATGCTGTATAAAGAAGCATTGTCCCCATAGCAGTTTTGGTTAATATGGTCCAGTGCATTTTTATTTCTCTGAGATACAGTTCTCATATGCTCCCCTCCTATCAATCTTTTGTTTAGACTATAATTAAAAAAAAAAAAAAGTACAAGTCACTTAAAGATAGGAATGTCTTAAGTGACTACAACTAATTATGTCTTCAGAATCTTAACATGCAAACCAAGGCAAAACAAGAAAGTTAAGCTTATGAGTTCAAATGACCTAATAGTCACAGTGTAAACACTGGCACCTTCTCATCCATTTTTTTCTTAGACAATGAAAAAGTCATATTATAAAGTAAATCTTAGTGATGTTAGCTGGCTAGATTTCATGAACACAAGCCAAACACAAGAATCTTTTCAGATACAATGTTAATGACAGTATTTTTCCAGAGAAGAACAATTTTAGCATCTACTGTGAAGAGAATGCTATATTATATATTCTCACCATCCTGACAGCTTCCATCTACTCATTGTCTATAATGTCTCTTGCTCCCACCCAAACACATTGCTCCACAATGTAAAACTAATCCATGCAGAAAAAGTTTTTCCTCCACAGTGTGACATATTGTATCTGTTTTCTACCCTAAACTTACACTGTGTTCTCAGCCAGAACCGTAGATTGTGTCCCCAACAAACTACAGTACTACCATTCAAAGTTTCCTTTTTTTTTTTTTTTAGAGACAGCACATGTCATGTGAGGTCTCAGAATTTGTGACATCTGCTACTAATGCAGCATATGCACTAGGGCTACTTAAGGAGATATTATATTAGCATCATAATGTTTACTACTTTATGCTGATGACGCCGCCCTTGTCGCTCACACAGAAGCAGTTCTGCAGCGTTTATCATTCTGCTTCACAAACACTGCTGAGCTCTTTGGGCTGGAAGTCAGCTTAAAGAAGACAGAAGTTCTCCATCAACCAGCACCTCAGGAAGTCTTCCATCATCCCTATATCACCACTGGCCAATAAGAGTTCAAATCAATCCAGCAGTTTAATTACCTAGGTAGCCTCATCTCCTAGGATGGTAAGATTGACAGAGAGATAGACAACAGGTTAGCAAAGGCATGTAGTGCCTTCAGAAAGCTTCATAAAAGGGTTTGGTGAAATAAACACTTGAAGAAAAGTACAAAGATCAGTGTTTACAAAGCCATAGTGCTGTCTACTCTCTTATACGGATCTGAATCATGGGTCATCTACCGTCACCACCTGCGTCTCCTAGAATGCTTCCATCGACGCTGTCTCCACACAATCCTAAACATCCACTGGTCAGATTATGTGACTGTTCTAGAACAAGCAGCAGTCACAAATATTGAGACCATGTTACTGAGAACACAGTTGCACTGGGCAGAGCACGTCTCCAGGATGAAGGACCACCGCCTCCCTAAGATCCTGCTTTATGGTGAACTTGCCACTGGCTGCCGCATGAGAGGAGCCCTGAAGAAAAGATACAAGGACTCCCTGAAACAACATCTAAGCCTTGGCCATGTTGATCATCATCACTGGTCTACTCTGGCCTCCAATTGGGAGGTCTGGAGACACACCATCTATAACGCTGCTGATAATTTTGAGAAAGCACGCAGGATCTCTCTCAAGGAGAAAAGGCACAGCAGAAAGAATCGTGCCTTGCAGAATATACCACCTAAGGAGTCTTTCTGCTGTACCTTTTGCAACCGGATATGCCTATCGTTCACAACACTGAGCTGCAGGAAAGAAAGCGTTTAAGAAGAAAATTCAGAGGTATTGTGGGCAGCTTAAGAAGAAAAAAACCCTCAGTCGTTTCAACTTTGTTATGAAGCTTTGTCATGGAGCTTTGTCATGGAGCTTACAGAAAACAACAACACTCTGCTCTCTTCTCAGGTAGGACCATCTACCTCATCCACACATTAGACCCAGACCTTATTCTCAGAAAGGAAGCTACAGTGATTCCAATAGTTTGTGGTACACAATGCCATTCAGCCACCAAATAGACCATCTTCACCTGTAAACCACCATACTTTCCTATTCCATGCTTTGTCCTTTGTCCTTTCCTCAGTTATCCAGTTCCTCATTATTTAGTTATGAGTTCTCCTCTATTTTGGTATATTTGAGGATTTTTTTATAGGTATCAAACTAAACAAATGAAAATGCTGGAAAGAAACCACAGATGAGAAAAGTCGGGCTGAACAACTAATGGGAAAAAAAAAAAAAAGAGGAATCAAGAGATAAAAGGTTCAACAAGAAGAGGTACAGTCAAAGAGCTGAGCGGAGGGAAGAAAGGGAAGTGAAAAAGAATTGGAAAGAAGAATAAGGAAAAGTATAAAGAGACAGAGAAATAAAATAATAGAAAAGGAAGTGAAAAGATCTGAAGAAAGATAACTGCTCCATGTCAAGTAAAAAGAACTGAGATGAAGTATTGCAATAAACAAATTGAAATAAAATATCAAGGACAAAAACTTATGAAAGTACACAGAGAAAACAAGTAGGCTGACAGTGAAAAACACAATTACTGAAATGAGAGCTACATTATGCTGTGACATGAGTGCACATGAGAAGGTTTGAAATATAAATAGCATTGAGAGAAGTAAGGAAGTTTTAATCCTGCATTCACATATATCTATCCCCATTACCAAAATACCACCTGTTATCTAACACAAATGTGTAGCACAGGAAGAAGCACATGCATCAAACTTCAGTGGAGTATGAATAAAATAAAAGTGATTGCAGCCATTGTAATCTTACTACCACTTCATTTTCTTCAGCTCTTGGGTGAGAGAGCAGAATTACTCTGTATGTTATTTTAGTGTTTACACTCATCCTGCTATGTCACTACGTTCTCATTGTTTAATGCAGCTATATGATGAGTGACATATCTATAGTATTTCTCATATTAGGGTTTTTATTAAGTGATGCACTAAAATAGCAAGAAAAATCAATATCAAATGAACCTCCATTTTTAATGGTTTACTGCATCTGCTCTATCCTCTGGCTGCTATTTGGTGTAACAGGAGACTGAGATTCTTGAAATCTTTTGTGAAATTAACATCTTACTGGAGAGATTTTTTCTTGAACTTATAAATCCCATCATGCTTTGCCCTTCATTCCTACTCATCTGGACCCTGAATACCCCTTTTTATATCTGATCTCTGTTTCTGCACTACATGTATTTTCCATTTTCTGATTATTTCTTCACTATCCCCAAGCACTCAGTTTTGTCCTATCCCATTTCTGTGACCTATGCTGTTCAACTGACCCATTTTCAGATAAATCAAATATTAGTGCAGGTACTGTTCCTTCAGAGGTGCTTTTTTTCCACAACTGTTGCAGACTTGGACACATATTCCAGAATGTTCCAGCACACTGCAAAGCCAGATGTACTGTCTGTCCATACTGTCACAAATTGATTAATATTGCAGTTGCTTAGATGGGAAACAGTTTTTTTTAGTCTGTCTTCCAGCTCCTTAGTGCACCCCCCCTTGAACCGATTCATGAGTTAGGGTGGACACACCCTGAACCTTTGCATGTTGCGGATGGCAGAGAAGAAGCTGCTGGACCACACACAGGCTCATGGGTTCTTCATTTATCAACTGGCAATTCTGGTGCACACTAGTTATGGCAATGAAGAAGAAACACTGCCATGCAAACAAAGGCCATTATATCAACACAAACTGTACTTGTACATGTTCACAGAATTGATGGAGAAGTTCATATGCCTCCCAAATTAGGACAGACAAGTCCAAATACAAATGAAATGTGTTGTATCTACAAATAAAAATTATCAGAGTGTATATTTGTAGCTGCATGTGTAACCAGTGTGGTGCCAACTGTAGAGAAAGTTTGTACTTCAGTGACCACTGCAGTTTATTCAAATATGACAAAGTTGGCTGAAATATTAGCTAGCATTGAGATTAATGCAGACTTGAACACCTTGAGGACTTTTATCATGTACACGTGCTCATGTTTTTCTGAAACTGCACAAAAAAGTGCCACATCAATTACAGAGGTTACAAATATTTCATAATTGTGCAGTAATGAGTTAAGATGTTTCTGCAGAAACAGAGCTACCAATGCTTTTATCCACCCTACCTATGGGATCAGAAATCCTGAGTGAACTATCCCTTGAAATAATCCATGACTTTTTTCTCAGAAGGACATAGCTAGTTCAGGAGAGCCTGAGTCTTATCTAATATGTATGCAAAGTAGATGAGCAGAAGACTACACCTGGGAATGAATTCAAAGCTAGATTATTTAGCAGAATAGGGGTACACTTAAAGAGATACCTGTGCCTTCCTCACATACTCCATGCTTCTTTTCAATTAATCGGCATCCTAACAATCCACAATCAGGTGGAAGAAGCTTTGATGAAACAGGTGGCAGTTGCAGGCTGGAGGTAGCCGGAGTACTTGGCAAGCTGAAAGCAAGGTAGGGTGGCTTGCAAAGCTATTTGTGTGGTCAACACCATCTGTACTACTGTGACCTGCTGTGCCCTAGCACAGTATCTGGGTCAGAATTTACACCAAAAGTGAAAAAACCCACAATTGCTTCTAGTTTAGACATTTCATGCAATCAACTAGAAAGTTCACCTATCATTTCTGGGGCGGATACAACCAAGCTTCTGACCAAATGTCCACTGACAATGAAGCAATATAAGAGGGAATTTGTTATAGTGTTACTGCCATAATTTTTACAATCTGATAAAACCAAAATAAATCCTATCACCTTCCCCTCTCCACAATTACTGTGATTAAAAACGCAATAATTTTCTGAAACACATGACAGAGGAACCAACATGGAAACATTTGCTGCTGGACTTTATGGGAGCAAACAAGGAATGTCTGGAGATATGAGGGTTGGGGGAAGCCTTGACTACAGTGACCGCAAGATCATGGAGTGCAGTATCCTGCAAGGAAGCAGCACATTGAGAAGGTTACACCCCTGACCTTCAGGACAGCTCACTTTGACCTCTTCAGGGACCTTCATGGAATAATCGTATGGGAATGTGCCCTAGAGAGAAGAGGGGTCAAAGGATAACTTCATCCAGGATAGAGGATCCCCATGAGTGAGAAATTGAGCAAAAGGGGCTGAAGACTTGCAGGGATGAACAAGGAACTCCTACAAAAACTCATACATAAGCAGGAGATACAGATGAGGTGGAAGCAGGTACAGGCTGCCTGGGATAAATATAAGTATGTTATCAGAGTATGCACAAATGAAATGAGGACAGCCAGGGCCCATTTGGAATTAAATATGGCTAAGGATGTCAAGGATAAAAAGAAGGATTTCATCAAATAAATCAATAACAAAAGGAATACTAAGGAAAATGTGGACCCACTACTGAATGAAACAGTTACCTTTGCAACTGAGGTTTCAGAGAAAGCTGAAATATTGAACACCTTCTTTGCTTTAGTCTTCACTGCCAAGGCCAGCCCTCAGGAATCACTGGCCCAGAAGAACAGGAAGAAGGTCTGGAGGTAGGTTGACGTTACTTTGTTTGAAGAGGTTTGGGTTAGAAATCATTTAGTCAAACTTAATATCTACAAGTCCACGGGCCCTGCCAGGATGAAATCATGAGTGCTAAGTGAACTGGAAGACATCACTGTTATGACACTCTCAATCATCTTTGAAAGGTCATGGCAGTCAGGAGAGGTGCCTAGGGACTGAAACAAAGCAAATATCACACCCCAGTCTTCAAAAGGGGTGAGAAGGAGGACTCAGGGAACTACAGACCAGCCAGTCTCACCTCAATCCCTGGAAAGATAACAGAACAGCACATTCCAGAAGCCATTTTAAGCATATAGAAGACAAGGTGATCAGACATTGTCAGCATGGATTCACCAAAGGAAAGTTATGCTTAACCAGCCCGATTGCTTTTTATGATGGGAGAAGTGGCTGGAGAGACAAGGGGAGAACAGTGGATGTTGCCTACCTGGATTTCAGAAAGGCTTTCAACACTGTCTCCCTTGACATCTCAGGACACGAAGATCGTGGAGGGTCTTAAGTGGAGGGCACCAAAAATGATTAAGGGACTCGAGCATCTCTCTTACGAGAAAAGTCTGAGATATTTGGACCTGTTCAGCCTTGAGAAGAGATGACTGAGAGGGGACCTTATCAATGTCTGTAAGTATCTGAAGGGATGATATAAAGAGGATGAAGCCAGGCTGTGGTAGTGCAAAGCAATAGGCAATAAGACAAGAGGCAACAGGCAGAAACTGATGCACAGAAAGTTCCAACTGAACATGAGGAAAAACTTTACTGTGAGATAAATTGAACACTGGAGCATGTTGCATACAGAGATTGTGGAGTTTCCTTCCTTGGACATATTCAAAAGCCATCCAGATACAATCCTGGGTAATGTGCTCTAGGATGACCCTGCTTGAGCGGGGAGGTTGGACAAGGTGACCTCCAGTCATTTCTAACCTCACCCATTCTATGATTCTATGAAAAAGCAGCATAAAATACCACTTTTGGTAGTCAAAACACAAACTCCTAATTTTTTTAAGATCTCGGGACCTATTTGAAAAGATCTTTAAAGATGAGTCCATATTCACCTTTAAGTTAAAATAATTTAAAGGAAATTATTCTTCGATATATTTTACTTTGGTCACATCATACTTCAAAACCTCATTAGTCTGTATTCCACTTAGATGTGCATTGAATAAGCAGCCCAAAACTCCATTCAGTTTCTTCCAGTCTCTAATTTAAATACTTCATTTTTATAGGCTGTGTTCCAGTATACATGTGAACATTATCATCCTCACTGCTGGAACACCCCAGCAAAGAGATGTGAGTAATGATGAGGAAGAATGACAGGTCATGCTCCTCTGTGTGTTTTCCAGTATGGTTTTTTTTTCTGCAGGTGTCCTCTTGACTGTAAACTTTGCAGAGCAGAAATCATTTTTAGCATCATAGCATACATCAGATGTTTTGCTAGCTCTTAACTAAAGAATAACAAAATCACAGATAATTATAGTCAAACTATTAAAAGGAATTAATGAAACTTTTGTGGATTAACTGTCCTCTAGTCTTCATTATTTATTCACTTTGATGTTAATTTGCAAAATTCTTTAATTCACCATAGCTTTCCCTATCATTAATGTAGATTAACAAGGTTCTACTGTAATGAAGATATTATTATCTTCCCTTGCATAAGTGCACACATTTTTCTGATTAAAAAAATGCTTTTTTAAAAAAAAATCAGAGAAATTTTAGTGGTCTTTACAGGTCTTTCAGAAGCATTGCATTCATATTGTGTCCAGTGAGGACCACTAACAAATGACCAATCCATTTATAGATGATTAAACAGTTGTATGTCACATACACTAAAGTCGTGGATGTGAAAAACAGAAAACTAACTAAACAGCACTTTATAAATTTTAACATAGAATAAATAATTTTTTTCCTTCTTATCAGACAAGATGCCCTTTTCTTATAACATAAATGGTTTTTTTTTCTCATTAATTCCAAATCTTACTATGCAGTTTCTCAATAACAGCATTTTAAAACAGGAGGTGTTCTAAGACAAAATTCTATATTTACAATAGAAAAGTAAGAAACATTAATAAGGGCAGTAAAAACATTGAAAGATTATTATTTGTTTTACATCCTTTGTTTTTATGTTCAATATTTTTCATTTGCAGTGACTTCATGAATTTCAGACACACATAGCTTAACAGGTGATTTTGCTTTTATATACAAAGGAAGGTTGCATGTCACAGCTTTGGCTGGTACACAATTTTCTAAATGAAAAGTGATATCAAGCTCATGCATTTGTATTGTTTTGACTTTTGATGCATTTTCTAGCATTTGGGAAGAAATACAGGAGTTGTAAAGTCTTACTGTCTTCACAGTTGGATTTGTTATACTACCATTCCCACAAAGATTAGCTGAAGAGAACCAAAACACAAATACCACTTAAGAAATTTTACTCCTTGGGTGTCCTCTGCTGTCATGTTACCTCACTTTCAAGTTCATACTCAAGCCCAAATGTCCCAGTTGTCCAGAATAACTGTGTGTTGGCTCACACTTTCATTTGACTGCAAAACAAAGCATCTGGATTCTCAGACAGGTATGATGTTAGGGGACAGGAGAGGTTGTCTCATGTTCAAGTCCCAGTTCTATAGACTGAGTGCAACAAGCAGTTGACTGACGCAGCAGGACTTGCTCGCACTCCTGCAGACTTGACCAACCTATATTAGCAGTATCTTGCTGCTGCTACTTTTCCAAGTGGTGTGTGATATGCCAGTGGCATCTGAATTTTTTATTCATTTTTTTTGCACTGTTTCTGCAAAAAATGAGCACACTCACCTTGTTGAAGCTTTTGGTATGGCAGCATAGTTAGTTCCCTAAGGAGGAAGAACAGCAGGGTGCTGTAGTCAGACAAGGAAGACTGTATAGGCAACACAAAGTACTTCTCAGAGGGAAATGGTAACTGCTTATTAAAGAGGAGGGAAGGGGGAAGAAAGTTTTGCAGAGTTGCTCAGCAGGTGTAGGATGCAGTCATAGCTGTATATATCTTTCACAGATAAAGAACCTTTCTGGTGCACACCACCATACAAATGAGACTTGTGGTCCTGAAAAGCCAGAGGAAGGATAACAAATGAATTCTCTTTTGCCATATTATCGTGGATAATGGGTACGTGGGATGATGGCACATACATGGGTACTTATGATCCACATAGGAGCCTGCTAGAAAGACCTCTCAAAATGTGAATCATATCTAGGTAGCTGGCTGATGAGACTGTATTTGACTTAGAAAACCGGGGTCAGATCAGTTGTACGTTTACAATACAACCTAAGGAAAAGGGGTGATTTTGGGCCTGAAAATAGCTGCTTATCCTGGCAACAGCCATTAACCAAGAGTTTTATCTTTCATATAGGTAGTGAGAAAAATGAGTTTTAATGGAGTAGAAGTAGAACTGCCTCATGTTATAAAATAATTTTGGCAGGTAAGAATCTGGGTTGAGGTAAAGTCTGAAGAGCTAAGATGTACAAATCTATCTTCTGTCTCTTGGAAAACAAAGGTAGTAAAAGAGGAGGCAAGTTTTTCCCAGAAGACAAAAAGGGGTTTTGATCTTAGTTCACTAAGGAGAAAAAGCTCTGAGGCACTGCCCCATGCTAGTGTCTGAGTGTTTAATGCGTAGCGACAGGAAAGTATGACATAACAGCAACCTTGCACAGACAGCTCCAAAAGAATGTAAGCCTGGAGCTTCTACTCCAGGCTTTTGCACCCTTATAAAAAAAATGAGCAGACAGATGAGCCTAAGTGATTAGATATCACATGGCCAGCGTGTTACCAGTGCTATGCTGAATGGAGGTAGACTACAGTAGCAAAAGAAGTTGTGGGAATTAGAAATGAGTATGATCTAAGGGGGGGGAAAAAGCAGATGGGAGATGAAGTAATTCATTTGTTTGTGGAAAGGGCTGTTCTCCTTTGTCGGAGAGTTTGTGCAAATGGCAGACAGTAAAAGAAATTTTGTGGGATAGATAATACCAGTTAGGAAAAGTCAAAAAGAGGAAAATCTTTTGGCAGTTGAAACAATATTGTTGTTATATGTCAATTAGCATACTCCTAACTTTTAGGACGACTCATAACTTGTATCTGAATGTTATGGCTTAGCATGTCCCTACAATATGCAACCCTGAGAGCTGAAACTTTTTTGTTCTGAAATGTTTTCTGAACAACTTTTCTCCACCTTGGAGGAAAAGAGAGAATCACCTATGCTAGGAAAGATACTAAAATTATAATCTCACTTAAAAAAGAATCAGTGTTAGAGTAGCAAGGCCCCCTAACCTGCAGCTCACAAATGAAAGTAAAGATGTGGAAGGGTTCTACTTGTCTCCATATTTGCGCTTGTTACTTGTGTGTACTTTGCAGGTCTCAGTTGATGTCAATCAGCAGAGCCTGCTATTGGTATAAGTGAAGCTGCACTAATTTATACCCACAGAGAATTAGGTTCATAATGTGTTAAATGTACTAGATTGGGAATGAATGTGGTATTGGATTTGAATTCAAAATGAGTGCAGCATCAGTTTTTTTCTTTCTTATCTGACAATTGGAAAGTTGGAGACATTGCATGTGAAAAAGAATAATGTTAGACTTATTTTGAGCAGTTGACAGACATGGCTGGAAGTCTGATATGATTAATACCTCAATAATAGGGCTTCAGTAAGTTAGTCCCAATAGACTCTCAACCTAGACAGAGTGCCAAGATACTGATAATGGTTAAGTGACTTTCATTAGATAACAAATTCCATTTTTAGCTCTGTTTTACCAAGGAGCTTTTATAATTCATTAAACTCAAAAGAATTAAGGAGGTCTCTTACACACAAGTGAGTGGAGAGGAACTGGTTGCAAGGATTTGTGAATCTCATCTCTGAGCAGAAATAGTCTGAGATATCTGCCTTCATATTCATTTCCTTAGCAACACCTTGAGAGTTTTTCCTTAAAATAAGTATTCAGATATAGGGATTTTTTTTTTTCTTTTTTTTCTAGGGCATCTGCAGAGGTGCTGCAACACACCCAGTATAGAAAAGAGAAATGTTAAGTTTTAATGCGCATAAGCTCAGCTGCAAAGTAGGACCAAAAAGCATCACAAGCCATCAATCTTCTTCTTTTCTTTCACACCTAAAGCAGGAACATTTGTGTTCCTTTCCTTCCCCTCATTAGACTTAAAGACAAGGAGTGTCTTTACAGTGACAGAAATCCAAATCTTCTAGAAAGACCTTGACTATAAATTCCTCCTTTCTTCATCAGCCAGCAAGTGGAGTGAAGCCCAACTTATACAACAGTATCATTCCAGGAGTTATCCTTATCCAGAGAATACAGTTCCAGGAAGAATTAATTATTGGAAATGTTATTTATTACTTGTTTTACATCATATTTATGGATAGAGGAGTCAACTGAGCTGATAAGCAATTTTGCAGTAGATCCAAAAATGAGTGCAATCCTTGCCCTGGTGATGTGTCAAGGACCACTAGCTGGCAGCTCAGCAATATTTTACAGCACAGGTGCTGACTACTCCATTTTTTTATGTGGCTTTGCTGTAGACAGGTGTGCCTTTACACAATGGGTTATTCTGGCTCATAAGTGCATAAAACAGAGAGGTTCTTGCTGCAGTCAGAACATTATTGAATTGGGCACTGTGCATGCATGTTATTAGAAACTGTCCCTGTTCAATAAAGCTTTAGTCTAATTAGAGAAAACAAGAAGAAGGAAGTATTCCATAGGAATCATGAGAATGAAAAACAACATTTAGGGGGAAATAGAGGTGTTGAAGTGAAGGCAGGTAATCTCACTGCAGCAGGGAGTAGCAGATTCAGCTACTGTGTTTGGTGGAGCCACAGACGGGGAACCCCTGCAGGGCTGCAGAGAGGGAGGGATGTGGTCACCAGGACAGGCTCAGGTGCCTTTCAATGCAAAGCCTTTCATGGATGGGAATGTGATAAGTAGGGTGATCCAGTGGTAAAGGTGAAACATAACAAGATTTAGGCTAAATGGGAGATTGAGATATGTATGAGCAAAAATTAAATGATGGGTCCTAAGGTGTGAAGGAAGAAGTTCTATAACAAATTCAGGAACGTAAAAAACATAAATCACAAACTGAAGTATGAAATAAAGGGAAGAAAAATATGTCAGTCAGTATGGAGTTGGAAATTATGACTACAGACTTATTTTGCATATATTTAGATCAAACTTCTAATGTTGAAAAAGCAGAAGACTGCCCTGTCACTTTATAAGTATTCTTGAAATATGTTGATTTTCATTTTAAATTATCTTCATTCAGAAGTTAATTTTTATAGATTATATTTTTACTAAAAAGTCAATTAATCTACTTAATAATTGTGAACTTGCCTATTCATCTTCCAACTTTGAGAGGTTTTATTCTGCTTTCCATGCCCATTTGAGCAATAATTTAGTTTAAAAACTATCACCAAAGCATGCTCCTGGCTGCTGTTCTTTATTTGCTGATGAATTGAGCTTGCGGATATCAGCTCCAAAGTGAATTATGTTTAGGTTGTCTTAAACTGACGAAGGTAATCAGATACGAAAAAGTGGTGATTTTACGCTTTAAAAGTATAAAAATGTGGCTTACTTACATTTTGATTGCAGTTTGAATTATTCCACCTCTTTCTACCATGAATTTCACTTAAGCCTTGGATTTGAGCTGATAAATCACTGCTAGCAGGCACTCCCCCACTAGCACTTTTAATGGGCACTCTTTTGAAAGTTAAAAATTACTCAAACACAGTCTTGAAAGGCTAAACACAGATTTGAAATCTGTCTCATGTTAGGCAATTTTGTCATAAGCTTTCAGCATAATTGTAAAAAGTACAAAGCCTTGAAACCAAAACTGTGTTATAATAGCCAATTTCATTACTGTAATCATGGTAATTATTATAATGATCCAAATATCTACCATTGTGTTAATGGAGATTTTAAATTCCTGAATGCATTATTTTTCAAGCCTTGTGGGCCATCTCCTTTTCAAAGTTTCAGAAATATTCTTAGTTACATAACAGATGAACAAACAGCACAATGTTCATCTGCAGATCCTGTCTACTCACTGTGAGTAGCAATATCTTCCTCTCTTTATCAAATGATTTCTTTTTTAATGCTCAGTTAAATCAAATGAGCATAGACTAAATATTAAATGCATATAGACTACCTGAGAAAATCTTTTTAATCTTAGTCCTGTTTATAGATGCAAGAAGAGATCTTATTTAAATATACAATGTCAATGTAATAGGATGTATATTTATAGGAGCTCTTCAATAGTTTTCTTGGCACACTGCTCAGCCAATTCAATTACCTATCTATTCTGAAAATGCCAGTTGTCTCAAATTCTTTGATGTCCATTGACAGGAACTGCTAGTAAAGAAATTCACCCAGTGATCATGAAGACAGTCCTCACAACCACTAGCAACAATGTTGAGCACTGTTTCGCTGCCCTGTGACACATTTGTCAGCCTAATATTCAGTTATCAAATATCTCACACATTTCAATGCCTCCTTCCTCCTCTCCTGAGAAACAGCAAATTCCTGACATCTGCTACTGAATCCTTTCTGGATTTGTGGTGCTCCAGGGGGAGATCTCCTATTATGGATCAGACAGAAATCTGGAAGGCAGGAGTTTCTCATGTCTGATTTTGACATTATTTTATATTTTCCTTATGTTCATCTGTGAGTATCTCAATTTACCGTGACTTAGTGGTAAATAACTGTGATCTTGAAAACATGTTAATACTGTAAAAGGCAGCTGTGCTTAAAAGTAAATCAGAAAGAGCTCAAGGCATCTTCCGCAGTGAGACTACCACTCACCAGGTCAAAGAGGCACTACTTGAATTACTCAAATTGCTCTAAAAGTTGTAAGTACCACCTACAGTACATTACTATTAGACTAAAAGCACACCGTAATAAATAGTGAAGCAAATACTGTCTGTTAATTTCTCAGGATTAGGGGAGCATTTCACTTTCACTCACAAGAGTACTAATAATCATATTGACTCAGAAAATTATAGCTAAACAGAAATTATATTTAGAAATATTATACGTAATTTCTGCATTGTGTATTTCAAATACACAGAGAAAAACTACTACATGAGGTACTGAGTACCAACAGTGGAATATTGTACAATTACACATCTCAGAGATTACCTCAAATGGACTTGATATGCTGAGTTACTCACTTGCAATATTAAACAAAAGGTACGAGAGGGGAAGTATAACTATCACAAGACAATCACTTCCATGAGTGAAATAGAGAACATCAGCAACAGCAATGGTCTAAACCCACAGGAGAGTGAAAAATGCAATGTGATAACTCCACTTTTCGGAATAGCTTTATTATTACCATTTCATAGAAGAACTCTTCAGTGGAAAAAAATATGTTACCCAGCTGCACATGTTAGGAATCTAGATGATTGCTCCTGTTCCACAGCCTGGTTTATATGGATTAAAAATCAATGAGCTGCTTTGTGACTGAGAAATAGCATTCTTCATACATTATGATCAAATAATTGAGCACCTAATTAAAAGACTACTGTACCTTGTGTCAATCTAAAGGAATTCTGACCAAAAAATTAAAAAAATCAACTACCATAAAGATAAGAATGTTCTTTTGCGAGTTAACGTCTTTCAAATCTGTACAATTTGGAAAGTAGCCAACCTCAGGAAAGGCAGGAAAATATTTCAGTTTTGGCTTTTGTCCTCCACATGTCCCAGAGATTTGACATCATTGGCCAGAGTGCAACCTGGTGGAATGAGTCCCTGCCACAGGCTCTTTAGGAGGGATAGGTAGGACTGAAGAGGCAGAGGGGTGGCACTGTATGTAGTAGAAGGATTAGAATGTTGGAGCTCACAGTTAGCAACGGCACAGCTGAGAGCCTCTGGGTAGGAATCAAGGGGTAAATAAATAATGCAGATGTCGTCATGGGAGTCTACAATAGACCTCCCAGTCAGGACAATGATTCCAATGAATTATTCTTTGAGGAAATAAGGAACACTTCAACTTGCCAGAAATTAACCAGAATCATCACACAGCTGGTACAATCTGGGCCAGAAGATTCCTAAAATACCTGGATGACAACTTCATGGAACAGGACCTAAGGGAGACGACTCAGAAAAATGTCCTCCTCGATCTGCTGCTTGTCAACAGAGCAAAGTGCAGATTGATGGCTCTCTTGACCACAGCAACCGTGAGGTGATTGACTTTAAAATCTCTGTTGACAGGAGGAAGAATGCCAACAAAACCTCAGTGCTGGATATGAGGAGAGTAGACTTTAGGTTGTTCAGGAATTTAATGAGTAAGGTCCCCTGGGAAAATGTTTTTGCGGGTGCTGTGGTCCATCACTGCAGATACTTTTTAAACACTGTGTCCTAAGGGCAGAGGAACAGGCAATTCCCAAATGTTGGAAGTCAAGTAGGCAAGGCAGGCCAATTTGGCCTGGAAGTAAGTCAAGAAAGGAAGGTGTGTGACCAGTTGAAGTGAAGTAAGGTGATGGGGGAAGAATACAGAGATGTTGCTTGCCAATGTAGGGAAAAAAATTGTGCAGCCAATGCTCAACTGGAATTTCAGCTGGCCAGAAATAAAGAATTTTTTGAAATATATTAGTGGCAATAGGCAGTGTAAAAATAACATTGGCCCATTATAGGATGAGGATGGTCACCTCACAAAGACAGAGACAAGGTAGAGGTGTTTAACATTTTCTTTGCCACTGTCTTCAACAGGCATGATGGAACAAGAGGGTCTCAGTGCTCTGAGCTGGAGGACCATGACTACGAGAATGATCAACTCCCTGTTGACCCTGAAATTGTGTGGGATCTACTGCTCCAGCTGGATCCCTACAAATCTATGGGGCCTGATGGGATTCATCCCAGAATCCTCAAAGAGCTGGCTGATGTCATTGCACAACTTCTCTTGATGATTTTTGAGCAGTCTTGGGAATCCAGAGGATGTCCCAGCTGACTGGAAACTCCCAATTGTTGTCCAGATTTTCAAGGGCAAGAAGCAAGACCTCAGAAACTACAGGCCTGTCAGTCTCACTTCAGTGCCTGGCAAAGTTATGGAGAAGATTATTCTGGGACGTGTTGAAAAATACCTGAGAGACAACGCAGTCTTAGCCAGAATGGCTTCATGAGAGGAACGTGCTGCTTATCCAACCTGATTTCCTTTTTGACAAGGTAACCAACACAGTTGATCAAGGGAAACCAGTTGATGTAATATTTTTGGATTTCAGTAAAGCTTTTGATACTGTCTGTCTCCATATCCTTTACACAGCTGGATAAACACATCCTGTGGTGGATGAGCAATTGGCTCACAGGTCAAGCACAGAGGGTAATAGCAAATGGGGTAACATCAGACTGGGGACCTGTCACTAGTGGGGTTCCACAGGACTCCATCTTAGGCCCTGTGCTCTTCAACATCTTCATAAGTGACTTGGACACAGGACTGGAAGGGGATACTAAGCAAGTTTGCAGATCGCACAAAACTGGGAGGAGCTGTTGACTCCCTCAAAGGCAGAGGGACCTCGACAAATTTTAGGGCTGGGCAATCACCAACCATATAAAATTGGTGGGGGAAAGTGCTGGATTTTGCACCTGGGAGGGGGCAACCCTGGATGCCCATACAGACTGGGGAATGAGACGCTAGAAAGCAGCACCATGGAAAGGGACCTGGGGGTCCTAGTCCATGACAAGTTGAATATGAGTCAACAGTGCCCCGGCAGCCAGGAGGGCCAACCATGTCCTGGGGGGGATCAGGCAAAGCATTGCCAGTTGGTCGATGGAGGGGATTGTCCCGCTCTGCTCGGCACTGGTGTGGCCTCACCTTGAATATTGTGAGCAGTTTTGGGCACCACAGTATAAGAAAGATATTAAACTATTAGAGAACATCCAAATGAGGGCAAGAAAGATTGTGAAGGGCCTTGAGGGGAAGCCATGTGAGAAACAGCTTAGGTCACTTGGTCTGTTCAACCTGGAGAAGAGGAGATTTAGAGGAGACTTCATTGCAGTTACAACTTCCTCATGAGGGGAAGAGGAGAGGTAGGCACTGATCTCTTCTCTGTGGTGACCAGTGACAGGACCCAAGCAAATGACCTGAAGTTGTGTCAGGGGAGGTTTAGGTTGGATATTAGCAAAAGGTTCTTCACCCAGAGGGTGGTTGGGCACTGGAACAGGTTCCCCAGGGAAGTAGTCACAGCACCGAGCCTGACAGGATTCATGAAGCTTTTGGATGATACTCTCAGGCACATGGTGTGACTCTCAGGGATGGTCCTGTGCAGGGCTCAGAGTTGTATTTGGTGATCCTTGTGGGTCCCTTCCAACTCAGCATATTCTCTGCTTCTGTTACATTTTGCTAAGTTGTTATCTCTGTTATCATTTTTATTCAAGGAGAAGCATATAAAAATAATGCATTATCCTATGCACTAGTGATTCATGGTACACTGAGTTTCAGCATCAGGCTTCATGAGTCACTTTATAAACAAACAAATTCAATGGTGCATCCTTGCCCTAAGGTCCAGTGTTGACTTCCTAATTCACCTATATTAAAAACCTTTAAAATACATATTATATATATTTTCCCAAAATAAAAAAGTGAGACCTTTGCAACAATACACCCAGTGAATTTGTCAGTCTCTTTCTTTTCTCTCTGTCTTCATAAAGAAGGTTTCCCCCTGTTTGGAACAGGATTATTACTGAGGAAGAATTTTCAAAACCAGTCATAATAGGCCAAAAGCCTTTTTCTGTGAAGCCATATGTAGAATTATCCTTGAATTTCATTCTGTTTTAATGGGATAAAAAAGGTATAAAAGTTGTGTATTTTTACTTTGCAGTGTTAATATCACTTTGGATTGTACAAGATCATATAGAAGACATGTTTGTTATCATCTATCACCTGGCACACTGAGTGCTCTGAATTGCTGAATTGCTACTCAAATTTCCTGGTAGCTATTTACTATCACTGCTTTCTCTTTAATGTGGCTTCCACACATGGAAAATAGTAAAGACAACTTAATTTTATTAAAATGCATATGAACTTGAATCTTCCTGGGTAACACAACCACTCTTCTTCCCTTACAATCTAGTTGATATAGTTTGGCTTGACACAATAAAAGCACACCCTGATCTGATTTATCCTGTAATTATGTACATTAACTCTTTTAAATTGGCTATGTCAGCAAAAAATATATGAAACAGCTCCCTTTGAATATCATCAGAATTAGCATTAAAATGTTTAAAATTCAAGTAGAGAAGTATGTACAGAAACTATGGAGCTTTCTCTCAATATTTTGATTAATAGCCAGTAAGAACTAATTTTTTATTTATCTAAGTGAAGTACATGAAAACATGCTTAAAATTACAGGAAAATTTTAAACAGCAAGGATAATAAAACACTGCAGGGGAAAGTAGGAGAGTTAGGGATGAAAGACCTACTCAGCTGCGGTGTACAGTGCACTATTTAGAATTTGTTTTCTGGTGATATATAGTTCTTTTTCAGATTAAAATATAATTTTAATTTATCAGTATATGATTTCCATACACAGCATTCTTGTAAAGGAGGTATAGAATCTCGATGACTGCTGTTTAGCTCTGATTTCACAGTTGTAATTCCATATGGGCCTTATGGGATAGAAGAGGAGGAGAGCAACTATGAATGAAAGGATGTTGCTAATTTAAAGAGAAGAAAAACTTTAAGTTTGAATGTAATAAAGAGGTAGAGCCAATTTAAAAACAGATAGACACGTGGGGAAAATCTCAGGGAAACAGCACAAGAAAAATGTATTGGTTTTAGTCCTACACCTGTAGTCTACTTTTAAGTGGTTAAACTAATACTTTTCATTATGTTCACAAATGTGATTTAAATAATGAAGCATCAGTAATATGAGGCTCCCTTCTGCCTTGATCTGCAGTTAAATCTCTGCAAGAAAGCAAAGTGACACAGGTTGGCAAATTAGTGGTGTGAAAATTAATGAGCTTTCTCTATGCTGATCAACAGTTACCCTCTACCAGTGGCTGATTTATGTTCACTTAAAACATTTTAGGATTTTAGTCTAATCAAATCCAATGACATTTCTGTGAGGGGAGTCTTACAACATTTGGTACAGCTGAAAAGGAGATGGTTTAAATTAATATCACCTCCTTTCTTTGAGATTTTCTATGTTATAGAAAATGTCCATACATTCTGTTGCATCCAATATTAACAATTAACATGTTATATTGTAATAAATATGTAAACACTGAAACATTTTTGATCTTTGCTGACCTTCGTACTGCAAGGTTGTAAATCTAGATCATTCATTTGCTCCAATACTCAAAAGTAGAAAACAAACATTAGTCCTAGTTCTTAAATGATTAACTAATGTTTGGTGCACTTGAGCAACCAACTAGATGAGACAATGAGATGATAATTCAATATTCTCTTGATTAGGTGGTACTGAAGTAAACAGATAAACTCAGTTTGAGAATGCACAGTAAATTCAATATAAGTCAATGAAGTCTGTATAGGCAAATATATTTTACTAGAAGTTAGATAACCTGCTGCACAAAACACTTCCAATTAATTGTTTAAACAAAAAATATAGATTTCTGGAAATAAAATCTTTTATTCAAGTAAGCTACTCTTAATGTAGCTATCATTAGGAGAAATTTCTTAGATACAAGATTGAAAAAAAAAGATAAAACCATCAATTACATCCTGAAGCTAAACAGGTAAAGTAGTAATCAGCTAAATGTTTAAGCAAAGCATGTTAACAGACATAGTACGTTTTTTTTTCTTTTCTCTCTCTCTCTCACACACGTAGACACACTCTTATGTAACTGGATTAAGTTCTCCAAGAGAAGAAGAGCTCAATCAAATGGGCTTACAACAAGCCTTCTTTACACCTAATCCTAAAGAAAATCTACTGACATCAAGGAGACAAAGTCTAATTCCCTGCTTTGAATGAGATCTAATGATCAGGAGAAGCAGAGAGATGTGATCAGGCCACCACACGTCAAATCCTAATCCCCACTTCATACAGTGATGAAAAGCGTCAGTGTGTGTATGTGTGCACATACATAAGCATATGAATCTGGTTCCTTTTTAAATCAGCAATGTTCCTAAGGGATTTTTTTTCCAAAAAAGCAATGAGAGTTGGATATCCATCTGCACTCATATTCCAGCATTTGGCACAGAATTCACTTACTAATATTTTCATTGTGTATTGTGTTCTTGACTAAGTCAACCAGTATTTTATCAATTTCTAGTTATATCCAATTTGCCTGCCCCATATTGCTTCAATAAATTGTATGAGAGTGGAATTAAGGTTCCACTAAACATACAGGAATTTAAAAATATAAAAAAAGATATCTGAGAAAATAATTTTACCTCTTTCATGTTTCTTATAGTTCTATTAAAATGCTTGATTATCCAGACAGGAAGTCTATTTCTGAATCCCAAAACATTAAAATTTCATGATTAACATTTCTGACAGATCAAAAATACAAGTACTACGTATGTTTTTCTTATCCTCTATAATCCCTAACTTTTAGTATAACGAGCAATATTTTATGATGATAGAAGTTCAAAATGTGTTTATAATGTCTTTCTTTGCAATAGTTATATGATTTGAATTACTAGCAGAATAATAAGTAAGCCCAACTTTGTTCAATATGAGAATTTTAAATTGTGTAAAACTAATTTTGACTAGGACATTAGGTAGCATGTACTCCTTCAAGACTCAGATTCAATGAAATGTTCAGAAATAATCTATAATTACTGCAAGTACTGCATATCAAGCGTTTGACTGTGAGACAGGGAAAAAAGTCTCCAAAGGAAAAAAATGAAGCTGGGTAAATTCAAACTTGAAGTTAGGTGAAATGTATGTAACAGTGCTGGTGGTTAATCACCTGAACAATTTACAAGGCATCCAGGCAGTATGGGTTGCACTCCTACCTCTTCCTCTATGTCCACTCTCTCCACGCACCCAGTTTGCTGGAGCTGATGAAAAGCATAAGCTTGATACAGGACTTATTGGTAAAAATGCTCAAAAATGCATCTGGAATATATCTCTTCTTCATATAAAGTAATCCTTTATTCTTGGAACGTATGAAACTGTCAGCTAGAAATCTTTTCAGAACACAAAAAAGTTTCAACCGATTAGAAGATTGAGAAATAAATCATGAAAAGGATTCTGAACAAACAAAATATTTTATTTTATAACATACTAAATGTGTAGAATAAAGCTAAAAACCAACTAACTAACAAAAAAAACCCAAATAACAACAAAACCTACAAAAAATCCCTAGTGTCATTCAGTTAACCAAACCTGATTATCTCTGGATAACAAAGAAAATAGATATATATCATATTTAAAGTCTGTATTCAAGACGAAAGAATTGTACCTTAGAACTCTGGAGAGAAAATTATTAAGTACAGAATAAATAAATTAGCAGATATATTAGATATATTAATAAGATTACAACATTTGTCAGACTCCTTGTATCTTGTATAATTATTGTGAGAAACTGCAATTTCTGTAGTAGTCTACTGGGACAAGAAAAAAACAAACAAATCAATGCTGTAGGAGACACGAAAGAATCACTCACTACCTAATACACTGAAGGAAGATTTATTCAACAAAGATAGTCATTTGCATTGAGGATGTTCTGAAATATGTCTTAAAAAAAAAAAAAGAAAACATTGATCTGTACTGAACTGCCTTCATGTGTTTACAATTTGCAAAGGAATGCCAAAGAAGTCTGCTGCATGGATATTTAGATCAGTTTGAAACCTAGACTTCCTCTATCATCAACAGAGAGGAATAAACACTGCAAGATTCCATATTTACTTTAGAAATTTATTTTAAGAAGAGATGAAGTTAATTGCATACAGGTTTATTTCAGTTCACTGACTACAAGGAAATTTTCTTAGCTGCAGTCATCTTTCCATTAATACATCATAATTAATTTGTGTTTCATTTCTGTCCCTCATTTGTTTCAGAAACATTCAGTGTCATTCTCTTACTTTCCCTTTAAAACAATAATATTGACAACAAAATTATGTCAGTTGTGTACTCCTGGTCTAGTCTTCTTCATCCCTAATCCTTTCTGCCTAAAAAATCATGTTTGTTCATAGAGATAATTTCTGCAAAGTAAGACCAAAAAGGTAATTCATTAGAAGTTAGATTATAGTTCAAATTCATCCAAAAGTTTTCATAAATTCCACATACTATTTTTGCCCAAGATTCTACTCCCCAAAACCAAATTGCATATGAAAGTAATAATGCTTCTTTTCTTCTATGCATCCCTTCTTCATAAAATTAAATAGCAAACTGACGTTGACTTCAGTTCAGAGGACTAGATTAGATGATCACGGAATGGAATGGATTCCTTCATCATCCAAGGACCGCTCAGACAGAATATGATTCAAAAGGATTACTCTTCAGTTGTTTTTCTTTAAATCAATGGAGAGAAAAGAGAAATTTCCATATAAGCACAGAGTCTTAAGTCTGAAAGATATAGACCATTAAGTCCTCTCATGCTTCCAGAGATTGTCCCTCAGAACTAAAATGCTGATCACTTGCTTTGTGAAAACAAATCACTTAAGGCTGCACACTAGCTGGTCAGAAACCTATGCAAATTCTTTAGAAGTGTCTTTAATAGGAAAGAAAGAAGATTTTTCTGACAAGGATTTTATACGAATGTTGATGTGACATTACAAGAGAGAATACAGCTACTTTCCTTGCTTATTGCTGCTATTCTTTTGAAATATATAATTACAGTAAGCACAGGACTAAGCTGGATACTTTTAGAACTGCTAAATATATGACAAAAAGTAATTACTGATATGAAATTCACTACAGAAATAAAATATCATAATGAATATATAAAAAAATTATACAATAATATTGTCAGGATTATTTGTTGTCATAAAAATAATACAGAAAAATATTACAGAGAAATCTTGCTTTCAGCTTCCAGTTACAGACATGTAATTATATCTGACACTGCACTCATTTATTGTTTTGTTTTCAGGTGAACCAAAAAAATTCTCAACAAGAATAAATTATAGAAATTAGCACAATTTTTTTACTCATTCTGTTGGAAATCACTCAACACTCGGTAGCTGTCAAAAGACATAACAAATGTAGATAGTATTAATAAAACCACTGAAACCAGACCAGAAATTGTTCATCATGTCAGTTGCATAAATATATTTTGTATGCATTCTAGAATGTAAATTAGTTTGCTCAACTTTTGCCACATTAAGAAAAGAAAAAAAAAAGGGCAAAATAAATACAATAACTCACCTAATTTAAAAATGTCCAAGTGATACAATTCTAGAGATACTAATGTGTCTCCATGAATTAAAGAAGATCTCAGATGGTGAACTGTGACTAAACACTTAATTTGTAAAGTACACCATCTTCTCTAGGAAAAATTAACTCCATTCTTTGAAAACTACTACCCTCCCATCTTAGAAGGTATATGGAAAAATTAGACAATGACCAAGAAGAGAAACTCAAAAATTATTTCCATATAGAAAAGATGGAATAAGTTAGGTGTCCTTATTGGATAAGAGACATCTGAGACAGGACATCACTGTTTCATGTGTGGGTAAGAAAGATGACGGGGGTATGATTATTCAGTACTTCCCATGCTACAGAAAACTGGTCATATCCAGTAAAATTACTTGATAACAGGCTCAATTCAGACAAAAGAATGTCACAAAATGTTTTGTTGAATTGAAAAAGGGATTAGTTTGGTATATGGGGAAAAGTCCGTCAGCAGCTATTAAAAACGAGCCTTGTGCCTAACCTGCAACTCAGAAGTTCTTAATCCTCATGATTGTCAGAAACTGATAGGATATAAAAGGAAAATTGCTTTATAATATTTTCCATTTTCCCTTAATCTTTCTATAAGATTTTTCTGGTTCCTACTTCTACAGACTAGGTATTCGGCTAGACAAACCTCTGGTCTGACCCTGTACAGCTTCTCCTACGCTCTCATGCTGAAGAACAGAGTAGAAGGTTTTCAGAACAGAGGAAGACAGAATCAGTCTTAAAATCTTTGTGTAAATAATAAGTAAGTATGGTTTTATTAATATTAACTGATTGTCCTTGCTTTTATGCTACAGTATTATTCACATTTATGCTGTAATTTTGGTTTCCAACTTTGGATATTTAAACTTATTTTCAGTATCATTCCTATTGCAGAACATTTCATGCTAAATGCAGTTCAGATTTATTGAACTTAAGCTTATTCCTATTTTATTCCTCCAAATATAATAGAAAGCAGTGTAGAAAGTTTGATGTTGAAAAGTAGAATCTTACTACTGAATTTCTAAGCTGCTGGGGATTTTACAGAAGGTGGAAAATTGTTCTTTTCAACCTCTTTTTCAAATCCCCGGTTTAGAGACTTGAGTCATTCCACCGCCTGAAATTACATGTGCTGGAAAAGTAGAAAATATTCAAGTTGGAGGTCTGTCACTAGTGGTGTTCCCCAAGGTTCAGTACTGGGTCTAGTATTGTTTAACTTTTTCATCAATGGCTTGGATGAAGCTGTAGATGCCTCCTCAGCAAGTTCACTGATGACACAAAGCTGGGAGGAGCGGCTGATACCACAGAGAGCTGTGCAGACCTTCAGAAGGACCTCAACAAGTTGGAGAGATGGACAGACAAGAACAGTATGAAATTCAACACCAGGGGAAGAAAAACCCCAGGCACCAGCACAGGCTGACCTACTGGAAAGCAGCTGTGCAGAGAAGGACCTGAGTGTCCTGGTGGACAAGCTGTGCATGTGTGTCCTTGTGGTTAGGAAGACCAGAGGTATCCTGGAGTGCATCAGGAAGAGCATTGCCAACAAGTCAGAGAAGGTGATCCTGCCCATCTAGTCAGCCCTAGTGAGGTCACATCTGGTGTGCTGTGTCCACCTCTGGGCTTCTCAATAAAAGAGAGACTTGTATATGGAGCTCCCAGTGTGGGCACAGCAGAGGGTGCCAAAGATGATTAAGGGACTGGAGCAACTCTCTTAGAAGGAAAGACTGAGGAAGTTGGGCCTGTTCAGCCTTGAGAAGAGATGACTGAGAGGGGACCTTATTAATGTACATAAATATCTGAAGAGAGGGTGTCACTAAGTGGGGTTCCCCAAGGGACCAGTCATGTTTAATGTTACCATTATTGATGATCTAGATGAGGAGCTTGAGTGTACCCTCAGTCAGTTTGCAAATGACACCAGGTTGGGTGGGAGAGTTGATCTGCTGGGGGTAGGAAGGGTCTGCAAAGGGATCTGGAAAGGATGGATCGATGGGCTGAGGTTCAACGTTAGTATAAGATTCAACAAGACCAAATGCCAGATCTTGCACTTGTGTCACAACAATCCCATGTAGCACTACAGTCTGGGGGAAGAATGGCTGGAAAACAGTCCAGTGGAAAAGGACCTTGGGGTGCCGGTTAACAGCTGGCTGAACATGAGCCAACAGTGTGCCCAGGTAGCCAGGAAGGTCAATAGCACCCTGACTTCTATCAGCAACAGTGCTTGCCAGCAGGACCAACAAAGTGATTGTCCCTCTATACTCAACACTGCTGAAGCCAGATCTCGAGTACTGTGTTCAGTTCTGGGCCTGTGTCTACAAGAAAAATATTGAGGAGTTGGAGCATGTCTAGAAAAGGGCAACAGAACTGGTGAAGGGTCTAGAGAGTAAGTCATACAAGAAGCAATTGAAACAGTTGCTGAGTTGTTTAACCTGGAGAAAATGAGGCTCGGGGGAGACCACATTGCTCTCTAAAACTATCTGAAAGGAAGTTGTAGCAAGGTGGGGGTTAATCTCTTCTCCCACACAACTAGTGACAGGATGAGAGGATGTAACCACACACTGCTCCAGGGGAGGTTCAGGTTGGACTTCAGGAAGAATTTATTCACTGAAAGGGTTGTTGAGCATTGTAATGGGCTGCTCAGGGAGGTGGTTGATCACCATCCCTGAAGATGTTCAAGAAACAACTGGATATGAGTGCCATGGTCTAGTTGACAAGGTAGTGATTGGTCAAAGGTTGGACTCGATGATCTCAGAGCTCTTTCCCAACCTAAATGAATCTGTGATTCTGTCAAAATCATGGAGCCAGATTCTTCTCAGTGGTGCCAAACAATAAGACAAGAGACAATGGGCAGAAAACGATGCACAGGAAGTTCCACCTGAATAGGAGGAAGAACTTTACTGTCCAGGTGACTGAGCACTGGAACAGATTGCCAAGAGAGGTTGTGGAGTATCCCTCACTAGAGATACTCGAGAGCCTTCTGGATGCAATCCTGTGCAATGTGCTCAAGGATGACCCTGCTTAAGCAGAGAAGTTGGGCCAGATGACCAACTGTGGTCCCTTCCAACCTTATCCATTCTGTGACTCGGTGTCTAAAGGGTCAGCTTCACTTCTAGTTCTGCTATACTTTGGTTTTATCAATTGATAAAGATCAGGAAAAATTGTAGTGCAGTACTGCCTATACCCTTTGTGCCTTCCGCCGGGGTTTGGTAAGGGCCTTTGCTGCCTGGGGAAAAGGGAAGGATTTAAGAACCTAATTAATTTGGATTTTGTTACCGCTTTTTGGTTGGTTTTTTTTAATGAAATGGATTATATATGTTTTGAAATCAAACTGCTTGATTTCTTTAAGCCTTTTTCCTTAGAGAAAAATGGAAAAAAAAAAAAATAAAAGAGAAACAAAGAATTACCTTGGCTTTTCTTTTTATTTCACTGTTTAATAATATAATCCTGAGGCAAATACTGAGAGAATATTCATTTCCTCACAGAAAAAAAACCCCAGCATTTATGTCTGAATCAGCTCAGAAGTTGCAGTGACTCCCTGCTGTTTTTTTAATAGAGAAGGAAAGTGAAATCACTACTCGTGAATTAAAAAACAAAATAGGATAAGCATTTACATTTCAGAAAAAAAAATAGAAAAAGAAAAATAGGTGGGTAGTTTACAGGACTGTCCATTTGTAATGGTTTGTCCTCTCTAGTAGATCCTATAGCTCAAATGTCATCAAAACTCATCATAGATTAGCAGATAGTATGCAAAAAATTTTATACACAAGTCTTTCAAATTTTTTCAAACTTACCCTTCTGCCTCAAAAATCCAGAGCTGATTTTCTACTAGCTTCAGCTGGGAGTAGGCTTTTCTGATTTGAAGCTATCCTACTACTGGTTTGAAATATTTCATCATGAAGTTGTCAATGAGGAAAAAAAAGCCAAAGTCTGTGTGTTTTACCGTGTGTTAAGCAGTGCCTGGAGGAGGCTCAGAGTACACAGAAAGATTCCGCCTGGGCAGCTATCTGCATTTTACATGCAATCACGACCATAATTTCTTCAATGTTTTTATTTCTACTTGTCAGATGCTCTTTTATTTCTATATTTGTCCCTCAGTTTCTTTCAGGTAGATAGTTCTTAATGTTATTACTAGAATTGGTTTTGCACGTATCATAGTGGGGAAACATATAACTGTTAGAGATGTTCTGTTCAGGTTCCTTCTGGTGCTGTCCCTCTACCAGCAGCTTATTGCCAGCAGGTATTTTCCTTCCTCTTATACCAGGTTTGCACATTAGGTGAAACACTATTCATGGCATTTGTTTTGCTATTAGATTGTGTTTCATATTCATGTCAAAGGGACACCTGAGAATAGTAGGCTTTACGAGGAATTTTCAGAAAAGAGTTATTGTCTTCATTTCATATTTTTAGCTGAATACAAACCAGATATAAAAAAAGAAATAAACAAAATTTGAGCATGAAGGCACACTGCATGATGCATGTAAAGCTATACTGGACTAAGTCTGGAAAATACAGAAGTGTACCCTCAGGAGCATTTCAGTGCTAGCAGAGAAACAGCCTAGAAAATTTATTAGGTTTTATCCAGCCCTAGCATCTATGACTCAGAAAAGCTTATTGCTCTTTAAACCTTACTGCCTGTTTAAGGAACTTGTCCTGACAGTGCATATACTGTATTGCTACAAGGTCAATTCTTCATGATGCTTTCTACCTGCAATGAGCACAGACCAGGGCTCTGTGGGGTGAAAAATGGCACCTTCATCTTCCCAGGCAGTGTGAGGGAATACCCACACAGCATCCCAGGAGGAGATGGGTAGAGCGAGGTGTCTGTGATGACTCGTGTGATGCATATGGATGTGTACATGTTTGTGTACTAGAACCACTCAGGGTTATAAAGGCAAGTTCAAAAAACTGTACATGTTTATTAACATTTCTGAGTCATATTTTGGGTCTATCTGTTATATTACTGATCCTGATCCTGAACTTGATCAATAGTTCACTGATTGCCAGTTATTTGTGTGTCATTTATAAATCAATAAAGCACTTTAATGTTGATTTGTTTTAAACTACATAAATGGCGTAATTTTTTTCCCTGCAGCAGGGATCATAAACACAAGCATTTTCCTGAAATGCCTGAGTTGACTGATAGATTAGATAAAGTGAGGACTGCTCAACACACCTGACATGTGCTGAGTTTGACTCTGTCAAGTCACTCTGAAATGATTGCAGGAAGCTAGAGGTTTACTTCAGCAGAATCTGACAAATGCACTATGTTCTTCTATAGATAATATCAAAATTAAGCATTTTCAGAGAGCAAAATCTGTCAGCAGCTTGCTCTCTCGTTCCATACTTAGACCTGGTTTACTTGGCCCAATTAAGAAGACACCCTGGTCTCAAAAAATACCATGCTCTGAAGTAGTGACCTTCTCATATACTTGTTAAACCTCTGTTTTTGCTAATTTATACTTTTATTTTGCATTCATTTCCAAATAGTATTTGTTAAAGTTTTGATGAATCACTTTCCTTAATGTCTGTACAAAAGATTCACTTAAATATACCTCAGTTGTACAGCATTTTCACCATGGCAGTGTTCTATTTGCAATTTCACGTTTCAGGCTGTTAACCAAGAGAGCTGATTCCAAAATAACGCCAGTATCCAGTCCCAAGGCTCCAACAAAAGCCATTACTGTATTGTATTCCCCAACAAACCTGAGCTTCTTTTGCCTAAAAATCAGCACCATAAACTATATGTCAGTAATGTGCTTATGCTAAACACACTACTGAAGCCTAAATTTTTTCTGCCTATGTTTCTGCAAAGCTAAATACTCAGTAGAGTTAATAGAACTCATCTTTTTCCCTGTCATCACATTCCAGTGATAAGGATATCATTGGCTTCTCAGCAAAGCAATCCTTTTTCACTAGAAAGTTGTAGAAATTCAGTATGTATGACTAAAATTAAGCTATTTACATTACAATTTCAAGTAATCTAACAAACAATAATTTATTTAGCATCTAACAGTGTAATGATGTATGTGTAGATGCAATCTCAACCTCTGCTCTGGAGCAGGCGTGTGCACGTCCGCCAGTCATAATAAACCTCTTATATGCTTTGCTTTAGTTCACTTCCAGTGAATGACATTCTATATTTTTGTTAATATTCAGTTCCATACTTTAAAATTTCTCTCAATATTCAGCCTAACTAATTTTCCAGAAATATTTGTTGTTCTCTTCCAGTATCTTTTTCACGTGATAGGTTAACATATCTTTTCAGTCTTCCTTTTTAAGGAAGAAAAAACCAATTCTTTCAACTCATCTTGAAATTTCTTGTGACACTCGTTGCCTTCTGGGTTCTTTCCAAGTTGTCTATATCTTTTTTAAGTATGTTTCTCAAAAATTATATGTAAGACTTTTATAAATCTTCAACAATCCAGAATGATATATGTCTTGAATACCCAACTCTTGCTAAGACATACTGTGATGTTCCCTTTCAATTTCAAAAAAAGTATCACATTTTAGGGTCAGACTTCAACATCCAGATTCAGTTTTGAAATATTACTGCTTAGTCAGCTTGTCTTGATTTTCTAATTCAGCTTCCCTTAATATATAATATTTCAACTCTTTATGTTGAATGTCATATTGTTTCTATCAAATCATCCCTTCAGTTTATTAAGACTGTTTAGAATTCTCAGCCCTCTCCCCAAAACAGTTATTCTAAGTTTGTCTTAGCAGCAGAATGCATTCTATTTCTTACTCCATCACCTAATTTATTAATGAAAACATCAAATGGATTCAGATCCAGAACAGACTTCTGCAAGATATTTCTCCTGAAATATCTTTGTGGTGAACAGTAAATAAGTGATGCTTACTCCAGAAGCAGAGTTTTCCACCACTATGTGTGTTAACCTAGGGGTGTTTCATGCAAAACATACATGTCAATTTATGAAAATGTCACTTGGAAGTGTGTTGCAAACTTTGCTAAAAGTCAGACTATATCACATTCAGTGCTTAGTCTGTCAGGCCAGTTAATCTGTGAAGGCAGTGTATTTACTGCTCCTTCTCCACATTATTCCTCTAATGCTCTCTTAATCTGTAGTCTCCATTCCTTCTGCTATAACTTGTTCAAGATACACAGAGCACCTCAGGACTTATTGGGGTACCAAGGGAAGCACAAGAACTAAACAGGATGATCCTAGAGCCTACCACGGTCTGCATTCTGTTCGAGGGCAGTCTTAAATAAATGCATACAAGTCATCTTTGATCCTCTACAATCTAACCCGTGTCCCAGTCACTGAGTCAAAGGTTCTCACTCCTGCAGACTCTTCCTGGACCTGTTAGTCCACTTTGAATGTGGACAGACTTCAAAGAAGGGCTTAGTAGCAAAGTAGTCTAATATTGAAGTAGCAAGCAAACATGCTAGGAGGTCAATATTGTAAAGTAAGATGTGCAGGTATTCCCAGAATGCAAAAAGATTATTTGGAAGGCCAGAACCTGAGAAACTTACAAAACACCTAAAAGCGTGGTTTATGCACTGACCCCAGGGAGAAAAAGGCAAGTTTCCACCCTCTCAGGGCCTCTTGATCCTCTCTGTTTCTTCCTCACCCTCCCAAGGCCTCTGTACATGTCTGTTAGGGCTATTTCTCTCTGGCATAGGAGGGAGAGAGATAACACAGCTCTGTCTGCAACCCTCTGTGGACTGCAGAAGGCGAAAAAACATCTAACCTTCTTGAGAAGGCATTTAGCAGGCTTCCTAAGTGAAAACAAGTGGGCCCCCTGGTGGTCTAGTGGTTAGGATGCAGCACTCTCACTGCCACGGCCAGGGTTTGATTCCTGGTCAGGGGACTTCCCCCAGGCAGATGGAGCTCGTCAGCCCTGTAAGACCATCCATCTAAGAGAAGGTCACTCTAAACAAACCTATGTCCTGAGGACCTCGCTGCCACTGTCCAAGCTCGCTCGGCCCCAGCAGATGAACCTCAGGATTAAAGGGTGGGCTCAGTTCAGCGCACTCTGTGTCTCACCTAAAAAATCCACTGCGCAGGCTCGAAGGGTAATGACCTTTCCCAAATCTTCGTTCGCAAAGACTGGCCATGATGATGATGAAGTGAAAACAAGAATTTCTAGCTTTTCCACTACAAATTCTTCTGAAAGCAAACTACCCTTACAATATTATGGATTTTGATCGCTCCAGGCTGAGGCAGAACTTAAATTCTGGGCCTTTGTTTACTGATATGTGCTTTAATTGCTAAGTTACTTCTAAAAGTGAGCTGGCAGCTCTTCAGTCAGCTTTTAAAAGGAAGGCAGCAATAGCAATTTGAACTGAGAAAACTGACTGAATGAAACCTTTCAAGTAATAAAGGTGAATGAACTCACAAATCCTGAGTACCTACAGTGACTGATACTGACCTGTTCACCACAATTAAGATCAAGAACTACAGAACTAACGTAAAAAAAATAAATCCCACCAAAACAAAAAAACCAAACCACAACACCACTTTAGGCAACAAAGCCTCTAGAAAAAAGCTGAGATTAATTTTATTTTATTTTTCTTATTTCTAAGATCTCCTTTAACACTTAAACCCCTTTCCTAAGCCCAGTCTGAATTTATAGAGGCTAACATATAAAGCAAATATCTAAATTTTAAGAGATCTCTCACTGAATTGAACTGAAAGGCCGGTTAGTTATTACGTGTGAAACCCCTGCCATTGAGCTCAGGGCTGGCGGTCCAGCAAGATCAAGAGGAGTCTCGCAGAAATGGATGGCGTTTGCACCTTCCATTAACATCTCTCAAAATCAATGACAGAACTTTTAAACAGCAGTAGACTCAATTCATGATCTAAGTTTGTGCAGTTCCCCTTGAAATAGTTTTATTCATAAATCATTTTAAGATTTTATTCATGATGAAAAGTCTGATAATTATTTAATGCATGAAGTTCATAATCATCTATATCTACCCTGCTTCAGCAGTTACATTAATCAGAGAATAACTGTGTGCAGCAGCTCAAATGACTGAGTAATTTGCAAAAGCAGGAGTTCACCTTTTCTTTTCTCTCCTAAATTCTGTATAACAATTATTGTTTAGTACATGAACAGGACAATAGAGCAGGTAACAAAACCTTAAACACTTTGACAAACACTTCTAATCTGCTTTTCCTTACTTTTGCCCACTGTGTGTAAAACTCTAGTATATTTGTAGAATGATTGTGGTGATTTGCTAAATCACAGCTTAACACTTAAACAGAGGGAATGGTCACAATCAAGAACACAAATTTTAAAGATATAGAAAATGAAAGTATTTCTTGACCAATTGGAATCATTAGGTTTGATTAGATCATTATAATAAATATATTGTTAATTTCCTGTTCTCACACTACTAAATCATACTTTCTCTGTTCGTGGTGCTTCACAGTACCATGAAGTCTAAATATCCTAAATGAAGAATCATTTTTAACATTAAATTTATTCTTGTGGTCCCCCACCGCATTGCACCTAGCACGCTGATGATACCCAGAAAAGCAAGAACCAAATTTGGGAAGACAGAACTCAAACTGGTGATAGGATTTGAAGATAACTGTCAAATATTCTCTAAAATGCACAAGTTTACCTGTCCTTTAAAACAGAAACAGTTTGTTATTCAGTGTTATTCTATTTCATTAAAGCAGCAATGCCTACTGATAAACCTTTCCCTTTAATTGTAGTTATATGACGGTACTATTATTCTTTAGACACCAATCACATTGAAAAACTGCAGCACTACGCGGAACTTTTCAAATACCCGAAACTCAGTCTTAGTAAACAAGTTTGCAAAGTGCTCATCTAATTCAAATTCCAAGGGCCCCACTGCCATAGGTGTGCACAGTACAGAAACTAGGCATTTAGGGTCCCTTCTCTTGCCAATAATGACTCAGACACTTCTGGAAAGGCAGGTAGAAAATTTTCTTGTTTAACACTTTAGTACTTCACTGGAGCTTAGACATTCAAGACACCCTGTAACAGTAATCAAACATTGCTCAAATCTGCATATCCGTGTCTGAGTTAATCACAGGGGTTGCTTTTACAATTAAAAAAGTGAAAATTACACTAATGAGTGTGACTCAACCATGATTAATTGTTTTCTAAAAGTGTGCAGTTTTTTTCCCCACTGTCTGCAAAGAAGCTTGGGAAAATGCATTTAGATGTAATCATCTGAACGTAGGTTCATCAGAAGTTAGTTGAGATGAAACACACACTGCATATTTCCTTCTCCTCAAACTGAGAATCATATTTTATGTATTGACCTGATGGGCAAGATCCTTTATTTTTAAAGAGGTCTTAGAATCATAGAATGATTTGGGTTGGAAGAGTCCTCAAAGATAATCTACTTCCAAACCCCTGACATGAGCAGGGACACTTTCCACCAGACCAGATTGCTCAACAACCCATCCAGCCTGGTCTTTAACACTTCCAGGAATAAGGAGTCCACAACTTCTCTTGGCAATGTGTTCCAGTGCCTCACTACCCTTGCAGCAAAGAATTTCTTCCTTATAAGTCATCTAAGCCTACTCTCCTTCAACTAAAGTCCATTCCCCCTTGTTCTATCACTACATGCCCTTGTGAAAAGTCCCTCCCCAGCTTTTTTGTAGGCTCCCTTTATGCTGGAAGGCTGCTGCAAGGTCTCCCTGTAGCCTTCTCTTCTCCAGGCTGACCAGCCTCAACTCTCTCAGCCTGTCTTCACAGTAGTGATGTTCCAGCATGCTCGTCATCTTACAATCTCTAGACTCATTCCAATAGATCCACATCTTTCTTATGTTGGGTCCCCAGATCTGGATGCCATACTCCAGGTGGGGTCTCATTAGAGCAGAGCAGAGGGGCAGAATCACCTCTCTCTACCTGCTGGTCAAGCCTCTTTTGATGCAGCTCAGGATGCAGTTGGCCTACTGGGCTGAAAATGCATATTGCCAAGTCACTTTGAGCTTTTCATCCACAAACAACCCCAAATCCTTCTCCCCAGAGTTGGTCTCAATCCATTCTGTCCTTCTCCCCAGAGCTGCTGTCAATCCATTCTCTGCCCAGTCTGTACTTGTGCTTACACGTTCTTGAACCCAGTCATCTCCTACAGGAGGCAGTTCTTTATTCTCCCAATCCCTACTTTCAAATTCTGCAATTTGGACAGTGTGGCTGGGCGACTTGCTGGTAAAGACTGAGGCAAAAAAATAATTGAGTACCCCAGCCTTCATATCCTGAGTAACTAGGTCTGTTGTATCCTTCCTGAGAAGACCCACACTTTTCCTAGTTTTTTTTATCACTAAGGTACCTAAAGAAGATGTTTTTTGTTACCCTTTATGTCCTTGGCCAGATTTACTTCTGCCAGTCCTTTAGCTTTCCTAACCATCTTCCTGGCTGTTCAGACAATTTCTCTGTATTCCTCCCAGGCTACCTTTCCCTATTTCCACCCTATCTGTAGGTTATCTGTTTGTGTTTAAGTTTGTCCAGGAGCTCTTTGATCATCCATGCAGGCCTCCTGGAGTTCTCCCCTGATTTCCTATTTTTAGGGATGTATTGCACTTGAGCCTGTAGGAGACAATCCTTGAATATCATCCAGCTCTCTTTGGCCCCTCTGCCATCCAGGGCTCTAACCACAGCACTCTACCAAGGAGATCCTTGACAAGATTTAAGTCTGCTCTCCTGAATTCCAGGGTAATGAGCTTGCTTCTTGCTCTCTTTGGTGCCCTAAGGATCTTGAACTCCATTCTTTCATGATCACTGCAGCCCAGGCTGCCCTTGAGCTTCACATTCCCCACTAGCCCCTCCTTGTTGGTGAGAATAAGGTCCAGCATAGAACGTGTCCTGGTTGGCTCCTCTATCACTTGGAGAAGGAAGTTGTCATCAGTGCATTGCAGACCCTCCTAAATTGTCTGTGCCTTGCTGTGTTGTCTTCCAATAGATGTTGCAGTGATTGAAGTCTCCCATGAGGTCCAGGGCTTTTGAGTGTGAAGTCACTTCTATCTGTTTGTCAACGGCCTCATCAGTCTTCTTGGTCAGGCAACCTGTAGCAGACCCCTGCTATAAAATCACCTGTCCTTGCTTACCCTTTAATCCTGACCCATAAATTCTCAGTCAGTACCTCATCGATCCCCAGGTGGAATTCTGTGCACTCCAGTTGGTCACTGACCAGACAGTGACACCCCCTCCCTGTCTCCCTGTACCATGGTAATTGGCCCAATGAGAACCAATAACACTTTGTGGCCTCATGAGTAGCATGCTTTGCCTTGATTGTTCTATTTTGGGCAGAAGCTGTAGCCACCAGGCTGGAGGCTTTGGTAGACATTCTTCTGCTGCTGTTGAAGCTGCCCAGTTACATAGCCAGGAGTGCAAGAAACACGTTTGTAAAGGGAAGCATGGTTTGGTGTTCTGATAGGGGATTTGAGCAAAGAGTAAGGAATATGCATTAAATCTACTGATTAGGTACTCATCAGGGAGAAGTCTTTGATTCTGGTCCCTCCTCCCTTGATTATTGATATTTTAATACTATTTTCTAAGTAAAAACATATAAACAGTTCAGAAAACAACATACAGCCAATGCCTACAAGTTCCTGTGTAGGTCTCAGCTCACTTCACCACAGCTTGTAGCAAAGCTAAATGAGTTCCACTGTTCATAGCAGTGATTTTAATTATAATTGTGCTAAGGTTTTATAGTAATATGCTGCAGCAACGCAAACTTCTAAAAATACCCTGGTGATTTTCTACAAGTTCAGCCAGACTTTTTCAAGGCATTGAGTATTTATTGTCTCTTCAAAATATATTCAGATTCATTTAATATAGCCAATTATGAGCTGCCTGAGGGGTTTACGTAAACGCTTCATCAACCCTTCTGAAGTTAGTCCCATTAAACACGAATGAGATCAAGCTGGACTTGTTATGATGTTCATTTGTGAACTTGCCCAGTGGCACTTAAAAAATATGCAACTATTATACATTAAGAAGTGTCTTTCTTTGTGCAAGTCTGTTTCATTTTTTTTATTTTCCTTTTTTTCTTCCTACTTTTTTTTTTTTTACCAAAAAACCTATAGAACAGAGCCTAGCCAGAATTTACTGAAATCTCTGGCTTATTTTGCATTTTCTATTCCAGTAGTGTAAAACACCTGTTCAAAGAAAAGACATAAAAAGAGTCAAAGTGCCTTTGGTAGCCAGTAGAACTACAAAACAAATAAAGAATGCCAACAACAAGCAATCCTCTGGGAGTTTGAAAAGTGTCTTGAAGCACAGAAAACAATGTTCCAGCTCAAGTTCCCATTAAAAAATGTCTATTGCAATTTGAACATGTCAGCTACACCCACAAATCTCATGTGATTTCTTCCACTTAACAGCATGAAAAACAGCAAGTAGAATTCCAGTACACAACAGCACCTGAGCGTATGCTTATATTTACCTCTAGACAACAACAGAAACAGATTATTGTAAAAATTGAAATTAAGTCTCTACCTAAGAGTTTTCAGCAGTCCAAAGATGAACACTTTAAGTAAAACCCAACTCTTAAAGAATATTTATACAAAGTAAAATTTTCACTGTCATATAGAAAGAACAAGAAAATAATGTTCCTGGTATATGTTCTTTAATTTGCTATAAGCAACAGGGATTTTATGTATCATTATTTTACTACATTAATAAATGACAACTGACAAGTACCTAGTGTTTTTCTAGTGAAATTTTATAATAATAGACAAAGTAAAAATCACTTGGAAGATAAAAAGGTAAACTCTCTAACAGTGTAAAGTTTGCAAAACAAAGAAAAATGTTAGCTCTTTTTTTCTCATTCTCATTGCTCTTGCCATTGTATCAGGGTTTTAAATATATATGTTATTTTTATGGAAAATATTCTTAGATTCCTATGATATATATATATATTCCCTCAAAAATTACTGTATTTTAAAAGCCTACTTTAATATTTATTAAGCCAAAAGACTTAATGGGGAATGCTCTGAAAAAAAGACTAATTCTACCATGAATCAGTAGCTGGAAATTGCAGAGCATTTCATGTTATTGCACCTATGTCAGATAAAAGAGAATGTAATACAAATTACTTTTTATGGTTCTCAGTGTTGTAGCTGCCACATTTTTCATTTCTCTGCCACCATTCAACAAGCTGTCTCAAAAAATCCTAATAGACTTTGGCAATGAGCCATATTTTATACATGTCCAATTGAAGATCTTGGCCTAATCGTTTGCTATGCCATACATATGCATTTTAAGTAAAGTGTAAGTAACTGGGATTGTTATTAACTACAGAACAAATGCAAATAGATTACATAATCTATTTCTGTAATACGTATATTTTGAGCCAATAAAATGACCTTTGAAAATTACTGAGATGCATGAAAATGCCATTTACTGTAATAGGAATCAGCAAAAGAAGGTGAATTGTAGGTGATGCTTAAGACTTCTTAAATTTTCAAAATCTAAGATTCAAAGTCTGTGCTGGGAACGTTTAATCATCTTTAGGAAACACATGCAGCAGATGTGCATCATGCAAAAATATTAAGCTTTGTTTCCTTGACATTTAAACCAGCATGGTTTTCCATTTTAACACTGTCTTCTTAATACTACATTCATTTCTAATCAGAAAAAGAAGTAAATGTATGGTATTAGAAGATATTTGTGAAAATGTATTTTATCAACACTACTCAAATAAAAGCAGAGCTTTTCATAAAATGTAACAATTAGAAAAGTAAAAAGTCATGAATTCAAATATCTTATTGCTTAAAGCACAACGCAAAAGGCAATGACATATTCAGAGATTCCAAGGCCATTTTCTGATAAAGGTTTCACTAAACTGGAAAATTAAAATTCAATTTTCATGTGAAGTGTAGATTTAAGATGTTGGAAAACATAACATGTTCTCTTGTCACTCTTTCCACTTCTTCTGAGAACCTGATGAACTTTCCAGGGATAAAGTTTTACAGCTGAGGGTTTTTAGAAATGAAGTTGTTATTAATTGGGTCATTGACAAAATTTATTGCCCGAGTAATTGTTTATTTCCACAACTTATTACAACAGAAGGGACTCTCCCATTCTCACTTAGAACCATCGATGAAATCCTGCACAGTAAGTGTTAGTTAAGATAGCTATTGGATTTTTTAAAATTCTCATAACTGTATAACCCACTAGAAGAAGAAAAGAAAGTACAGAGTAGAAACTGTGGAGTGAAAACATTGAAGAATCATTGCATCATATCTGAAGTGAGCATCTCCAAAGTCATCAACTGAATCTTAAGAATATACCTTAAAGAAATCAAAAATTTCCTCATTTACAGAAGGTAAATGAACAGAAACATACAGAAATAAATATTGAAGGCAACAACCTTCTGTTTATTTGCCTTGGCATTACATAATGACATTAAGACTTGACAAGAAAAACTAAGCAATTTTTAAAAATCAACTTCACTGGACGACAACAAAGAGTTGTGTTTTTAACTGTAGCAACAGGATCCTATGCGGTCTCTGAAGTGAAAAGTCAAGATTTAATCCTAGTTCCGGATGCCTTAGGAATTAACCATGGTCTACATTTCACCAATGTTTTGCTTAAAGCCAAAAGGGAGCTTTAAGATCGTCTGCTTTACCTTCCAGGAAGGCCCATTGACATTTTCTCATTATTTTAACACACCTTCATATGTCTGTGTGTTGAATGCCTTCAAATGGCAATGAAATTGTCAATGGAAGCTTTGTGTTCATAGATTTTAAGTCTAGAAAGGACCATTTTAACCATTTTGTCTGTCTCTCTGCATAACACAGGACATTGTTTTTACCAAGTGATTTCCAAATGAAGCACACGACTTCAAATGCTAGAGATTCCACCATTATTGCCAGAAAAATGCCTTCATTTTTAGCTCCCATCAGCAATCATTTCTAATTGCTGCTTGTTTTTATTTTTCAGCTGTTACATTGTTATGTTATGTTGTGTTATGTTACCTTACATTATGATATGTTTCAGGGTTGTTCTATCTACTTAAGGGCCCTGAGGAAAGGCTGAGATGTTTGGTGGGTTTTTTTAATATTTTTATAAGCATTCATCTATAAGGATTCAGCCTCTTCCTTATCATTTTACCATTAGCATTCTTTATACAGAACTCATTTGATGACAATTCTTTCTTCTCTCCATTAGTGCTTTTATCTTGCCCTTGAAAACACTCTCAGATTTTTTTTTCTATTTTTATTATTATCTTGGATTGTAGTAACATGTCTCTATTTATTTAATCTAATAACAAAATATTTGTAATGAAAGCACTTGTGTGACAATACTAGATTTTGCTGCTATTGTTTGCACAGGCTCACATTTCACACATGTGTTTAAAATTATTCCTACTTAGATTAACATACATGAAAGAACAGTCCAGCCCAACAGTGTTTCAGAGCAAGTGAAGCCAGCGGAATGACCCTGGAATGACAACAGAAGAACCAAAGGTATTAGCAAGCTGTAAAGACAGAGTCTTTAGCCTCTTAAACAGGATGATGTTATTAATAATACTAGTGTTGTCATACTAAAACAAAGAAAGAAGCCCAATGCAAAAATTTGTTCAAAGTCAGGATGTAACAAGCAGATGACAGAGACACTAATTTGATCAGTGTGTTGATAACACCACATATATCTCAATCTAAAAGCTGTTTTGTATTGGAAAGTTTTGGTGTGATATCTGTGATAACTTTGGAAATTATTTTTTGCCATCAAAACGCTATTGTAAAAACCTTGCACTACAGTACAGCACTGTCCACCAATATAAACCTTTTTACATATGTATAACTTCAGTTTGGAGATCTGTTCTATTTTGGAAAGGATGAAAAAGGCAAATCCTTGCTATGACAGACTAAGCCTAAGAGACACTGACAAAATAACACAGTAGGCTAGTGAGTATAGGTCCATGGCCAAAACAGCATGACAAAGAAATGCAAATAGATTCTAGAAATGCTGTTAAATAAGCCAAAATAATGCATATTAAAAATGCCATTTCTTGAGCTGCTTTGAAATGTGTGTTCTTTTTGGAAAGCAAAACTCTATGTAAAGACAGAAACAAGAGAACTAGCAAACTAAATTCCTTAATCAGTGGATCTGTATAGAGCTACTCACCAATGTAGTGTTTGGACATGGCATGATTGTGGTGATTGGGATGGCATGAGCAACAGACTTTGACTTTCTGAACTAAGAAAATCTCACTGAGAATTCAAAATTATTCAAAAAGTATAATTGCTAACAGAGCAAATCTGGAAATCCAAGTTTAAATAAAAAAGGAAATCAGTGATTTGTATACCAAAATCACTAAAAACAATGCAGAATAGCAACTGTATTACAATTTTAAAAAGCCATATAACAGTACTCAGGGTAGTGGTCCATGGTCAAATATAAATAAATGTTGCATATTCCTTAAGCCAATAAAGACCCAGTACTGACGTCCATCTTATTGTCTGAGTCACAAATTAGGTAACTAACATGCAGTATTTCTAACTTACTCATTATTTTTTATATAATATGGACATTGACAGAGTAGTCTGATGAATTCTGGAGCTGATCTTCACATCAGAGTACTAATGCTGGTTTATGGGACTTTCTCGGTGTTGCAAATGGTAGAAGGAAAATACAATCTGAATCATAGGTCAATGTCCCAGAAATTAAAAAATAAAGGACACTTAGTGGAAGGGAATGAGACCTCACACTTCAAATTCCACCTCTAGCTCTGTCTTTTTTTTCCAGTCATATTCTCAATATACACATGTGGCATAGGATAGGGGTTGAACCAGTGCTGTCTTCTTCATTCTGTCCAAATAAGACCTCTTCTTCCAGCTGTCTCCTTGCTCCAACAGGAGGGATCTAGAGTCCTCACTGCACCCCTCAAAACATCATGTGATTTTGTTGTGGTTAGGGGGATCAAGTCTCCTCAGGATAAGGAGGACCTTGAACATAGGCTTTTGGGATACTTTTGGCATCATAGTGTGTTGGAAAAAGAGGTTAATTTTCTCCATTAGGTATCTAACCACAGCAGAAGGTTAGGCTGCCTGAATCCTGCATCCTGTCCTTCAGTGTTAGTCTCAATTCCCCGTACAGACAACAGAGAGATGTGAGGTATACCTTGAGTTCCTGTGGTCTCTTCCAGATGTCTTCACAGACTCCCTCCACTGTCTGCAAGACAATATGTCAGGCTACTGAGGCCACAGGTGTGAACATACTATCATTATTTAATTGCAGTTAGTATTTGAATGGATTTTAATGATGATTGCCAGTTTTTTGAGAAGATAAATTCTAAATACTTAAAAAAACTAAGTAAATGATTAAACACCTTATTTTTATATCTGAGCATAATGGCACTGAGAAAATGAAACACCATGCCCCATGATTGAGGCATATAATGCCACACCATCTTTGTTTCCCCCAGAAACCACAGGGGCCGTTTTACAAAATTGAAATTATATTTCAAACAAACTGCAATCACTTGTGTTACTATGAAAATGCCGTTATATAGTAAAGTTAACAAAAAATACTTGTACTCCACAAAAAAACCACTAAAGAAGTAATTTTGTTAGTGAAGGTTTCTCACTGGCAACTATGAAGATCTCAGTGTGTGCACGTCTCTCTTATCAAGTTGTTGAGAAATAATTCTGGGATTTTTCAGTATATTGAGCAAGCTGAATTATCTGTGAATTCTAGGGGAATAATCTGCTCATTTCAGATGATAGAAGAGTTTTCAAAAACTGAATTTTGTCTGCAGAAATAAGAGGGGGTTATTTCTCTAATTATGAAATTTTATAGTTGTACTTTACACTAAAAGGGGGATTTTATTCCCAAAGAGTTGGTCAGGATTCTTCTGTTTGCAGACACCCTGATCTGTTGGTAATATTAATTATAATTTTTTCTTAGTGTTGAAAATATGTTTAACAATATTTTGCATGCACAAGCCAAAGAAGGGTAATTATTTATCAGCCAATGTATCCTAAATAGTTTTATTTATACCATGACAGAACATTTACAATCTAAAAATTATTATGCCTTTTTGAAAGGTGCAACTATAATTTCTCCTGTGTTTAAAATATTATTTTCATCCCTAAAAAATGTAAAATTAGAACTAAAAGTAATATTTTAGGAAGTTGCCTTTCCTATGAGGAAATTGGTTAAAATTTTATTATATCAGCTATTGTCTTGAACCTGCCATTCATCTGTGTACAACATAACTGACAATGCAACTTGTATATTCTTTGTTTTGCACTGCTGTCTACTCTTTTATATGGGTCTGAATCATGGGTCATCTACTGCCACCACCTGCGACTCTTAGAACGCTTCCATCAACACTGCCTCTGTACAATCCTAAACATCCACTGGTCAGATTATGTGACCGATACATCTGTTCTAGAACAAGCAGCAGTCACAAGCATTGAGGCCATGTTGCTGAGAACACAGCTGCGCTGGGCAGGGCACATCTCCAGGATGAAGGACCACCGCCTCCCTAAGATCCTGCTTTATGGTGAACTTGCCACTGGCTGCCGCATGAGAGGAGCCCTGAAGAAAAGATACAAGGACTCCCTGAAACAACATCTCAGCCTTGGCCATATTGATCATCATAACTGGTCTACTCTGGCCTCCAATTGGGAGGTCTGGAGACACACCATCTATAACGCTGCTGCTTCCTTTGAGAATGCCCACAGGATCACTCTCGAGGAGAAAAGACAGCGCAGAAAGAATCGTGTCTTGTCGATATCACCTAAGGAGTCCTTCTGCTGTGCCTTTTGCAACTGGACTTGTCTATCTCGCATTGGCCTTTTTAGCCACCAGCACGCTTGTAGCAAATGTGGATAGAGCCTTTCCCAAATCTTCGTTCGCAAAGCCTGGCCATGATGATGATTGCTCAGTTTGGAACTCCCCACCAAAATTCAGCAATTAAATGTTGGTGTGAAAATACCTATATTGCAATTGTTGACAATTACTGACTTTGAGCAAAATAAACAAACAAAGAAGCAAACAAACAAATGGTAGAATCTGGGTCATCTCAAGGATACTGGATTATCATCCCTCATTCTCACTAATTGCAATGAGTGACCACCAGTTCAGTAAGTCACAGAGCAACACAGAGCACATGAGGCAGTTGGTCCTTGGTGTCTGACCACCAGAATGCAGACTTTTCCCTGCTGCCTTAGAGATTCAGTTTGAAAGACTGGGACAGTTCCCTTGGGAAAGGGTCTGTTCCACAGACACTGTATTGTTCACATATAGATTTCTTTCTAATTGCTTGAGATAGGAAGGAACTTTTTTCCAGTCTCACCCTAAAGCAGGTATGCAAAATGGGTTAGAGGGACTCTACGTAAACTACCTATTTCTTGTTCACCAAAACATATTTTAACTGGCTACATTTCGGACAACAGAATGCCTTTGGGACATTCTATATGTAGACTACAGCAGAAGTCTGTTACAGGTATTATCAGCTTCTCAGATAAAATCCAGAGCTAGCATTCACAAAGCTGGAACAAGCAAAATTCATATTTTCCTCTTACAAGATAGCAAAACCCCTCACCTTCTCAACTATGACTTAAATAATACCAGCATTATGAAAAATAAATAATAGCCTCAGTTCTTAACTAGCAAGACTGACCTCCACAATTCCTAGATTCCTGAGACCAGGGGGTAAATTCTGGAGCAACAAAGACTTACCACTGATGGAAAAGTATAAGGGCGGGGAATACTCAAGCAAACTGTATATACTGATACAGTCTTTTAAGCTTTCTTACTATTTAAGAGGATAAAATTAACATATACACAAGTATCAAACTATTGATAATATTATCAAAGATTAAATTGTCTTTTTCATTTATCCTTCCTTAGAACCAAATCCACACTAACAATAGTTACTATAGAGAAAAATAAAATTGTCACATAGGAAATTACCACCTCTTCTCACTATTTTATTCTAGTGACTTCATGACATTTTCACTCTGTCATGCCTCTTGTACCTCTTGGTCATAGCTCGATGTAAATCCATGGAATTTTGGGTGGTTAATGGCATTTATTTTTATAACATAAATAGAAACAAAGCTTTGAGATTTAGTCAGATCATTACCACTTATCAAGAGGTTTTTACAGTAGAACAAGTCTGACATCAATAAAGGTTAGAACGATAATAAAGTTTCTCTAAGCAAAACTGGTTTTATGATATATTCAAACTTTTAGCAAAGCTGAATGCTTTTTTTCCCAGTATTTTCATTAGTGTTTGTTGCATATGAAAATAATTATTGTCTTACTTTTCTTTCCAAAATTTTAGACAGTGACATTAAGTTTGACCCATGGGAATCTCTCAAGATTGCATAAAAAAATCTTGTCTACTATATTTAGACGCAATTAGATCCTTCATTTTCGTTTCACTAACTTAGGCCTCTAAATTGACATTTTGTTTTTTCAGATGATAGTAGTAGTAATAAATTCATGTCAAGAGTTCCTTGTGCCTACACCTATTTCTGTAATGAAATGCTTCCATATACCAAACCACATATTGGGTTGCACTGAAGGTCTTCAACTTTTCATAAAGAAATATTCTTATGAAATAGGAATTCCAAGAATGTTTCATTATTGTGTTGTACTGTCATTTTATCACACAAAAATTAGATTTAGTGGGAATATCAAGACTCACCACAAGGGAAGTATGTGCCAACCCAGGCAGACAGTCTGTGTTTAAGATGTGAGTGGAGCTCCACAGCCTTCCTGCGCAAAGACTCCTGTGTTTTAATCTGCTGATCATTAGACGCTTTCCTCTCTATGTTTAACTCAGTCTTTCTTGCTCCATCTGAAGACACAGTCTGTCTTGTTCACAAGGAGTTTCTCTTTTCAGCATTAAATAAAATACCTGAAGGCAGTTATAATTTTCCTTTTTTATCTTTGCTGCAGTTTAAATAGATAATCCCATTTAATTCAATCTTTTCTCTTAGATATTTTTTCTGTATTCCTTGTCACTCTTTGTTTGCCACTATAATCTCTCCTGGTAAACATTTTTCCTCTAGTGCAACATACAGATATTTGCATAAAATCTTTGCCCTATTTTTTCTCTGTAACTCCCAGACTTCTCTTCTGAAACCTATTTGTGAGCCCACTGTTCCCTTATTGGCTTCATCTTGCAGATTATTTCTGCCTAAGTGCTGTACCTTGTATTTCATCCAATTTTTAGGCCATTTTTCCCATTTGTCAACATAATTTTGAACTCTAATCCTGTCTCCATCCTTGTGATATCTCTCAGTTTCATGACATCTGCAAATTTAATAAACATCTTTTCCATTTCAATTCAATTTCAGTTCAATTTGTTAATAAAAACATTGAACAGAACTAGACCTGTGACAGAAGCCTGTATATTCCCACCTGACCCTTTCTTCTTTTTTGACAGTGAAATATTGCCAAGGATTCTGTGGGTACTGTTAGCAAAACTGTCTAACACCCGCCTGGTAGTCTTCATCTCAACCATGACTCTAGAGTTTGCTTATGAGATTGTCACAAGAGACAATTTCAAATGCCCTACAAAAGCCATTATACATTGCTTTTCCCCTGTTCACAGTTCCTGCAGTTCTCTCAAGGAAGGAAATTAGACAGGTTTGACATAATTTACTATAGGTAATTCAGTGCTGCCTGTTATTTATCTTGTTATATTCTAGATGCTTAAAAATGTGTTTGATTCCTTGGTAAAATCTTTTTGCAGGACTTGATATTAGACCAGAAGTTCTATATTTCAGTGGCTTCTGTCTTTCTTATGGGTAGTCACAAAATGTGTTCTTCAAGTGTTCCAACATTTTATCTATGCTTCACAGTTCCGTAGAAAGTAACCCTCAAATGCAAAGGCAGCTGTATTTTTGGAACATTGTACTTGTTAGCTGTTGTTACACCTTATCTTCCACCTCTAATCCTCTGCACTAAGTGCAGAGTTTACCATTTTTATGGAAACCGTAAGAAGTTACTAGTGGTAACCAGAGGCTACCATTTCATTTTATATCATTTTATCAGAGATATCCTGATAGACTATTACTTGCTTAGATTATACCAGAAAGCCACTCAGGTGATTATTTTTATTTCTGGTAAAATAATCTGGGAGAGCTCATTTTCATCTTCAGTTGAAGCGCTTTAAGACAACCCAGCTCCCTTTGACTAAAATGAGCTAAAAGACACATCATGATGTGAAGGAGAAAATGATTAGCAGCTGGGAACAGGATTGGGGTCATTACCTCTGCAATCAACACAGCTGGAGAAGGAAGAGGGCATGTGTTCTGGCTTCAATTTTCTTCTGGCTGAGAAAATCTAGCATTTCAAGAGATTAGAGTTGAACACTGGAGTTTTTCACAACCTTATTTTCCAAAATATCTTGTAGTCAGCCAATACACCCAGTTCTTTCTTTTCCCCTTCTTCTTCTATCTAATCTGATATTGAAAGCAGAGGAAATTTCATTGGTTTTGCCTCTACTGAATAATGTTATTTTTTCTCATCTGTCTGCATCTCCAATTCTCAAGAAAGTAAAGTTCCTTCTATATGATATTCTTACACCTACTACATTGAATTTTTTTTTTGAATGTGATGTCATATGCAACTATCATTAGCATATCATTATGGCTTTATATGTGTGATGGTTTCACTCAGGCCTTCCTGGAGACCAACTTGTAACCAGGAAGGAACTAGGAAGGTGATCACGGAAGTATTCCATGCTATTCCTTTACGTAACTTGAGGTATAAATAAAGCCAGCAGGAGGGACCTCGCTCTCTTCCTTTCCGGCGAGGTTTGAGAACGGTGGGTCCCTGTCTCGGTCTGGCTTATCTGGAGCTGAGGCCTACAGTGACTGCTGTTATCTGCCACGCGTGAGGGGAGAGCGCTGGGCCGTGTCTAGCCATCCTGCCTGTTCAAAGGGAAGTGGTGAGATTTTGCTAATTTACCTTCAGTTGGCTCGTTGACTTGTTTGGTCTTTGTCCCTTTTTGTCCTTTTCCCTTCTCCCTCCCCCTCTTCCCTTTTGGGGCGCTGTTTGGGATTTCTGGAGTTGTGGTGTATAGTATTCTCATTGTATATATCTGTCTCTCGTTTTTTTTCTTCCCTCTCTGGGAAGCAGGTCCTTGTTGTCGGGTTTCGAGGACTTAGCGGGAAGCCAGCTCGAAACTTGTACAATATGGACATCAATAAATGTATTAAATACAATTCAACCTAAGCCAAGTTCTTAAGGAATTTCACCACAATGGAAGACCTGCAGTTTCCTTCAGCGCAGTCCACCCCAATGTCCCCTTTAGCCGATGATTTACCACTATCATATTTTGTTTAATAATCCTATATTCTCCAGTTTTACTCATAAATTATGAGTAAAGTTCAAAGATAAGTCTTTTAGGAATGATATAGAGAACGTTTTTCTGATGTGCATGTGAGACTCTGTGATGAGCTTAAAAGGGCCGGAGGCCAAAAACCAAGGCAGATCTATTTCTCTGACAAAGGCAAAATGCTGTAGAATTTATTTTTTAGTGACTGCTCCAACATTCTCATTTATCCTTAGATCCTATTCTCCCTGGCATTAAATGCAGGACTTTCACTAAACTTCAAAGAGGAAAGAATCAGAATATCAAACAGGCAAAATCTCCCACTGAAACTCCACATAGGAACAGCTCTAGCACAATTCTTTGGGAAAATACTGGAGATACTTTTGTAAGCCTCAAAGTCAATAAAGATAAAAGATTGAACCAGGAACAACTTTTCTAGGAGCATAGAGCACTTGAAATCTGAACCAGATGAGTAATTAGAAAAAAGACATTATGAGCTGTAGTCCCTGATATAAGCTGGAGGGCCCCCTTATTGTGATGTCTAATTTATTTGACTAATCCTAGAAATTTATACTCTGTGGTGACAAGCACAGAAATTCAGATAATATTTAATACTTCTCTTTGTCTCATTGTAAATAAAATTCTTCATAGAGAATTCTATTTTAGGAAATGGCTTTCAGTGACTTTCAGGCAGCAGTACGATATAAAAAAATATCCATTCTTAGCCATTTCTTTTTACAGTGATGGTTTCTATTGTCCAGTAGATATAACATCCATGAACATAATATTATATGGAAATACAATCAAGAACCTTTACAGGTTGGGTGGTAACACCATTCCAAGATTCCACTTACAAAAAGGGTGACTCTTACACTTGAGAGTGGCCCTTCACAGCCCTATGTAAAAAGGACTTAAGCGCAGCTTTTCAGTGAAGTGTTGAGGCACGGTCATTCTTCACAAGACATTTTGAGAATTCACAGATGTAAATTCATCTGAGACAGAAATATAGGCACAACAATACTCTGTTTAATGTGAAAACAGAAATTAGGTTGAGGCTAATGTAGTAAATATTCTGGGGATGGAAAACTGTAAACAGAAAAAAAATTGTGTTGTGCTTATTCCAGAGAGCACGACTAGATTATTGATTTGGGTTATGTATATAACTTAGCAAGACCTTTCCTTATAAGGGAAGTTTGCAAGTTATCTTGCCACTAGACCCTTGAACACATAAAGCATTCATTGTGATGCTTTCTTGCATCCACACACCATTGTCAACTCTAATAAAGATAGTTTGGATTATGAACATAAATCCAAGCTTCAGTAACTGAAGCGAAGCCAAGTTTTGTGCTGCTATTTTGTTGGCATGCAATCTAAATATTTCCCTTGGTTTTGCCTCCTGCTTTTAAACTGGATGGTATTCAGACTAGTTCTCAGTTAGACAACATGTTTTCTTTAATAATAGAGATGTCAGCAAGCCACAATCAGTACAAGAAGAGGTTAGCACAACAAGAGCTATTGTTTCTGGCTATGATGTATTTTCCTCCTCGACATAAAGATTTTCTTTGCACAGAGTTAATTGATAGCAATGGGTTCCCTCAGAAATGTTTTGCCAAGAAATTAACTGCACGTATCATTAATGAATTCAGTGTTTCTACATCACTGTTCGTAGAAAATATTCACGTAAATAAGGCAATAAACTCAGAAGTTTCTATCAAAGCAAATATGCCTAAGGACTCTTCTCCAGAAATAAAAAGCTATTAAAAATATTGTTGCCCATCACAAATTCGTCTAAATTTTGTAGTTTGCTTTTCCAGTGACTTTATCTATACCTTAGTCTTTAGAAGTACATTTTTCATGATGAGTACCTGGCTCAGACTGAAAAATGCTGGAAATCTTCAAAAGAAATAATTCGGTCTATTCTGAGAATGATGTGAGGAAAAATTTGTTAACTTCCTGATCATTAAGCTTATTTATTCTCTTTGAGAAACTAACAGAGTCATAAAATATGTGGTGAACATCAGCTTTTCACCATTCACATGAAAAACAGCTCTTGGTTAAGCATGAGCCTTTCAAGAAGTCTCAGTTCATTCATACCATACAGCAACCTGTTCAAACTTTGACAGCAAAGTTTAGTGTATATTGAGCATACTTCCAGTTCCTGATAGTGGTGGGTCTCTGAGGCCCTGTTATGCTGAAAATCACGCAGCCAGCCACGAGTGTTGGATATATACATCTTTTCTCCCTCTCTTAGTCTCAGTAATTACAGATATCTCATTCCTGACAGTTCTCTTCCTTTCTGTTTTCAGGATTAAATAATTTGATTTAAATCCAACCTACCTGTTTTCAGGGTTAAATCATTTGAATACCAACTTGAAGAAGACCAGTTGATGCCAGATTTGCTCTCTAGCACAGATCCTTTCAGTATTCATCACCCAGTAACGAGTTTTTTCCTGTAGTAGAATTACCCAGGAACAGCTACAGTGCTTTAAACACATATCTTAATCTGAATGTGTTCAAACTGTAATTTTGAGTTCTTTTTCAACATCCTCAGGAACATACAGAGTTGTTGCACGCTCATGGGTGCACTTTATATTGACTGGAACCACGATCTGAACAACTGAGTTATAATAAAGTCTAGAATCTTAAGTCAGTGTTGTTTTTCATTCCTCTGTGTCTCAGTCCTTGCAAATGAAGCAGAGACAATGTTGACCCCTTCATTTCAGGTTAAGAAGATAAGTTCTTCATTAGTGATTTGAAAAATACCAGGTGCTGTGTTGTGAGCAGCAAAGAAGCAACAAGAACTAAACCTGTAGTTCTGAATACGGAATTTGTGTGGGTCAGGGCCCACTCACGTAGATATTCAGATAGCAGTACTATTTATTTGCTGACTCTCTTCTTAAAGACTATTAAAATATATAGGATTAAAGCTGCACAGGCAGTTTCTTATTTTTTTTGAGAAGTTCATTCTGAAAATTAAAAATCCTTTAAAAAACTTTAAAAATTCAACACATTAAAAATGCTTTTCAGTTGACTTACCTTCATGAAGAAAGCAAGAGGCTGACAGGAGGTGTATATTTGCATCTTGTCCCAGCACAGTGCTGGCATTCAGCCAGAGCATGCACCAAGAGCCAGGCACTCAGAGGCACTCCTTAGGGCATATGGAGGCTTTGAGAGCAGGGAACTGAACTCAGCTGCCTCGAAAACCTTATCTAGTCTTATGATAGCAATCTAGACATAAGCACTTTTATCCATAAAGCAATAAGAAACTCTTAACAGCAGCAAAACATTTGCGTCTGATTTTGGATACAAGGAGCTGGGACTAATCAGTTTCTTCAGACACGGAACAGTTACAAAAGATGGAGTTTTGCAGATACCTTTACAGAGACAAGCTCAGTACATTCTTCTCTTGAATAGCTGCAATGTAGTTTTATGATAAGCAATAAAATCAGACCCATGATGGCTAGTAAATTACTTTGAGATATTTCCGTCTGATAGTTTTCTTACACTGAAACTGCTGCCTAACATTAGCCAGTGCTGTAAACCCATACACGATTATTTCAAGGATGTGATTTCAAGGAACATATTTTGCTTAGCATCCCTGTAGATAAATAGTAAAAATTTCGCTTTAACATTCCCGTTTTCTTCATATGGCCTATAGGGAAGTAATTAAAACAAGCAGTTGCCAAGAAAGTATGACAAACTTAGAGAAATATGCACAACGCACCATATACATCTGAACTAATAATTATTATGTCTTATTAGCAGTATATTGACCATAAGCTTGGTGCTCTGCCATTTATATTCTGCTGTTGCTAGGCTTGAAATGAACACTAGACAAAGAATAAATGTTGATTTTTACCTAGAAAATAGTCCAGTGCTAATTTTACCATGAAAAGAAATCAATAATTGCAAAAGGAAAGCGGGTAGACCTCAGCATGATCCTATCTCACTGTTTTGTCATGTCAGTACAAATCTTTCTATCCAAGTGATTAAAATAAAATGAAGCAAGCAACACTTTTGCTAGAAGTAGGATTTCCTGCCTTTTAAAACTGAGTTCTGTCAGAATATACTATAAAAAGACACAGATAAAACTTCTGAGTTATTTTTATTCTCATCAGAAAGTATCCAGACCATCATCATTCATCATCAGAACAGAGTGTAAAATGAATTACCTTCTCTAGGAGTATCCTGAGTAAAGTGAAGGGTAAATGAGACCACACTTTATAGATGCCCATCTTCTTCCATTTGTTACATCAAATGTTGCAGTCCCAAGCCCATCAGTCTGAAATAAGGAAGGGTGCAAAGAGAATTCATGATTATGGAAAAACTGGCTGCCACAGAACTGAGATGCTTCAGCAATGGAATGTAATATCTATTTATATCATCAGTTTTGGGAAAATTCAGAAATGTACTTGAATGTTGCAAATCCATCTTTTTTTTCTACTATGTGCATATGTATTTACACACATAGAGATGCATATTTCTGCTTGCAGTAAAAGCTATGTAGGCTCTATATATTTTTTTATCAGACAACTGTTGAATTAAAAAAAAATAATCCAGGGATTACTTATAACACTTTTACTTCCACCTCCAGTTGAATTCTATGATGTAAACATAGTCACTTAATTTTTCACCTTTGATGTCATAAATCCTGTAGTTCTAGCTTCATGTGGACCCTGTTGCATGATAAAAAGCCATCTGTTCCAGGAGCCAGCCTGTAACCCAGTCATCTGGGCACTCTGCTAGAAATTCATTCCTCTCCTGGAGCAGCACTGGAACCCAAATCTCGTTGTTACTAAGCAGACACATCTGGCAAAAGCAACCACTCTTTTAAGGTGAAACTTTAAGCCTGCAGAGTCCTGAAGTCTCAGAGCATCTCTGGCAGAGTCCTTGCAGGATCTAAGAACCAAGAGGCCTGTTTCTGGTGCCCATGTTTCAACAAGTACACATGTGTAAATTCAGAGTTGACTCACACAAATTAGTCACATCAGGATTTTTTTTTTTGGCCTAAAATATTGGCACTTTGGGTATTGTCCCTCTCAAAACAGTTTTACTACCCTAGAAAGCTTCTACAAACAAAGTCTCATCAGTGCTCCCATTTCTCCTTGCTTGGTGCTTCATGCTTTTAAGAGTTTTGTAAACTGTGGTGCTGTACAGTTAACAGTCAGAGAGATGTCTTAGTCACAGTTCCTTGCATATAGAGTGGTTGTCCAAAACAGACATTGGAAAGAGAATGTTATAAGGAAAATGCAGTCTCTCTGTCAGACTTAAATGCCTGCTGAAGATATACCCTGAGAAGTGCGTCTGTAAAACCAGGATTCATAGCCTAGCATTACCTTCATGCTGCACAGTCACCACCCTACCTCTGAGTACAGACCTCTGAAGGCACTTGCCAGTCATTGGATGCTAGTGATTTTATACCTCTTTATTCAGACTGGAACTGTGTCTAATCATCAACATAAAAATGTCAAGGGCTTTGAATCCCTCTGCTAGAGAAGCAACTGAGAACTCCACACCAACTTTTCCCTCTCTTCCCTACCACTAAGATTTCTCAGAGTAATGAATCATATTTTTAATATACTACATAAACAACGCTCAAACAGGGTTATAGTAGATGAATTGATTAAATGGCTTGGAACAGGTGCTACTAATTTGAAAATAGTCCATGTTTGAATCAGTCCTTCACTGCAAACATAGGGCTAACAGCAAGATGATCTGGTGCTTGAACAAGACCCCTAATAACACTCTCATGAAAGATCTAGGGATGCAACTAGAAATCATCAGCTCAGACCATACTTGAGGAGTGTTTCTGCACTATTCACTGGTCTCAGAAAGCAGTCTCTGAAGAGTTACAAACTTTCTTTCCTCTCCTTCTGAGCCTTAGGCTTCATCCAGTATTGCAGGTAAAATCTTGACATCAGCTATCAGTGCTTTCTGCAACCTTCAGCTAGGCAGTGATTACTGATGTACCTTGATGTAATGTCTTAAGTGCCTAGGAAATTCCAAGTAGCACCAAACGCAGCCATGCATCTCCTAGCAACAGGAGGCCATCGTGAATATATCAAGCTTACTTTCTAGTGGTTTCCCTGTGGAAGAATTCTATGGAACACAGACCGTGAATCTTTGCCGCAGACTTTATGGGCAGAATAACATTCTCTGAAACCGATTAATCTGCGTGTTAAAGCACATCAGTCTGCAGACACTCCAATTCTGGCACTGCAGCAGGGTAACCGTATTAATACAGCAGAACATTTAGATGAAACAACCTTACCTTCCACATCAGGCCTCCCCTAACTGATCTACTACTTCCTGTGCAGAAGAAGCAACAGACTGTCCAAGTGAAGTCCACACAGAAACACCAATACCTTTGCAGTAGCTGTATTTGTTTTTAATTCCAAAATCTTTGTTCACGAAGCCTAGCCACGAAATTTGTTTTAATAACTTTTGCCAAATGGGGTATGTACCAAATGCCGGATTGTCGGATCTGGTGCCTCATGACCAGTTTGGTGCCCATTCTTACAAAATGTATCCTCAAGTTCGAGGTCTTGGCACTACAGCATTTTGGGTTTTTTTATGGCCTATACCAAGACAGTAGAACAAAAATCTACAGCTCAGAAATGAAAAGCATCAGTGGCAGCCCTAGTCTTCCAGTATAACAGAACTCTATACTACAGAAGTAAAATTCAGCTATGCAGGTGACATGCATTTCCTAGAGGTTGATCCAAAAATGCACTCCCTGCTCTCCCTACCCTCTACCCACACCCTTCAGAAAAATATGCCATCACAAATCTCTTCTGCTGCTGCCCCCAGCAGAGAGCACATTTCTTTTATCTTACCCTCTCTAATAAATACATCACAAGATGTGCATTTTTAAAAATAACAATGGGAGAAAGGCTAACTCCAGCAAAGTCCTTACTTTCTACTACTACACATGTGCTGTTTCCCTGGAATAGGAGAGTACAACATAACTATGTGGCAGATACATAGACACAGTAATGAATACTTCTCTGAAAGGCATTCAGGCACTCTGAGATTAAGAAATACGTTCATAAACCTGTATAAGATATAAGATAGAGGACAGAGGACAGAGGACAGAGGACAGAGGATAGGATAGGATAGGATAGGATAGGATAGGATAGGATAGGATAGGATAGGATAGGATAGGATAGGATAGGATAGGATAGGATAGGATAGGATAGGATAGTTTTTCAGGTCTTTGACTTGCTTATTCTTTTTGTTACCATCTCCATTCTCAAGTAACACTCTTCTTTTGAGAGAAATACAACCCTGCATATGTTGAGAATCATGTTTGTTCACAACAGTTCCATTGTGCACTCTTTTCAAGTAATCAACTTATTTCTCCTGTAAAGGTGGTTTAGAATGCCTTTGAAGCTTTGAAGCTACAGAATGCCTTCTAACTGAAGGTAATCTGTAGCTTTCATTTCTCTGAAACTTTGGAACAAAAACAGATAAGACAGCAACCAATCTTCAGACCACTGACTGTTTGACGTCTGTGACTTGTGCACTGAAAAAAGCACTATTCAACCTGTGTTCCATAGAAATTTGGTAAATATATGTGTTTATGTATCAACTCATAAATAAACCCTGTTTGTTGGAATCTATGAGAAGCTTTTTTGAAGAGTTATTGATATATCTGCCATTTTCCATCACTCCTTTTTGATTTAATTTCAAACTTAGAGCAATTTCCTCTTTATATTAAGAATAATTGTCTACCCTTTGCTGTCTGAGCAGAGCTGAGCCTACCAGAGCACAAACTCTGAGCTTTCCATGCTTGGCATGTGGTTCTAGACTCCATATTGCTGATGTCTTCTTCATGTGCTTCTACTTGGGCACACTTTGGAGCACTGCTGGTTATGCAGGTTTTCTATCTTGAAGAATAATTGTGTTATCACTTTAACTAAAATAGAAATATTCATTTTTTATTTTATACTCTCAGTCATAATTTCTTACCAAGTCAACCCTCAAAGAAGTTAGGATGTATTTTGGGAAATTATTTGAAGAATAATATCTCATCAAGTATCTCCTGAAACCTTTTGTTAAACGATGTTTCTCTAGTATTTTTATATTTATATGTATACAAACACATAGACACATTTCTGTTAAACTGAAATTTATTTTAAGGTGTTCCTTCAAGATATACACTGCCTTAGTATATCTATTTCTTACCTCTTTTCTTACATTATATTTAATCCAGAAAGGACACATTTCACTTTAAAAAACATATCCAGGAAATTTACATTTATATATATCTTCCTTTTAGATGGTCTTGTAACATCAGATCAGCAAATACTTTCAAAAAGGGGTTTAGGTTTTGCATACAAGCCTCTCGGCCAACTCTCTTTGGAGAGCAGCATCCACATATTCTTCCTGCCTGAGATCCTCAGCTCCTGTGTTTAGAGTGACAGAATTCATTCTCTGGTCCCATCCAGGGAGATGAAAAAGAGGTGACAGTAGGTAGTAATAGCAAGAAAAATGTTTGAGGAGCAAAAAAAATGAGATTAGATTAGATTAGATTAGATTAGATTAGATAAATTATATATAGCGTGAAGTCATATGAAGAGCAGCTAAGAGAGCTGGAATTGTTCAGCCTGGAGAAAAGGAGGCTATGGAGAGACTTTATTGCTTTCTACAACTACCTCAAAGGAGGTTGTAATCAGATGGGGATTGATCTCTTGTCCCGGGTAACCAGCAACAGGACAAGAGAAAATGGTTTCAAGTTGCACCAGGGGAGGTTCAGATTGGGTATCAAGAAGAATTTCTTTACTGAAAGGGTTGTTAAGCATTGGAACCATCTGCCTAGGGAGGTGGTGAAGCCACCATCACTGGAAGTGTTCAAGAAATGATGGGACGTGGCACTTAGTGCTATGGTTCAGTTGACAGGGTGATGGTACGACCAAAGGTTGAGTTTGATTGTCTTAGAGGTCTTTTCCACCTTAATGATTCTATGATTCTATGAAAAAGCACTGAAGAAAGTGAGAAATACCTGGGTGGCTAAGAGTAATATAGGAAAGGAGGGAGAGAGAGGGAAAGGGAAGGAATACTGTAAAAATGGCATAAAGGGCATAATGAGAGAGAAGAAATTCAGAGAAACATAAATTAAATTGAGAAGAATTTATTGAACAATGCTGAAAATTTTAGTACAAAAATAGTTACTGAGAAAAAAATATTTGTAAATTAGTTTTGCAGAAAATATGATTAGTGAACAGAAATGAAGAAGTGTTTGCAGGAGGTTTAGTAAAGGGCCGTGTTTGTGGTTGTTGTTTTTGAAATTACAGTGAGCATGGTTTGTAAACTATTGGAAACCATGAGTCCGCACTGCTCTAACTACATGTAGCACACACACAAAATATGAATGCTTTCCCATATTAGATGAGAAAGGAGTGGCACCCCGGTCCAAGTCTGACTTGACATCCCTTTAGGATAGCACATATCACCTTCATTTCCTCTTTGAAAAGGTGACAGTTATGCACTTCTGCCTTAGGAGCACTGTGGTCTAGTTCTTTCTCTGCTTGTGAACAGACCTGTCAGACATCTGGGCATAAAGGAAAGAATTCACTGTCCTTTTTTAAGCCAGTCAGAAGCTGTTAACTCCAAATTGGCTGATTGTCTTATCTCTGGCTTCAGGATGAACCTATCTAAGCGTCAGAATCTTAAGCTCTTGAGAAAACTATCGATCGAATCTTTACAGTCAAAAGTCTTCAAATCACTCAAAATGCAAGAGGGGTTTAGAGACTTCTCAGGTAAAAACTAGAGCTCCCTATTGCTGTGAAAACACTTTAAAGCGAAACCTCAATTTCTGTTCAAAAAGGCTCAAATCCGGAATGTTTCAAAAATAAGGTGTACTGGGCATTTTCATCTCCTGTATTGTTTTGGTATTAAACAATGTTGGGCACATCATGTAAATTATTAAGAATCTATCCACTGAATTCTGACATTGTTCATTAAATACATCATTTGTGTAATAGCATTTCATTAATTATAGAGTTCCTGGATAAGGAAAATAATTGTCAAATAATAAATTAACTGGATAATGGCAAAAGTAAGCAAATAGTATTAAGCAGTTCCAGTAATAATTCGGCATAACAATGTTTTCTGGAGTGAAACACTATCGGGCAAGTATTAAGAGTTTACAAAGGTGAAATTATTAGCCATTTCTAATTAGCTCCCACTTGGGCCTTTATAAAGTGGTGGTGTGTATGAAAGACCATTTTGATAAATGATTCCTATACACTAATATACTAAAAACCTATTGAAATTGCCTTGAAAATTTGATGTAGGAAAAGGAATAACTTTTCCTACACTCAGAAATACCAGAATAATTTTTATTATCTGCAATAGTTAAATTCAAACATTTTAAGTGACTCATAGTAGTGTTTTTAGACATTTTTTCTTTAATAAGATTCACAATGAACAGAAATTGTCAACTTGAAATTGTAGTTAAAGCAGCAATCACATTTCTTTTTTAATAAATTATGTGGGTTTTTTTGCCTGACTACATATGACAAACTTTCATAACTAAAAAGATCCATTACATTCTTCATAAAACTAACTAAAAAAAAAATAAATTTGTAATTATTTATTCAAAAAGCCAGTTATATTAGTAGCCAGGGAAAGTTTAATTTTGTGTTACGTACACTTTTAAAAGCATTTGTTTTCAGGAGCAACTTTGCACACTGCAAAAACCTCAGGGGAAAGTAAGTAGCCATATCTCCCATTGGTTGTGCTCAAAGGATGCAGCATTCGGTCAGCTTCACGTGCAAGTCTAAATAGTTGGATTGAATTGGTGGGAAGTGAAAGTTTGCAGCACTTACAGATATCATCAGAGTACACAGGTTTATAATGGTTCACATGCTCATCTCTGTCTTCCCAATATACATTACTATTGCTTATGCTGCAATTCCTTCTACATACGTAGAATGTAATGTATTCAATAACCATCTTTTGAGAGGATGTTTACTAACTGCAGCTGAGGATTTTCCAGCAGTAAAAGCTGAGGTGAAGTGCTTTATGAAGCACTTTGCAATTTATGGCTACATAGGTCAGATGTAAGCAGCCTTTCACGTTAACCAAACCCTCAATCTTAAAAGTTTTCTTCTTTTTCCAAATACTTACACAATATAGCTAATGACATTGAACTCAAAATATCTCTATCAAAAGGATTAAGGTGATAATCCCACTTACTGAACCCTGAAGGCAATTTCCTTGTAGTTCTCTGTGTCACAAATTCTGTATCCTCTTTCTGCAACCCTGATCATACCACATAAATGTTATGGTCCACTCAGAATTTTTTAGCTCTGTTTCTTCCATATTTTATTATATCACTGAAGTATGAATGTTATTCAATTTGGATACGTGTAGGATAAAATTTTTCATTTTAATAGTGGTCATAATTAGGACATTTTTTCCAGTTGCCAGCATTTTTATAGATGGATCTCATGTAATTTTTTTCTTCTTTTTTCAGTGAAAGACAGTTGGAAATGGAAAGTACTAATAAGCAGAAGTGATGCAAGAATATTCATTGTCTGTGGTAAGTGGAAGAGCTTCAGAACCAGCAAGTGCAGGAGGAAATGTCAAATGTGGTTAGATGGGAAATATAAAAGTCAAACGTGATACTGAATGTGATCCTGGGGAACAGAGACCAAGCAGGTGAAAAACTGAAAAATAGGGACCAGTATGGGTAGCCTTTCTGGGAGACATTTCTTGTCAGGAGATGGGAAACAGTGGAAAAGTAGTTGTAGTTAGGTGAAAACACTGCAACAGTGAAATTTTGCAAGGGAGTGAGGCAGAACTGTGTGAACAGAGAGGGCTCCTGTGTAAGCAAATAGAACTCCCAAGGGGATGAGAAAGCACTTTGTAGTAAAGCAAATTTTTGCCTAGAAGTTTGCTGCCTTATTCATTCCAGGAACAGAAGGGAAGGGACACATGGATAACTGACCATAGGACAATCAGTTACAGTATGCCAGGTGACCCAGAATAGCTTCATGCTGGCATGCTCTTACTCTTCAGGTAATAGCATGCAGTGAGACTTTGTGACTTTAACCTCTCAGGCAGCAGAAAGTGTCTGAAATACCTTCTTGGCAGAATGTAGGAGGAGTGTAGGACAATACTGTCTACCTTGCTTAGGTACCTGAGACGACCACTGGCACAGAAGGCTTCAAGGAGATGTTCTGCAAAGGTTTCATGTCAACAAAGACAGGAGTCAAAAGGCCTAACTAGAGACTTTGAAATCCAAAAATTTCATGTCCCTGAGCCTAAGTATGTTGATTTTCTGGCATATATTACTTCTAATATACTTTCTTCTTGATCTATGAGTCTGGCATTAAGAATTCCTTAGACTCCTGTCAGAGTATTCCCACACATAATCTGTTAAAACATAACCTATATGGTAATTTGAGATACTGACATGCTTGCTTCTCATCTCTAGGTGTAGGGTGGGCAAGTTCTTGATGTGAACATGCTAAATACCTGATCGAGAGACTGGGCTGTGTGTGTAAGCTCAAAAGAGGTTTCACAGAGAAGCCTTGCTGAACCCCCAAGGCAGCCACCTAAGACGATTTCAGACATACACATCCATGTCTTTGTGCTGGTCAGTTTGGGCCTCCTAACCCTCAGTGTCCTGACACATGTAAGTTCCAGTCAAAAACACTGTATTCCACTGAATGCAAATTGACCTGGGAGTATAATTCAACTGTATGAACTTCACTGTGGACACGGGAGGTGTCTGCTCTTGGATCTTACATTGCTGAGCATTGCATATCCTGAGAGTCTTTGCCTCTGTGTGTCGTCTTGTACAGGGTATTAAGAAGATGCACCAACTCATTTTTATGAGTAATTCAGATACTTCAATGAGGAGCACCATGGAAATACTAATGACAAAATTAATTATTCTACATGGATAGCAAAATTAAATATGTTCAGCAAAGATGACACGTGCTCTCTCACTTACCAGCAGTGAGAATACCAAATATTGATTAGCTGCTCATTAAATCTGCACCATTCATTCTGACAGATGCCTCTCTGTACCGAATCAGTCCTATTCCTGCCATTATTCATCCCATCATACTGTAGGCACTTAATTGAGGTGCTTCTACTTTCCACTTTTTCTGAGGTCAGTGGGAGGAAGCAGACCACCCCAGGGACTATTCAGCTCCTGCAGTGGCAGAATCAGATGTAAAAGTTACCTGCCTCCTGACAGGCTATCAGCAGAATGTTGAATAACTACACTTGAGTTTTAGGTACTTCAGTAACTGTCTAATTTAGGTAGACTACATCAGGGCATATGTCACCATGCAATTAAGAACTATAAGACTAAGGGACACAGAGACACAGTTTAGATTACATTAACAATTTTAATTCAGGCATTTCTTAGTTTTATGTGCTCTATTGTGCCTCACAGAAAATGTTATTTTAATACTGCAGATTTTTGACAGTATAACTGTTCATGTCAGGGGCTGGAACTAGACGATCTGACAGGTTCCTTGCAACCCAAACAAGTCTATAATTCTATGATACATTCTTTTCAATCTGGTCATTGATTCCAGCAGTCTCTCATGTCTGATAAGATTTGTTTTGCACTGCAGTTCATTTCTATGTCCCACCAGCTGCATACTCCCTTTTTCCCATATTCCTAACTCTTCTTTTTGTTAGTGTACATATTTTGCTTTCAAACTTACATAGAATTTCTTTTTTTTTTTTAATTCCAGGTGTCACAGACAAAAAATTATTTGATTTTAATCCCTTTGTATTCCTCTTTTTCCTGTCTCTTCTTGGTGTCCTGCCTGTTTGAGTCAGTGTATTAAATGGATCTTTAAAATTAATAATTTTACAATATAAGACGGGATGTTAATGTTCCATCCCAAATTCTTAGAGTTTTTCATTAGCTTGAAAACAGCATGTAGTCAATAGATAGGTAGACATAAAACTAAACTTTTGACATTTCTTGTGGATTATTAATGCATGGTGGACCAGGGAATGTCAAAGACTCTGCCAGAATACTGCAGAAAGTGTTATTAGGCAGCTCCTGTTTGGCTCAGCCTCTCAGCTAAAATGCAAAGTTCCTTTTTTTCATCCTTCTCTCATTGCTCAGTTTGTCTCCCTGCTTTATAAACTAGAGTTATAGAAAAATAATCATTAACAAATTGTCTTGCCAATGACAAATAGACTGAGAAAAACCTCGTTTCTTTCATGTTTGTACAACACACTATACATACAAAGCAGGTAGAGATCACTATATTGGAAGCAACTCATAACACCTAAGAAACTATTTATTTCCCTTTGTGATTTCTCTATTTGGCTTGGAGAAATATTGTCATGAACTTAGCTGCAGAATTTTTTAGTTTACTTTTGTTTTTGTGAATGATTTTTAAATTACTGTCATCAAGTTTTAGCTTCTTTTCCTCTTCCCACCTTCCACAAAACACAGCTATTTCATAAAGCATTTATTAGCAATTTCATTAAGTCACACTTTTTTTCCCCCTTGTGGTCACTGGCTCACTGTAAACTGTCCAATTGAGTGCTAATCATGGCAAAGACATTAATCTGATTCAGAAAGAAAAGCTGGGAAATTCTCTAAAGTGGTAGACAGAGGTGGCAAAAGGAGGAATTAAAGCATGCAGCTATTAATCTTTTTATCTTAAATTGGCTAAAAAAGCTATTAGTCTTTTTTTAATAGAAATGTCTCCTTACATCATTTTCAGTAGCATTCACAAAGACCTCAGGGTTTGAGCTTCCCACATCCCCAGCATGTTCCACTTGAAGTGATCCTGGGTGCTTATTCTACCAAATAAAAATTTACAGAGAACCCTTCTTAAAAGAAGAATGGTAAAGCAAATATTTTGTCCATAAAATATTCATTTGAACCAGCTACTGATTTTCTCAATGCGTTAAAGCCAGAAGCACTTTGTAGAACAACAGTGGAAGTAAGTAACCATGGCCATTTTTAGTTATTAATTACCACTTAGCAACAAAAAGGCCCTCCAGTTAATTTTCTACTTGTTTCTGGATATTTTTAAATTCATTACTGTCTCATTTTGCATAGTTGCATACAATAAGTGTATATGCAGTATTTATTATATATTATATGTCATAGAAAAACAATAATATAGGATGATAAGCTAGGAAATACTCTCTTAGGCCCATGTATTATGAATTGATCATCAAATATGTATTCACAGGCTTTTTTGAGTGTTGTTTAATACTATTCTTACTGTGCTTGTTGACTTTCGTGTGGCAGAGAAGCAGAATCCACACAAGTCACATGAAAGGGAAACAATGACTGTGACCAAATATCCTGCAGTCTATGTCTACAGAGTTTCTTCAAAATGTGCTTCAGAAATGTGCATGCATTAAAAATAGTCATGGCAGAAAGTGCTGAGCTCCTCTCCTTATCAATGCACAGAAGCCCACACACTCTCCATTCCAGCACCTGCAACAATCTTACAAGATCCTGATACTAACCCTAAATTATTAAATCATCAAAGCTACCCTTTTCTTCTTTGTTTTATTTGTGCCATATCAATAGCAACTTCCCCTTGGCAATTTTTATTTGCCACAGAGGCACTTCGAGCTGTACCTGCTGACATCAAAGTACCTCAGCAGATCATTTCTGGTTCCCTCCAGTGATCAAAACCGTAACCTGTCGAAACTCTTCCAGTCCCTGAACAGAAGCAAATTACGAAGCTGTCAAGAGCTCAGAAGAGAAATCGTGCTCATGCTTTTTTATCATGAACTGCTCATGCTTTTTTATCATGAACAGTGTGCCCTTCAAGTGACTCTGCTGACCACTGCAGTAATAGACAGGTGTGGAAAGAGGCATAAGCACTACCCTCAAATGCCCGCAATAGGTGTGACAAATCTTCTAGAGCTGGTTACTGCAGTGGCTACTGATATGGCTTGGATGACCCATTTGGATTAGACATCCAAGATTTAAATGGCTGACTGTATGATACCACAAATCTAGGCAATGACCTGCTTCTAGGAAGCATTTTGTCTCCAGATTTTGTAATAATTTCTAATAATCTAGTTGTCCTCTTCTTTAGATATATACAAGTATTTATCAGATATATTTTATATGCATTATTAATCTCATATATTACTGTTTATTAGGTGTATACATACCTATTTATATATATTTAACAAATCTGTTTTCATTCTGTTCATCTTTATCTATTGAACAGAGAAAGTAAACTATTAACTATGACTACATTGATGTTTGTATAAATAGTAAAACTGGTTGTCTGAACAGACTGTGTGTAGTACCACTGTGTATGGATGTAAAAACATAGTTTAGCCTCACAGTATCTTCTAAAGTTTGAGGAAGCATTTCCACTGCCTACTAACCAGGTTCTTCTCTCATAATAATGCTTGTTTCAGTAGTTATTATACATCCCCATGTGCATATAAGATTATATGTCTATGAAGAAAGATATTTTTAAACACTCACTTTGTAGATTGGAAGATAATATACAGTTTTTATAACTTTTATTAAGAAGAAAAGCATTGATTTGTATAATTCTTAAATGGTCTGTGTAACCCAGTTAAGGCATTCCCTCCTAACAATAGACTGGATCTTGTTGCAGCTGCCTGTACTGCAGCAATTTATGTGCAGGGTTCATGAGGCAGCAATTGCCTGCTGGAGGCAACTGTCCCTTTGTTAATGTGGTGGGGCTAATGAAGACAATGGCAACCTTTAAAATTTTTCATTTTTCCTGTGATGCGTATAACCTCCTGACACATGTTCGAAAATACCTGGAATATGGCAAAAGCTATCATTATCTGACAGGGGAATGTTTTATGGGTCACCACTGAAACTAACTGATGGCAAATTGTCAGTAGTTTCTTTAAAGCTCCTTTATGTAATTCTTCAGTATTGTGCTATAAACCATTTTTACCATGTGTGTCCTCAACTCATCTATGCTCCTAATATAACAATACCATTCACTGTGTATGACATTTCTCTAAATGATTAATTTTAACAACTTAAAGCACTCCATGTCAGTCATGTGTCCCAAATTAAAGTTAAAAGAAACATGGACTAAATCTCAGGTTATGAGATTACTTTATATCAAGAATGATAAAATATCCATACTGTTTTGCTCTGATTCTGCCCATCTTTCAGTCTCAGAAACATTGTCTTTTGAAGCTTGTCCCCTTGGCATTCATTCACTGAATCACTGGCTGGATATGTTAGAAGATCTGGCTCACTGCTTCCTCTCCAGATACAGAACATATCACCTCTGGGATATGTACAGATTCTATTAGAGCAAAGCCTCAGGCCTGACAATATCTTGCTGCAATGATTGTCTCTAGTGAGTGAATAGTTACCCACACAGATTTAATTAACAGCAGCAGTAGAGTATTCACTGATATAGAACTCTCTGGTAAATTACTAATCAGAACTCCAGGCACACTGGAGGGAATAGAAAGATGAGGAAATTATGAGATCAGTTTTAAACAATATGGAACAGGCATAAGCAATGCAAGCATCGTTTATATGCAATAAATGCAGTGATGGTCTGGGAGTAAAATGCCCAGCAGACTATCACTTAAATCTTCTCCAACAGTTTCACCAGTTAAACATCTGGTGGGCTGAGGGGCATGGTGTGGGGGGGGGGGGGGGGGCGGGGGGGGGGGGGATGGTGGGGGACAGAAATCATGTTTACATTGGTGGTTATTTTGACCTCAAATGGGGCAAATAATTTTTATTTGGTTATGATTTTAGCTAATAATGGCTTTAGCTAGTCTAGCCTTTGCTGAGTTAAAATGTTGGCAACTGCAGGTAAAGAATATGTAAGCAGGGCAGAGAAATAAGCTACAGTGCTCTGGAGTAGAGATTAATTAAAATTACTTAAATCACAGGCTTGGAATGGGCATCTCAGCCCTTTTATAGATCTGCTGCTTTGGCAAATCTTAAATGGGCCCACCTGCCTAGTGCAATCAAGGTCACTGAAACACTCTGGAAGTGCATTTTCACTTACAGAGTGCCAATGGGACTATACAGTGCAGTTAAGCTCTGAGGATGGTACACCATAGGCTGAGCTCCAGTGGGAGACAACATATTCAGGAACTTGTAAAAGTTTCTGTGCAATTCCATCTGCTGTGAGCAAATACAAGTCATATAAAACACAAGTTTGCAACTTCTCGGCCTCTAACACTTACCCAAAGTCATTGCAGTGTTGTGAACAAAAACACTCTCACTGGAACAAGAAAATGGAAGGTTTGGATCTGTGAAGGCTTTTATGTGAAGTGAAGGAAAGGTTACTTTCAGCACATTCTCAGAGCACAATTTTCTCATGTATATTTTCCAAAACGCAGGAAGAATCATATGAACTTTGAATATCATGAAAGATGCGAATGGAAAGTGCCTTCCCTCTGTCTCTTTCTGTCCCAGATCATACTTAAAAAATTAATTTTTTCAGCTGCAAAATACTTCAGGTCACTTCTCTACAAATGATTCTTTGAACATATACAAAAAAAGCGTCTCACTGTTAGAAATTTGGGAAAATTTTATGCTGCAGGCTTTCAGTATCTATGAAATATTGATTAGAGAGGAAAGAAATTCACAGCCCACATGTTGTATTCTGCAAACTAAATTGATCCTTTGCTACTTCTAGCTTCATGGTATATACTCACAATGGGCAAACATTATCTGTTTTTTCCTGCCAAAGCAACAATTTTTAAATTAGTAAAGGAGCATAAAGTTCAAGCTTTTAGTATTATATTCAGCATGGATGTATCATCAATATGGAAAGGACCTTGTTTCTCTTGCCTCTGAATACAACAGATTTATAAATTACCATGTTTTTTCAATGTAGTAAGTCAGCAAACTCACAGCAATTGACTAAAAGTGCTTTCATTGCTAATGCCTGGTAAAATATACTAGAGTGGTCAACAGGATGAGCTAAGCTTTGCTTCTGTAATTCAAGTGGACAGAATTAGAAGATTGAATGATCTCTTGCTTCAGATCAGTACCCAACTAAGAACTTCATGCTTCATACTTTTAGAATACCATTTCTGTCTGTCTGTCTGTCAAAATTTAAGAAGAGAATACAGAATTGGCTCTATTCAAAAAGCAAAATACATTATTCATAGTCAGAAATCTTTGTCAGCTCTTCAGTTGATGACAGACAGCAGAAATCAATTAAACCAATGGAATATTTATTACAAAGGCAGTTTAGGACCATTATTTTTAAAAGTAGAATCATAGAATCATCCAGGTTGGAAGGGACCTCTGAGATCATCAAGTCCAACCCTTGATCCACTACCACTGCGGTTACTAGACCATGGCACTAAGTGCCACATCCAGTCTTATCTTAAAAACCTCCAGGGACAGAGAATCCACCACTTCCCTGGGCAGCCCATTCCAATGCCTGATTACCCTCTCTGTAAAGTAGTTCAAGTTTAGAAGAAGCTGAAGGACACTAGGCTTCTAGAAATTGTGAATTACGAGCAAGTCTATGTCATGGCTGATTCTTGCTAACCTTAGATTTGCTTGAAACAATGAGAAGCATATTTAAATAGAAGACCAAATAGCAACTTTGGGGAAGATAAAGTTTTTCAGAGAGGAAATAAAAAAACTTACATAGACAGTTAAACAGGCAGACTTTTATAGGCCTTACTTCATACATAGTCTGAATAATGCTACAACAGCAAAGTATGCAGATAGAATTGGAGCTTGCATGTCATTGAACATTTCAAATTCTTCCATAGCTATTTCAGCACAAAATGCTAAAATCCTTTGTGCTGAACCACTGAAAGAATTCCCAGTGCTTTTTGATATTGAAAATATTTATCTTAATCATAGTGGTTTAATAAATCACTGACAGCACATCAAAGCAAAACAAAATATAGGGTACTTTATTCAGGACATCTGAAAAGATATTTTTTTTATGCAATTCCTACCTAATTGTCTTAGAACTTTTATTTATGAACAATCATTTTGGTGCTTCTGCATTTGCATTAGAGAAATTCAAAAAAGGTGAAATAAACAAGGTACAGGGAAAGCCTGGGGAAATTATTTATAGAGTTCAGGGAAGTCACACGCAGAAAACAAGAAACGTTTACATGAGTACCACACACAGGCAGATGAAAACAAAGCTGTAGAAACAGCAATACTCATTATGCACTTCTGTTGTTTTGGAAATGGATGCAATGTATTTGTTCCACTAGGGAGTTTTCTGTTGGTGAATACATAAAATTAAAATGTTTCCAAAAGTATCTAGATTTTTTTTCAGTCGTACATGTTGGTTGTATTTTTGAACAGTTGTGCTTTATCTCTGAACCAAGTTTCACATTTTGCTGCCAGCTGTTATTGCTCTTGTCTCCCATGGCTCTGCTGCACTCCCATCTTCCACCCAACCTTTCCTTTATGGCTTACATTTCTAGTAGAGCCTGTCATTGATTTCATGCTTTCCCTTTACAATAACCAACTCTTTTAGATTTCTGACCACTTTGTTGTTTTTTTTTTTAACCAGGAGAGTAAAAAGCCGGCATGTGAATTTCTAAGTAATTAGAATTTTATCTCTTCATCCAACTGAAGCAGAAATACCACAAGATATACCATAGTTGTATGCAGCAGTAATATTTACTGATAAAAATGGTCCCATTGACTTTCTATTGAAGCTGAAGGACCATTAACACAAGTAAAAATTGCAAAGTGAGAACCTGACTTGGATGAGAATCTTCAGTTTTTACAAGACCTCCACATGCATCAAATACTCTACTTTTGTGGAGAAAAATAATGTGAATCTCTTTTTTATTATAGCATATAAATAACACAGAATATCCATGTCATATTTAATTTTCACTTTATTTGCAAATTCAAAGCAAGGAATGACCCAAATCAAATAAATTACTTTGATTTCTTTCTCTTTTTTTTTCCTATTTAATAATTCCACACTTAGATTACTCATCATAACTTTTGATTGAGATTTAGTTAACCTTCATCTCTTCTTTGCTCATCAAGAATCAGTAGTTGTTCAGCAAAGAATCAAGAAAAAAAAAAGCCATAATATATTTTGTGTAGTTCACATGTCAGATAGTCCCTTATAGGGACTAACAAATTTAAAGTAAAATTAGGAGAGGGGTTGAGTGTACTCCCCCAGGACTTTTGCTGGATAGTGCAGTATAGAACAAAGATTAAAGCATTCAAATTTGAAATGAAGCACTGCAGGTAGAAAGATTCAGCATGAATTTCAAACAGATATTCCTTGTGCAAGTGCGTTAATTAAATATTTTTCTAAGTGTATTGGGATTATTATAAGACCCAGTTTAATATGAATATCTATATAGTGTTAGGAACAGCATTGATATAAGCAACGTTTACTGTTGTCCAAAAATTTTCATGACAGCACACTGAATCCAGCTGAAATTTAACTACAGAAGTACAACGAGGGTGAGGTTGCTGAGTTCTAGGAGCTCAGGAACAGCAGAGGTGATACATTTCTGTCTAATGATCTGAGGTATGAGCATTCACAATTCCAGTGTCTCCTGGAGTCTGTTTACATCAGAAGTTTTGCACCAACAAAAGATGTTCATATAAGCTGTCCTGATACAAAAGGAGCAGAGAGCGAATCAATACAGCAGTGATAGACTGCAGCTAGATATACAACTACAGAAAAAAAGGTATGAGAAAACACAAACTGAATCTGTGTCAGTCTCCAACAGGTTGAGAAAACCTGTTCTGGGATGCTTACATAGAAGATGGTTGTGCAACAAAAGTGAAACTGAAACAAAAAGTAGAAGTTACAAGTACAACCTTTTACCTTGCTCAGCGGAAGAGAAGGTAATGCCATGTAACAGTCATTCAATTATAACTGTTAGACTGTGTGCTAAAAGCTTATCTATAGACCCAGAGGCAAGTGAGGGAGCCCTTGCCCTGGCTTCTACCAGGGCCATCACAGAAGCCATTAGGCCTATGTCCACAGACCCAGAGAGAAGAACAAGGTGAAGTGGAAACCCAAACTGAGGTCTCAGAGGAAGTAACACACTGTTGAGTCTCTTCCCAGGACAGCTGCAGCCCCATTGTCCAGGTATGAATCCCATCACCATAGGTCCACGTCAGAACACCTTTTGGACAGTGGGGTATTGCCTAGGGGCATGGGACATGCTATGGTTTGCAGGGGAAGAACACTTGGGAATTGGATAAGATTTATTATGGAAAGTTTAAGAGTGGAATTAAATGTAAGGAAAGAGAGGAATCAAAGGACTTTGGGGAGGAAGAATAGTGGGAAAATAAAGATGGAAGAAAGGGTAGTTGTGTTTAAGTAGATTGCTGGTTGTTGCACCTGTTTGTCCATGCTCTGCACCTCATCAGCACAGACTGTCCTGTGTCCTTACTAAATTCCTTTCTACTCTTTTCCAGATGAAGAGCTCTCATGTGCTTGTGTGTGTCTGAGAGTGTGATTGCACCCGGGCCACAGTCTGGAGCACCTGTGTCCCTGTGGTGGCAGCAGCTGCAGAGCCCCCAGTGGATGGATGTCAATGCCAGCAACTGGAGAGGGACTTCAGGTCTCGGGGAGCCATGTGTCCATAGTGCCAGCGTGGGTGTGTAAATGAGTGTGTGACTGCCAGCAAAGATCAAACCTGATGAACCACCAAGTATGTGTTGTGGTCTGGGAACCAGGGCATGAGTGGGTCTCTAAGAGTGAGACCACAGGGATGGGATGGGGGTACTGGGGACCAGGGGAGTTCCAGAAGGCTCTTTGTGCATGTGTGCATCTATGAGGGCATTTGTGCCAGCAGCTAGAGCACAGCTGTGGCCTGAGGGGTTTTTATGTCCAGCTGCCAGCTACTGGGCAGACTGGGAGCATAAGCCCAGCTGTGGAGACATCCATATTGTATGTGTACACATATACATATTCCCACTGGGAGACCTCCATCCTGCTCAACAGAGAAGAGAGTAGGATGAGGGCAATGCTTTCTTTGAGGTGCTCTGTATTGATCTGTGCAGACCATCATATATTTAAAGGCAGTGAAGATATTTTTGTGCATGTGCCTGGGGGATCTAGGGAATACATGCTCAGTCTCACTACTGACTGAATGTGGGGACATGACCCTGTGATGATTTTGTCTCTCTTGAGCTGCCAGATTTGGCCCTAATCCACTAACAGCAATGTATTGAGCAAATAATTTTTCCCTTTTATCTAGGGAAGGAAGTTCAACTCTGGAAATGATTAAATATCACGTGAACAAATACAAGAAAGAAGAAAGGTAGTAAAGAAAAAGAAAATACACCTTGTCTATTTATAAAATATAATAATACTGATGTGGTTCCTAGAAATTCTGTATTGATGGGGTTTATAACCTATCTTCGTGCTGCAATAATCCATTTCCTCTGCTCTGGCTGGCTGGGTCATAGTGAGGTGATAACTATAATCTTTTGTTTCAGGTGGGTTTAACTCCTTGAAGTTCTGCTAAAGATTTGCCTGTCCAGCTTTTGGTGCTGTTTTTTTACCAGATTCTCCACAAACAGCTCCTCCTCTTTTCTCTTCATATTTTTTCTCTGCAAAATTATGTTTGCTAGGACTTTGGCTTTAGTCACATTGCCAAACCTTTCCAGCTTCTCTCTTTGCATTGCTGCTAGTAGAGGCTCATGGGATCCAATTACTGCTCATCCTGCTTTTCTATAATAGAGCTGTTAGTTCTGTGCACTGTGCATGGTATCCATTGAATTCTGCAGAGACATCAGAATTCAAAGGCTTGAATTCTTCATTCTGTTGCTGCTGTTTGAGTTTCTCCTGTTTCACACTGTTCACGCTCTTGAGAACACAGTATTTCTAAGTTCCTTTTTTTTTTTCTCTTGGATCTACTAAGGTTGTTCTTGTCTGTCCAGGTTGTATTTTGGACTGTGAGCACTGCTAGCATGAGGGCAGTTCTTTGGATTTCTGTTTCAAGTTTCCTGTCTTTCATGGTAGTAGTACTGAGATACTTGAATAAGTCTCCCCATTCAACTTTCTTGCTTTTGATATCTATTTCTTTTTCAGAGTCAGTAATCTTCATTGTCATTACACTGCTATTTTTTTTGTCCTGATCTCCATACCATACATCATTGCAGTTCTGCCCAGCTTTGTCCTTGCATTTCCACATACTGGTACCATTCCTCCTATTAAATCTACATCATCTTCAAAGGACAGATTACCTATGTTACTACCTCTAACTGATAGCACTCCTTCAAAGTTTTCAGAGTCCTTTGACATAACATGTTCAAGGAAACTATTGAAGAGATGTGGCAATAGGAGATATCACTTTCTTACACCAGCTGTTATACAGAACTACTTACTCAGTGTGTTGCCTTCAAGGACTTTACTCCCTGCACTGTAATAAAGGATTTCAATGGTTATCACTGTTCTTTTGCTAATGTTGAGTGTCTTCATCACAGTCTATAGTATTCGTTGCCATACACGATCAAATGCTTTATTGAAGCCTGTGAAGTTGCAGTGTAGTTCTATTTCATATTCTCAGTATTTTTGTTCAATTTCATAAGTTGAACATCTGATCTATTGTACTTGGTGTCATTCTAAAACCCTCTTCTTCCTTCTCAGGTAATGTTTTTGGTAGATCAGGTAGACATAGTAACATATTGTCAAGGTCCCTTTTTGGTAAGTTTTCCCTGACAGCTGGTGTGGGTGAAGCTTGTGGATTATAACAATGGCAGTATCTACCTTGTTTTTTTGCAAATGTTTAGCTTTTCCTGCCAGGGATTTTCCAAAGCTGTAATTTCCTGGCCCTCTTATGATAACTCTAAGGATGAACAAATCCTCTCTGACTCTTCAGTTGTTAACATGTTGCTAAGTAAACATCTACTTCATAGTTACACAAACCCTTGCAGCAGTCCCACAGTCTGCCTGAAATTGCTTCTACTTCTTTTTTGGAAGTCATTTGTTTTTGTCATAAAACATAAATACACGTCCTCATTGTTAAATTGATGGTAACATTTTTTCTTTTCCTCCTTTCTATGTCTGTTGTGTGTCTATGTGTATGATTTTAATTTTTATGTGATTGGTACTGGCCCCTATCCTGAGAAGTTTTCTTGTGGTTCTCTTATTCCAGTAAGTATCCTAACCAGCCATCTAACTGCTGCTAAATTTATCATATTGCATGATTTGTTCCTATCCAATTTCCTAGGATGACTGCCTAATTTTTTGGTAGAATTTAATATATTGATTTTTCTCCAGTAGCATGATTGGCAACCTCATCTTGGCCAGGGCCCTGTCTCTGGGCTTGCTAATCACAATGGTTACCATGACATCCTAATGGGTAGTTTATCCTGGCTTTCTCTTGCTCTTCAAGAACGGAAGCAATAAAGTCTATTGTCATAAATAGATCACTGCTTAAAAATCAAACCTTCGGATTACTGTTTTTCATCCACTGGTGGCACCAGTCTCTTTGTTAGCAAAAGAAAGTAGCGTGGAGTTGAGATCAAAAGTAACATGCTTCCTTGCAGAAGCATTTGCCCTAAATTTTTTCTGGAAAAGGCTTGTGGAGCTTTCAGAGAACTCAGGTTCTATACCTCCCCATATAAATAATTTGAGACCATCATAAAGTAAAGTGTTTAGTTGTTTCTTCCCATTTCAAGGTGCTCTTTCAGATATTAAGAACTTCCTCTTGATACAGGAAAGGCATCTTTTACAGCAAGAACAGTCATTCATTGGAACAACCTTCCCAGGGACATGGTAGAGGCCTCATCAGTGAAGGTTTTCAAGATGTTATTGGACAGAATGCCAGATAATCTCATCTAGATAATCTCATCTAGGCTCTCTTTTACATGAAAGATTGGACCAGGTGATCTTCTGATTTCCCTTCCAACACAGGCTGCTCTATGATTCTATAATTCTAATATAAATGAAGACTTTGAAAGAAAAGCATTTTTGTTTTAGAGTAGTTACTTACCACAGAATTCTGATGCTTTAATTTTATTTAAAAAGAAATACCATTTCCCAAATTAAGGGTGGACCAAAATGTGAGAACACAGGTGGCTTATGTACCTTCAGGATTGTGAATATTAACTCAGTGACCTTAAGATTACATTAAATTTTTATGGGATCCAAATAAGAGGTATTGACCCTGTAGCCTTTCAGCATAAGATTTGGGAATTTATTATCTTGCCTCGTATAGGGATTGCAAGTTACCTTAGACATCTCCAGTTGCCTTCCTTGCCTCTGAATAAGAGGCAAATGATCAAGAAAGATGAAAGGTTAATGTGGAACAGCACAACTATGTGCCAAGGATATGTCTTACATGAGTAATAAGTTTTTCCTATTTTTTGGTAGGTAAATATGAGTGTTTTGTGCTTTCCAGGAATTTCATTGAAAATATTTCAAAGGAGATGGGAAACTTCAATCCTATGAAGCTTTTTAAATTTATTTTTACTGTCAGAGTTCAATTACAATATGTTTTCTTTAAATGTTTTCTGATTTACATGAATTACCAATAACTTAGGAGCTAATGCACCTCTAAAAATAGGTATGAATTATTTACTTATTGTTACAGCTATAAGAATAGGTACAGAACAGTTTTGTGATCTTCCAGGTTCATATTTAGTAATTGAATTTTTAAACTTCATAAGTGTATAAGATTGTTAAGATATAATGTAATAGAATTTCTTCTTTCCATTGAACATGATGGTGGGTTTTTATCCCTGTTATGATACTGCAGCGGTGCAGAAAACCAAATTGGCAACACTTAGATTAAAAAATCTTATTGGATAATTAAACTGTACTAGAAGTATAATAATGTATAGAAGCCAGCCTTACATCCAGAAGAATTTTAATCAGAAGATTTTTATTGGTTAAAAGTTAGAATAAAGACAGTAGTTGTGATAAGTGGTAATGTTTTGTTTCTTTGCTAGAGCGTGATTTGGTTGGAAATGAAGTGCAATAAACTATAATAACAGAATAACTATGGTGATATGACAGTAACTGCTGAAAAAATACCTGTTGCAAATGAGGTTAGGCAGAATGAATTATGCATGATGAAAGTGGAAGGAAAATAGTATGTACAGCAAAAATAAAATTTAAGAAACACAAATCAAAGAGTATTTTCAGGGCCTCAAATCCCTCAAGTCTGGACACCATGTACCCTCTTATTGTCAAGCTCTGAATAGCTAACCATCTTCTATTTGTAGTAAAAAAAATTTTAACTATGCTTAAGTAAATCTATGACTTTCTTTAATAGTTGTAGCAAGACCAGTCAGGAAAAACTAACAAATGTAATCAGAACTGATTCAGCTCCACATAATTTTATCTGACAGTTGAAAAACATGAGTCCTAATAAGTAATGTAAATTTAAATTGTAGACTCTTGCCACTAACACAGTGTAATATTATAGATAGATTTGTTCATTTCTTTTATTATTATTATTAGTTCTAACCTCATCCAAGATGAAGACCATTGACATAGTAATTAGTAATGCATGCCCCTGTTATTTTGCATGGCCCATGTAAAATAATTTTATGTATTTGAGAAAAAGTGTGCAAGGGCAAGGTGTGATGTATAATTGATTAGTGTGAGGTGGGCAAAATGGCTGTCTCCAAAGGTATTTCCAGCCAAGCTTCTCTCGGAATGTTCTTTCACTCTAAGTAAAATAAACAGGTTTGAACTTATGGGAATTTTCTATTTGCTATCCAGTGAAACCTTATAGCTTCTGGGCTTTTATACAACTAAGATTTATAGCATCTATTCTCACTGTGCAGAATCCCAAGATAATGTTAATAGATGGCTAGCTTTGCCAATAAATCCCTGAGGGAGCAGAGAGAAATATCTTTCAAATAAGTTGTTCAGAATTAAATCCACATCCCAAATGGAACATAGTACTTAGGCTTAAGAGATTCATGTCTAAGAATGTAAAGGTGTTTTTCTCCCAATTCCTAATAAAGGCAAATTATGGCAAAATCAAACCCCTGGTTATTGGTAACTCATAGATCTGCTAATCAAGGGCTGGGGGCTCATGTTCTTGAAAGGAATCTAGAGTAATTTATGAGATCCAAAACCCCATTCCTTGGGGACTTTTCTTCTTCAATCCAAGAGGCTGGAAGTTCATGAGTGAAAAAGATAACAGGTTTCCAGGATTGCTAGACAGAGTATTGGGAGTTCTTGGTTGCCTCGGAGCATGGAAATCCATCTAAATAACACAGGAACTAATAAATGGAGGAGGAGAGGAGGAGAAGAAAGAAAAAGGGAAATGGAGGGAGGTAGGACAATAAAGTTACTGGTCATTACTTGGACCTCCTTTAGAGCCTAAGGAGAAGATGGAAAGAAGCTGACACAAGCTACCATGCCTACTTCAGACTAAGAATGAAAACCACTCTTGGCTTCAGGATATGCAAGTGTCTTACAGGCCATACTAGTGTCAGCACATTCTACAAATTTGTTTCTTTGATGCAGCGTGGCATTACTGACCTATATTCAGCTTGCTAACTGCTATAACTCCAACTTTTTTTCTGAAGAATTGGTTTCTCATTCTTTAATTATGCAGCAGATTATTCCTGTTTGAAAGCTTTCTTTTCCCTAATAAATATTATATTTTTCTGACTGTGACTTCAGTTTTTTCAAAATTCTTTTGAATTTTAGTTCCAAACCTCTTGTGTACTCTCATTGCCATTAGTGATCCATAGTTTGCTCATTCTTTTTCTCTTTTACTATATATTTGTTGTTTCTGTTGTTTCTGTGTGCAGTCCTCTACACAAGTTTTGCGACTTATCAACCAATAAGTCCAGGATTATCTCAAGTAATTATTTAATTATTGTAAACTGAAATTCTTCGTATCCTGCTGATCTGGGAGGACCTAGTTAAATCCTTAGCCCTTAAACTCACTCTACTTGTTGGATTCCTGCAATAGTTACAAATTCTATTAGACGATATGCTTTATGACTCTTTATAGATCTGGAAAATAATCTGTAGCAGGGATTTGTAAGCTCTTGCTTAAGTAAAGAAGATTTATTTGGACACTTGTTACTTGTAGAGTTAGTAAGTCAATGCCAGTAACTTTTAATTGAAAACCAATTTTGAATCACAGCTGCAAGCAGTGATATTGCAAATATTAAATCTAAGAGATCAACTGACCTAGGTAGATAGCAAAAACAATAAACCATATCTTTCCTAAACTCCTCTTGGACAACATCAGAGCAAGCGGAACGCAGCTCTAAATTACCCTTTTTTTACTCAGCTTTTCAGTTCTTCAAACTAAGAAATAAAATTTGCTCGAAGGCTAGGTGTGTGTAGCCAAATAAAGAGTAATTGCAGCACAGTTACTCATATCTAGACCACTGCCTGTACAGCTAAGTCATTTTAGCACATGTCTGTGGAAATAACCCCCTCATTCATGGTGTGTCCAGCAACCTAATAGATTTTTTTATTGATCATGTCATACCCTACAAAATGTTGTTATAAATTCTGGCTAATTATCCATACCATTAACTTTGTTTGAAATTCCATCACGGTTATGCTAACATATGGAAACTCCACAGGCCATGGAAGCAGGGATAGATATCCCGGGAAGAGTTTATGAACACTTCCCAGGTGTGTAGGGATGTGGTCAAGAAGATTACAGTGCAGCTGGAACAGAACTCGGCAAGGGATGCAAAGAATAACAAGGGTTTCTACAGGCATATTAGTCAAAATAGGAAGGTTATTTTTTTATAACCCCTCTTTACGTACTTGAAGGTCACAATAAGATCTTCCTGGATTCTTTCCTTCTTCACATGGAAAAATCACAGCTCCCTCAGCCTGTCTTCACAGGAGATGTGCTTCAGCCCTCTGATCATTTTCTGAAACTAGGAGTGGCTGAGGTCACTTGATCTGTTCAGCCTGGAGAAGAGGAGACTTCACCTCACTGCAGTCTACAACCTCCTTTCGAGGGGAAGAGGAGGGGCAGACACTGATCTCTTCTCTGTGGTGACCAGTGACAGGACCTGACAGAATGGCCTGAAGTTGTGTCAGGGGAGGTTTAGGTCAAATATTAGAAAGAGGTTCCTCAATCAGAGGGTGGTTTGGCACTGGAACAGGCTCCCCAGGGAAGTGCTCACAGCATCAAGTCTGCCAGAATTCAGGAAGCATTTGGACAGTACTCTTAGGAACAGGGTGTGACTCTTGGGAATGGGTGCAGGGCTAAGGGTTGAACTCGATGATCCTTGTGGGTCCCTTCCAACTTGAAATATTCTGTGATTCTGTGAATATGGTGCAAATGCCATAAATATTATACAGTCTTGCAAAATTTTAGTAAAAATTCAGTGAAGACTTGGAACTAACTCTTTCTAATACCTCCTAGAATTTGTGTCTTAAAATGATACTGACCTCAATAACTCCTGATTCTTTTGGTTGGTTGGTTGGTTGGTTGTTATTTTTGGGGGGTTTGTTTGTTTTAATTTTCAGAAATTTCAAGTAATAGAATGCAAAATTTTAGGTTTACTTCACAAGGACAATTAAAGGGACATTTATATGTCCTTCACAAGGACATATAAAGCTCACTTTATATTCCAAATGCAGACTTTCTAGTAATAAATTATTTAAATGTCTAACTAATGTGATAATGACATTTCATTCCAATTAACTTAATTATTTTCCAAAAGCAGGGTACAAAACTTTCAAACATATATGTTCTTTCTCTTAGAAAATTAAGGGATAATTTTGGTCTAAAATTTACTGAAAAGAAGAGAAACAACTGCATTAACTTTGGAAGATTTTAGGTCACACCTACAACAGTTTAAAATGAGCATGTTATAGAATCCATTCAAAAAGTTTTTGAACTCCTGTCTGACCCTTAAGGCCTCTCTTTGCTGAAGCTTATGAAATTCTGAAAGAGTAAACTTTCAAAGCAATCCACAGGAAATACATGCAACCCCCCCTTTATTTATGATCAAACTGTATGTGATTATTTTTCATGCATAACTCTTAAAATTCATCCCAAAGTGTCTTGATTGTATTGCATCTTCAAAGTGCATGGAAACAGAATTGAACTTACAAAGCTATTTGAAACTTAGGCTTTTATAATAAAAATGTAAAAACCCCTCCTGGGTTATGTATTATACAGCAGAAAACTTAGGAAATGATCAAAGAGTTTGCAACTTATCTTCATAATCTTCATCCAACATTGAAGTTGCACTCAAATTTTTCCAGAAAGTACTACTCAGCTATTAGACAAAAGAGCCTCTGAAGAATTTAACACATTTAGTAGAAAAAAATAGTCACTAATCCATTTGAAACAGATTCCTAGTGACAAAATAAGAAAGAAAAGCCTTGTACTTTTCAGGGTACAATAGCAAAGAATTGTAGTCTAGTTTGTCTAATTACCGTCCTTCCAATTGTACGTGGAAACTGGGTCTTCAATGTGAATAATATGCGTAGTGTGTGCTTTTAAGTACATGTGCTTTGCAATTTTGAATTTGTTTGAATAACTGTAAAGATCAGGTCCTATATATGATCCATATGCTGCTCAGAACTAAAATATTTCAGGAGTGTTAAAAGCTATACCAGTTTAAACTACAGTAACTAAAAGTACAGTAATTTTGTAGACTGCAATTAATGCTTGTGAAACTCATTTTGCTTTACCTCTCTATGATTTTTCTCATGTAGCAGTATAAAAAAAACCATAAATGTCATCAGGCCTTAGGTGTAACAGTGATCCATTTTCTAATTCAAGCTAAGAAAATAGGTATCTTGTTTCACCAACAGTGACAAAACAGACAGAAAAAATTTTTAGGGAAAAGGGTTCTTCTCAGTCAACTATAAAGGAAAGTTAAAGTTCATACTATTTTGAAGATTGAGGTTTCTTCAGAATTCTAAAATATTTAGATTTTATTACAGTTCAAATTTCAACAACTTTACATTAAAATATTATAAACCCACATGTACTTTTTGAGACTGTAATAGAATTTAAACCTTTTTTGTGAAATATTTCATTCTGAGCTCAAAAAGGAGAAACCACATTCTTCTACCTCTGACTCTTATTTAAATCCTTTACTGAAGAAATATAGTTGTTAGATTCAGCCACCAAGAGGAATTTTCATTTAAAAAGGCAATGAAATTGTATGAAAAGGAGCAGAGTATTTTGCCTTTTCATCAACTAGGTCTGTTGGATTACAGCTTCATGCTCTGAAAGAATAGGGTAGAAAAATGCATTATAGAAACAGAGTAGACACTTCACCTTGTCTCCAATGATTTACTACATTCTTCTCCAGCTGTTCTGTAGGGAATTGCACCTGACAGATATGGAGAAACATTGAACAGCAAGCATTTGCTAGGATACCTCTACTGATAAATAGGAGACAAACCTACATATATGTATGTTTTTGATTGAGAGCAGAAAAGGAACAGCAAATATTTTCCAGAAAATTACCTTCATTGGTTACTCTTATGTTACCATGATCTTCAGATAAAAAGCAATGGAATTACCCAAAAAAGAATTAATTCCTTCCTGTTTAGTTCATTTTTTTCCTATATTTTGAGGTGTCATGCAGATGATAAACTCCCAAACATAAAAGTCTGATAGTAAAACGGAGATCACTGACCAATGAGAAAACTCTGTTAGTATAAAGTAACTTTTACTCACTTATGAATTTCTTTAAAGGCAGGAAGGGCAAACGCTGTTAGTCAGGCAGCAAGTAACAGTGCTCACCAAAAAGGGACAATTAAAAATAAAAATAAAATTAAAAAAAAAAAAGCCTGTGGGAAGCACATTCTCTCTGGGTAAGAGAACCTGGGTTTCTGTGAAGTTTTCCCCATAGGGCTCATGGAGGTGAGGAAATGAAGACTGGATATGGACTTGGAAAACAGAAGAAAGTCCAGACAGGAATGTCAAGATAAATGGAAGAGAGAAGGCAGCATAAAAAACTGACGGCCTGCATTTACTGAACAACCAAATTGAATGGCAGATCAATAAACCAAAAAAAGTACAATTGTGAGAACATGGCAGGAGGATTAAGTAGCCAGCTTAGAAACAGCTATGCTGCAGTGGGCAGCAATGAGGAGAAACATGCTGAAAGAGAAGATAGGATGACAGAAGAGAGAAGTTGCAAGTCCCATAAGAGAAGAGATAATGGAGATAGCTATGAGAAGTTGCCCAAGTATAAACAAAGACATTACAGAGAAGAGAAGGCAGGGTAGTCAATAGAGAGGAAAAATAACTCAGAATAGAGCTTTAAGATGCGACGCAGTTTTTTATCAAACCTGCCACTAAAGCAGATCCAGAAGAAAATCAGTATAAAGTCTGCCAGGAGCAAATATGCACAGGGTGAGGTCAGGGATGAAAGGGATTTTCAAAGAAATGGGGCAAAATATACAGACATTGATTATTTTCCATTTTGGCACACAGTCCAGATTTCAAATGGAAGAGATCAATGGAATTACTTCAGTCTGGAGTAGCTCGTGAGAGACACAACCGCCTCATGTGATTTTAAACAGAATTGTTCCAACTGCTGGGGAAAGAATCTAAACACAGCCATTCTTGTCTACGACTGCTTCATAGAGGCAGATTATAACAAAATCATCAGATATATAAAATTAAATATATAATTTCTTGCATTAAGTGCAAGAAGTATATTTCACAATATATAAATACACGCTATAATGTATGGTATACACTATAAACGTATTTTGGCAAGATTAGATATTTGTGCCACATGATATTATATTGGACACTATTAATGGTACTGGGAAAGAACAGAACTAGAATGTGAACAGCAAAACATATAAAGACATATAAAATATATTATGCAATATATACATATTATATATTATGTAATATAAGGAAATGTCAAAAATCTGTAAGAGCATATGGAGCTTCAAGTAGACAATGAAGCACTAATCAACACTCATTTAATATTTTCATTAACAACCTTGGAAATAAAAATGCAAATGTATTTTACTTGCTGATGCAAATCTGAGAACACTGGGAGCATGGGAAAGATCAGATCCTTGTAATGGAAGGACTCCATGACATTAAGAATTGAAATACAAATATGGATGAAATTCAACTGCAAAAAGTAAAGGTTATTCATGCAGAGACCCATAAAGAGAATTTCTTCTGTAATCCAGGAACTTCTCAGTTGGAAACAATAAAGACAGAAAGGCAGCTGGATCTATTAAACAGTCACAGAACATCCATGAGCCACCAATGCCATGGAAGCATGAAAAAGTGAATATGATTCTAGGTTGTATAATGGAAGGTTACAGGCCATTCTTCAAAGAGCCATGGTGTCAGACCCATAGTCTTAATGGTAATACACCACCAAGCAGTAGATTAAAGAGCAGACACAGACATTTTCTAAATTAAATAACCAACGGACTCACATTCTGAAAAATTATTAAGTGCTGGTAGTTTAGCAAAAGCCTTATAGAATTTTTCATCTATTATTATGCACTAAAACTAGGTATTAAAGGCAGGGACTGGTCCCTGTTATTCTGGTGTAATGCAATTGCACAAAATAATACAGGTTCAGCCCTAAGACAACTTACAATTATAGGTCTAATCATGCAAATACTTACATCCATTAATAATAGCATATTGAGATAGTTTTCTCTTAATATTTCATATTCAAAATAATTGATTTAATCGCTATCCACTTAGTAATCAGAGAAGGACATTTAGAATAGGAATGTGAGTTGAGAATGGCATATTCAAATCCATACACCAAGCAAAATATATGATGATGGAAATCACCTAATAAGAAGGTCAAGCAAACATAATGCTGCTACTCACACATTTATTACTCTGTTTATTCAATTTGTTAATCATCTCTTGTGAAGCACAATCGCTAACACAGTATCTGGGTTTCTAACCACTGGCACTTACAAGTACTGCTGGTAGCCACTCAACATGAACCTTGTGGGTCCCTTCCAAGACAGAGTATTCTAACATGTAAGACCTTGTCGTGTGGCAGAATAGCTCCCACCTATATGTGAACTACTAATAAAGTAGGAAAGGCTGTATAGCATAATTTGCAAGTTGGTGCAGAAAGAATATGGCTAAAAGTAGCCATTGAGAGGATGCAGACTTTTTCCAAGGGCAGTATCAGTTTTCTGGCAGTGACATGTGATGACCCTTATCTTTCCGCAATTGTGCAGTGGTCAAGAATTGGCTCCCTGAGGATTTTCCTCTGCAGCATTAAATTTATTATATATTCTTATTTCACCTAGACTGACCTGGTTTTAGTTTATAATTATTCGAAGAATATTCTTTGCAATGTTTATCTTACAGGAAAGCAGGAAGTGAAGAAAACAATCAGTAGGAAGTCAGTATGAATTATCTATTTCATTTAAAATCTATCTTTCATAAGGTTTAAATATAAGTTATATGAATATTTATCATAAGAAAACTTCAGAATAAGCGGATGGAGAATTTATTGAAACAGCATAAAAGAAGATATGAGGACTGCTAAATGTACTCAAATACAGAGAGACAAAACAAGAAAAAGCAACGAATTCTTTGTATATTTTGCATTATCTTGTCACAAGGAAAACATTTTCTCCTTAAGTTAGGCTATCATAATTTTATTCACTTGCACAACCAGGTTTCACACTACAAACTTTAAACTTCCAGAAATGCAAATTTTTATGAGATTTCAGCCAGCATGTAGACACTTTTAAATATTTCCTTATTATTTAAAGACAGTATAGGTATAGTTGACTTGTGAACACAGAATAAAATAGTATTCAGCAGCCCAATAAAGTTTATTTGTTGGTTTTGGAGTTGTAGGGTTGGGTTTTTTTCCTCTTGTCACATTGAAGAGACTATACTAGTTAATCACTTAAATTTAATGGATTAAATTCTGCACAGGCAACCCAATTGCATGAGTTAACTTATCGGTCAAGAAATTATTAATATCTGCTTCCAAACAAATTAAGAATTCATCAGTTATGTCTAAACCAAGAGATAAAGAAGAGTTTCTAGAACAAGCCAAAAGATACTAGTACCTAGACTCCTATTTCGTGCTCCTTGCCTTCTTGTGTTCAGACTGATAAAGCAAACATTTTGTTGAGGACAAGCTGAGCTTTCTCGAGCTGCTTAGGGCCCACACAGACTACATGTAATGAGAAAATGGACTTGCACTAGGGTGATGAGTTGGCTTATTGACTCACTCATCAGTAGAGATAAAAAACTATCTTCTAATGAGAGGTAACAGCTCCTACTTGGAGTGGACACTGTATTAATCAGAAAATTACTGAAGATGTTGGAGACAGAAGTTAATCAGCTGTGAGCGCACTAATAGACGTGAGAATGAAGAGGCCATTCTGTGTCATAGTTGTCTGGCTCTTACACAATCATTTGCTGTAATCCTAGCCTGAAAAAAAGCAGATTTAGAAATATGTTTCTTTAGAATATGTTTCTTTGTTTTGTTCTGGAATAGAGGAGTTTTCTTGGGATGAAACTTGCACAAAACCAGTGAAAATTTCTGCCAACTTCAACACCCCTCTTGTGAACATAGACTGAGTATGATTTCCCAGTGATTTAGAACACAGCCATTTTTTTAAGGGGGTGGCAAAAACTTTACCCTTGACATGATATCAATCCTTTTCCTTACTTTCAAGGTTCAACAAAACAAAGAAACCAGATCTTTATAATAAAACTTTGCAAGCACTCACCAGTAAGTAAGCCATAATACTTTTTTCATCATTTCAATATCATCCAATTTTAATAAAAATACTCCCAAAATATCTTGTATGAGACAAGAATTTGATGAAAAAATACACTCAAGTAGTTTAAAATCCCAGTGGAAGCATGACAATTTGTTTAAAGTATCTCACAATTGCCTGTAAGCAAGGCAAATAACCACGTGTAAAAGTATTGCATCATGATATTACATTTTTTATCTTTTAAATTAGTGCAAGATTATAAAGTTATGAAGAGCCAGTGCAGCCAGTTGTTGTTTAGTGACTATCAAACTGAGATATGAAGGATGTCAACATGTGCTATATACAGTATACAAACAAAAAGGATCAACTGAAAGCCATATTTTACCTTACAATTACTATACAGTCAGATTACTTAGAGCATAGCATGGACTAGCAGTGGCATCTTCTCCTTACCGATATTAATCCATATATTTTTAGAAAACAAGTACCATTTTAACAATGAAGAAGGGGTGGTAAATACAAGAAAATATATAAAAAGTACTTCTAGGATTCTTACATAGGCATCTCACATTGATGCATTTATGTGGCTTATCTTTTTTGCTTATAGAAACACAAATAATAAAAAATAGAAAATATTTGACAAAATTATGTGAGAATTGATACAATATGACTGAGACGAATAAGTAATTATCATGAAAATATATTACAGGTAATTTATCTCTGTTCTGCTATAGATTGTACATTTGTGATACAGAGTGGAACAGATATTTGATAACTGTGAGAGCAATAGGTCTCAGTAAGTTCTAAGCAATTCCTAAAGTCAGGCATTTTCTGGAAAAAGCAAAGCAAGTTGCAGGGAGAAAGAAGGTGGTGAGGTAAGGAAGCATGACACAAACAGAAACATCATGCACATATAAAAGTGAATACCTGTTACCATTGGATGTATTGATAACATGCCATATGAAATGTGAGAACAAGTGAAAATGACTAAAATTAACTCAAGAGCTTACACTTGCCTTCTTATAACCAACTGATATGTTGCCAGCAAATGTATGTTGAAAGCTCAATTTTGGAGGAATAACAGTGTCCATTTAAAGCAGACCAAGCATAGTATAAATTCCCTCAGAAACTCTGAAAGAGAGCATATATTTCAACACTTATATTATCTTTTTTATGTAAAATTAGGTTTTTCGAATTAAAAGGCCTTTTGATGTTGTGCTGGTTTTGGCTGGGGTAGAGTTAACTTTCTTCACAGTGGCTGGTATGGGGCTTTATTTTTGATTTGTGCTGAATATAGGGTTGATAATAATAGAGATGTTTTTGATATTGTTAAGCAGTACTTACACAGAGCCAAGGTCTTTTCTGCTTTCCGTACTGCCACGCTGGAAAGGAAGTTGAGAGTGCATGGGAGGCTGGGAGAAGACAAGCTGGGACAGGTGACCCAAACTGACCAAAAGGATATTCCATACCATATGACAACATGCTCAGTATAAAAAGTGGAGGGAAGAAGGAGGAAGGGGGGTGAGGGGGACATTTGGAATGATGGCATTTGTCTTCCTAAGTAACCATGATGGAGGTTACACATAATTGAGCCCTGATCTCCTGGAGATGGCTGAACACCTGCCTGCCCATGAGGAGCAGTGAATTAATTTCTTAGTTTGCTTTGCTTGTTTGCATAGCATTGGCTTTCCCTTGAAATTGTGTGAGCCACCACTTACACAAGGAGCAGTGGCTTACTAAGTATAAAATATATGTGGCTGAAATCAATTGTTGTTGCAATATCATGATGAAAAATTGAAACAGAAAACTTGCATTTGAATATGTGATAAGGTAGTAATACATGAATATTTATTTAAACGATTTTCTGAAATTTGAGTGTGGGTTTTTTTATTATCTACTTTTCCTTTAGTGCACCTTTTCACAGTTATAAATTTTCTTGGTGTCAGTTTTAACCTCCCATGGTTTACATACACTTTAACTTTCCCTTTAAGAAGCAATCTGAACACCTAAACAAACTTCTTTGGTATTATGGCATTATATAATTGAGTAAATTATGAAGAATTTATTCACTTTCCTGACAGAATTTCATCCAATCAATGTAATTAGCATCTAATATTTTGCAAGTGAAGCTGATATCCTATAACCTGGTCATTTGCTGATCATGCAGTACTGTTACTTTCAACTTTGTCTAATTTCTAATTTCTACGCAGTATCTTGTTATCCCATCTTCCTTTTCTTTATACAGCTCTGAAACTATCTGATCAGTATGCTGTTCACTGGCCTATTACTTTAATAGTTGCCTAAAAAATAAACAATTTCTTTCCTGAAAGAGGCTCAGTCTTATCACTAGTTGTTTCTTCCTTTGAGGCTGGACACTCATTGATGCTCTCATTTTATTCAGGATGTAGTTTTAAAGCCATTCTGTCAGCTTTCACTTTGCAGTGGAATGATGATTCAGAAGTTAATTGCATTGACATTAACCTGTTTTAAGAAGCCTAAAGTATCAATAAATCATTTCTTTAGTCACTGCACTTTTCCTGCTACTTTATTGACATACTGCACCTGAACTGACAAATAGGCTGAAAAATACCACTTTCTTCTAACATACTTTGTATTCTTAATAATACCATTCTAAAGAAAAGAAGGTAATGTTGATATACAGAAAAGCACAAAAATAAGTTAAGCAGATTTCTTCAGCTTTGCTATTCTTATCCCTTTTAAAAGATTCAGTTTTAGGAAAGCATTGCAATTAGTGGAATACGGTTTTAACTGTTGCATAGTCTGACTGACAAGTCCAGCTACAGATCCATAATAAAACTTCTCTAAATAACCCAAAAATTCCTCTGAATACACAAATTCTCTTTTTTTTCCCTTTTGCTTCTCCCATCTCCAGACCCATGTCTTTACAAGTACCTTATGAACACTTACATAGTTTCTTTTACTGGCAGTCTGGAACAAAAATGCTTCTTATCTGCTGCCTGTATTGAGTGATACTATCGAGAATAAATTATCTATTGCAATGCACCTCTCCATTTGAACTCAAACTTCAGTGCAGCATTTCAACATTGGTTTCAATCAGGAAATCAATAGTACTTGCAAGTAAAACTTACTGTGAAATATTAATCACTTCTTCATCACTAAAAAAAAATGGGACAGTAAGCTGACATAAGTAAGCTGTCAAGCAAAGGTTTTATACCTATTCATAAGAATTGGTAAATGCAGTCACATATAATACTTCTCAAACTTAAATAAGTGTGGATGGGAAAAATATAAAAACAACAAAAAAAGTAAATTAGCCATATGCTATTTATTGTGCATACAAATGTCTGTGGTTTTAATTGCTGGACATGAAAAATCAGCTTTGGAAAACATGAAGATTTCTGCATATCTGAATGAAACAAGACTTTTGAGAATTTAAGAAAAAAAAAAAGAGAGAGAAAAAATATGAATTCACAAATTATTTCCCTAAAGTTATTAAAATATAGGCTATGCCCTGGGGCTGATAGACAAGAAGAAGTTTTATCATTATGCTCAGTTACGTTTTTGAAAGAGTCAATGTAATGAACTTCTGCTTAATATTGTTCCCATTGTAAAAATGAATGGTCTTTTGTATGTAGTGACACGGAGAAAAGAAAATCAATTTTTGTGGTTTTAACTCTACTCAGCATACATGCATTTGGCAAGTTCTCACTGTCTACTCTGTAAATACATGAATCCATGACTTTGTGGGGCTGTATCTACGGAAAGAAGAAAGAAAAGAAAAAGTATAGAAACAACTTGTGTTCATCGAGTAAATGTTCAATTTTCAAATAAAAATAAACCCCAAATCATTTCCCTGCTCCTTATTTGGCTTGTGACTGAATAATTTTTTTCAAGATGGTTTGATTCTGAGGACCAAACTGTAAAGCTGTGGCAATCAGAGAATATTCCTTACCTTAGGCAAGAAAAAAGGAACATAGTTTCCACCTCATAGGTTCTAACAATCCATGTGGTTACTAGCTTTTAATACATAATGAATAGATTTGAGTCTAGTGGCAAGAACAAGGAATAATAGCATATCTAACAAAGTACAAATTTTCAAACTTGCAAGCAGAAAGATTCAATACCTTTAGTCAAAGGCCATTTTTAATGCAGCTAGCATACTGATTAGAAAAGATCACCCTAAACTGCTTGAATTTAGGGTGTGATAACCTTTAAAGGAAAAAATTAACCCATTTTCTAAGCACAGCAGACAGAAAGTTCAAATTATAAGAATCACTTGTCAAAACTAATAAAACAGGGCCATATGTAATATTAGTTTTTGCACTATATTTAGTATTTAAAATTTTAAATGGTACCTTAGTGAAGAAGTAACATTACTTGTGCTGTGTACTTCATGTGCAAAGAGAAACTGGAAATATTAAGTTATTTTCATACTAAACCAATGGAAAGAGACGTAGCATGAGTAAAGTGAAAACATTCAGCAGGGTTCAAGTATAGGGTTCATTCAGGGAAGGTTTATTGATTTTGCTGAGATAAAATTAATTAATACTCATTAGACACTTAAGAAGTTGTGTAACTAACTTAAGGGTCACTATAAGATCACTATATAGTCAATATAAAATGTTAGGAAATTTCTGAAAGCAACTCAACACATCCATATTTTTTTTTCAACTAAGTCTCTAAAACAGGAAGGATTAAATAGTGATCTCTCCATAGACAGCAAAGAGAGTGAAGATGATTAGCTTATCCCTACACCATATGTTTCATTACAATAGTATTTTTTTTCAAACTTTAATGCATGCTCAAATTCAAGAACTGAGATTAATGTGGCTCTGCTCTGTGAAAGCATTTTTGTATCCTATATGACAAAATTACTTGGATATTCATTGTGTGAATGTATTATTGAAGTATAACAGTAGTAGTGGTGTGGAAGAATAAGAAAGGGGAAGATAAACCACAAGAAGAAATTTTTTGATAAACATTTCAGGGCGATTAAAAAGTGGCGACAGTGTTATTTCCAGACAAGTTACTGTTATCACACACAGCTAAGTTTCTGATCTCCTTTTACTCTTAGAGGGAAATAGCACATCAACATTTAATAATTAGATAGATACAGTTCCCAAGGGGTAAAAAGACTGCTGTTGAGAAGCAGTAGAGACTGATGGAAGGAAACAGAGGTGAGAACTATAGAATAATATAATTATAGACTGTGGCAGATTTTGGAACGTTTAGGTTGTCCCCCCAGGTTCCTCAAAATGATCATCTCACTCCACGAGGATCAACACGGCCAAGTCAGATATGGCAACACACTTTCTGAGCCCTTTCTAATAAAGAATGGTGTGAAACAAGGCTGCGTTCTCGCTCCTACCCTATTCACAGTCTTTTTCAGCTTGATGCTCCAAAGGGCCACGGCAGACCTCGATGATCAGGACGGTATCTACATTTGATGCCGTACTGATGGAAGCCTTTTCAGCCTAAGGCAACTGAAGGCCCACACCAAGACCTTAAACCATCTTGTCAGGGAGCTGCTCTATGCCGATGACGCCGCCCTTGTTGCCCACACAGAAGTAGTTCTGCAGCGTTTAACATCCTGCTTTGCAGACGCTGCAGAGCTCTTTGGGCTGGAAGTCAGTCTAAAGAAGACTCCATCAACCTGCACCTCAGGAAGTCCCCCATCATCCTCACATCACCCAACTGCTCAAATCAGTCCAGCAGTTTAATTACCTAGGTAGCCTCATCTCCTCGGATGGTAAGATTGACAGAGAGATAGACAACAGGATAGAAAAGGCATATAGTGCCTTCGGAAAGCTTCATAAAAGAGTTTGGCAAAACAAACACCTGAAGAAAAGTACAAAGATCAGTGTTTACAGAGCCATAGTGTTGTCGACTCTCTTATATCACTCCGAATCATGGGTCATCTACCGCCACCACCTGCGTCTCCTAGAACGCTTCCATCAACGCTGCCTCCGCACAATCCTAAACATCCACTGGTCAGACTATGTGACCAACACATCTGTTCTAGAGCAAGCATCTGTCACAAGTATTGAGGCCATGTTACTGAGAACACAGCTGCGTTGGGCAGGGCACATCTCCAGGATGAAGGACCACCACCTCCCTAAGATCCTGCTTTATGGTGAACTTGCCACCGGCTGCCGCAAGAGAGGAGCCCCAAAGAGAAGATACAAGGACTCCCTGAAACAACATCTCAGCCTTGGTCATATTATCACCATAACTGGTCTACTCTGGCCTCCAATCCAGAGGTCTGGAGACACACCATCTATAACGCCGCTGATGCTTTTGAGAAAGCACACAGGATCACCCTTGAGGAGAAAAGGCAATGCATAAAGAACCGTGTCTTGCAGAATGTACCAACTAAGGAGTCTTTCTGCTGCGCCTTTTGCAACTGGACATACCTATCTCGTATTGGCCTTTTCAGCCACCAATCGCACTTGCAACAAACGTGGGTAGAGTCCTTCCCAAATCTTCATTCGTGAAGCCTAGTCATGATAATTATAGAATCGTTTAGGTTGGAAAAGACCTTTTAAGTTCATCAAGTCTAAACATTTACCCAACACTATCAAGTTGCACATGTAAACCATGTCTCAAAGCAGGTCGAAACAGACAAAATTATAGGCTTTTTGCCATTTTAAATCCCATTTTGAATGTCAAAGAAAGTGAATATCTAATAAATAATTATGGGAAAAGGCACTTCGTCTAGACTATGGACTGCTATTCCATGGATGTTACCTAGTATGATGGATTTATTGTACCATGGTGGGTATTACAGGGAAGATTATGTCAACCTTACTCATACTTCATACCAAGGATGTAGGTTTTTTTATAGACCGAGGAAGCATGCAAAATCAATGTAAAACATTCTTACTGATTAGTGAATAAGGAAGACTTAATAAAATGTAAAAAAAAATGCCAAGAGAAAAATCATATTGTGAGTGAGTATGTCAAAGATTGATTATTTTCTTTTTAACAAAGGTCAGATGAAAACTAGGCTTTGATGGGCTTCTGCTTACCAGGTACCTTTGTAACAATAACTTGATGCTCTCCCAATCATCTCTGAAGCTTCCAGTCCCCCTTGACTTCTTGGTCTTGTATGGTGAAAATAGTGTCACAGTTACCAGGTCTGCTTGAAAGCTACTGTCTCATAGGCAGACATGCAGTAAAAATGGTAGGATGTAGACAACTACATCAGTTTGTATCACTGGGGGGATAAGCTCAGATTCTAATGATTTATTTAAACTCAGTTTTATTTCTACCAATAAAATTAAATTATATTTTCATATAAGAAGGCTGTCCAGTTACTATACTCATAACTGTTGCTAGGTGGTAGGTGGTAACATCACCAAAGCACTGGGCGTGGACACCAGCAGCCTTGTGAAAGGGTAGGCTGTTTTCTTACCTTTCTTACTATGTCTTCAAGGCATGAGATGTTATGCCTGGGGATACATACTCAGAGAGTGGACTGAAGAGCAATTAGTTCTGCAGCAGTTACATGAGCATATGCTGATGATTTTTGTGAGGTAACAACAAGTTGGAATCAATGGAGTTTAGATTTTAACAGAATACTAATGGCAGAAGTGGCCTGTACAGCTATTCACTTTTCATGCAAAAGATTAGATCATTACATGTCAAGATTTTCAAAGCAGAGCAGTAGCTCAGCCCTGCACCTAAGTAGATAAATGGGATTGAGTGCAGTAAAAAATAATAGCCTTTTTGGTTTATAGATATTTGTGTGGAATAGAATGAGCAAACTGATTTATTCAATGAAACTCCTTATTGAACTCAAACAATACTCATATTCTTTTAAAGAAATTGCTATTGGAAGGGAAATAAGTTGTGGCTTCCCAGATTCATTTCCTCTATGCATTCTTCTACACTGATTCATCTTTAGTAATTGACACACTCCGAGAAGGCATCAGTCTGCCTAATTTAAGCACCTGAAACTAGGCAGGCAGGAACTCTCTTTAGAGGCCTTCAAAGATACTGAACTGTTCACCATCTTCTGTACACAAAAGTTAGGCATTGCTTTTTTTACTCCTAGAAAAACAGATGTGAAAAAAGTTATCTGTAATATAGAGATTAGATCTCACTCTTGGCTATCAGGAAAAGCATACCCTTTTTTTTTTTTAATTAAGTGCAACATTTTAAAATATTTGACCATAAAGCATAGCTGCCTGACTGTGGGGATTGACTTAGGGTGACTGAACACAGGAATGGGTTGCACAGAGAGGTTGCGGAGTGTCCCTCCTTGGACATATTCAAAACCCATCTGAACGTTACCACTTCCTATAGAAGACCCTGTTTCAAGCAGGACAGTTGGACTAAATGATGTTCAGAGGTGCTGGTTGATTTCAGCTGTTTTGTGGTTCTGGGATTTTGAATTCCTCCCAGGTCACCTGACTGTGCTGCTACCTCTTATATGTGTTCTTTTCGTGCCTGAGTTGAATCAGGAGCAGCTTGTTCATCCATGCATGTGTCCTGTCACCATGGCTTGATTTTCTGCTCAGTGGAAAGGACCGTTCTTGAGGCTGGAGGAGGTGATGTTGGAAACCAAACAACTCCCCTGGAATCATTCTCTCTCCAGCATGGTTTCCCATGGGATTCTTGCAAGCAGGTCCCTAAACAGGTCGAAGTTCACTCTCTTGAAATCTGATTTTGGAATCCTGCTGTTTGCCTTGATCCCTTTTCTTGGGATCCTGAACTCCACCATCTCATGGCCACTGCAACCAACAGCCAAAATCCCCTACTCGTTCTTCCTTCTTTTTAAGGATCGGGTCCAGCAGAGAATGTCCTTTCATCAACAGCACTGTCATCAATGTAATGAATTTGTGACACCAATGCACACACCTGTATTGCTTATGATCTGCTCTGCTGGCCTTCCAGAAGATATTAGATACTTTTTGGCAAATTTCCTACACAACAGAGCAAATGGAATCATGTCTTTTGGTCTGCAGTGTTGGGGTTTTTTATAAGGCTGTATACCTGGGTAATACAGAGTGTATTGCGTTTCTTTACAGCCACCATTTCCACAGTGCCAGATATCTTGTATATTATGGTGCTGTTTTAGTAGTCTTGTTGGGTTTTTATATTTCTATGTCACTAATTTTAGGATTTTTATTTCTGCAGAAAGAGAAGTGAACCTCTTCCATTTAAAATTACATTCTTTCCCAAGTTACTTAGCAGGAAACTAAAAGATTAAAAAAATAAAGTTCAATTTGAGCTTGAATGTTAACCAAACAGACATCTTTATGTTTTATGAATAATTTAAGAGGAAGTATAGTGTGATGAAAAAAATGTAGTAAACAGTGTTCTTAATGTCCACCTATCACAACATAATCATAAATCAAATTTGTGTTAAGCTCAGTTGAAGATGATGATATCCAGGAGTAAACTCACCACCTGTTTAAGCTAAGGAGAAAAAATTACAGCTTCACAATGCACTTAGTCAAAGAACTAAACAATGGGAAATTTTTGAAAACTTTAAGATGTCTAGGAGACTAAGCTAAGAAATAAATTAAATACAAACAAAACCTGAAGATCAAGATGAAAATCTATCAATCTCTTTCTGACATAGCCTTTTCCTTTTCCTGTTATTTACCAAAAGAATGTAAATAATAAAACATGAAAAAATGTAAATGAGCAGTTGAATAAGAGTATAAGAAAATATTAAGTTCTGTGTAGATGAAAGTTCACCCAAAAAAGTGAGTCCTGCAGACTATAAATTCATGTTTAGATGCTTCTCAGAATAAATAAATAAATGGTGGCCGTATATATACATAACAAGCTCCTTGGTCTACCGAATTGTGGAAAAAAGTAAAAGCCTACACAAACGAATTTGTGCATATCTGTACATTGGGTATAGTTTTTAACATGCTCTACAAGACAAAAAACCAGTTAACAATGTTGACAGTGAAGGTATCTTGCTCATAATTTCATAATATCTGACAAATAAATACACCTTGTGGTATATATCATTGTCCTAGTCTTTCTGCAGATATCGACGGGCACACCTAAGTAGTTGTGCGAAGCTTATCTTTTCAAAGACTTTCTGTAACTCTAAGAACCAGACATGTTTGATTGTAATGAAAGTTTAAATCATAGATTAGAAAAAAGAACACTCTGTTTTAATTGGAAAGCCTGACGTGAAAAATCTGAAAGCTTTTCTTGACTAATCAGGACATTTTGGTCTTAAAGTTTAATGGGAAAATTTTCACAAGTGATTGGGAGGGATGTTATGCTCTTATTGGCTCAGGATTTTTCAGGTTTCTGAATGAAAACTGTAGAAGAAATGGTACAAGAGTCTGGGAGGATTCCTTCCTATGGCTTTCTAATCATGCTAGATGCATGAGATAGAGCTGAGGACTGGACAAATGACCGGAGCTGCCATCAGGGGTGTATTGACAACACTGGATGACCACCTCTTTTGACACACTGTGTAGGTATAAAACGCAAGCTGCACATTGAACATCAACTCTTCATCAAGAATTACTCTTCTGATGCCTTAAGAATCAGAATACTATGAGAATTTTGCGTTCCAGTACTTCATATACCTTGGGCAAATTGGTAGTACGGCTATGCTGCCAACAGAGAGGATCTGGAAAATAGCCCCAGAAGATTCTGAAATCAGAAAGACTTTCTACTTCAGAAATAGAAATTCTAGATATGACAACATCAGCTATCTGATCTGGAAGGAAGTTAAAAAGCTTCCTTGTAATCATATAAGCAAAGCAAAGCAAAATTGAGGCTATGCGCCACCTTCCTTAACACCAAGAAGCCAAATTTTAAATGTACCAGAGATTTACAACTTCCACACACATAAGTTATTAGACTAACTCCTGAGCAAGAGCAGTGCGTTTTAGCATACTAATAAGAAATTTGACCTTGACTACTACCTGTTGTGAATAAAGAGGATAAAGAAAAAGAACTGAACAAAACTATAATCTAATGTGACTGCTTGGTTAGAGGTAGTTTTAATGGCAAATGTTCTTGCATGTGAAAAACAGCCAAAATTATTCTTATACTATTTATAAAACACAACATAAACAAGTAATATTTGTTATGCAATAATATGAATTGGGCCATATTTAATGTTTTAGTGTGGAATTCATCTGACCTGATGCTGAGTGTCTGTTGTACAGACATATTCATCTGCACAAGTCACCCTAAGATTTTTGAATGGTATGAAAACTCTTGCTATTGGTAATTTAGTACTCATGTATTGCTAGCTTCAAAGTAGATTCCTACATTGGATTATAGTCATAGACTGTGATAGGCTAATTGACAATAACTGGAATAAAGTGTTTGTTTTAAGGTGGTGATAATAGTTTCCCAGCAGTACTTTCCAGATAGTCAAAAATTCACATTATCCATTCTGTAGACCCAACAAAAACGTATCAGTCTGAACATAAAGGAAAAGCAGTCACCCTCATCCAAGAAGTCTACAGAAAGACAGTTGTGATTACCTGGCCTCCAGTTCGGAGACGACTTATAGTCAGAGCAAATTTGAACCATCAAAGCAAATGCTTACAAATCTGACAATTACAATCACAGAATAACAGAATCATCTAAGTTGAAAAAGACCTGAGATCAATGAGTCCAACCTATGACCCAACACCACCCTGTCAACTAGACCATGGCACTAAGTGCCACATTCAGTCTGTTCTTAAATACCTCCAAGGACAGAGAATCCACTACCCCCTTGGGCAGCCCATTCCAATGTTTGATCTCTCACTCTGTAAAGAATTTCTTCCTAATGTCTACCGTAAACCTCCCCTGGCAGAGCTTCAGACTGTGCGCTCTTGTCCTACTGCTGGTCGCCTGGGAGAAGAGACCAACATCTACCTGACTACAACCTCCTTTCAAGGAGTTGTAGAGAGTGATGAGGTCTCCCCTGAGCCTCCTGTTTTCCAGGCTGAAAAACCCCAGCTCCCTCAACCTCTCCTCATAGGACTTGTGCTCTGGTCCCCTCACCAGCCTCGTTGCCCTTCTTTGGACACACTCCAGAACCTCAATGTACTTCTTAAACTGAGGGGTCCAGAACTGGACACACTGGTGAGGTGTGGCCTCACCAGCACTGAGTACAGGGGAAGAACCACTTCCCTGGTCCTGCTGGCCACACTGTTCCTGACACAGACCAGGACGCCATTGGCTTTCTTGGCCACCTGGGCACACTGCTGGCTCATGTTCATCTTCCTGTCAATCAGAACCCCCAGATCCCTCTCCACCTGGTCGATCTCCAGCCACTCTGTCCCCAGCCTGTAGTGCTGCATGGGATTGTTGTGGCCAAAGTGCAGGACTCGGCACTTGGTCTTATTAAATGTCATACCACTGGATTCAGCCCATCTATCCATCCTTTCCAGGTCCCTCTGCAGAGCCATCCCACTGTCCAGTAGATCAGCACACACCCCCAACTTGGTGTCATCTGCATATCTGCTGATGGTGGACTCAATCCCCTCATCCAGATCATCAATAAAGATATTAAACAGAACTGGGCCCAACACTGATCCCTGGGGGACCCCACTAGTGACCAGCTGCCAACTGGATGTGGCCCCATTCACCACCACTCTCTGGGCCCGGCCCTCCAGCCAGTTCCTAACCCAGCACAGAGTGCTCCTGTCCAAACCGTGGGCTGCCAGCTTTTTCAGTAGTATGCTGTGGGAGATGGTGTCAAAGGCTTTGCTGAAGTCCAGGTAGACACATCCACAGCCTTTCCCTCATCCACCAGGTGGGTCACCTGGTCATAAAAGGACCAGGCATACAAAAGTTAAAGTATGTTAGTGCATCCTGTGGGTATACAGGAAATATGTCTTATATATGTGCAGAAATAGAGCAGAAATCTAATAAGACATTTATAACAAGGTATTAGCAAATTCAAATGCATTAATGACCTTCAGTACCACTGACTGTACCTTTCACAGATACACATGAAAGTAGGAACATAAATAGACTTTTTAAGCAAGCTGAGACTATAATGAGCTTGGGTTATTCAAAAAGTGTATTCTTTCATGCTATAATCCTGGGATTAAGTTTCACTAAGATATTCATATATTTTTTTCTTAAGCAAGACAATTGCAAAAAAGTGATTAAATCTCGTTTTATTTGAAATGTAAAGAAAGAATATATTTTTGTATAAATATGCATTCTTGGCAAAGAAGGGATATTTGCAAGAAAGTCAAATTTGTCATATATTCACTCCATAGCCCATCTATCTTCACAGATAAATAGGAAACTGAGTAAAGTTACTTGAGATATGTCTATCTGAGTCTCCAGATTGTCTGAAACAAGATGAATGGGGTCTTGATTTCTAGAATCTACTAAGCTATAGTGGTAGGATTCACCTCTGAATCCAGTCATCTGAAAACAAGGCGTCTAGCCTAAAAAAGTCATCTTGGTCTTTCTACAGTAAATTGGAAGAACTAGACACCTCTAGAGAATACCCTAAGCTAACATTTTACCCTAGATGCATTGAATGAACTGTACAAGTGCTTCAGTCTCAAATGATTAATAAAAGAGTCAATGGAGGAAATTTAGATTATACATCTAAATGGTACATGGGAAAAAGAAGGTGGAAGTAATTCCACTCTGAGGGTCCTGACCCTTAGCTCTCCCTCACATTAGATGGACCGCTATACTGCTATGTACACTGAACAAGGTGCTGCAAGTTGCACTGAGGAGTGCAACATTATTGTGCAACAATCAAAGGCAGTAACACCTCAGTCACATTTTACCTATTTTCTACAGATGTCACTTTGTACATATAAAAACAGTAGGTTAAATAGTAGGATAACTTCTTACCAAAAAAAAAACAAAAAAAGTGTTAGAAAAATAAATAGGGTAATAAAACCAAGTCCCTAATAAAATGTTGTTTAGCTACCAACTTTCAGGTTTTTTAGAGTTTTGTCCTGTGTCTGAGTATATTTGCTATGTTAGCTACTAATTGGCTACTCACACATACAAATCCTCACTGACCAAGGCTTTGTATTAAGCTTGTAAAAACAAAAGCATTTGTTTCAAAGGTAAGATTAATGTTATCTTCTCAAATATGATAGAAATGTCGTATTTTATCCCTTCTAAAGTCCTCTACCATTTAGAATGTGCAGCATTTGCTTTAAAACAGTTACACTATGTGAAGTAATGCCTAAAGTATGATCACTTGAGTGTTTCTGCCACAGAGATTTCAGGTTCAAAAATATGCTACATTCACTTATTCTTGCTGTGATAGAAAGAAGCAAAATAGCATCAAAAATAAAAGTTATTTTATGGAAAAGCACAAGAATATTAAATACAAGTTGAAATTGAATTTTTTATTAATGTTCAATGTACTTAATCTCTCTGTTTTTCATAGAAGTGTAGGCTAAGAAAGTCAGGAAAATTTGAGAAAAGCAAATATAATCTTTTGCTAAAAATTTGCGTAGCCAAGTACAATTTATAAAATTGCTAAAAAGCTTGTGAGAGATTTGGAAAAGTCTGAAGAAAGCTAGCAGGCAGAAATGCTAATAATTAAATAAATCCCATTCTTTCTTACATGGATGTCGGGAATTAGCCAGAAACGGTTAAAGAATTGTGAAAACTAGTTCTCTGTCAACAATCTGTCAGACTGCAAAGCTAAAACAGTGCTTCTGAGTGTTCAGGAAGATTAACTATCTACCAGCTCTGGATTTTGCCTTTAACAACAGCAACAGCATTTCTTCATTCTAGAAATCTTGTTTTACAAGGAAAGGTGGTGTCATCCTACTGAAACATAGGTGGATGAACAAAATATATGGATAAAAGCATGTAATCATGTCAAATCCAGATAAAGTGAAATAGATTAAAATATATTAAAAACCATCATATAAACTGTTCTCCCTAGGTTTTGTTTGTGAAGATGGTCTCCAGTGCTCTCATACTTTCTATTTGTGACCAGTTAGCTCACAATCCTTTTAAATATTATTACAATAAACCATCATTTTCAACCCAAATTGCATGAACTCAAGTAGCACTTTTTTGTGTGATTTGAGATCCCATGGAACCACTCCCGTTGGTACAATGCCTTTAAGTATAGTAGCCAAAACTAAATACATATTAGTTAAATGAAAGGTTTTCATCCAAGCTCCACAAAAGTGCAGTGTTGGGACAGCTTTCTAACGAAGTAGAATAGAAAATACATAAATAGTTTGCACATGGTTTACCCCTATTTTAGGAACAAGTGATCCCATATGTGTTATATAACACTTTATATGATGTAATTACCTGAAATAGATTGATTGACACAGTTGATCCATTCCATCCCTTGGCCTTCTCAGAGTATGTATAATTTTGTATCCTGCTCAAGTGAAAGGTTTATAATTGCCTGTTTTCCATACACTAGCCCTTTCTTAGTTTCACAAAGTCCCCTAGGTTAATAACATAGCTATATCAATGTGTACTAGGTATTTGTGGAATTGTGCATATGACTAAGGATTTGCTCTTTGGATTTCAGCTTCGTCCCTTTGGCTTAGATTCTCAGCAATTAAGTATGAGCAATGGGCTAATGACTTCCTTGGAGATACACTGATTTACACCAGCAGAGGTGTAAATCTATGCTATTGTTGCCTCTTGTAAAAGTATAAAGAGGTTTTTAACAGAAAACTGTTTGGAACTGTACTTAATTTTCCATTAATCACTGTGCATCCGAGTAAATGCCGAATTATTCTCTGGAAGGGTTCCTGTTGGTAATCCATTGCTTAGCAGGTAATGTCATAGGAAATTACTTCTTTCATCATCTGTCTTTGCTTCTGGTGGTTTATTCTCAGTCAATAGTTCTGATGATCCCTTCACCACTTTTTTTCTACTTCAACCACTCTACTGACTTTTTCTTAGGGATATGCATACATCAATTTCTTGTTAAAACAAGACTTGAAGAAGCAATGCCACTTTTTTGCTAGGCTCTTCCATTTGCACCAACTGCTATGTGACAGAGCAGAAATCCTGCTTAAAAGTTGTCCAATTATGCTTCATTATTTTGTAACATTTTCAACAGCTGGATGCTTGATTACATGCACTACAGAGCAGAAGTATTTTCTTTCTTTTGGTAAGTGTGCAGCTGCAAATCTTGTGGCTTTAGCATGGTATCTAGAACACATTAATCATCCTTCCAAAGACTCTATCAGCAATAGCAATGAAAAATAACTGAGTTATTCAACAAGTAAATGATCAATTGCATATGTACTTTGAATATTATAATTTGCAGCCGTATAGCAATAGCAATAGTACTCCTTGAAAGCACCTAATATTATGAATTAAATAACTTGATAACTATTGATTGTGGAATGTTTATCATTGCAACTATTTTTAGTAACAGAATTGAAATGACAAATTTTACAGAAACTGAACTCAAAAGGACCATTTTGAAGGACAAAAAAAAAACCCAAAACAACTGTTCATGGAATAAGTGTTTTCAGTTTGCAGGACCTGAAAGTGATATTTGAAAAAGGTTTATATTTGCTCTGATTTATATGTTGCAGTTCATTTCAATATAGGACCATGAGAACATTGCTATAATGTGGGGGACAATAAAAAGAGGGGGTTTTAGCTTCATTAATGGCAATAGGCAGTGTGGAAATATCAACGGCATGATACAGGATGAGGATGATCACCACACAGAGACAGAGACAAGAAAGAGGTGTTTAACACTTTCTTTACCTCTGTCTTCAACATAGATGAGGGAACAAGGGGGTCTCAGTGCCCTGATCTGGAGGACCATGACTGCAAGAATGATCAACACCCATTCGACCCTGAAACTTTGCAGGATCTACTGCTCCAACTAGATCCCTACAATTCTATGGGGCCTGATGGGATTCATCCCAGAATCTTCAAAGAAATGGCTGTTGTCATTGCAAAACCTCTCTTGATGATTTTGGAGCAGTGTTGGGAATCTGAAGAGGTCCCAGCTGATTGGAAACTGGCAAATGTCCTGATTTTCAAGAAGGGTAAGAACTTCAGTGCCTGGAGAAGTTAAGGAGAAAATTATTCTAGGAAGTATTGAAAAACATCTGAAAGACAACACTATCATGGGTCACAACAGGGCTTCACAAGGGAATAGTCCTGCTTATCCAACCTGATATCTTTTTATGACAAGGTAACCCATCTAGTTGATCAAGGGAAGGCAGTTGATGTAATCTTTTTGGATTTCAGTAAAGCTTTTGATACTGTCTCTCAAAATGTCCAGCACACAGCTAGATAAACCCATCGTGTGGTGTGACTCACAGGTCAAGCACAGAGAGTACCAGTGAACAGGATGACATCAGACTGGTGACCTGTCACTAATGAGGTTCCACAGGGCTCCATCTGAGGCCCTGTGCTCTTCAACATAGAATCATAGAATCACAGAATCGTAGAATCAACTGGGTTGGAAGGGACCTTCGAGATCATCAAGTCCAACCCTTGATCCACTACCACTGTGGTTACTAGACCATGGCACTAAGTGCCACATTCAGTCTCTTTTTAAAAATCTCCAGGGAAAGAGAATCCATTACTTCCCTGGGCAGCCCATTCCAATGTCTGATCACCCTCTCTGTAAAGAAATTCTTTCTAATATCTGTCTTCATAAATGACTTGGACACAGGACTGGAAGGGGATACTAAGCAAGTTTGCAGATCACACAAAATTGGGAGAAGCTAGTGACTCCCTCAAAGGCAGAAAGGCCCTACAGAGAGACCTCGACGAAATAGAGTACCAGGCAATCACCAACCATACGAAGTTCAACAAGGGGAATGTGCCAGATACTGCACCTGGGATGGGGCAATCCCGGATGTACGTACAGACTGGGGAATGAGATGCTGGAAAGCAGCGCCATGGAAAGGGACCTGGGGGTCCTGGTCAATGGCAAGTTGAATATGAGTCAGCAGTGCCCTGGCAGCCAGGAGAGCCAAACATGTCCTGGGAGGCATCATGTACAGCATCACCAGCCAGTCGAGGGAGGGGATTGTCGTGCTCTGCTCTGCCCTGGTGCAGCCTCACCTTGAATATTGTGGCAGTTTTGGGCACTGCAGTATAAGGAAGATGTTAAGCTATTAGAGAGTATCTGAAGGAGGGCAACAAAGATCGTGAAGGGCTTTGAGGGGAAACTTTATGAGGAGCAGCCGAGGAGACTTGGTCTGTTCAGTCTGGAGAAGAGGAGACTGAGGGGAGACCTCATCGCAGTCTACAACTTCCTTGTGAGGGAAAGAGGAGAGGTAGGCACTGATCTCTTCTCTGTAGTGACAGGACCCAAGCAAATGGCTTGAAGTTGTGTCAGGGGAAGTTTAGGTTGGATGTTAGAAAAAGGTTCTTCACCCAGAGGGTGGTTGGGCACTGAACCAGCTCCTCAGGGAATTGGTCACAGCACCAAGCCTGACAGAGTTCAAGAAGCATTTGGATGTGCCTTTTAGGCAAATGGAGTGACTGTTGGGGATGGTGCTGTGCAGGGTTAAGGGTTGGAGTTGATGATCCTTGTGTTTCCCTTGCAACTCAGCATATTCTGTGATTCTGTGATTCTGCAGTAAGTTCTGATGAATAAAATTATATATATTCAAAGTATTAAAGATCATTTTATTCTTAAGAAATGTATGAAACCTCAAATAATCTGAAAGACAAAGTACTTTTTAGTTTTAAAATTTATTTCATCAACTCCATGGAATCTACACAGTTTTTCTGTAACCCAAGGGGACAGGTTAGGGGTGTGTTAGGGATGACCCATACAGTTTGTTTGACCAAAAGAGGCCCTATAACAAAGCTAGAGAAATTTCCAGATGTTAAGGAGAACACAAAACAGAAGAGGCACAGAGCAAAAAAGAATAATTGCTGCAAGGAAGGGATAACAATATTTTCTGATTAAGACAAGTACTTTCTACATATTTATTATTCTCAAACCACTTCTATCAGTGAGTATTGATTACTTTTGTAAAGCACAGAGTCAAGAAGAGTAATATAGATAAGAAAGTAGTGGAAACACATTTTTAGGGAGAAAATAAAAAATTATGATATCTGATTTTCAACAGCCCCCTGGGACAGCACTTCCAAACATGACAGCCATACGTTCTTTGACATCTCAGCCTGTCCCACTGACTGCATCCTTCCCATGCTTATACACAGACTTTCTCATTATTTCCTAACTTACTCTTGAACACAGAATCAACTAGATTGGAAAAGACCTCTGAGATCAACAAGTCCAACCTATGAACCAACACCACCTTGTCAAATAGACCATGGCATTAAGTGCCACATCCAGTCTGTTCTTAAACACCTCCAGGGATGGTGAATCCACCACCCCCCCTGGGCATTCCAATTCCAGTGATTCCAATACCCAACCACCCTTTCTGTGAAGAACTTCTTCCTAATGTCCAACCTAAACCTCCCCTGCACACCTTAAGACTGTACCCTCTTGTCCTGTCACTAGCTGCCTGGGAGAAGTGACCAACACCCACCTGGCTACAACCTCCTCTCAGTTAATTGAAGAGAGTGATAAGAGCTCCCCTGAGCCTCCTCCTCTTCAGGCTAAACAACTCCATCAGGTCCCATAGACTTGTGAGGATCTCAGTGGCTCAGCAGGTCACTAACTGCTTCCTCCTACATTACAGGGGAGCTATTCCGCTCCCCATCCCTGTCTACCAACTCAGGAGACCATTTGTCCTGAGGATGACCTGTCATTGTTGAAAACTGAGGCAAAGAAGATATTAAGTACTTCAGCCTTTCCCTCATCTTTGGTAACTCTATTCCCCCCCACATCCAATAAAGAATGGAGGTTTTCCTTGCCCCTCCTTTTGTATTTATAAAAGCACTTTTTATTGTCCTTTAAGGAAGCGGCCACATTGAGTTCTAACTGAGCTTGTACCTTTCTAATTTTCTTTCTGTGCGACCTAACAACATCCTTAAACAGTTGCCTACCGCTTTTTCCAAAGGTGATGCATCCTTTTTTTCCCCTGAGTTTCTGCAAAACTCTCTGCCCAGCCAGGCCGGTCGTCTTCCGAGCCAGCTCATCTTTCCACACGTAGGGACAGCCTAATCCTGTGCCTTCAAGATTTCTTTCCTGAAGTGTGTCCATCCTTCCCGGACCCCTTTGTTTTTAAGGGTCTCCTACCAGTATGGTACAAACACGTCTTGATACCACTGACTACACACAGTCCTTGACAACACAAGCTCTCTCCTGCCACCCAGCAGCCATCTTATCCCACTTCCTTGTCATTGCTTACTAAAAGTGCTGTTTACAAGTACAGATTTCCTCTTGTTCTACTCAATTTTAAGTGCATTCTAAATTATATTCTAATCTTCATAACTGATTCAGGTCTAGCCAAGGTTTGTGACTGTTTGTTAAACTTGGATTGCTTATGAGACTGTGGACATTGCTTATGGGTTTGACTCCGTATTTTCACAGTACCTTCACTAAAGTCAGAATGATGTGAATAATACAGCACGTATCAAGTTGATGGCTAAAATAAAGTGGTGCAGACAAGGTAAACTGATTCATTTCACTAGTAAAGATAACCAAACACAATATAAGTAATTTTGGGAATGGTTACCCAGCTGATAGAAAAACAACTGCTGTTGTGTTGTGATCAACAAGCTGATGTTCTTGAGAGGCCATTGTAGTCACTCAAAAATAATATATTAATAATAATATATTAATATATTTTCATCATGTTACGATTTACTGTTATTGATAAGGTACTAGTAGAGTACCTTGCTTGCACAAAGAAATACATTAATCTTGTGATTTCCTTCTGACACTGCATTTTAATCAAATAAACATGACCTTTGTAAGGGATATACAATAATGAAGGAAAGTAAGCAGGTGGCAAAATCATGAGATATTCATTTGGCCACTGAGTTCATTTTCTGGAGGAATAAACCATATCATGATGTTTAATTCCCTTGTCTGTTACAGATTATCCTTTAATACATATGAATGTAGTATGAACATACTTGCCTGATTACCCAGATGCAAATTTAAACATATTATTTTAATTACAAAGAAATTTTGTGGCACAGATAATTTCGGAGACAGTTACAGCATAGTGTTACAATGTGGTCATTACATTTCAAAGGGAACCTTTCTCTGTCAGTAAGAGTGTTAATCAATAATTAAGATATGAAGATGAGTAATGCAATAAGCCAAATGAGTTTCATAGCTGGTTGCTAATATTGATGACTCAATTACAGGTGAAAAGTGAAAGCATATTGAAAATGTTTTTGAATATGCTTTCAGCACTTAATTTTTAACATATTATGAATATAAAACACCACTTTAGAGAAGATTGTATGAAAGAATTGTTGTAGCTGGAAGAGGATTTTAATTGCCATGGTTCATTTTTGTTTCTACTCCAAAGAACTTTTAAATATACTCAAGGATCATCATCTATAAGAGCAGCAATAAGGGTAAGTTTCATGAAAGGTAACTAATAATTTGTAAAATCAGACTCCAACTTTCCACCAAAGTCACATTTCATGTTCTCACAGTGAAAATATAAAATTATGAATGCAGAGTTCCAAGTAATAATATTTAGACAGTCTGTGATATTGGAAAGTGCAGAGAATCAAAGCCTTCTGGTAACACTGTAGTTCATTTATGTCTTTCATAGGGCAGACGTTGTTAAACCAGTACCCTAGTCACTAAAAAATATGCAGGAATATGAGACAACTGTCAAGACTTCAGGGTTAGAGATGTCAATCTTCAAGGAGTTTTGAAGATTAAAAAAAAAAAAAAATCAGGAAAAAAAGGTCAGAACATACTGATTTAAAAAAGAAACAACAAAAAAAAATGTTCCATGGAGACATGCCCAGATATTATTAAGAAATATGTGCACAGTGTAGTAAGAGATATTGTGAATTATTATTGTAAAAATACCTTAATGGAATACACTAGTGAAGCAGAAATATACAAATACAAAACTATTGCATTAAACTTCAGGGAAAAGAGTGCACATTGTTCATCTAAAAACACAATGATTGCATAAAGCTTTCTCTGAGATTAAACTTCTTCAAAATTTAAAATGGGAGACTGCAGATGTGAGATGTCATGGATAGCATTAAAAAATGAGTATCTAAAATCAATTGGTGTCATGTTCCTGCGGGTTACCTTCTTAGCAAGATCATTCAGCTAATTCACATCTTAGGGCATTTGCTTCAGCACCTTCTAACCCTAACCCTAACCCTAACCCTAACCCATCTACTACCTTGGAATACAGAAACAGATAATTTTAAGAATGAAAAAGGATTCTCACTGGAAGTACAGAAATAATATGGACTCATTTACTTTCAAAGCACAGGGAATATCAAATCATCTAGTAGGTCGATGTTGACCATTTGAAAACTCATTTCAATGTGCCATGCTCTGAAATTTTTCCTTTAGCTCAGGACTAGTCTCATAACCTGATAACCTCAGTAACATGTTACTGCAATTTGTTTTTGAAGAGAAAATCTCTCTTAGTAACCTTAGCCAGGCAGTCAGCAGGTCAGGGCTCAATACTCCAGCCAGGCAGCAAGGCAGGACTGTGGGGGCATCTTCCCCCACATCCCAGGGGAAGGGACTTGCTCCAGTAGGTAAACCTGCAAACCTCTCAGGAGGAAGGATGAACTCAGGACCCTTATACAAACATCAAAGTAGTGGGATTTGGTCACTTCAGAAGAGCAGCAGCTGGTCAGCAACATTGGGAGAAAACAGTGGGATGGAGATGCACTGGTCCAGGTGAAGTGGGGATCACTGCAGAGTCCAGCTTCCTCCCAATTTACCCGTACATACTTTTGCTGCTGCTGTACAGCTTCATGACTTGTATGTGGCTTTCTAAGGAGTTATGCTTTATGACCCTCTGTTGTTTTTTGGTTGTTTTGATTTTTTTCCCCCAGACCTTGAAATGCCTTTTGGATTCTTTAGAATTGCAGGATTGATATGTAGAAATTTATATGGGGGTAGATTAATATAAAGAGTTCCATTAAGGATATATACAACTCTGTTCATAAGTAAGTAGGCTTAATAAATTTGGTTTTACCATTAATGTCTTCTTAATACCATGAAGTCTCCAGGGATTAAGAGAAAATCTGTTCTTCTATGAAACAGAGGCAGCAGTATAATTTGAGATACTAGAAATATATGCAGTAGTTTTAAATAGATGACATGATGCTGAATTACAGATAAATCTGCCATGAGTATTGAATATTTGATAGTGGTTAATATCTTCAGTCAAATGTGTCAAATAATAGAAAATATTAACAATTTACACATTTTGAAGACTGTATGTAAAACTCGCAGACAGTCCAATGCACTGATGTCAGGATATATTCCAAAGTTTCTTCAGCTGTGAAAAAAAATAGGAAAATAACTGAGATGAAATGAGAGCATGCTTTAGCATGTCAAGACATGCAATGTGTATAACACTATCACATGGCAAAGGAGTGTTTACAGTAACAATAAATTAAACCTTAGTGAACCACTGCAACCTTGTTCTTCAGATTTGCACAACAGTTTACAGTACTGTAAATGTGGAATTCTGGAAATGCTGACATCTTATGCAAGATGGGTTTTTTATCTTACAAATGATGCATAGCTAAATTGTATTGGACTGCTGTGGGAAAATTACTTTGACTTTCCACTGCACAACTGAATTTAGACCTTTTTGTTACTCTAAATGCTATGACACATAGTGACAGAGGTGAAATTCATGACACTGAAAAAAAATCAATAGACATTGAATTTGAATATGGCATAGTAAGAAATAGACGTAAATTTGATTATGTGAATTGTATAAAATAGCGTTGGCTTCTTCTACCCATAAACAAAAGAGCAGGCTCTAGAAAATCCAAGGCTTACCTCCCATCTGTATGGTTGATCTCAAATGCTCAATAGATACTCCTCATATCATCTCTCATTTGTGGTCACTTTAGTTACTTTCCGACCCATCTTGTGTGTCTGGGACCCTAGACTCTGGAAAGGATGTTCTGACATTGCAGAGGATATAATAAATAAATCCTGTTCCAGTCTATAATAAAAAAATACAACTGAGGCCTCACTGTCACCCTAATCTCTCTCTGGAGCCAGTAGAAAAATACATGCATCTCTGTGAGGGGAATGAACCCATGTAGTATCTAACTATAATTCTAATTAGCCACCTTGGAGGGAAACAGTTTCATAAATCCCAGTACAGTTAACATCATTTTTTGCAGGTTCCAGTTTCTCCAATGGAAAAAATGGAGGAGAAATTCACATTCAGAATTTGTAGAGATTTTAAATTCAATGCTACTTATCAGAACTGTAGGCACAATTCTGGGCAAGTGACAAATTGGGAACTGTATAAGCAGTAAACTAGTCTGCTCATAATTTTTTCTTCATTTAAATAAATTATCGCAACATTTATTTACCAATCCCTATATTTGTTACTGGAAATTTATTAACAGACGAAAATAATCAAAATTATTTTCCACTTTGGATGTGATAATTTTACTGTGTTTTTGATAGTTTTTTATTTAGTTCCCATTGTAAGACTGTGAGGAACGATAGTTTATGGCTTTCAGAAAGTTTACATGCAAAAAGTGCATTTTGTTCTGCTTGGAGAGTAATTGTCAAATTTTGTCCCGGATGACATTTTCACATATTTGCTCCAGGTTAAATGTACCATTGCCACATTAAAATCTGAACACATTTCACAGCAAAGTACCTATTTCTGTCAACAAAAATCAACCTCTGTACTTGAAGAAGACACCAAGCCACCTGGAAAACTTTAAAAAAAAAAAAATTTATCTGGTATAGTTACACTGATTTTTTTGTGAGTGCAGTGCGGATTTCTTTGAGCTTACAATGTTGGTTGCAATGCTTCTTTCTACATAATGGCTATTTTCATATAGTCATGAATTTAACTCTTTCTACATTAATTTCGATGTCAGTCTGTACTGGCAGTCTATTATGCTGAAACATTTGAATATTCTTTTTAGGCATAAAAACAAAAGGAGAAAGCTAGACTTTCACAAGGAAAAAAGAATATTAAGGGATGATAAAAGTTGCTCCATAAGATGTTCCTTAACTACTATTTCCCTTGCTAGGGTTAGGTTCTTACACTTGCACAGAAGTGAAATACAGGATTTGATGCAAGGGTCACTCAACTATTAAACAGGATTATGTTTTGTGTGATAAACAACAGACCTGTTCACTTGTTATTTGGAACAGAAGCCAATGCTTTTGGTAACTATATGAATATAAATTTTGAGAATTGAATTTACTTCCACATAACCCCTGCAATTTCAAAGAATAAACAAGCTCTAGGAAAATTGCCAGGGGACATTCATACTCTTATATGAATTGAAATTAGTAGTAAAATTGTAAGTAGTATACAATTAATTCCTGTACAACATGGAAAAGAAAACTTTACCTGTTCTGTCTTCCTAAACATGAAATACATCTGGCTTTTAAATAGTCTCCCAAAGAAGTTGTTAAAATTTTGTACATTCATCTAGAGCAAAACTGATACATTGGGTACACAATCAAGGGAGTAGCTGAATCATCTGTTTCATCTCCAATATCCAAAGAAACAGCCAAAGCAGGCAGAGACTTGATACATGTAATGCAAGATGTAATGCAGACAAATACTCAGTGTTAGATCTGGTGAAAGATATTGAGTTTGACAAGAATTTTAGGAATCTCAGCCCACAAATGAACACCCAAAATACTGTCAAGTGCTTAGGAGGGTTGTACAGTGAGATAGAATAGTGGGAGAAAATTGATCCACCAAGGAAGGTGATTTTTATGACTAGCACCTGCAGTTGTTCTGTCAAAGAGCTGAGACATTTCACTGTTGTCCTTTTTAAACAGGGCAGAAAAAAGAAAGGTAGTACTACGGTCTACCCCTAATACACCTGCTTAAATAAGCAGGGCAGCAACTCAAGAACTGGGGGAGAAAAGCTTGGGGTTTTTTCTGACCAATGTGCTCGCTACTGGAGAGTGAGGTCTGTTAGGTACTTCAGAATACAATTCATCTCCTCCTGAAATAATGTAGTCTGACCCAGAGGAATGGAGGCAAGAGGCAGGAGCCTCAATACTTATGCCAGAGCAGTTCTAGGCATGTGCAGAGAAAACCCATAAGTATTGTGAATAGGACATATCAAACTTTTAAGTACTGTGCGCTTTAAGTGTTTTAATTCTGAAAATCCCCACAGCTCTGAAGTATAACCTGTTTCTTTCCGACACACATCCCAACAATATAAAGGTGACAAATAGCAGTAGTTCCAATCTGTGCAGCTCTCTTTTTCACTTCCAGTATGACTACCTTGTTCATGGTTTTCTGCGTTAGCCATAATGATCAGAATTGTGCCATGGGAGAGTGGTAAGCTGGAAATGGAAAAATGGAGATGAAACTTTCAGGTGAAATCCTTGGAGGCCATTATCCGGTAAGATTTTGAAGGATATAGTGTTCCACAATTTGCTGTGTTTGAGCCTGTAGATGGTAAGCTGGGCTAAAAGACTGCAACTGGGCAGTGGAGGGGAAGGCTGGCTGATTACTCTGGCTGTTGCAGTCTGGGTCAGGTTAAATGACTTCAGAAAAAATAATGGGGGAGGGGATTGTGCTTCCCCAACAAACATGTATGTATACTCAGCCGGGAGACCCATCTGCAGAGGCAGATGAGACATGTAGGGATGTAGCAGGGTGCCTACAGCCCAAGCTGGGAGTGGGAGAATCCTGTGAAGAGTCGAGAGCCCAGCTCTGCAGGGAGCATGTCTTCACTCCAGCACAGCTGGAAAGGGTCTCTCCCAGGGAGACACGTGTTCGGAACTACTTAAATTGCTGATTTAATTCCTCAGTACTGGAGGAAACAAATATTCTTGTAAGAGCACAGGGGCCAGGGAGGGAGCTCTTATCTAGCATTTATTTTATCTCATTCAGAAGTACTGATTCTTCATTATTTAGAGTATTTCTCTTTTCTAACTCAAATATTTCTGTGTAAGTAAAGACTACTTTTGAAGACTAGAAGTCATTGGTATCATCTAATGCTAAGACAGTGAGATTTATCTGCCCTAATTAAATAGTGTTCAGTCAAACTAGGCTTCTTTTGTACCTACTGCAAAAAAGTAAGCACTTCCTAAAAGTCATCTGATAATAAGCCTCAAGGATGAGTAAAATGAATTGCCCTACAGAAGAATTCTAGAATGATCAATTTTCACTTGATAGCTAACTCCTAGTGTCTAAAATTGGGTGTTATGACTCCTTCCCTTCTCATACTTCTCGTCCTAGTTCTAGCAGTAGTTTATATATTCATAAATGTAATACCTACATTTCTGAAGATAGAACTTGGTTCTGTCCATGAGTTCTCAGAAAAAAATATCAGACCAGTGATATCTTTTAAAGGAGAACCAAGCCTCTTGCCCATTCAGTTGCACGCATTTTTTTGAGGATGATATGTCATCTTTTAATAGTCATCATTAACAACCCTGAATTTTTGTGAAAATGGAATATCCTAAAGTAAAACCAAACAAATTCATGCAGCAAGGCTAAAATTGCATGACTCTTGTGTAGTACACATTAGATTCAAATTTAAATTAATATTTTCTAATGTTGCGAGAAAGAATTTGTAGTATTATCTATGCCACTGATAATGTTTATTCAGCCTAAATCCAAGAAGTAAACCAAAATTGGTATCAAACAATCTGATGAACTCTCTGAAAGAACAGCAAGCTTTAAAAATCTTCATTATAATTATATGTCTTAACAGAACTTCTCTGATCTCTCAACCATGCAAAGATGGTTGAGAGATATTTACAAGTAAATATTTACAAGTAAATATTTACGAGTAATATTTACAAGTAAAGCTAATGTTTTTGCCTTATTAAATTTACATGTCATGTAATAGACTACACATACAAAGAGACTGCATTTACTGTGTGCATGTAATCCCATAAAAAAATAAGACATTCATAAAAATCTTTGAGCTTCAGACATTTATTTCTTAAATGATTTCTCCTACCAAAGACACACATGAGGCACTTTTCCAGACTTATGAGTAAAATGTTGCTGTGGTTCTGAAATCAGAGACATGAATTCAACCACAGAAATAAAGAGTGAAAGAGGGGTTAAAGAGACAAGAAAAACAATCCACTAGATGAACAAGGAGAGGTTTTTAGCTTGACATATATGAATCATGGAAGTTTAAAAGACTGTAAAACCAAAAGAAATATGCAGGACTGAATGCAAATGTTTCTTCACAGAATCACACAATATGCTGAGCTGGAAGGGACCCACAGGAATCATCAAGTCCATCTCTTAGCCCTGCACAAGACCATCCCCAAGAGTCACACCATGTGCCCAAGAGTATTGTTCAGATGCTTCTTGAACTCTGTCAGGCTTGGTGCTGTGACCACTTCCTCGGGGAACCTCTTCCAGAGTCCAGCCACCCTCTGGATGAAGAACTTTTTTTTAATATCCAACCTAAACCTCCCCTGACACAACTTCAGGCCATTCCCTCAGGTCCTGTCACTGGTTACCGCAGAGAAGAGATCAGTGTCTGCCCCTCCTCTTCCGCTCAGGAGGAATTTATAGACTGCAATGAGGTCTCACAGTTCTTGAAATAAACACAGAACAGATGATCTCTGCTTTAGCAACCACAGGTATTAGAAAGTGTAAAAATGGAAACAAAAAACTTGTTGATGGTGATCCTACTAAATCCAATAGATACGTTACTATTGTCAAGGGATTCAGATTACATGGTAATTCACATGGTAATTTTCATTCATTTCTTCTCAAAAGTGCCAATAAGGCTATAAATAAAATTGATTTTCACTAATATTTCATGCTTATACCAAGCTTGAATGAAATGTGACAGAATGTGTGACTAAAATTTCTCAAAAATGTAGGAAGAAACTCTGATGTATTTCAGTAAAATGCATCTGAGGCTTGCTCTTAAAGTCAGTAACGCTCCCTTCTGCTGCAAAGGGCTATTACAACAGTTCGGTGAAGTTAAACTCACAAGTCTTATCAGTGTCACTAAGATATTTTTACCAATTCAGCTTAGTGTCCTCGCATCTCTAGAGTAAGTGAGAAAACATTTTGTTCAGGCAGCAGAATAGTTGGAGAAATGGAAGCAAGTTCCTGTGCCTCATATCTGCAGATTGAAAGATTATGGTAATCTTACCAAGTTTCCTTCATCAAATGACTAGTGCAGGGTTAACCTTGTGAAGTGTTATGCCATGGAAAGAAATGTGGATGGAAAGGATGATTGCTTCAGGAACAGTGCGGCCCAGTGTCATGCTTTGTATTATAAAAGCAAGGCTCAAGAGGGTAAACTCATCTAGTGAGTGAATACGTACTTTAGTCTACAAAAGCACTTGTAAACAAGTCAGCAATACAGAAATTGCTACTCCCTTCCTTATGAACTTCAAGACATATATTTATGTATGTGCATGTGTGCTTTGAGTCCCATTTTAAAAATAACTAAGACAAATTAAAAGCTTTTGTATAGAAGCACTTTTTACATTTATTTGTTTACTTAAATAAATGGTTACCCTCTTAGCCTCAGAAAGAATTTCTTCTGTATTGAAAATGTGTCTTTAAGAGAAAATAATAACAGAAGATTGTCCAGCAGGAAAGAGTAAGAGAGACTTGTTAGACTTCAGCATACTTTAAATAGATACATTTGATTTATCTGCAATTCCTCGGCAATTGTTTTCTTAGCAGGCAAATAGCACAGTAGATTACAGAGTGAGCAATGAAAGTTCCTTGCTACTAAAGAAGCGGCTTCTGAAGCTAATTCCCCGTGAAGGAGCATCAACAGAGCTGGACAATAAAACAAACATGAAAACACTACAAAAGTTACTTGATAACGTGAATTTTATGAAAAAACCCAAATGGTTTTCAGTGCTAGAAAAGTAACTTTACAGGAGAAACTAAAGCGTTGACTTAACAATCTAAAATCTCAAAGCATAAATCCTTATATTGCGCATTTGCCATTGTTCACTTAAGAAAATTAACCCTTGGACTATGGGAAGAAAGAAGTTCATTGCAGAGGAAAGAAATATGACAAGGGCATTCACTGCTTGCACATTTGAGAACAGAATGGAAAGCCCCCGAAGACTGACAAGAATAACAACCTTTCATTCAATGGAGCCTCAGAAGGATTGGAAGCTGTCATGTTGCTGAATGAAAGACTAGTGATGCGTGTCTCATAAGTAATGGGGAAAATACAGAAGTAGTCATGGAAGAAAGATTGCTATAAGCACCTGGTAAATATTAATATATACAGAGTCATCTCAATTATCCAAATCACTAGCCAGCCAAACTGTCAATTACTAAAAATAAAATATATTTTCTAAAGAACAAAGAGGTAAATAAAGAACAAGGGATCTCCCTGAAATTAAGATCGTGATATCATGCTGATGCCATGGTGAGCTTTGGTGTCCTTCATTCCCAAATTGTGACGAATTTTGATTTCATGCTTCAAGAAATAAGATGTTCTGTGAAAGTCCATGTCAGTCATTATAACAAGATATGGCTGTTCCTGGGAAGTTCTTTCTACCTGATGTTACTTGAACGTGCTGTTGTAATCACTGGGTTGATCACCAGATCTCCCTAAAGATCACATAAGAAGTTATCCAAGTCGGAGGAAGTCTAGTTGTACACAACAATTAAGAAAAAATGGCTTTTTTCTAGTGCTTACTGAGGTGTAAAGTTGAAATCATGATACATTTTTATGTAATGAAATATCTGACTGTACAAGGGGAAGAATCACAACATTCAGTGCTGCAAAATGCTAAAAAATTAGTCATCAAACACAGAAGACTAAAAGACAGTAAAAGGAAGGTCATATACATAAAGACATTGAGTTACCACAGGAATTAAAGTTATTTTATTTTGTGTTAATACTTTAGCCCTGTGGACATCAAGGGTAATGTCTATATGTTCACACGTGGAACCCAAGTATGACAGACTGGATTTAAAAAAAAAAAAAAAAAAAAAGAAAAAACATGACAGTGACATTAAAATTACACAGGTTCCTTAAGCCTTGATCCAAGGCTGACGAAGTTTACTTGAGTACATCAAGGAGGATACTGCTGACAGGCTAAACTCCATTTCAAAACTGATAGGCTGCATAATACAGTACATCAAGTAGCACTGTGTTAATGCATTTTAAATGTCAACTTACATGCAGTGCCAGTGCAAAAGGAATAAATCTCAGAAAGAAGTCCATGATTTAAACATTTGATTCTGAGCACCAATAATCTTGCTAGAGGTACAACCTCCTTTTCTGGCCATTGGATATAATGCAGGCTCCAGATTCACCCCTGTCCTTCCCAGTCTCTTCTTCCTGTCATACAACCAAGAGAGTGTACAGGTCTACCCACATATTGTACGACTTCTGAAACAAATACCAGGTTTTACAAAACACTGAACATTTCAGCTGATTTACTTTCCCATTGGCATTAGCTCTCCTAAAGATCATGTGTTCCAGCTGAGTTTCCAATATGTTATATATATATGCTATAACCTTGTATATAGGTACTTTTGGGGACTGTAAACCAGTGATCAAAACTCAGTCTAGGTTTTCTGTCTAGGGTTGTGAGAAACCCACATCTGGTCTGCTCTAAACCCTCAACATATCTCAGAAAACTGCTCAACATATCTCAGAAAATTAGTTAATTATATCCTTAAAGTCTGTTGTGTGTGTTTTTGAACATTCCCTTCTTTTTTCTTCAAAACTCAAAAAGAATTAGTGGCAAGGAATAAATCACAATTCAAACAAGAAAGGAAACAAAAGGAGAAAGGCAGGAGCAGCCTTGAAAGTCATCCATCACAATTTCTAAAGTGTCATAAGCTCTTTGAGCAATTTTTTTCCCTGTATCAGCTTACAGGCAGTGGTTCAGAGACCATTAGGGCTGGTAGAAAATTAGCTAGCCGTCTGTCTTGTTCACAAGTGAAGAAACTAGTAAAGATGGAAGAATAAGGATGACAGAAAGACTAAAAGTAGACACCTAGTTAAATAAAAAAATGAAGTATCAGTGACAGATGTTCTTAAATTCTCGAAGATATTTAGATCTTTTCAAATAGAACAAGTTATATTTCACTGGAAACAGCTAAAAACATGTGGATTCCTTTCCAGTATTCCTGATAAAGCCTCCAGACAGATTCTCATCTCAAAGTCAAAACCTACTGAAGGTACCTGGGACAGAAAGAAAACCTCTCAAGTACTTTTTATGTTCTACATAATGAAGCAGTCCAGACACACATTTTGAAACAGTTCTGGAATTAGAGTAAAAGCATTATTCTAACAATTAGCTCCAGAATTCCTGGGTGACAGGTAATTCACAAGATTGACTTAAAATCCAAAAAAACCAAAAGGAGATAGCACTTCCTAAAATTGTTCTCTGGTAGACGAAACTTAGTCAACTGCTGTACCTTTATTGGAGTGTATAATTAAAAAACAGTGAATTTTTCTACTTATTTTAACAGCGCAAGTCTAAATAGATCAGAATTAACTGCAGTTAAGTACCCACTGTGGTGTTCTAAGTTATAGACAGACTTATAATAAAATGTCTGTAACAAGAAACCCAAGACAGAGAAATATGTATATATGACATATATATGATAAATAAGCTTTCTAAATACAAACTGAGTGCTTTTTGGGGAATGAACAAGGGGAGAAGCAATCCTCTCATCTCTTTGTAGTGTTTCAGGCAACAACTTTGACCTTGTCATCTTGTTCTATATTTGGAAATGCCAAAGCAACTTCTCAGCAACATGAGATTTAATTAATTAAATAATTGATCCTTGCTTGATGGGAAACTACAGTCAAGCAAAGCCTTCATTAAAGAATTACAGAAAATCTGATACCCTTTGCTAAATTCCCTGGACTCTTTCCTGGGAGAGGTAAAAAGGTTAAAATTCTTGCAAACAAAGATGGGGCAAATAAAATCCTTAGAGTACTATATTTGCATTGTTTGAACTTACTTATCCACATGAAACTGCATTTTTCAGATTTTAGTGGGTTTTATTTTGAAAATCTCCTTTCATTTAAAATTATTTCTTAAATCAGGGTACATTATAAATAACCTTTCAAATTAATGATGTAAAACAATATATACCAATTTATAAAAGTGAAATATTTTACTTCACAATATATTTTCAGGATATATCTTTGATTTATGACATGTGTTTTTGCAGTCTTCTCTGTCTTTCTGAGTGTGAATAAGAACAAAACCAAAGCAAGCATTCTCTGATCTTCTGCATTTCATCTGCTGTGTTGTAAAAATAAGATAATTTACTCATTATACCTCACTTTGAATTAAAACTGTAATGCAACAAAGCAACATGCAAAGTTTCATAAATTCCTTGGAAGATTCAGAAAGTCTTAAATTTTAACCATAGTAAATTCTTTATAAAATTTATTCTGAGTTTAAACTCCAGGGTATTTCAAGGGACATAAGACTGGATTTAACCCTGACCTACTATTTCATTGCCTTATCTCAGATCAAGAATTTATTATTTTGTACTGGAAAAAGTATGAAATACATACATCTGAGTTATATCTGAGTGCAATTTTTAAAAATTAGCATACTTTTGATTCTCAGTGTGAAAGACAGGGATGACTCTCCATGTCCTGCATAAAATCTTGGGCTGTTCTTGCTGTGCAGTCAGAGGTAGTGCTGAGCTACCTAAATGGCCTGGCAGGTTCATTCTGTAAAGCCATTCTGTGTTCTCTACCTCCTCACATCCTTGTGCTCAAAAGATAGCCATGGAAAACATTGCTACAGCTGAGGCAATTTCATACCTAAGGGACCAGTAACTATTAGGCTAATTGGTCCCTTGGTCCTTTGGTCTAGAACTTGGTCCCTTGGTCTAGACCTTGGTCCCTTGGTCTAGCCCCGCACTTGGATCTTCCTCAAGTATGTCTTGGCAGATGAGAACTGTCTGGGTGGATGTATCAAATTGAAGTGTGCGTCAGCGAGAGAGCAGAAGCACATTTGTACACCGGATAAGTCTCAGCCTTCTTTTTGTGTACTTCCTAAGCATGTGCTTCATAGGAAGCTCCAAAAAAGAAGGAAAGACATCGATGGCACATGACAGGCACATGAAAAAAAAGAAACAATGAAAAGTCTTGGTTTTGGTTTTGTGTTAAAGCATGAAATGCATTGCAATGATAGAAATATAGTTTTTTCCTTTAATTTGTGTCTTTCACTGATTTCTTCATTAATAAAAATATTTGTTTTTAGAAACAGCTTTCTTTACCGTCTTCCTACCTGGTTTCCTATACAGTTTTGAGAATTAATCTAAATGCCATTAAAACAATTCATTTTTATAAGGCTTACAGCCCATCATACGATACATATGTAAGAATAAATGCAGCATTATAAACTGCAAGCAGTTCATCTGCTCTATGATGCAACAAAGCAACATGCAAAGTTTCATAGATTTCTTGGAAGATTCGAAAGTCTTAAGTTTAGCAAGAAAATGTTTAATAAAAGTAGTAGTGCAGTACAAAACATTTGAAGTCATCAGATAATTTTTAGGATTTTTATTTTTTATGTATAAAAGCCTTAATGCTTTTTTCACTCTTCAATATTATCCATCAGGTTTTTTCATCTCACAGTGTCTTCTTTGCATATTCTAAAGCTTGGTCCGACTCCTACCCACTTTAGGTCAATGGGAGTTTAATGATTGCCTTGAATAAAAGGATCAAGCCCATAATGGCTGTCAAACTAACAAAAATGTTCAATGCCTTTAAGTGAAATAGATGACCTTCTAACTCACCCTCATGAAAAATGAAGCTGCTACTCTGATATACATACCATACATTCTCATATCTTGAATTACCCTACAATTTTGCTCTATGTGGTATCCATCATTTGTCACATTATGTTATTTTAAGTAGGCAACCTTGCAATCAATAGCATTAAACATCTTTCTTTGGAAGAAGTGCATTACGCAATAAATCTCAGTCAAGCTGACAGAAGGGATGTTTAACCCTCACTCCCTCAGATGGCTCTGACCAAAGTTTTCAAACTGAAGCCACAAGTTAGGCAGAGTAGCACAAAATTCAGATGACCTTATTTTCAAGAGGACTTAGCAATCGCAGCCTTTGCTGAGCTCAGTGGGGAGTGTGAGCTCCATGCCTGACACCTGATAGCCCTGAAAAGTGCTTGTCCAGGTACAGATTTAGGTCCCCAACCTTAGGTACTCAAGCTGAATCATTGAGATCTTTTTGCTGTGGCGGCATAATTCAAGTGATTACCATATATTGACATATACTTCATTAATCTACCTTTCAGCTGTCATGCGCTTAAGTAGATGGCTTCATATATCATCTGTTTAATAAGCCATACAGTTTTGTCCTTTCATTAATAGTTAACTACATGTGTTGGACAATAAATTGGATGAGTGATAGCATACCTTATAGACAATATGGTTGATTTAAGATGGCAAGTGATGTGTCAGCAATATCTAGTTCATTATGTGAGGCTATCAAATATTTTGGGGAAGTTTCTGAAGAGGTTACTTTATCTTTGGTTTTTCTAACCTTCAAAACCGGAATTCCTGCTATTTTATTGTCATATGAAGTACATTCTTCAATCATAATTCCAGTTTAACATCTTTTGCTTACTTTGTTTCTCTCCCACACCCAACCACCCCCCATTGATTCTGAATACTCAGCACCAAAAAATGCTAAAAAGAATAATATGACGACTTCCAATTCAGGGATTAAAAAAGGCTAAGAAGGAAAGCATTCCAAGCTGGTACTAGTAAATTAGTCATTCCTTCAAAACACTAGCTGAATCTGCAGAAACTCTTAAAAATCTAAGCCAAAATTTCCCCTTTTAGTGAGAAGTTTATATGACAATTGGAAAGTATTTTTGAAGGTAGTTATAAAAAGAGAATAAAAGAGAAGTATAAAAGGATGAGAATGACTTCTGTAAGTCTATTATGAGGTCAGTTAGGGTATTCCATAATACATAGAGAAAACTAGAAAATGAATGCAGGTTATGTGAATACAGGGCAACCATTTTTTGCACATTATTTTACAGACAAAGATACTTTACAGACAAAGAACCTTTGAGAAGCAACCATAAAATTGGACAAGAAGTATTCTTGCTGCACTTGCTCATTGTAAAATAACCTTTCAATTCAAACTTTTTCATATGTTGAAATCCGCCACACTAATAATTTCATTATTATTATCCCCATACACAAGACATCAAAAATCCACCATCTTTACACACACATATATTACTCAAGACTGGGGTTATTCAGACTGAAATTTAAGAGTTAATATAAACAATTGCTCCTCTGATATCACACTTTTGACTCAAAAATTACCCTGATTTCTACGCTGCACTGATTTTTTTATAACATTCTTACAATGCATCTCCTATGGTTGTTAAATACTCGAGAAGTAGTCAGAATCTCAGTAAAAATCAAACATTGTTCACACTGCAGGTTCTGGAGCCCTGACATGTAGATGTGGCACATAGGGCATGGTTTAATGGTGGACTTGGCAGTGCAAGTCTTTTTCAATGTAAAAATTATATGATTGTGTGAAAGACCAGGCAGTGGTGTGATGCAGTTTTCAAACATACTTAACTAGACCCAGTTCTTTACTACTGTACAAAACCATCAACCACTGGATTTGGAAGGTGCACAGCTGCCTTGTACCTACTCTTTGCCTGCCCTGGGGCAACTGCCAGTGGCAAGAACACAGAACCACAGGAAAGCAGCTGTGTTTGCTGTGTGTGGTGTACTGGTATCTAATGTCCAAAACTTTCCAGCAGAAGAGCGACCTATGTAACTCAGACCTGCTCTCAGACTACTTTTCACTGTGTTTTCTGAGTACCTGAAAAAGACATGGACGAGTGGGACAACAGTGATGGTCAGTTGAAAAATCTGAAGGGAGATATCTTCTGTCATATGGATACCAATTACCAGCTTGATATTCACACTGAGTGCAGGTTTGCAACCAGAATATGAAAGCTGCCAAATCCCAGCCAGCTCAAATCCCTCTCAACTCGGTTTGACATGGACTTATCCATTGACAGCACAAAACCTTTGAGGTGTACAGGCCCAAAAGAGAGCTCCTGTCCCTCCTTTATACATGCCACAGACAGCTCTGCATGCAGAGTTCCCCAAGGCCTCAGTGGTGACAGGTGAAATGCACTTACCCTTGCCTTTTCTACCCAGTCAGTACAATCCAGAAGCAAGTAGAGGATGAATCAAGGAAAGTTTTTTTTGATAACTCTGTGAAAATAAAATCAATTTACAGGCTATTCAGAAACTTTTCATCTAGATTCCTTTCCTAAAGAAACAGGCAGGTGAATAATTCTGTGTATGAACAAAGAAAAATATTCTTGTTGATGTTACAGATATAAGACTATAAAGTATTTCATATGCTCTAATGAGGGAAGCGGTGATAAGCCCTTATCTGTCAGACTAAAGGTTTGTTCCTTTTTTCCTGCTGAGATGGTTAACTTCTTGCAGCCCTTCTTATTTACATTTTAAATAATGAAACACCCACGAGTACCAGGCACTTTTCTACTGCTGCTCTGTGCAAAAAGAATATTAATAACATTATTAATAAAGCTGGGAAGACTGCAATAAATGTCTCGGTGCTTAAAACAAAGGAGCATCTTGAAGAACTCAGCAGATTTTCTGTTTCATGCAGGTTTGATAGCACAAGCACAATTAAAATGTTCTCTGTTAGTAGATTAGAAATGCTAATACATGTAACAGAAACTGCCCAAAGTGTAGGCACATTTGTTCAAAGAGATTGCATTCCCAGTCGGTTACCAAACACTTGCCTGGTCCTCAAATCCTTTCTCAGTTAAGCTGCTACAAATCAAGATGGAGTAAATCCCAGTATGGTCTTCACCAGTGCAAACCTTACGGGACTAGAAAATATAGGATCTATGCAGAATATGGGTGCCTGGTGCCAGAAGCTTCACTCCTGAGACTGTGGTTTGATTTGTCCTCTCACCAACTTCAGGTCATGTTGATCCCACAGTATCTGTGAAAACGTGCTCACATGATCCAGTTATAATTGATGACAGGCATAATACATATGCTGCATATGCATTGCAGGGCTGAGGACTTGTGGAAACAACTGGAAAAGTGCTAATGTATTCTGACAGCTTCATTTAGGGTGAGGGAATTGTCACAGTGTTTTAAATACTGTATGTTGCCATCAGGAAAATAACTAAAAGGACATATTAAATTCATGCTTCACAGTCTACACATAGTATTTTTTATCTTTCCACAATGCTAGAGGACTTATTACCTTAGGACATCAAAATTAATTTACTTCACTTTATCTGTGCTCTCTATTTTGCCTGGTCCGAAACAAACAAACAAACAAATTTTAAAGCCTGAATGGTAGCAGGGAATGGTTCACAAAGTGTTTCAGATTTTAGGTCCAATAGTATACTTCCTCTGAACAGTTGTGTACTGTGGGAGGGGGGCAAGGCTTCATCCAGGGTAAGGATAGCTATCCTCATTATCAACTGTTTTGTAAGAAATTCAATAAAAGAGGTGGGAAAACAGAAAAATGATAATAGTGGGTGCAGTCTGGTAGTATAATATCAAAGGAAATAGAGGTGAAGGAAAGAAAAAAGGGACTGATGTGACTTTCCTGCCTGAAGGAGGAAATCTTTTTTGTAGGACAGACATGCGTCTTTCTGACTCACCCTGATACCTACAAATTGTCTTCCAAATTGTTGTCTTTTCTTATTCACTGCTCTTCTCTCTTTTTATCCTACTCCTTGTTACCAGGGCTTCTAAAATGTAGCCGCTAAGATTTGTTACTCAAATATGAGACTGAATTAGATACCACTAAGCCTGAATGCTTGAAAATCACTGGAGTCTTATTTATATTGTGTTATCTTCTCAGTAACAGCTTTTAACACGTGTGGTGCAGAGTGTATCACAGTTTTAAATAAATTACTGCAACTATAAATTTAAAAAGTTCTCTGTTTAGGCAGACTTGTGTCATACATATATACACATAGAGTACGCAGTAGGAACATGACGAAAAGGGAGATGATGTGACCCATAATCTATTATTGCACCCTCTGCACTCTCTTGCAGCTGCTCTGCAGATTCTAACTTCAAAGACAGATTCAGTCTTTTCTACCTCTGAACCACAGTACAGCTGTTCTACAAACCCCTTGTGTTTTCAAGTCCTGGGGCTGAGAGAGCAGAGGAGAAAGATCAAGACTCAGTGTGCTGGTTTTGGCTGGGGTAGAGTCAATTTTCGTCACAATAATTAGTATGGGGCTGTGTTTTGGATTTGTGCTGAACACAGTGTTGATGCTTTAGTTAGTGCTAACACAGAGTCAAAGCCTTTTCTGCCCCTCACCCCACCAGCAAGGAAGTTGGGGTTTCACAAGGAGATGGAAGGGGACACAGCTGGGATGGCTGACCCCAACTGACCCAAGGGATTTTCCATACCATATGACGTCACTTTCAGCATATAAAGCTGGGGGGAAAAGAAGGAAGAAGAGGATACTCGCAGTGATGGTATTTGTCTTCCCAAGTCACCATTAAGTGTGAGGAAGCCCTGCTTTCCCAGGGATGGCTGAACACCTATCACAGAATACTCTGAATTGGAAGGAACCCACAAGGATCATCAAGTCCAGCTCTTAAGTGAATGGTCCATACAGGGATCAAAGCCACAACCTTGGTGTTATGAGCTCTAACCAGCTGAGCTAATCTCAGGCATAAAAAGTGCCTTAGCAGAGGGTGGTTTCATTCCATTGACCTCTGCATTATGGGCCCTGCATGCTCCCGCTGTGCCACTCTGCTCCACCTGCCTGCCCATGGGAAATGGTGAATGAATTCCTTGTCTTACTTTGCTGGTGTGTGTGGTTTTTGCTTTCCCTATTAAACTGTCCTTATATCAACCCATGAGTTTTATAATTTTCATCCTTCTGATTCTCTCTCCCACCTCACTAGGAAGGAGTGAGTGGCTGCATGGGGCTTAGTTGCTGACTGGGGTTAAACCATGACACAGAAAAGCAGATAAAGATTCAGAAACACACAGGAGAGAATACACTGCTAACCCCTCTCATCCCTCCTCTCTGCAGAGCAGTCTGTGAGTTGCATCTATTTGTGGAATTTCTGCTTAGATTGTCACAGACATTCACAATACTGCCTGGTAGAATCCATCTAGGACTGTGTACTCCTTCAATACTGTCTAAAAATAGTAGTAAGGACTTATCATTTTGCAGTGTTTGTCAAGGGCTAAAATCCTCTGAAGGTACATATGGTGAAAGAGCTTGAGCTCTGTAAGTCATGGAATCCAGTTGTTGTTGCAGACTCTACTGTGTGCTGACCATACTGCTAAGCTTTGCTGGAGGTCAGTCCTAATACAGTACTTACCTGGTCATTTCATGCTAATATCTAAGAAAGATGGTTGATAATGCACTGAAGAATAGCAATCTGAGGGTGGGTGTTCAAAAGTAAGCCCCATCTCAGCTTAGTGCCTCAGCCATTAAGTTAAAATCAGTGTCTTTAGTTTTTCTTGGAGGCTTCTGCAGCAGAACAGACAGAGGATATCCCAGAGCCAGGTAAGGAAGCTACTGTCTGAGGATATGGCATCAAATATCCCAGTACTGAATAAAGCCTAAAACTCAACTTTGTCTTTTCATGGACAGATGCCTAGTCCCCGTTCTAGTGACTGTGCCCTAACAAGAGTTATTCCTATGAAACTGAACAGATTTAGCAGTAGAGAATAAGAAACACCAGCAAACACAGGGGATGGAGCAATTTGAGAGTCTCTTAAGATTCAGGAGACTGCAATACAAGCTCTCATACCAAACCAAGCATAGTGATTCCAAAGCCACCTAATAGTCCAAACAATTGCTTCTCTGACATTCAGCCTCAGAAAATTTCTTCCCACATAGCTTCATTACAAATCCAGAGCCAAAAATCAGCAACTGGAGTATCCTGATTCATCTGGCCTTGGAGCACGAGAGGTTATTTGCTCCAGAGAGCAAGGTCTAGGTGACACTGTCTGTGTACTCTTCTCAGTTCCCCATGAGACAGTTCAAATGAATGAATAAATATTTGTGGGAGATTAAAGGCTTTGGATCAGATAGTTAATAAATCCCACAAGGAGAAAAGTAGCACTTTCAATGACCATCAGATTTCCCAGTCAACTCAAAATGACAAGAAATGGTAGTCATAAAAATAAAGGTATGTTACCAGCTTCTAAACAAGGGTTGTGTCCCAAGCACTCACTGACTGTACCGCAGAGGCCAGTCTGTGTGCAGCACTTTCTGAAATAACTTCATGGACAACATATGAGCATCTCCTGGGAAAAGATAAAAAAATTCTAAAGAGAAACATACTGAGGTAGGATGAGTATTACTGACATCAGCCCAGGGCCATTCAGGAGAATGATAGTGTATACAAGTGATTTTACACTACAATAAAAAATGCCGTACACAGAAGAATGATATTGCTAAAAACAGTATCAAGATCTGAAGCTTTCACAAGTCAATGTAACAAAAAACACTTCTGTGGCATGAAGTTTCAAGTGGGAGCTGGGAAGAAGTGTTCCCGTAATCAGATAACTGAAAGTCTGAAAGATAAGTTACATATGCCTGAGTGACTTACCTTTGTAGTCAAGGTTGTCAATCAGGCTTGGTTAAAACACATGTAAAGACTGTAAACTGCTTCCAGAAATGCCTGAGAGTCCACTGCATATTTTAACAGCTCAGCTGATTTAATGACAAAAGAAATACCTTTGTCCTCTAAACCTCTGCAAATAACGCAACTCAATGAAATATTAAAGGTGTACAAATCATCTGCAAATATTACATGTCCAAACTGCTACGATGTTCAACATATTGCATCTCTAAGTGACAGGATCATCATGGCTAGGCTTCGCGAACGAAGATTTGGGAAGGCTCTATCCACATTTGTTACAGGCACGTTGGTGACTTATGAGGCCACTACGAGATAGACATATCCGATTGCAAAGTGACAGGATATATATATAGAAAAACACTGAGTTAAATGAAGACCCTGAGAGTACTCTGAATGTCATGGCTAGGCTTTGTGAACGAAGATTTGGGAAGGGTTCTACCGACGCTTGTTGCAAGCGCGTTGGTGGCTAAAAAGGTCGATACGAGATAGACACGTCCGGTTGCAAAAGGCACAGCAGAAAGACTCCCCAGGTGGCATACTCTGCAAGGCATGATTCTTTCTGCGCTGTCTTTTCTCCTCAAGAGTGAACTCTGAATGTATAGAAGTAGAATAAGCTGTTTTAGGAACTGTTACTCGCTGTTCAATGTAAACATTGGATTGGTGAATACTTGTTACAAAAGCTGTAGACTTCATCACCCTGAGCACAAAGATTCACAGCCATAGAGGAAATGTTAAAATCAATAACACAGAGAAATATCTCCAAAGTGCAAGAAAGTCTCTTGGATTCTTATAGATGACCTAATGACTTCATGTGAAGCACAGTAAGGCATTTTCCCAGGGAAGTGGTCACAGCACCAAGCCTGAGTTCAAAAAGCATTTGGACAATGCTCTCCAGCACACGGTCTGACTCCTGGAGATGTCCTGTGCAGGGCCAAGAGCTGAATTCAATGATCCTTTGATGGTGCCTTCCAACTCAGAATATACTGTTGTTCTGTAGAATTTCTTTCTACCCACCTCACTGAAGAATAAACTTTTGCATGACTAGGTTCAGCATTCAGGGACACAAATATTTTTTTTAGAAGCATATATGTAAATATGTTGACATGGTAACTTAGTAAAATATATATGGGAGTGTGTCTATGCACAGGAACAAAGGTTGGAAGAGGAGATACTCTTTCTTTTCAGTATCATGAAAATATGAGCCTGACTGGATACAGAAGCACAAAAGCTTCTGGGCAGTTAAATGTCTTTTACTGCGCCATCATGACCAAACTACAAAGCTCTGAAAGCATAAATAGCTTTGCTAAGTTGTGGTAATTGAAGATGTTCACAATGCTTCTCCAAGCACTCAAAAAAGCAACAATAGGTGCCAGAGAAAGTCCATTAAGTCACACAAGAACATGTAGGTATTCAGAGTTAATAATCTACCTTATCAAAGAAGAAAATATGTCAGACCTAATGTGATGTGACAGAGAAAGAACTTTGCAATACCAGTAAGTCTTTAAGAAAAGATATATACATTATAAAATCAGATGCCTTGTTATGATCATCTAATCTGACTTCTTGTGTACCAAATACCATCAAACCCGATCCAGTCATCAAGTCCACAACTTCCCAACAAACAGTGTAGCTTTCTGAGAGACTTCAGGCTAAATTTAAAAGCATCAGGAACAAAATTCCTGATAATTACTGTTATTTATACTTGTTTTCCTGTTTCCGATTAGCTATGGTGTCCTACTATGTCTTTTTTTTTAAATAGATCAAAGAAAATTTTGCTTCTGAGTTCTCTTCTTTGTGTAAGTATTCTTGACCTTGACAAAGACAAAATCAAATTTATCTAATCTCTTCTTGAGAGCAGGTTTTCTAGGACCAATGCTGTTCCTACAGCTCTTTCCTAATTCTATCCGAGATCTCCACTTCTCTTTGAAGTGTTTCAGTGTTTTGTGGGTTTCGTTAATACCAGAATAGTAGGAATAATACCTTCTTATGTCTCTACAAAACATTTCCCTGCTTAGTAATCAAAAGACCATGAGCATTTTTAACAACTGCAGCATCCTGAGAATTCATTGTGAGAAGATAAAGCAGCATTTTTACAGAAAGTTTTCCAGGAAGACAAAACGGCAAGACAAAAGTAGGAGGAACTGGCAGTGTGTTGGTTTTTTGATATAGTGAGCTAATTTCCTCTTTTCCTCCATTTCTTAGCCTTCCTTTTCAAACCCAATAATCTCTCTTTTAGCATTTGGGAAAGTGTCCTAAGTGGATACAATTTGGAAAATGATAGGAGTTTTTCTAAAGTAAGGTTGTAACTCAGTGTCATGATCAAGATGGGTTTGTGTTCCTCCCTGTTGCTCACATAGCTTCTGCCTCTGCATTACTTGGAACATTCCCTTTTCCACACTTTCATGCAACTGCATCACATTTAATGCTTCCACTAGCAGTTTGCTTTCCCTTCTACTGGTGTATAATTTCATCCAAAGAAATAGTATGTTTTTCTGAAATATCTCACACATCAAGATATTTTTTAATGATACTAGCAACTTCCTGAGACACATTTTCTCTTTTCCACTTTTCTATTCTTATTCTTTTCTGCAATTGCTAGTATCTGTTTTAATGTGTTGTTTCTTTTCCTCAGTGTTACCCTTTCTTTACTTTAGCTGTTCTTTACTTTTTCTTTAAACATTTATGTTTTCAAATTAACTTTGATCTCTTTGTGTAGATTGGCCTGGATAATACTGCTTTTTATCTCTGTTGTATGTCTGCACCTTTTTCTCCATTAATCTTCCAAACCTATAAATTATTGCGGAACATATTTCTATTTTCACCTCACTGTTTCCGCTACAGAGAATTCACACTGACTTTCAACTTACTATTTTAAATTGTCCAAGACTTTTATCATTCTCAGCTTCTTGAGAAAGGCTGTTAATGTTTTAGGGCTACATTTTGAACTCACAGAAACACCTGTAACTCCAAGTATTTTCAGTGGGAATCTGTAGGCATCTTTCACAGATGAGTTTGATCTTCATAGAATCATAGAATCATAGAATCGATTGGGTTGGAAAAGACCTCCGAGATCATCGAGTCCAACCCTTGGTCCAAATCCAGTCCATTTACTAGATCATGGCACTCAGTGCCACGTCCAATCTGCGTTTAAAAATCTCCAGGGATGGTGAATCCACCACCTCTCTGGGCAGCCCATTCCAATGCCTGATTACTCTCTCTGTAAAGAATTTTCTCCTGATATCCAACTTAAATTTCCCCTGGCGGAGCTTAAGCCCGTGCCCCCTTGTCCTATTGCTGAGTGCCTGAGAGAAGAGACCAACCCCCACCTGGCTAGAACTTCCCTTCAGGTAGTTATAGACGGTGATGAGGTCACCTCTGAGCCTCCTCTTCTCCAGGCTAAACAACCCCAGCTCCCTCAGCCTCTCCCCATAGGACTTATGCTCCAGTCCCTTCACCAGCCTTGTTGCTCTTCTCTGGACCCGCTCCAGCACCTCAATATCCTTTCTGAACTGAGGGGCCCAGAACTGAACACAATACTCAAGGTGTGGCCTCACCAACGCAGAGTACAGGGGAAGGATCACTTCCCTGCTCCTGCTGGCCACGCTATTTTTGATACAGGACAAGATCCCATTGGCCTTCTTGGCCACCTGGGCACACTGTTGGCTCATGTTGAGCTTCCTGTCAATTAGTACCCCCAGGTCCCTTTCTGCCTGGCTGCTTTCCAGCCACTCTGTGCCCAGCCTGTAGCGCTGCAGGGGGTTGTTGTGGCCAAAGTGCAGGACCCGGCACTTGGCTTTATTGAACTTCATCCCATTGGAATCAGCCCATCTCTCAAGTCTATCCAGATCCCTCTGCAGAGCCCTCCTGCCTTCCAGCAGGTCGACACTCCCTCCCAGTTTGGTGTCATCAGCAAATTTGCTGATGATGGACTCAATCCCCTCATCTAAATCATCAATAAAGATATTAAACAGGACTGGACCCAACACAGACCCCTGGGGAACACCACTGGTGACCGGCTGCCAGCTGGATGCAGCTCCATTCACCAGCACTCTCTGGGCCCGACCCTCCAGCCAGCTCCTAATCCAGGAGAGGGTACACTTGTCCAAGCCATGGGCTACCAGCTTTTCCAGGAGTATATTATGGGAGACAGTGTCAAAGGCCTTGCTGAAGTCTAGATAGACCACATCCACAGCCTTCCCCTCATCCACCAGGTGGGTCACCTGATCGTAAAAAGAGATCAGGTTGGTCAGACAGGACCTGCCCCTCCTAAACCCGTGCTGGCTGGGTCTAATCCCTTGTCCATCCTGAAGGTGCTGTGTGATTGCACTCAGGATGATCTGCTCCATAACCCTGCCAGGCACCGAGGTCAGGCTGACAGGCCTGTAGTTGCCAGGGTCCTGCTTGCAGCCTTTTTTGTGGATTGGGGTGACATTCGCCAACCTCCAATCATCTGGGACCTTCCCAGAGAGCCAGGACTGCTGGAAGATGATGGAGAGCGGTTTGGCAAGCTCTTCTGCCAGCTCCCTCATCACCCTGGGATGGATCCCGTCTGGTCCCATAGACTTGTTAGGATCCAGCTGGCTCAGTAAGTTGCTAACTACATCCTCCTGGAATACAGGAGGGCTATTCAGCTCTCTGTCTCTGTCTATCTGCTCTAGAGGCCAGTTGTTCTGAGGGCCACCTGTCTTACTGCTAAAAACTGAGGCAAAGTAGGTGTTAAGTACCTCAGCCTTCTCCTTATCTTTGTTAACTATATTTCCCTCCAAGTCCAACAGAGAATTGAGATCTTAGTCCACAAACTAAGTCAAAATATGTTCCAGTGCACGGAATATGTTCTCTCCTCTGTCATATCTATCTCTCTATATATACTCAATATATAGAAAGTATATATAGAGTATATATATCTCTATATATAGAGTATATATAATGCCTCTATATATATATACTCAATTATGTCGTGTCTCAGTTTTGGTACATGGGGAACCACATCTTCTTGCAAGCTAGGCCTATGAAACAGTAGAAGAACCATCCCATTAAAACATAAAAATTAAGGCAAAATCTCTTTTATACTGTCTAGGAATACAACTAAAATGTAAATAAAAAAGACATCTATACAGAATAATGTTTCTGTCACTTGGCATTTTAAAGGTGTGGATGAATGTTGGGTTAGTGAGAACATTAAAAAAGTTGAAATCTTCAGCCTGGGCTCCACTGTGAGGCAGAACTGCTCACAACCTTGAGCATTTCTGATACATGAAAACATCCTTCTCGTCCACAAAGCCCTCCAGTGATCTAAGGTGGGAGAAATATCTTTTGGGTATGCATAGAGCATTCTATGTTACAGTGTCAGAGGGCAGCGCCTCCTCCATTTATTGAGCATTGACCTGTGCATGACTTCAAACTCCTGCCAGATAAATTTGATTGCCCTCAACTGCGTGTTACGTTCTTCAGAGAAACAGGATGTCAAGTGGCACTTCCTAGAAGAAGGGGAGATGGTTCTTTTTCTGAGGAGCATTGCATGTGTTCAGATGGAGAACAGGTGGAGAAGTTAGTCATCAGCCCTTCAAGGCAGTGGTAAGAGTCCTCATCAGGACCAGAAGGGACAGAGCAGAGTTTGCTGCAATGTCAAAGGTTTCTGACTTAGCTGAATGTAAGTGTGAATGCAAAGACTTGCATCAGGCAAAGGAGATTGTTTATAAGACATTTGTATTGCTAGTCATTTTGCGACTGTGCTACTTAAAAAGTGACTTAAGCTGGCATTTTTAATACAACTAAGCTTTGGAGACTTAAAGGCTTTTGTTTGGGAACTCACTAGAAGGAAATATCTAAGTGGATACTCTTCAAATTTCTGACCAGTTCAATGCCTCTGTTGGAAAGTCGTTCACTTCATTACTCTGCATGTTTTATTAGTGTCTGACAGCATGTGAAGGAGGACCTCCAGGCTCAGCAAGCTGGAAAAGCCAAGTTAGAGAGAATTTAGGGTCCTAATTCCCTGTGCATCAAGACACAATTAATGTAGCATGCAGGTTTGCAGGTCACTGACTGCATGGGTATAGGCACATGGCCCATATTCATTTTGCCTCACTGACCTGAGGTCTCAGTCTCTCCTGATCTCTGTAAGAAGTGTTTCTGCTATGAGAGGGATGGCCTCTAATGCCTGAGAATAGGGTCTATCTCTATTAATTTCTCCATTTGATGACTTCTCCGGGGAAAAAAGAGATTCACCAAAAACATTCAATTTGGGATCTGCATGGCTCAAGAACTCTCCAGACAGCAACAGAACTATTTTTCACAATTATCCAGTTTCAGACATGGTCTTAGTGTTAAATTATTTTTTCCTTGAAGAGAAAAACATTGCTTTATGCTAATTGTGACCATAAAATAAAAAGGGAAGGCACAACAATGCAAGAATGAATTCACAGGCAAACATACTTTGAAAATAAAAGCGTTAAATTACACTTTATTGCATAAGCTAACTATGTACACTGCAATTTTTATAACAATGATGTATTGAATTAATACAAATTTTCACAGGCTTGAATGAATTCTGTACTGAATCAGGGAGGCGCTTTTTACTATTTTCTAAAAGTAACTGAACTGCTGGTTTCTTCATGAAGAAGGCAATTAATATTCCTCTGATTGTTTCACACAATTAAGGAATATGCCATATATAAATAAATTCTTTTAATTGTCATGAGGATAATTTTACTCTATGTTATCTCTATATTCTGAAACAGCTTGAATACAGATGGTTCTGGATAATAACCACATGTAAAGAAAAACCTCTAAGTTTTTACTAGCAATCATCACTTAATCTCCAAATCCATTTACTTTTGGGGGGTGATACAAATACTGTTTATTAAATGCCGTGGTTCAAGAGTATTTGTCTTCGAAGTGGACTTCAGAGCTCAGGATATCCATTTCTCTCAATGACAGAGTGAACATTCTTAGAACAGACTCAATCTTCATGGTGTCAGATAAAAGTTAGTTAGATTCAATTATGATTTGGGATTAAGGAGAGACTGAAATGAATGTTAACCATGAAGAAATCACTTAAATTGTGATTATGCTTGCTTTGTTGATATCTTTAATAAATCAGATAGGATATTTACATTTTTCTATTCAGAATGGAAACTACTGAATATTTAAGAGATCTGTGTTTGTATTTTCCTAAAAATGCTATAGTAGATAAACAAAGCATAATCACACTTTCCCTGTGCCAAACCTGACCACCTGAAGTGATATTGTACAGGGAAAATAATAGTGTATTGGCTTTACTCCTGGTTCTATAGTAACATTTCCTAAAATTAAAATTGATAGCATTTAAATTTAAGAACAAAAGACAGATTAATCATAGTTTGAATAGAACATGAGCTCCTTTGAAATTCTTAATACAGTTGCTCAGCCTTTGTAAATCAGTCCTTAATTTTTGAAATGTTTATTACTCCCTCCAATGTAGACACAGGCTCAAAAGAGTTGTTTTAATAACAACAGTAGTAATTTCAACACAGTCCTCTTATTTTTCTCGATGCCTTCTTTTGAACTCAAACCAGAAACACAATAGATTTAAGTAATGATTAACTTTTTTTTGCCTTCTTTGGATAACATTTCTATTAATATAGGATGAAATAATCCTCAAAAATAAAATTTTGGTATTTAGTTTATAAGAAAACCATTTGGTTTGCTTCCATGATTTTCTTCATGCAGACTTTGAAATCTTTAAAGGAACAAATATCCATCCATGGTCAGTTGGTAGGGACCACCTTATATTCACATTGTACAGACCATCACACTGGCATAGACCTTCCATGTCCATGATGTGCATAAGGTGGCACATGCAGTTGCATAGAATTTGTTAGCCCAGAACACTTAGCTCCTCATAACAAGAAGGGCCTCCTGACACAAGCCACAGTTTCTCATCTATTTAACACATGGCATCTTCCTGCTCATACAGCCCATGTGAGATGACCACCCTCCCGTGCAGGTCTATGGACAATATTTATCTTATACCTCTGGAGCATATTGCCTGCTGTCATTTTGCAGTATCTGAAAGCCTTGGCACAATGTGGCTCATCCTTCAGAAAAGGGTTCAAATAAATGGGAAAGGCCTTGTCCGCATACAACAAAACTCCAGGGTGTTGACTCTTGCATTGGCAACAACTAGGTATGCCCACACAATGTGAGAAATTAAAAGCTAGTAGCACTTCCAGAAAATGCTTTTCCCACATGAGCAGTTCCCACATGAGGCAATGCACCATGACACACAACTGGGAGGGAAGCATTGGATTCAAGACTGTCAGGAGAGCAGTACAGCATCACCGAGTCTCACTCAGGATTCAGAGGCTGCAGTAAGGATGCATCCCACTCTCAGTCACCAGGGAGGTGACCTGGGACAGAAGGGCTGTCACTGAGCAGAGCATGGCAGTCCTAGCTCTATGTCCCTTGCATGCGGGTGGTGAGGTGTAGTGGAATTGGGATGTGGTGGCTCCAAGCTTGTCTCAACCTCTCCGTTCTGTGCTCCTGCAGTGCTTATCTCCTGTTCATTAAAGGCTGTTCCCTTGGCTCCCTTTCATGGCCTACTGAGGTATTATTGCTGGAGGACTTTCTCAGATAGGAGGACTGAGACAGGATGCACCTTATCGAAGGAGTTACTCTCTGTGTCACAACCACATTTTCCTGCCAGCAGAACTACTTTCATTTTTCAACAAGAAACCGAGTTCAAACTAACAAGTCTGTGGTGTGGACATCCAGGACCAGAGCCCTGCAGAGAAACAGAAAGAAAAACAAGATAACAGTGAGGATGAGCCAGCCTCATTTCAAAATGCTACAGAAAGAGAAAATCAGACAGACTGGCATTTACATGACCTTTAAGCCAAGTATTTGTGTGTGGCGAGATCTGTCTCCTAAGACCAAAAAGGCATTGACTTCTCTGTGCCCTCACTAGCTCTCTGGCTTTTCCTGGAGAAATGACCAGCTATCAATGAGCATATCTGTGCAGTTATATTTTAGATTCGCACCTTAATTTTGTTTACCTTCTATTCTGTTTTTATTCCCCCTGCCTTTTGTCATCCTCACATTTTCAGAATCAAAAATAGGAGACAGAAAACAGAGTTAAACACTTAACTGCACACACAGGATTAGGGCCACAAAACAAAACACAAATTTAAGAGCTGAATAAAATCCCATAAGAGGTCATATGATAATTTTTCTAGTGTGATTGTTCTTATTAAATGGGCAATGATTAATCTGTGTGGATTTTTTATTGGAAGAGTTTTCCCTATAGTTCTCAAGAATTAAATGTCAAAATGGTTGTGCAGGGAAGGAACCCGCCATTAGGTGTTGCCAAATAGGAATGTTTCATTGGCTGCTTCAAAGTCAGTTACTGTCAAATATTTTGAGGAAGTGACCTATGCATGCAAAACAGAAATCAAGAGGTTGAATGGCCCTACAGCCTTTTTTGCACTGAGGATGCTTGTTTAAAGCAAGTTCCGGTCAAGAATAATTGAATTCAGTTCAAATTAGATTGTTGCTCCTCAGCTCTGTGAAATGAGGTAGATGATCACAGTCCACTTCCCATTAGCCTGTCTGCTTCGCTAAAACCACCTGCACAATTGAAACTAATTGGTGCCTCAATAGCAGTATCAACAGAGAGGATGCAATTAAATAGTAATGCATCATGAACTATAACCTCCCCTTAAAGACACGATACCTTTAGACACTTTTAGTGAGCAAGCTTGTCTGGCTGGCACTTGGAGTGGGGCTGAATTTACACCAGTGGGCTGCCAGTCAAGATCCAGTCACAAGAAGAAATTTAAGCCTATGCACAAATGAACATTAATAAGGATACATTTATTCAGCTAGAATATAGGCAGGCCTGGAGCAGTGGAAAGCACACAATACTCTATTTGAGTTGAAGGGATATGAGCCCTAGAGCTACCAAGAGGCCATCAGACACAAATATCATGAGGGACTCCAAAACTCTTTTTCCTCCAGGGACTCATCCAAAGTCAGTGCAGCAACAAAAAGCAAATGACATTGACTCATACAGCAGCATATTTAGAGCAGACTGTACAGTGCTGCTGCTGGTAAGGGCAGCCTCTGACCAACCACTGGGCTGCTTTCACCTGTCAGTGCGAGCCAGACCAGAGAAGTCTGGTGCACTTCTGGCAGAAAGAGTTCCTCTTCTAACTCTATTGTCATTACTGAAAAGAATTTATCCTAAAAACAAATTTCAGAATTCTTGCTGCTGCCCTCTGATTCCCTTTTCTCTCAAGATACCTCCACTATCTCCTAATCTTACCACTGCCAGATCAGCTGGTGGTGTAAGTGCTGTCAGTGTCCAGGATACACAAGCTTTCTGTAACCAAGAATAGCATTTTCCATTTGACTGGCTTCTTCAGGCAATTCTCTCATACAACCCAGCATGAAACTTGTGGTATGTAGAGCTTCGCGAGGTGTCCTTGTTTTAACTGGGAATAAAGTAAATTTTCTACTTAGTAGCTGGTACAGTGCTCTGTTTTGGATTTAGTGCGAGCTTAATGTTGATAATACATCAATATTTTAGTTGTTGCTTAGTAGAGTTTCCTCTAAATCAAGGATTTTGTAGCTTCCCATGTTCTGCCAGTGAGCAGGTCACAAGAAGGTGGGAGGGAGCATAGTCAGGATAGGTGACCTGAACCAGAACATCATGTTCAATATACAAACTAGGGGGAGTTGGCCAGAAGGGGACTGGGACTGGCTGGCCATTGGCCAGAAGGTGGAGAGCAATTGTATTGTTCATCACTTGTTTTTCTGGAGTTTTTTCCCTCTCCATTTCATTACAAGAATTATTATTCTTATTGTTTTAAATGAAATTATTGTTGTTGTTGTTATTATTGCAATTATTATTACATTTTACTATATTTCCATTATTAAAGTGTTCCTATCTCAACTCATGAGTTTTCTCTTTTTCCATCCCTCCAGAGAGGGAGTGAGTGAGCAGCTCTATGGTACTTATATGCTGCCTTGGGTTAAAGCAAGAAAAGAGGGAAGGTGACTGGGGCCTGAGTGAAGTTTGTCCTCTGCTCTCTTTAGTCAAAAATACTCGGCTCTGGCCTGTTGGATTGATCTTGCTCTCTGCTGCACTGCTCCTCAAAAGGCAGTGTGTAAGAAAGGCATGAGAGAGTCATTAAAGCACTGGATTTTGATAAGTTTTAAGACTTATCAAAAAATTATGTTTTTACAGATATATGAGCACCTGTGCTTCTCTGTTACTCTTTTTAACATGGAAGTTTGTACTTCGAATTTCTACAGGGTGCTTTTTTTTAAGGACTATAAAATGATTAACAGGCACCAACAAAGAAAACTTCATACCATAGCTGGAAGAGAAGCAAAATTTTCTGCTTCAGTAGCTATCTTTCCCTCTCTCCAGGCCAGTTTGGACTTCAGATCATCAGTTCCAGAGCCAGGATTGAATGCCAGGCATCCTTCCCTGCACTCTAACAAATATTAAACATTTGCTCTAGCCATATTTGATGCCTCAGAGGGATTGATGCTCTACCACAGCAGAGAGAATCATTTCCTCTATTGTTCAGCCTACAGATATGACAGTTCAAAGCACACTACTTTGTGCTTCTTCAGATTTTCCTGTGTTTGTTCAGTAGAGAATTGCTACTCACTGACAACCTCTGTTCAATAACATAAAATATCTGTGATGCAGCTGGAGTGATATCTGTTGATGTATCGACATGCACAAGCCATGAAATACTTCAAAAGAAATTGTAAAAACTACTTCTGATTCCAAATAATGACTATGCAAGACAGCGTTTGCTCTCAGACCATTGGTTTAAGATTCATCAGACGTGCGGTGCTCTCTAGGATGCACATGAAGGCTGGATTTCTCAGAAGTGATTAGAGTGCACACCTGCTCCTGATGTGACTCTTGCAGTCAAATTTTCAGATGACTCATTTAGCAAACTTATGTGCTTTGAAAGTCCAACCCTAGATATGGAAGATAAATTGATTTTAAGCTTCCACTCTTTTTTATAAAAAGTAAAAGTCAAAGGTCAACTGCAAATTGCTTTTCCCTAAAAAGAAAGAAAATTCTTCACTTTTGAAGAGATGGTCCATTAAGCACCTGTGAACTTTCCCTCACATGCACATCCAAATTACAATAGGATAGAGAGATGTTTAAACTCATGAGTTTTCCAAAGTATAATTCTGCTCCTGATTATTGTGCATTTTAAAAATTTTGTGTAGGAGAAAATTACCAAAACCAGAAAAATAAAATCATGAAAAAATTGCCTAGGTTTGCACATGAAAAATCCCCCACATTAATTAAAAGCAAATGTCTAAAAAAATAGGTCTAAAATGCATCCAGTCTACAAATGAATGCTCATGCATCTTTATTTCTTTAATCTTTATTTCTTTAGACCTTAACATGATTTTCTTTTCAGCTGACAGTTTCTTTCATCTACCCTGTCGTAAGTGTAGAGGTTATCCTCTGGTGGTTGTTTTGGTGCTGGCAAAGAACTAAACAATGTTATCAGCAGTGCAAGTATGAGTCAGCTGTGGCGATGCTCCTGCTATTTGGAGTTTTGCATAAGGAAATACCGCTGATTTATTTCTCAAGGGTCATCAAACATAGAGTCTGCAAGCAATAATAACTTTCTCATAGCTCTCCATTCCTGAAGCAGTGCAGAAAAAGAAAGCAACAGTATTACAGATCCATTGTTCATTTCTTTCTTGGATTGCTTTATAGAGTAAAATCTTTTTTCTACCATGTTTACCAAACTATTCTTCCCCAATCAACAGAGTTGTGTCTTCAGTCTAATCAGATCAGAATGGATATAAGTTATGTTATGTTATGTTATATGTTATAAGTTATAAGTTACGATATTTTAATTTTAAAAATAAAAATACTCCTAGACAGGCACATTTATACTAGCAATGTAAAAATTTATTTTTACAAGACTCCTACATTCTTGTTTGCATCTCACAGTAGAAATGAACAAAAAGAAAATTTTATCTACTACTAAGACTTAGAAAACTGTTGAAGGCAAATCCATTCCACTCAAATGTAGTTTTGTTTGGGATCTGGCTAGAAGATCATTCATCACTTTGCAACTATATTTGCAGAACTCGTGAACTTCTTAACCGAAGAACAAAATCTACATTATGCGATCCTGAGCATTCTGATATCCATGTTTAAGAAATATAAACACAGCATTATTCAAATTTATTTCACTTTGACTAAACTCCTTTTTTAAGAAAAATACACTGAAATTTAATTGTTCTTTTAAAGAACTCAAGAGGCACTGTAGCAAAAAAACCCTGATCAACTGTTTCAATTTTAAGAGTACACAGTAAAACCATTAGAAGATAAAGCTATGTGTCTTTATAATGCATAGTAATAAATTAATTAAATTACCCAGAAAAAATAACAACAGCTACTTCATAGATAAATACAGAAACTTGAAAATATAAAGGATAAAGTACTTCAACCTAAAATAAAATAAACAGTAAGAGGCAGTGAAATGTTGTCTTAGCCTCAAAAGCCTTATGTTACTCATTTATTTTGTACTGAGTCCATTTATTTTTCTCTCATGCTCTTCCCTCAATGCACTCAGTGCATACTAAACAGTATAACATGAAATGTATCATGCTGCATTTAAACTTGATGGTGCCTAAGCTTACCTCTGATTTTTAGAGACAAGGGTTATATTCAGTTTGGGAAAATTCTCTCTCTATTCCCTCTCCTCCCATTAGCATCTAAAATGTCATTTGTGAGTTGGCTTTCCCCCCAGTTTATTGACCATTCTCATGGTAAAAGGAAGAAAGCTGAAAGATAATTAGATTTTGAGTCTGGGTGAGTAATTTAAAGAGCTTTACAAGTCTGACTCCAGGATATATTTTATGTCACCCTCAGCTTTGTTCATTCAGTATAAAAGGCTACATGTTACAAAACAGGATGGTTTAACTTCACAGAGCTATGGAAGGGCAAGGGGGTGACATACTCAGAGTTTAATTATGTCAGCCTTAATTTGAGTTCCATCATAATAAGTAAGTGTAACTCAACATGTTTAAAGTAAAAAAACCTGATCCTTCAGTAAGAAAAAGCAATGAATTGCTTAAAAAAGATGCTAGCTAAATGAAACCAATAGTAATAAAACCATTTATACCAGGAAATGTCCACTTCAACAAAAAAACACAAACCAAGGTAAAACAAAACAAAGGGCCTCATCTTGTCAAAACATCATGTGAAAAGGACACATTTCCAGTTTTGTCACAAATAAAGTAACAATTCAGACCAAAAACACCCAAACTTTTTTATAAAATGTTAGTTACCATGAAACCCTGCGAGTTAGTATATCTTCTTTGCACCTGCAACAAATAGAAAACAAAATAGTAGGAAATCAACAATTTTGGCATAGAAAATGGTTACCCAGAAAAGCAGTGTTTTTCTGAGAAACATGGTGTTGTGTGCAAAAAGTTCCTGCTGATCTAAATTTGACCATGGCATGCAGACACCGTATTGTCAGGTAGTGAGTCTGCTTGAGGAAGCTGCAAACTACTAAATCCCCCTCAATCCCTTTTTCCTTTTTTCACATTCCTCAAAGCTTTCATTTTTTTCTATACTTATTAACTGCTATGAGGTCTTCAGTCTTCTCTTAGTAATTCTTCAAAACTTGTAATTCTCTCTACACCCTCCAGACCTTCCATGTCATTCTTATCTTCCCAGTTCTCTCAGGTCTTCCACTAACAAAAAAGCATGATTCATCTCTTTAAAGTTTGGCTATGCAAAAATTCAGCTGTCTAAATCAGTCACCCTTGAGTCACTCTGTAGAAACAGACAGATCCAAAAGATGACATGTCTGCTCTTAAGACAGCCAGCTTATTTTGATGTTAATTAACTTCTAAACAGATAAAATCAGGCAAGATGGATACTACTGACCAGGCCTATATTTTACCAGATGCAGCCCTTCATTCTTTTTGCATGCCGTATTTGAATTCCAATTAAAAATTGGCACTATAAACCCACTATAGGAGAAGTTAGATGCAGAAATATTTACTTCATTTACTTGGAGTACTTTTATGATGCACTTTTATGATGCACTTTTTTTGTATAAATAGCTCAAATTGCCTTGTTTTACTTTGATATTGGATTACATTCATGTCTAATTTGCTGTCCTCTGTCTTCCCTAAGGTCTCTTTTAGCTTTACCCTCTTTCTATCCCATTTAATATATGTTTTCCAGTTTATTTTCTTCATCATGTTTTAATTCTCATTTCTGCCATCTGAAACTCCTTTTACTGTATTGGAGCCCTTAGGCCTTTTTTTCCTTTTCTTTCTTATATCCCTTACAATATAGTTCATGTCCTTGAAAATACATTAAAAGAATTATATATCTTGATCTTCTGTCCACACTAGATTTTCCCCTAATCAAGACATTATATACGTTTGGCAAACTACTCAAATGCTGTTGTTGGAAAGTGAAGCTTTTGATGGAAATGGTGATCAAAACCTCTTTAACTGAAATTCATCACATATATCACAGGCAAGCAGAGTTGGGCAAAACATTTCTGAACAGTTCTAATTCCAATTTATTTTTCAGCAGCAGACTGGTTTATTTGCTGTAATATGCTAAAATTTCTATGGACAGCTGGAATGTGGGTTTAGACAGCCTTTGCACTGTAAAGTTCATTTCTGCAATGGGGAATAGGAGAAGTAATTTTCCTCACCCTGAAGAATGAAGTCTTAAGCCAAAATAGTGAAGAAGGTCAGATTTGAGGAAACGTAGTGGGGGGAAAAGCAGAGTTCATGGTAGCAAAGTCTGTTGGTCAAGACTATACATTGTCTTTGCCTGTCGTGTTAGAGTTCTTTGACAAATCTGAAGAAAAAGAGGTAAGAATTATTTCCTATTGCATTCACAATTCCATGGTGTTTAATGGGAGAACACTATGAAAAACATCAGGAACACTATGAATTGTAATTTCATCATGGTATCACCACACACTTGCAATACATAACACACAGATATGAGAACTGGAAATTATAGTATAACAATTGGCAGTGTTGCTGATTAGCTGCGGACCTCAGGTGAACAGACAGTGGGTAGCATTTAACACACTGCCTACAGTATTTCACAAAAGGGTGAGAACTGACTTTATGAGAAAGGTATTTGTTGGTTTTCTAAATTTGAAGTTCAAAACATTGCTAAAGACAGGTGTCATAAGCAAGTACTATGTAATTTTGTCCTTTTAGTTTTGTCATTAGACTTCATGGGATCCTTGTTCTTAGGAGCAATGGCTTAACCACAAAGAAATACTGAAATGCCTCTTTTCTCCACTCTTGCATCAGAATCGAAGGTAAAGCTTCCATTTCAGATGTCTCCTTTCACCTATATAATTGTATAGTAAGGTGGGGAGTACCAATGTGAAGAACGATGGAGATGAACATGAAGCAAAAAGTCTGAAAGAAGATGGTTACAGAATTATAAAATTAAGGAATTCAAATTACTTGTTATCTTCCTCTCTTAAGAATAACTTTTATTTTCTTAAGAAATGGAATTTAAAGATTCTAATTAAAATAAGTAAGATGATTACAGTATTTGAGAACAAAGAATGGGAGAAATTAGGCACAGAGTTCATTTTCTCAAATTTCAGGCAGCCATGCCACAGCTCTCTCGGTTGAGAGGAGTCTGAAAACATCTATACCAAGTAATAAAGGATAAAAAGTCTTCCCAACACTCCATCAGAAAGCCAGGCCTGAACCGTGCCCTAGGTAAAAGCAGGAAGAGTCTTGTTAATACCACAGGCCCCTGTGCTTTGGTTGCTAAATAAAACTCAGAGAGAGTGCTAAGATAGACACAGACTGTAAGACTGCTGTTAATTTAAATTCAGGAAAGAATTTTCTCCTGAGCTCATACCTGGCAGCTGGTTTTACACAGACTGAGTGATCAGGGCAGCAACCAGACATCTAATGCCATTAAAGGTACAATTTCACCCCATCTATGTCCATTTGCTCACCTCCACGGCTTCAGAGGACAGTGAACGCAGACCCTAGAGGCCAAATACAGATAACAATAGGAAACTGATAGCTTTTTTCTAACCAGTGCTGAAGAGAAACTCAGCAACATGGACATGATTATATGATTTTCTGGTAATAGCATTTCTAAAGGACCTCTTTGGGAATACTGGTACGCCATGTATCTGAAAACTGTCACTGCAAACTTGTGCCCTGGGACAAAATGAATTCCTAGGATCCTATGGCAAATCTCACTCTAAGACATGTCCTATTTAATTATGTGATCCCTTTCCAAAGCATATCACATTACTTACAAAACAGTTTAAATTACTCAGTTCCCTCCCTCTTTTGTCAGACAGTTCCATAAACATGCTTCTTGGACGGATAAGGAGCCTTTTTCCAATTTCCTCTCTAAATTTATTCATGGGTAATTTATAATCATTTGATCTTTTGCCAATACCATCCTTTAACTTAAATAATAATTCTCCTTCCTTAATATTTACCTCTGTAGCATGTCATTCATTCATTTAATTCACTTAGTTGAAAATAATCTTAATAAATGGGAAAATGTTGTAGCTATAAAATTAAAATGCACTATGATGACCTTTACTAAAGTCTGGCACTAACCTGATTTTATTAAGCATCAGAAACATTATAATAGACATTAATGTAGTGGTATTCCCACATTATGCAAATCTATCTGGACTCATTTAAATTCTTTTTGTCTTTACTCTTTCACCTTTTTCTACACAGTTGAGTTTCACAAATTAAGAAGTTTCAATATTAAGCCTAGATTTTTAGAAAAGAATTTGCATATTTGTGTCTGCAAATAAAGATGAGAAAATATATGTTCAGAAAATTCAATGGCTTACGCAACTGATCAGCTATTTCTGCAGTGTGTCTTTCAGGTAATAATTATCACAGTTGTCTGTACAAATTAGTTACTTTGAAGTACACACATTTTGCACCTGCTCAGAAGAGAAATTGAAATGTGGACCATGCAATTAATAAGTCTGCCCAAATCTGCCAATGCTATTAATGTGTTCGATAGACTAAATACTCATCAGCAAACTACTGACTTTCTGCTTTTTGCTTTCCTGTGGTTACTACGCCTGCACTGAAGAATTTTGCATTACCTGTAGAGCGAGTTGAGTGTATCATATGTCTGACTTGTGCTTTTTTTATATAAGAGTGCTGTTAAGTTTGCCTATAATCATCATGGCCAGTCTTCGCGAATGAAGATCCGGGAAAGGTCTCCACCCACATTCGTTACAAGCGCGCTGGTGATACAGGGCTTTGCAAATGCGGGTAAGGCCTTTGAGCCTGTGCAATGGATTTTTTAGGTGAGACACAGTGTGCGCTGAACTGAGCCCACCCTTTAATCCTAAGGTTCATCTGCCTGGGCCAAGCGAGCTTGGACGGTGGTAGCGAGGTCCTCAGGACGTAGGTTTGTTTAGAGTGACCTTCTCTTAGATGGATGGCCTTACAGGGCTGACGAGCTCCATCTGCCCGGGTTTAGAGTTGTCCTTCTCTTCTGTTTGTTCTGGGGCTCCCCTCTCATCTCCCATGATGGCACTGTCCTCACAGGTGAAGCTCCCATTTTCTCGCTCCTTTCTGCACCCGGGGCCGGGCTGCGCCCGTTTGCCTATAATAATATATAGGAATAATACCAGTAAAATTGTTTGGTGAAAAGACTTATTCCTTTGATTCAGAAAGCCAGATTTTATGACATTATGAACTGATGAAAAAGATCAGGATTTTCTTACAAATGTCATGTCCTTAAGGCCATTGTTTGATCTGGAGTCAAAACAGAAATATGTATTGCCAAGAAATTCTGACCACATCACAGCCTTTGATTGTAGTATTGTTCTTTGTACTGAGAGCAGAAGGATATGTATATTAAGACAACAAAACCCATTTACCAACATACATGACCTCTAGGATGTCTTCACAGAGTCACACCATGATTGAGGTTGGAAAGGACCTCTATTGGTCACCTGGTCCAACCCCCCACTCAAGCAGGATCACCTAAAGCAGGTTGCCCAGGGCCAAGTCCAGACAGTTTTTTAATGTCTCCAAGGGTGGAGATTCCACAGCATGCTTGGTCATACTCACAGTAAAAAAATGTTTCCTGCTTTCACTTTGTGTCCATTGCTTGTTGTCCCGACATCAACTTGGGACAGAGCATCCTCACTGCAGCCTTGTGATCTATAGCAGGCATGAGGAAGAGACATCTGTGACTCTTTTGACTGCTGGTAAAAGGGATGCTCTTCCCCATATGCAAGTTTCCAACTTTCGCCATAAGCATGTTTCTGCAAGCTACATGTGTGAGGTTGAATATTACACTGTGCTACCCCACAGTGTTGCTGACCACATGTCCTTGGAGCTGTACTGAGTTATATTTATTGTATCTAGCAGGTAATTTCTTCCTAGACTGTAAGCAGTACAGAAAATTAGACCTTGCCACCTTTTAGTGACAGAAAATATTCATGAAGGAAAAAAAAGATGTGTTTTCAAACTGAAGAGTTTAATATAAAGGACAAAATATTAAACCCTGTGATCCTCTAGCAAAGAAAATATCACTATCATATTCCAAGTGGTGAAATTTTTAGGTATATAACATCATAAGTGTAAGTAAATTGCTCTGGCACTCAGATGAGTTTTCTTCTTTTACATCCTATAGTTTCTCTTTGATAATAGAGGAGTGCATAACTTGCACTTCAGTGCAGGGATTGCCCATGTAGTCCTGTACTTCCACCCAATCTTTTTATGGACGCCCTAAGCTATTATTGTTAGCCTACTGAAACATGATATTTTCACCTATTAAACATCAAATTGCAACCTCACAACCATAAATAGGTTTCAATAATCAACTTGGGTTCATAAATGAAACTATTTATAAAGAGACTATTTATAAGTAAATCTGTATTCCTTTATTTAGATGAAAAAGTACTATGTGAATTAATAAAAATTACTAATAAATCTGTATTCCTTTATTTAGATGAAAAAGTACTATGCGAATTAATAAAAATTACTAATTTCCACAAAACCTTTAGGCTGTTAAATCCTTCATTCCCATAACGGTAAGCATTCTGAACTTCAGAAAAGCTACATCATGGCTTAGTTACTCATGGCTTTTCCTCAGTCACAAGCAAACAATCAACTCACAGCCCTGAAATTTGTGCAATGTATTATAGCTGCTGTGCATAGACATTCATTCATCCACATTTGGCAAAATGTGCAAAGCACTGTACAGTATGTTAAAAATTATCTGTATTGACTTCCCCTCATTGCTCAAGCCATGAGGCATTCAAGATTTCCAAGATTTCTTGTGAAACAGTGTTGTACTTGAAGCTTTACCATCCTACAGGGATTTTACAGTCATTTGTCTGCATTTACAGCATTATCACTTCTGCACATAAAAATATTGTCCTTAGCTGCCCTGAGAAATAAATATTTAACTGATGAGATTTGCAGTATAACTCTTTATCCTGTGGAATTCTAAAGTGATGTATTTCTGTGCATTCTGTGTAACATCATGAATCAGCTTTATTTGGACACAAAATGTCATTGTGGCTTCCTGTGTTTTCCTTGAAGCACGGTAATTCTCAACTTTTTTCAATAATCATTATGTCCTTTCTGAAATTTCTTATTTTCTAACTTCTCAGGCTCAGGTTCTTACTTGTTAGGTGGGAAATGCGAGCTATTTTTAACCTGTGACACCATCCGTGGAGGAACCCTTGCCCCAGTCTGAGAGCTACTCTCTGAATATCTCAGGGCACGTTCCCAGTAATCATTTGTGTAATTGCTCCAGGAGACCATATTGTTTATAATTTTTCAAACAAAATGTCAGCTATAGTCATCCAGAGTATTATCAAGCTGTCATGTTTGCAACATGTTGTGAAAATAAATATTTTTATATTACCATTGCTTGGTATTTGAGTCAAGTAATAATACTAACATTTTCTTTGAAATCTCCATGGTATTTATTCTGTTTTGTTATGATTCAGATCAATTATATTGCATATAAATTAAACTCTTAAGTATGTTGTTGAAGAAGCTAACAAAATCTTTTTTGTTGCAGCTTGATAATTCTTTTCTTCATATGATGCTCTCACATAGGAAGAATTCTTTAAAAACTCATCAAGTTCTGAAAATGCACAATGGAAATACTCTTAATGCTTTTGAGGCTGAAAGAGAACAGGCATCATAAAACAATTTGTCTACACTTGGGATACACATCTTCATTCTACGTTACACATATTCAAATCACAGTAAGGCACTCAGGACAAAGAAAAATATCCCAATATTTTCCTTGCCCTCAAATCTTTTAGGAGAAAAACTTAACAAAATAAAAGAGCCCCCAGTCTATCCTCTACCTACATTAATTCTTGTTTTGCTTTCTTTTGTTTTGCTACTTCAAAGATACTTTTGTTCAATATAACTATTCTTTACACTCTCCTACATACTGTTCCAGTACACCTACTCTGGTAGGTACTGGCTCTGCCTTTATAGCAAGTCCTTCAGCTGTCACATCGTACAGAAAAACTGAAATAACATTTCAGTTGAAGATTTACAGTTTGGTCTTTAAATGGTAGATTTTCACAGACCAAATATCCCTCTAGCATGAGTAATCAGTGCAACTGCTGCTTTACCAGTTCCTAACTTCGATATCCTACCAGATATCCTCACTGGCACATTCCATTAGCAGGGTACACTAACTAATTCAGCTCTTACAGTCTTTTGCATTGTAATAGAATGCTTGAGCAGGGATATGATGGATTCTCATCAGATTGTTTTTCATAATTAATGTTATCTTGTTTGAGATTCTAGACAGCCTTTTGGGTTTTGCCAGTGTGTCAACAAAACGTGAAAAGTCTGGTGCACTACTGTAGTGCCTTTAGTTGCCCAAGTTTTCTCATAATAAAGTTAGTGGCAAATCCAAACAAGAAAATTATTTCTCTCTCACTTCTTTTCCACAGTCTCAATTATAATGACTGAGAGTAATGCATTTCCAACTGTTGTCAATGGTAGTTTTGGCCCTCAAAAAATTACTAGGAGCTGCTCCATCTCTGCTTCCAAATATGCCAGAACTGGTCCTAGGAATATAGCACTGATTCCTTTGTATTCTTCAGCTGAACCTGAAAGACAATGTCTAACACCAAAAATTGAGCAACATATGCTGTGCTATTTGAGTAATGCTTATAAAAACAAAACCCATAACAAAAAGCCCACATAAAAATAAGATCCATATAATCCATGTCTTTTTCTCATTAGAAAGTTCAGCTGTTTGTCACAATCCTTCTATATTTCTACACATTTTAATTCCAAGCTTCCTCGTGGCATATGTTAAGGTTACACATGATGCTGCTTTGGTGTTCTCAGTGGTGCTTTAACATATTGCTGAAGCTCAACTACTGTTTTGACCCTTTTATGGAGAAGGGAAAAAAAAAAAGGCAAGTAAAAATGTTGTTTTGAAGAGAAACACTGAAATATTTGCTTTTAGCTTTATTTTAAATTTGTTTTATTTTACAGTATGAGAATAACCTAATGTACCAGTACGAGGTTAACTGGATGGAAAGCAGCTTGGCCCAAAAGAACTGGTTGGTCCACGTGGACACCAGGTTGAACATGGAGCAGCAGTGTGCCCTTGCCGTGAAGCAGGCCAGCAGCCTCCTGAGCTGCATTAAGAATGTTGTCAGCAGGTCGGGGGAGGTGATCCTTCCCCTGTGCTCAGGTCTGGTGAGACACAGTCAGGTACTGTGTCCACCGCTGGGCTCCCCAGCGCAAGACAGACAAGGATGCACTGAAGTGCATTCAGCAAGGGGACACAAGGGTGATTAAGGGATTGGACCATCTCTCACACAAGACAAGGCTGAAAGAATGGGGACTGTTCAGCCTGGGGAAGAGAAGTACCAGAGGAATCTTATCAATGTATATAAATACTTGACAGAAAGATGCAAAGAAGACATAGCCAAACTATTCTTCATTGTGTCCAGTGACAGGACCAGAGGAAATGGCCAAAAAATATAGAAAATTCCATCTAAACATAAGTACGAAACTTTTTGTTATGAGGTTGGTCAAACATCAGAACAGGTTGCCCAGAGATGTTTTGGAGTCTCCCCACTTGGAGATATTCAAAAGACATCTGGACAAGGCTCTGAGAAACCTTCTGCAGCTGATCATGCTGTAAGCACAGGGGATTACCACAAAGCTGATCAGAGGGCTGGAGCACCTGTCCTATGAAGACAGACTGAGAGATGGGGCATGTAGTGGCAGGACGAGAAGGAATGGTTTTAAACTGAAAGAGGGTAGGTTTAGATTAACTATTAGGAGGAAATTCTTTACTGTGAGGGTGTTGAGGTATTGTAACAGGTTGTCCAGAGAAGCTGTGGATGCCCCGTCCGCAGAAGTGTTCAGGGACAGGTTGAATGGGATTTTGAGCAGCCTGGTCCCTGAGAAGGTCCCTGCCCATATGTTGGAACTAGATAAACTTTAAGGTTCTTTCCAACCCAAATCATTCTGTGATTCTATATGCAGAGCTGTGAATCTGTAGTCTACAGCATGCTAAGTATAATACACACTAACTTACGGACTCTTAATAAATACTGATTTGCTGTTTGCAACCTAAAGGTGTGGTGGAGGGTTTGAAGGTGGCAAGACAGAGAAATTAGTTTGCCATTTTTTTCTTGAAGATCCTGAAACTATTAGTTTACCAAAAATTCTTATTAAGGTACGATTTTTATAACACTACATTTTTCTAATTGACAGAGTGTATTTGAATTACTTAAAAGATTAATAAATCTGAATTAAAAATCATCTGGCTTAGCATCCTACACAAAGGTGTGCATTTCATATATAAGACCCCACCAAATATAGTCAGTTTTACTTTGTGGAACCATCATATGTTTTCTCATGGGCATCTTCACCTGGGTTTTTCACTGCTTTGAAGTGACTCTAGAATTGCTAATATGTACCACATTTCCAAAGTGCACATTGAGCAAGGACTTGCAAATAGGCACAGGGATAAGAGCAGGACACAATTTAGTGTAATATATAATTCTAGTGTGAAATAAAGGATCTAATTTAGCAGAAAGGACATAGTCTGGATTCACCAGTGTAATTCTGTGTTAACAATATACTTCCTTCAAAATTCTAGATACAAGAAAAATAACAGAACTTTGGCCTGATATATATTCCTGTGTTTCCACTTTCAACTGTATATTCTAGTCTTCCTCTCAGCTTCAACTATGTAAGTTATGGCTTTAGGGGTGAGGGAGAGAGTTATTAGATATTTTTTGTTTTAAAGAGGGTTAGAGAGCAATGAAGCTGTAATGAAAACTTAAACAGGAGATAAAACAACATTGACTTTCTTTGATGAACTTGTTTTATGCACTCCCACTATAGATGCAATTACAGTGCATTAGTACAAATTACCGTGATTTACATGGGAAGTTTTGTGCTAGATTAAAAGAAAGGTAAAAAAATAAATATTCTACTGTTACTGAGCAAACATTTTGCCCTGCTCAGTTTCTTCACCTTGAGAAACAAAAATAGCTACTGATTTTCTTCTCTGTAATAATACCATATATCTTATTAAACCCTCTGTAATTTGCTCCATTCAATCCAGTTTTACAAACACACTACTTCAATAGCACATTATTCATCATGGAAATATCTGTTTATATTATTTTTTCTAGTGAAATATGTCATGACATGGCTTTACCTCAGGGATTTTCATTCTCATTACTTCTATACTTCACCAGGTTTTACACCTTGGATGCCATCATTGTCTTAACTTTCAGTGACAATGTGAATAAAACATAACAGTACCAGAGGCTGGATGGGCTGTAGCAAGACCTGGATTGTTCTCCAATGAAATGACTCATTTTGAAATTTTGCTGTGTTTTTGTAAAGTTTCAGCAGTAAGCACTGTATCCTTTTCATCTCTTTAATTTCTCATTCATGAAGAGACACCATGGTGATATTTTCATATCTCTATATTAAGACAGTGTATTTGCACTGTAAAGGACTATTAACTAAATTTCATAATAATCTTTTCCTAAGCACCATTAACATAATTAACAGCCTGTTAACCAAGGCATTAGACCTTCAGTATCACATAATAAATTGTGAGTCCACAGCTGGTAGGAGACCCTTTCAAGAGAAACACTGCTCAGGAATACAACAGCTAGAACTGTGAAAATCTGTTTGTTCAGTGGTGGAGAACTTCCAGTGTCCATTAGAGAAAAACAAATGTCTGACTTAAATAGCTCCAAAAATGTGCTTAAATAAAATATCATGCTTAGGAGCTGCACTTCCACCAGCTAGAGCTCCATCAAAAATGGTTAATTATTCTTTTAAAGACTGCTTCCTTAAAGGACATAATTTTGCTACAATAGCTATAAATTGGTTCATTAACTACCCTTCAGCAACAATTATTTGATATTATGGCGAACTATTTAGAGAAATTTTAAATCAGAGAACAAAGATCTTTCTGGGCATTAGGAAGCAGGTAAGGAAAAAGCTATCACGTCCACCCATCTTGAGATACCTTGAGTAAATAATTTCGTAGTAGCTAGTACCTTAAAAGTTTCCTCAATAATTTTAAAACGAGTGCATCAGCCAACATCTATAATTCCTATACTGGGTTCACCATGCAAGTCTTTAGTTTATGAATTTTAATTTCCTTCCCCTTCTTTTTTAAAACACTACCACACTGTTACAACAACATTAGAGGAACATAGCTCAAGAATCTTTTTCACATACACCAGTGCCTTTTCTTATTTGTCTAGGGAATGAACTGCTGTTAGACCAAATTAACTCACATGGTGTGACACATTTCACTAAGCCTTTGCCACAAGAGCTGCCACAACAAAAGTTGCTATGTCCTACTTAGGAAATCAGTACAGAAACAAGCAGCATAATGGCAACATTATGGGAACATTAATAAACTGTCAACCACTTAGATCACTTTAGAAAAGTCTAGGGGCTACATGGCTGCCAAAATGATTGCTACTCTGTTGTCTCAATGTACTAGAGCAGAATAATCAATATAGCTTTGTAAATTTGAGATGAACTTCAATGTCCATCCTGAGCTTTCCAGTAGCCTCAGATCCTAACACTTCTGCAAGATATGACTTGAAGAAAATATATGTATCAAAAAATAAATAATTTGCCTTTAACCACCCTTTACTTTCCCAGCCATTAAAACAATCAGGTTTTGTGTCAATCCAAAATGAGCTGTTTTACATAAAAACTTTTTCTGTTCCTCTCCTGAGCTGTCACGTTCCTCTTTTGTATGCCTTTCATTTTTTTATTTACTAGATTTTGCTAGGACTTGTTTGGTTGTTTTTTTGCAGTCACTCATTGTATGAGCAACTAAAGGGTGAATACAGAGAACAGCAACAAAATGAAGGTGAAAAGGTAGAAAATGCTGCTTTGCTTTTTTAGATGTTGAATTTTCTAAGGCAGCCACACTCTTGGTAACTGAATGCCATCATTTTGCTAGAAGTGTGGAAAGGAACAAGAACATCATGTTTCTAACCTCAACTCAAGCCTCATTATCCATGTCGTGCACTATCACTGCTGTTGCCATGGGCTACTTTAGCACATCCACTTTACCTCTGGAGGCTTTGCACCCTTTCTTCAATGCTCGGTTAGGAATAAAGCTTTAGCTTCAAACCTGCAAGTCTCTCCTCAAGATCACTTTTGTACCTATTGTGGACTCTGCAGATGTGACAGCATCTAGAACAGCTGAGCAAATCCTAATCACAGCCCCCAAACACCGTTGTAACAGCAAACATAACATATCCATGGACTAAGAACTGCATCCAAGGAAGCACATACAGCCAAGATAATAGTGTAATTCACCTTTATTTGTGCTCCAATATTAAAAAACTTTACAAGAGAGTTACAGATAAAGAGAAAACACAGTAGTCAGCGTTCACATATGAAAGGGAGTCAGAGCATAGCACGGCTCCCAACAGATTGCAGAGCAAGGAGCATTGCACAATACCGGGACTGTGGATTTGCTAATATTTTTAACAAATTCATGCAGATCCTAATTGTACAGCCTCATTGATGGTTGCAAACTCATATAAACCTACATCTTTATGAGTCAAGCTTCTTTGCTCTTAGAAATAAAGGAGAGATTTTAATACTTATAGGGAATCAAAGAAGTAAAACTTTCTTCCCCTCTTTCTACATTTTGTAGTCTGAAAATCCCAACCATGTACTCTACTGTCAGAAATCCTTCTTCAGGACAGAAATGGAGGATGTGAAGGAATAAAGTGTGTAAGAGCAGATGGTTTTTCTGCTCAAACAACCTGACACTGGATATGGAAACCCCAAGGGGCTGGTCCTACTCTCAAGTTTGCTCACATGAACACTACTCAGTTCAACACAAGATGCTGCAATGAGGTGATCTAAGGCATGTCTCCAGAGACACAAGGCTATGGAGCAGAAAATCCACATGAAGAAGGGAAATCTTAGGTATAAACTTATGGTTTTGGGGGTTTTTGAGAATTTCTTCTTCCATCCATCTTCCTGATATGCAATTGAACATGTTTGAACTAATACATGTTCCACTCCATCTCTATGGATAAAAACCGGATTTTTTTCACCTATATTTTTAGTATAACAAAACAAACACATAGTTCTCCAATATCTGCCTTGCAAATAATCACAAAAGCACTCATTTCTCAGATTTCCATCACAAATATTACTGTCACTTCAGTCCACCCGTCTTCCCTGAAGACAAATAATTTGATCTAACAGGGAAAAGAATTTGAGCATAAACCAGAGTTCATGCACACAGGGGAAATCACTAAGGAAACCAAATTTATGATCACTGTACTGTGAATAAATAGCTCTTTGGTACATGCTATAGAATGAAAAAAAATACATCTGCTAGTTTGTTAACACTTATTGCAGAAATAAATACAATGTAAAATAAAAAGGTAAATCCTCACTGAAAACAAAATATGATTTGCCATTAACATTCAGCAAATCTCTCTGTTGAAGTGACATTAAAATATTCTTGCACATCTTGACCTATACTGATCTGTCAAAGAGTTCTATAAATCATTATTTCTTGATCATGATTCTATGGCTAGACCTTCCATTTCACTGTTGTTGTCTGTGGTTGAGATTGGGATCGGTTCCAGAGGAGAAGACTTTCACTGAAAACAATTCCCAGCTGAACAGAGTAATGCACAAAGACAATGAGAGGCTCTAATGATCAGAACCAACACACTGAGCTGCAACTCTGAAGAGGCAGCAGGTCATGTAGGGTCTAATATATGAAGAGTAGATGCTGACTGTGTCAAAGAACAGAATTTCTGGGCAGGCCAATCCCTTGGGATGACAGCAGCAGTCACTCTGCTTCCATAGGACTAGGCTAACATGGAACAGGATGACTAACTCCCTCTCCCCCAGCACCACACAATTCCCTGACAGCAATGTACTTCTCCCTCAGCACCATGCAGCTCTTCTTTGATCTCTCTTTCCATGAGGAAAGGAGAGAAGTGATGTCACCTCTGTTTCAGAGGGTAATCAGAGGCCTTTTTTCTACTGGGGCGGGGGCAGAGGGTAAACTCTCTCTTTGTTCCCCATGCAGGTCCCAAAGCAGAGCCTGGTAATGGCACTGATGCGGGACCACAGCTTGAACATGCTCTTCTCTGGCAGTGCTTTGGGCCACCCCAAACTCTCTAAAAAGTCCTGGAAGAAGGGATTCACTGTGTCCTGAAGAATTCATGCAGTTATGTGAAAATTCAGCTTTACATTAAAAAAAAAAAAGATGTCCAAAAATATTTTATCTTCTATCTTTATGCTTGCACAGTTTGAATATCGCAAGGCAAAAGAGCAGAATTCAGTTTTCAAATGCTTTACCATAACATGACTTAGCAAGCAAACTCAGGTTTCTAAACATTTGGGTGTGCACATGGTAGACCACAGGGCGGTGGCTAGGAGTTTGCCACAGGGAAATTTGTGCTGGTATTACTGAAACAGAAAATTCACAAGTGTGTAGGCAGTGCTGGGATGCTGTTAGAGGAAGCTAGGGGCTCCTACAGACCAGTAAATGTGGCTGAAGGCATTATCAACCCATCTGTCCACCCCCTTTTCTCTCCAAAGTCAGCCTTCCCGTAGCAGAGGCATCAGAGGCAAACCTACCTGCTGCTCTCGGCTCATCAGTGCTCCAAGCTGCAGAGCCACCCGACTGCTGCAGTGACAGAGAGGATCACGGCGGCTCCTGGCACCCTGCTCCAGAGTAGCAGCTCACGGCAGCACGGGGCAGAGGAGAGCTGAGAGTGGTAACACCTTGGATCACGGCTGCTCAGTCTGACAGAGCCCATCTGTCAAAGCCCAAAGTGAGAAAGAGGGAGAGATTACACAGAAACTGTGGTTGTATTAAGGGGACGCATAAAGTCATGTTTGTAATTAAGTCGGTTACTGTGCTCGGTATTTGTGCACAGTATCTGTAGCAGCACATTCAATTAAAATTAAAGAAAATAACTCTCAGCTGGAGCTCTTCCGGGTAAGTGCCCAAACAGGAAGTAGATTTGTGTTGTCTGAATGATTTATGTTTGTGAGCAATTAATAAAACAGATTTTTCTGTTGATTCTGTACTTTTCACTGATAATTATGGAATATTTTGGAGGTGAGGGGCTTCCAGTCTAATTGAAATAAATTTTCCACTCTAAACAAGCAGGAGGTAAAAATACCCCATATCTTATCAAATTTTAGGGAGAAGAGTGTTTAAAAATTCATTGTTTTTCATCAGTTTTGAGGGGTTTTTTAAAGTACACATATTTTGAAGTCCCTACCCATTGCCACAGTGGGCAAAGAGATCCTTGTATAAAACACAGTTTTGACTGTCAGTGCACATTTTTAAACAACAGTGGTGTGGTATGATGCAGGGCCTGGCATATGCATTCCAGTTTCTCTACAAGATTTTTACATAAACCTAGGCAAGCCACACCACCCCTCAGTGAAGATAGGGAGACATAGAAAGCCAATATATCCCTTCCTTACCTTGGCAAAATGCTGAGAGGAGAAAATATGGAGAGTGGGTTCAGCTTCACGTATGTTTATGTCTAGAATAATAATAAACTGAACAAGGTCAAGACACAGGCCAATTGGTGGTCTGCAACTCTGCATTTAGTTAAGCTGTTACCACAGTCCCTAACTCTGGCTTTGCCTTTACTGCCTCAAACATTGCCTAGGAAGGGCTCAGGTGCAGCAAGGGCAGGGATCTCTCAGTGCTGGCGACCTCGGCATGGCAGTCCTGTTTTATGGGAGAAAGGGAGCAGGGTTCCTTCTGTCTGGATACAGCATCATGCAGCATCAACTGGCCTCAAGACTGTAGACCTGCCCCTGCCTGTTTCATTTACTATTATAGACATAGCCCGTAAAACCCTCTGATAAAGGGATGTGGCTTCTGGTTACAGACCATATAAAACTACATTAATGTTAAGAGCCAAGCACATTGTGTTGTTTGTCAGTTTGACTGGCAATTAGATCCACAGAGACAGTTTCTTGGCTGAAGTTTTCAGGATATAAACAATGTTTTGCAAGTACAGACATAGCCTTTGCAGGTCAGATTCTGTCGATGACCTAAAGCCCAACAGCATGACCTCCATCTCTCTAGCACTGTATATGCTGCTGTGAGGACCTCTCCTCTCAGTGTGCTGCACATTGGTATGAGTCAGAAAAAACAGACTACCAAGAGGTCCTGCAGAGCTGCAATCCAAACACATTGGACTGGGAAACACACAGACTGGGAAATCACTTCTCTAGCAAACACACAAGGAACAGGCTGTTGGAAGAACTTTTGGTGAAAGTTACAGTTGTATAACAAAGCACTCCCCAAAGAGAGGAAGAGGAAAACTGGTTAAAAAAATTTCTGATGGAAGATTCTGTCCTACTTAAATCAAAGCATTTTTTCAGTAACGTTTCTATCTGTAGATTTTACAAAAATAGTCTACTCATTCCTTTTCGTTATAGCTGAAACATTTCATTTTGAGAAATTCAGAGCTTTTTCTTTCACTGCTAGTAATAATGTGTTTTATTGCAGAGTATCTCAGAACTGACAGGCTGGGAGTTGCCTGAAGACAGCAACTGACTGTCCATTCCTCTGCTTTTTAGGTACAATCAACTTAAATAGAGCATCTCTGGCAGAGCTTTGTCTAACCTAGCCTTACAAGGCTTTTTTCATGAACTTCATCCTGCTTACCAGTCAAAAAGTTAGTCCTAATATCTAACTTAAATTTACTTCATCGTTTTGAACATATTCTAGAAAAAATGTCATCAGTCACTCCCCTCTACCTGAATACGTGTAGTAGGACAAATAACATCAAATCAAAGCTTTTAGTCCTTATTGAAACAAAACACCCATGTTATATACATGAAAAAAATATAATCTTTCTACTCCCTAAACATTTTTTCAGGATGTTTTTCACAAGCAGGATCACAGTCAGGTGTTTTTTTCAGTTTGACACTAAGGGATAAGCAGAATTTACTACAGAATTGTCTTCCTCACTTCCAGCTGTGTTTTCCTTTCCTATTTAAATGTGCAAGACTACCTAAGAGCACATCTGCAAATGTAAGGAGAGGCCATAGGGTGCTGCTACTTCACCTTTGTTTCAGCTGAAAAAAGCTTTCAATGAGCTCTCAAACATGGCACAGGCTGAGCAGGGAAGTCAGATCAGGAGAGACCACAAGAAAAGACTGTTACAGAAAATTATTGAAGTCTTAAATCATGAAAACCTTATTACCATACCAAAAGTAGGGGCAGTGAGAACAGCAGGGAAGTCTCTGCAAATAGACCTAAATCTTGGCATGGGGAGATTTGCTATTTATGTACTTGCAATATAGGACAAAGCTGCCTTTTCAGGTATCCACTGGGAATGCTACATTTCCCAAATTAATGAAAATCAAGAGTTAAGTTAAATGGCATAATAAATTCCAGACATTGATTTTTATGTTAGAAGTCATCTGTATTCAAAGCATAATGTATCATCCTAAATGTCACTCATTCAGTTATACTATTATAATGCTATTCCTTGGTGATGGTCAGGAAAAAGTTGTCCAGGGCACTCATCAACACTGTCACTATATCATTTTTTTCTGTACTATGAGACCTGACAGTAAGAAATCTCAGATATTGGTTGAGAGAAAAGCTGGGAGACAGTTGCTACCAGAGCTGGTTCAGCTCTGTGTTCTCCATTCCTCTGCTCTTCTGTTTGTCCAGACATAAGTCACCTCTAACAAGTAAAGGCAAATGGGAAGCTGTAGGGCCGGAATACCAGCAAGGAGTTTTGTAACTGTCACCCCTAAACAATGCTGATGGAGCACTGGGTGAATAACCACCAGATTCCAGAGGTGTGTAAAGAGTTTGCAAAAAGGGGTTTAAAACGTGGAGGGTGCTGAGCTTATGTCCCTTTCTCAGCTCTACCCCAGCTCAGCCTAGTCAGGGATATAAGGCAGACTTTGAGGGAAGACTGCCATCTACTGAGCCCCAGCCTTTCGCTGGGCTGCCCACCCAGACACTGCTATCTCAGCCTGGAAGCCCCACGTGTTCCTATGTGCAGCCTTCCCTGCCCACAGGGGATGACCCTTCCCCTCTCCAGTATTCCCTAAATACAATGAGAGCAGTAAAAGTCTATATAAATCCCACCAAGGTACAGAAACAGAAATAGAATTTCTCTTGTATTTCCTGTTTTACAAATTAATATCTTATTTATATAGTAAGAAAAATAACAGCTAAGCACACCTTTAATGGTTGGATTGTTCTGGGGGTGATTATCTCAAGCAACACATCACTCAGCACCGCTGCAAAGGAATCATTCTTCTTCATAAAGAGGAAGAAATTGATCTATCCTCTTCTAAGACTAGAAAGCATTACATCTGCTGAGCAACGTCCCTATTCATCAGAGCAGTAACCTGCTGCTACATTATCTGGGCCACGAGGGTGCTACGGTATTTTTTCACTTCATTATAATAAATTAGCTGCTTTGCTATTAACATGCTTCATATTTAAGAGAGATAGTCACCAGCTCCTAAAGAATCAGAGCCAGTCCATTACATAAACTGTCCCAGAGTTCAATTAATTACTGTAGTGCCCAAGTGTTTAAATGAAACTTCCTCCTTCAGATATGCCCCATCAACACAGAGTGGAATCAATAAGGTTCATTTCAAGCAATTTACCCACCATCTTCTATATTCCAGGCAGCACTTGCATTCATCTGGATACTATTAGTTTATCATATGTCTCTGACGTATCTTCCTGTCAAACCTTCCTGTTCTGTGCTCATACAGATGAATGAACAGTGTCAAAACAATTTCAATCTGTTTTATCTTTGCAAGAATTTCAGAGCCGCGGATGGGGAGTGGAGGTGATTATCTAGGTCCATGAGGGCCATGGAACAAGGACAGCATCCTTTCTGGTTGTCACAGACACACGTTAGTTACTACTCAGCCTTCAGCCAGATCACCCTGAATAAGAGAAAATGACAATTTACTGCATCATCCCAACAGACTTTATGGTACTTTGCTCAGCCAAGGCAACTGTCTCCTCAGAGTCTTTGTGCCACCTGAATGATATAGAAAAAAAGCACATTCCCATTTGCCTCACTGCCTCAAATAACAGTGAGGAATTTGGGAAATGCAATTGTAATTTGCCTGAATATCAGTTTGTTATTGTTTAGTTATTTCAGCTCATTCCTTTATTCAGCAGTTACAAAATATGCAGGAGATGAGGCAGTTGAAATCATCTTTATCAGCAGTTTTAATCTGAAACAAAGGGGCATTAGGCAATAAAAGAGACAAACTGAAGTTTCTTAGCAGTCTGCTTGACTCACAGAGATCGGACTGAAGGAGACATCTGTTCCCAAGTGACTATTTAAGAATTAACCTTTAAAGAGGGCATTTGCTAGATTGAAAAGAAATGAGAATTCATTACTTCTAAAGATGCGGCCCAGACTTGTTCCTATTCACCAGGCAAGGCATTGCTCCCTTGAAGAGCCTTCCTTTGACTTTCAGATGATTTGCTATCATTCAGTAATACCAATATGCTCAAATGCACATTTACTAACAAGAGTTGTCTCCTGCCTCCAATCCAGGTATCACAGGCTGTCCTACAGACTTAATACAATTGCAATTGAGCAAAAAACTCATTTGAATTTCAACAGCCTGTGGTCACAACAAGGAAAAAACAATTTCAGGTTTCCAGGAATTTATGGAAAAGAAGTATGATATAGCTGTATAATTATATTATAGCAATATATAAAATATGCAACTAACTGAGTATTTTAAATGATACTTGCAACTCAAAGTGATACCTCCACTTCATACACAGCTTCATTGTCAAGACTTGTATCAATAAGATGGAATGGAGCAGGCAAGAAGAGTGCTGCTCCTGTCAGTAATACTGTTGGAGTGCCATGGAGACATTGCCAAAAGGGTCTCTTTCCATTGCATTAATGTATGGTCCCAATTACAGAGATACTTTTTTTGTTTGCTTGTTCCAGCTGTAGAATGCAATGCAATACTTCTGCTCACACTGTTGCGTTCATGTCTAGTGCAGGGGATAAAGACTTTTTGGAAAGAGACGCCAAATTCAGCTAGAAAAAAATACTGCCTTCATATCTCAAGTAAGCACCTACATTGTGCAGCTAAGGTTATCCTAATCTGATTTTTTTCTTGTTAAATTTCAAATAAGAAACTCTACAGTCTTATTTTTGTGCCTTCATTTTCTCTGCTATGAAAATAGATTTTTATTTCTTGAACTCCTTCACAAATCCCAGCATGCAAAGGGTTGAATATTGATTTTAATCAGAATGCATTCAGTTGCAGAACCTGGTGTTGCAAAGAGATCAGTGCAAAAACATCCTTGTGCTTGTGGCAAAATCAGAAACCTCTTTCAGAGAGACATTAACTAAGTCTTCTGCTCCTTTTTTTTAGGGAACTGGCTCTTTTTGGACTAGGAAACAAAAGTGCATAAATGCATTTCCAGGACATTGACTTCCTTGCAATTTTGTACTGAAGAGAACAGTGCACCTAATTCGTGAGATCATCCTTGTCCTCTAACAATGAGATGTTTACTAGGCAAAATTCTTCACTCCTACAAAAGGTGTGCTTGATTGAGAGATTTGGTGCTAAGAGCTCTTTCAGTTCCTATGTTGGAGCTGTAAAGCACAGAAATTCCTACAAACCCAACAGCTATGGGAAAGAGAGGTAAGGAAAGCTCATCTCTTTCTTATCTAGAACTTGCTCCAATGACAAAAAGCTAAAAGTGAATTAAAGGGAAACAAAGGGACAGTCCATTCTGTGGGATTCCGAATGCCCTTCCCTTCACTAAATTCCTGGGGAGATAAAGATGCTCAGCAACTCATACTTTTCTTGGTTTTTTTGCAGTTAATGTGTGGAACAATTTAAAAAAAAAAAAACAACATACCTTTTGCATGCTAGTTGTATCGGCCCAGGACCTTTCCCAGGAATGAGATTCACTCTGAAAAAACAGTCACAAAACACCCACTGTTCATCAGTCTCTAGACACAGTGGGGTGGACTGAGAACAGCATGGCAGATTTAATTTTAAATGTGTCTGATATTTGTTTCTCATATCATATTTTCTTGGCTGTTTTTACAGGATTCTTTTGACTTTTCTTGTGCTAGTGCCCTGATTTTTAATTTCTTTAATTTTCATTAGGGTACATGTGAGTTAATACAGTCATATCATAATGTCAAGCATTTGCAAATAAATAGGTATTTATAGACTTCAAAAAATTGAATTATGTAAATGATGTTCAACAAATTGTGAAAAGATGCATTATCCTCCACATTGTATGGTGTGCATCTTCTTAAAAAAAATTCTTTTCATCTGATTTTATGAGCTTGATAGAGCATAACACTTCCACTGGAGCCATCATAGTTTAATTACATGGCACCATATGTACTCCAAGTATTTCTAAAATGGGTAGAATTTGCAATGGAAGTGCATACCAAAATAGCTACATGACCTGTACAATAGCCAGTTTTCAGAACTGTATAGTGATCCCATCCAGAAAACATCAAATTTTTCTCAAAAAAACCCTAGGAAACAAACAAACAAACCATCACTTGTACACATTATGCTGAAAGACCAGGACCCAGCACACACAGGGCCAAACATCATGGGCTTCATTAGTCTGAAGGGACTGGGCTGCCTGCAATCTGCATTGCATTGAGTCCCATAACAAGATCATTCACTATTTTACAAGGCAAGAGGAATTTCAACCAGTAGAAATGTGGATTTTAAAAATATGGGACATTTTAGAAAGAAGTGTGTACTGATATTAACAGCAATGCTGAGGTGGAATGAATTTGGGAAACATTCGAAGTAGAGCATACTTTTTAAATTAGAAAAACCAGTAAAATCAAGACTACTATAAAATATATACTACCTATGCTATAAATATATGCACACCCCCCATACTGTTCAAAACACAGAGCCACTAGCATATTTTAAATCAAGGCATGTGCCTGACTTCTTCCTTAAAGTGGTTCCATTTTCAGAAGAGATCTGAACGCTGTTTTACCAACTTCAGCAGAGAAGCTGAGAATAGGCAAAGCAACTTTTTGCTCTGGAAAATGCAGGCCATTATACATCTTCTCTAAAAATATAATTACATTAAAAAAAGATCTTAGCTAATCAAACTCATACAGGAAGTCTGTGTGGGGTGACTCATGCCTTCCTCTGCATTGTGCTGGCAGAAAACAGAGCTGGTGGAGGCAATGCCTTCCCTGTCTGAGTGCAGTGCACTCATCTGGCAGCTGCAGTGGACTCCAGCCACCCCAGTTTCTGGCAGGGGAACAGGCAGGGTGTGCCAGGACCATGCTTTATACGAGCCAAGGGAACTACTGCAGCAAGAAGTGGTTAGGATTTTCTACAGGGCACAGATCCTGTTACCTACACCTCTTCTCTTAGTACCCACTAGATGCTTTTTCCTGGCAGAATTTGAATGCCTCATATAGCCATGCTCTTCTCGGTGCAGATTCTAAAAGGCATACATTAGACTTGTATATATAATAGATTAAAAAAAGACCTTCATAATCAGATTATTGTTGCTGTGATAATCGCAGTCCTCAATTATACAACTGTATATAAAATAACTAATGGTTCAAGAGTAACATTTTTCAACATTAAATTAAACTTACTAAAAATACAGTATCCTTCCTGCAACTTCTCTCTATACGTCAGAAGAGTAATATTGTATTTATAGCAAAGATGATACTTCTATTAAATCTTTCAATCAGCTAGTGACTGAGATAATTGGCAAAATTCTTTTCACTGCTATTTAGTCAGCTGGCTTTAAAACACAGTTAAACTTTACAAGCGTTTCTTTCCCACCCTACTTTTATTTGACATTATTATATCTGTCAATCTTGAACAGGAAGATGCACAGAGAATTAAAAATGTCTGTGTTTGTCTGATCATTCTGAAACGCACCATGGTGGCAAGATTAAGGAATGGGGGAAGGCATCTAAGAAAGAAAACATTACAGTTATGACTGATAGAAGATCAAATTTGTTAAATTTCACCATGGTAGGTTATTGATCTTAAGTTATCCTCACCGTACTCTTTCCCATCTACTAGTCCACAGAATAAAATTTGTCCCCATTGCACAGACACTCAATGTAAGGTCACCTGTCTACAGAGAAGAGTTTCACTGGAGATGCAGAACTATGCAAGGACATTACCTGGAGAAGATGCACATTTTGTCTCTGCCAGATGTTCTCAAAAGCAGTGGCTGACAAAGGAGTAATGCAGAATGTTTAAACTTGTCAGATGAGGTCTACCAGGATTTTTTGTCTCTTATGTCATATTTACAGTGGAATTCATAGCAATGTCAAGGTCTCTTTCTTGGTAAATACCTTGCAAGATAAAGGGTTTGGATAGAATTTTACAATTGTAAACCAAAAAAGGTACAAAAATGGGTGCATGATTTTTCACTGATTATTATTCTGGCCTATTGAATCTCCTGAAATGCAGCTGCTTGATCAGCTGTTTTTAATCTAAACACTTCTGGAAATAACATGGGAAAGCATTTTACATTTTCACATAACAGTGATTGTAACGCAAAATGTTGACCTTTTTCCTCCAAAATGACATGCAGAACGGGATCCATCTAACCTGGTTTTAACCACCTCCAATGTAGGTCCTTACTTTACATAAGGTGTATATTCACGGCCTAACCAACAGAAAGACTGAAGAACCTCCAGAGAATCTCCTATCCTAAAATAATTGGCAAAGATGACTAGTGCAGAGTGAGCTGATTTTCCCTATTAGGAGCACAAGTGGGAGGTAGGAGGATTTATATGCTGTTTAAGTGTTTTCATAAGGTACAAATCTTCACCACAAAAACTATTAAGAGAGGCCAGCTGGAAACATTCCCACTTAATATTTTAATATGGATTTCCCCAAGAGGAAATGTTTCACTGTCACTTAAGAAATTTGAAAACTGCTTGTTTGAAAAAAAACATGAGAAGGAAAAAAGTGATTTTATGATGCATTCCAATAATACAATTGTTAAGTAATGGGATAAAAAGCTTGACTGCACACACACAGAGGAATGCAGAGGCACAAAGGTAGGAGGGGGAGTTCAAATTACACCCTGCCCCACCTCATCGCAGCCCCATCCCAGCTATTTGCCCATCAAAGGTCCATCTCCACACCCATGAAGGAGTACAGGGGCTCAAGGCAGGTGGAGAAACCCCAATAACTCATTCAGAGAAATAGCACCTGCCCAGGACTGCCTCAGGAGTGCCTCAGCATCATGGGCTGGGGACGCCATCACCATGAGGCAGTGGCAGCTGCTCTACGGGATGAAGAGGAAGAGCATTTCAGGATTGCATAGGACTGACTGTGAGATGTTTAGGACAGGAACCAGAAATGGCGAAAGTGAAGGATCAAGGTAATTTTGGAAGAAACAAGTATAGGAAGATAAAAGAGTAAGGGGATTAAAAGGATCAGTCATATATGAACAGGGTCTGGTCAGTACGCTTGTCCGGCTGTGTCCTGCACCCGATTACTGAAATCTGTCCTGTCCTCTTGATAAACATCTTTCTAACTCTTTTCTTGGGTGAAGGACTCTCTGGGGTGAGCGTGCTTTGGTGCATGTGTCTCTGGGAGCGAGGTGAGAGAGAGGGGAGAGTGATAACCCAGTCACACAGTGCTCCTGCAACTGTGTGACTAAGCCCAGTTACAGGAGGGAGGCGCAGTGTGTGTGTTGTGTGTGTGTCAGTGCAGGTGTGTGTAAGAAGGTCTGTACCAGCAGCTGGAATGAAGCTGCAGACTTGGGGGCTCATATGTCTAGGTTTCAGAAACAGGGGAGATTGGGACCCAGAGCAGCTACTGGGTAGCTGCTGGAGAAATCCACGCTGTACATATGGAGACATTCATTTCCACCAGTAGACATCCATCCTGCTCAGACAGACAGGGAAGCAGGATGAGGAAATAGAATTAACATTTTCAATTTTATTCAAGCAAGATATTTCAACCAACTCAAACAAACTGTGGATTTTTGCTTTAAAGAATATCTTCACACTGTTTTAAATGGGTTTTTCCTCCGTTTTGAAGCACAGTATTCCCTAGGATACCAAAGATACATTTCTATTTATTGCCCTTGGAAAAACTTACTGGTAGAGATTCTAAAAGTATTCACATCAAGAGCAAAAAAATGTCTGAATGCCTTTCTGAAACTACAAGTTTGGGGAGTTATTAAAAAATTACGCAGGGGAAATTTTATGGCCTCAGTAATGCAGTAGGACAGATTAAACGATCATGATGTTCCCTTCTGGACTTAAAATTTATTAAATACCTCCTACTTTTCCTGTTGATAAGTTCAGTGATACTTTTCAATGGCACAGCTCTCTGTGGATATTTTATGGTAGCTGCATATAATTACTTCCACCTTAGAACAAGAAAAACTCGAATTCAGAGGAGTTAAGTGACACAATCATAATACAAGAATGCACTAGAACCCACATTGGACCTTAGATTTATTTAGTGACCATTCTACGGGCAATCTATCAGCCTCCCAGTTTCACACTACTTAGCTAAGTCCAGTGTTCCTTTCTCTTCCCTTCAATAAAATAATAGCAATATCACCCTTCTTATTTCTATTAACTTATAAACTGCTGTCAAAGGTGATTTCAGCTCATGTGGAATTTCTGCAGCTATTTCTAAGCAAGCCACATGGGAAACGTTAGCTGTGTAGCTGCAGTAACATGGAGGTCATGCAAAATAATCACCTTAGCATTTAAAATACATGTTTTGCATCCTCTGCTGCCATAAATGGTACAAAGGCATGAAGCTTGCACCAAGTTTAAAGCTAGAAGAGGCTTTCAGAGTGGATTCAAGCCATAACCACACACATTTACAGTGTACAGTTACACAAAGTGCAGCTGTAAAGATCCACTGCAGGTTTTTTTATTTCATGTGCACCTATGTACTGAGAAGTTTGTGGATTCTTCAGGAGGTGCGATCATAACTTGCATATGCACCAATCTTATCTTTGATTGTCATTCTGGGTAAGTATTTACATTTTAAGTGATGCATGCTCATGCAACATTTAATATGCATAACAAATAATTGTGACAATACTCTTCTTAATAAATAGTAGTGAGTGAAAGCTTAGAATTTGAAGTTTGAGATATAAAATAAATTGGATTTTAATACTTAATTAAGTTGATAAAAAATTGAAGAACACTTTTTACAGCTCATTTAAAAAATATATTTCATGAGTAAACTCTCAGAAGCAACCTAAAAACATGTGGAATGGAATGGAAATGCTTCGAGGTAGCTCGAGTTTCTCCTCTCCAGCTGAATTCAAGGGCTGTTACAGTGCCCTGATTTTCACATCAGCTTTTCTCCTTTCTCTATTTTACTCCATACCTGCAGAACTTTTAGGGAGAGATGATAGGATAATGTACACAGAATTGATAGCACTACCCAGTTGACAGTGAGTACTATGAGCAGTTCTTTCAATCAGCTCTCCCAGCAGCAGCCCGTAAGCAGTGCCTGAGCAAAGAGGCAGAAATCAAAAGAATGGAGAAAATACACCAAAGAAGTTGCCTCCTTCATAACAATACCAAATGCTAAGGGCATGCGCCCCCAGAAAATGCATTCATCACACACAGAGCCAAGGACTGTGTGACAAGTAACAGCTGTAAAAATGTCTTTCCATCCTCCAGGTAGGAGACTGCACATCTCTGTTTTGTACATAAACCTGGTGTGCTCTGCAGCCTGCCTCAGTCTTATCAGGCATCTTAAATCCTGCTAAGCACCAGACAGCAAACCTACCTACCAACCTTCCTAACCCCACACAGTCCTATACTCTTGTTAGGTGCTTCTCTATTTCATAACAGTTGTGCATGCTCAGAAGAGCCTTTTGTGCAGAAATGAGTGTCTGTTACCCAACTGGGAAATTGTATGTAGATGAATAGGCATTCAACTTCTGTCTCAATCCCCCAGAGAATCAAAACGGTTAGAAGTGCTCAGAGATGTGACTAACATTACATAAGTTTCTAATGACCACTTCCTACCTAATAATCTATACATTACAGCATTTACTATATCCCCTCTCGAGTGTCTCTTTTCCAAAGGCAAAAATGTTAGGTTACTTATTTTGTCATATGTAGAAATAATTCTCTGTCTCTGGGGTTTTTGGGGTTTTCTTTTTGGTTTTTTGTGGTGTTTTTTGGGGGGTTTTTGAGTGGGTTTTTTTGTTTGTTTTTGTTTGTTTTGGTTTTCTTTTGGTTTGTTTTGTTATGTTTTTGAGGGCTTTGGGGGATTTTTTTTGTGTGTGCTTCATATTATATACTCTGCTAAGGTTATTCTGAGATCCTTTTTAGTATATACCTATACATTCTCCATGGACAGAAAAAGGAATACATAATGATTTCATTACAGCAAATACAAAACCAAGTCACTTATCCTTTACTTTTAGTTTTGCTCTTTGATTTCTCTTATGTATTTTTTTTCTTATTTGTGCTTTTGTTTTTCCTTTTAGTCCATGATCGTTAGGTTCCACTGAAGTGTACTGATCTGTAAAGAGAACGTGTTTTGCAGTTCTCAGCTACCAAACTCATGCCAGAAGAGGCACGGAGCTGTCTTCTTCCAACCAAAAGAGACAAAGTACAAAATACAACTGCTCGACTTTAGTTTTTCTAAGAAAAATACCTTCACACACATCTTCCTACATTAATCTGGTTATTGGTCTTAAAAACTGAGGAAAGAAAAAGTGTGAATTTTGCTCTTATTTCCATTTTTAAGTATATGATGTGCTTAATTTATGGAAATGTGGCACTCAGATATATGAGAGAAGAAAGAGAAAAATCCAGGCTAGAGGAGGAAGAAAGAGGATTCTATGTTTTTAATAAGGTATTTAAAGTTTTTTTATATACTGCAAATTTTTCCTTTCAATGAAGCAAGCTCTGGCTTTGCAAATTAATGATTCTGTGAAGGATTTCACAAGGAGAGAGAATTAAGGGGGAAGAATTTTGCATTTAAACTAGATTTTGTTACCTATATATGAGTTGATGGCAAATTAGACCAAAGAATTGCATGGAAGTGATTCAGAGGAAGCAGGGAGAGGAATGGGAAAAAGGATTTTGGCAAGTCCTAAATGCTTGGGAAGACAGATAGCACACCCATCTGACAGAATTAGCACTTGTATCTCAGCACAGAAAGTTCAGTTGCCTTTTGTGGCCAGGATTTTTGCCAGTTGTCTCCTCCTTTACCCACAGGGGGGAAAAATATTCAGTATTAACACATTTGTTGAATGAGGCACATAATTCTGTCTTTCACTGTACTCCATTTCTCATAAGGCACATAAGCTATTCTCAGAGTTCCCAGCTGAATGCAGCTCTGATCTTGTGGAAAGGATTACAGAATTTTATTTGAATACAAGCTAGTAGTTGCATTTTGTGCCTGGTACGATTACTGAAATCACAATGTGTTCCTTTTTAAGTATGGAATAGATCTATACCACCGTACACAGTAGATGCTTTCTCTGCCATTGGCAGAGAATAATATTATCTGGAGCATCTCCTAAGGCCACACAGTTGAAGTACACCTGTTATTACATGTTCCAGTCTTCCTCCACTGCCATAAACCACAAGGTCTACATTTTCACATGTGCTTAAACTAATGACAGATGAATCATATTCCAAATTACTGTTGTGGAAGCCAAGCCCTGGGCACCAACTCAAGCATGCCAGAATGAGATTATATCCTTCAGCCAAACTGTGATAAAAAGACCCTTAAAAACACTAATAATTCTGACTTAATCAATGATTATTGCTCTTTTTAAATGGGGTTTAAAATTTTTTCAGTGGCTTTACTTTTCGCTTTTTTTTAAGTCAAGCAATGTTTTTGCCAGTTTGGAAAATCTGTCACATTGCACTAACACTTCAGGTGCATAAGTACAGTTTAAAAGTTGGGCAAGTGTAGCTTGAACATGGGAATGGGAACTAATAGTTCTTCTGCTGTAATATCTGGGGAAGATGAAGGCAATTCACATTTCTGTGTGTCACCATAACAGTTTCAACCAAACTAATCATCCTTCTCCTAACCTCTTTTCCAAGGCTATATAAAACCCCTGAGCATTACACCAGCCCAGCAGAATTCAGGTGAAGATGGTACTGAAAGATGAGATTCATGGAAGAATCACTTATTTCAGAAATTATTATTTGGTAGGGTAGATTTAACTCAACAGGACATTCCACAAGAAGATATTTCTATAGAAATCTCTCTCTTTTCATGCCTTTTAATTAAGCCTGAAGCCTTGCATGGCTCCAATTACTGTACACAAAATAAGTAAGCAGGAAGCTGCAAATACAACAGAGGGAAAGAAAGGATGTCATACTTTTTTAAACATAGATGTGACAGATTTACCAGATGGAGAAGAAAATAGAAAGAGCGGAAAGAAAGATTACAACCCAACAGGATTCTTGATTTTACATTCTTCTTCTCTTCTACTTTCATTTTGCTAGAACATGGGATGGATGCCAGAGATGCATCAAACTGTCCAAGTGTAATTTAAGTAGTCAGAGAACAGATGTTCACAACAGTTTCTGGTCAGTGCAGAGATTTTATTACTTGCCCACAAGCTTCTACCTACTGTGAAAACTGTATTTCTTGAAGATGCACAATATCAGTTTATATCAAATTACATTCATTCTGTAATGTTGAATGACCCTAATCAACTAGCAATGTAATACAATATCTCCTCACTTCCTATTATCCTCTTCTCCAAGATTGGGTAGAAGTTACTTATATTGGCCAATATTATAATGAAAGCTTCAAATGCTCAAATACTTTAGGAATTTGACTTTGAATGTTAGAGACTTCCTGCAGCGTGAACAGGTGGGAAAATGCTGGAAACTGAAGGTGAGCAACAGTTCTCCTTCCCTTCTCCCTTGTACATCCAGCAAAGGTCACTACTCTAATCCTCCTCTTTCAAAAGAAGACGACTGTGCCAGCTCCAGAAATCAACCAAAACTTTTCCTTTTCATAATTTTTTCACAAAAAAAGTTAGAAAAATGGTAATTTCTCTAAGTTGATCATCCAGGTATATTGATTCTTTTCATTCAGGTGGGAAAGGTAACCAAACACATTGATGGCATTGAACAACATATCAGGGTTTATATACAGAACCCAATGTATTGACATGACTAGAACTGGTCATAAAAGAAAAAATTACTGGGAAAATGCCAGTCAGTGAATCAAATGTATGACTTCAGCAGCATAGAACACTTACTGTGCATTAGAGTTAAACAGCAACAACTGCAGCCCACATACGCATATTTTTGCTAGCTTTGCGTAATGGAATAGATGTACAAATTGAGGAGATGTATTAGGGGATCTTTGTATCTGAAATTCTTCCCAGCTTCCTGAGGACCCACGCCAAGAATGTGCTATCATGGCAGCTCTACCAGCAGAATCCAAGAAAGACAATTTTAAGTTAGCTGTGGTTTCTCTAAATTTGTATATCAGAAAACTTTGCAATTTTTATATGTCCTTCACTGTAGTAGAAAAAAATACTGTGTGCTTGTTCCTTAAATACGTATCAAATTGCATAGAAGTGACAGATCTCTTTTGTAAGTCTGCTGTTTTAAACAGAAGGACAGTATAATGTTGCCTTATGTCATTAGGCCATTGTGGTATATATATTTATTCATGTCTAGAAGATCTCTTAAAATAGTCCTGAAACAAGTGATCTGGTTGGATCTCCAGGCACTATCATATCATAGTAGACCTCTGTGAGGAAATAAAATAATCACGGTAAATAAAGCTATCACTATTTTTCCACTGTCACAAAAGCAACAATGAGAAACCATTCTTCCTTTACTTGAACCGCAGTTCCTGAAGTGACTTGGAAACACAGATGAAGTAAACAATAGATAGGCTTTCTTTTGTTCTGCACAAAAAAAAATAAAATCTTCAAATGTGCTGGCTAGGTAGTTAAGAACAAAAAAAAATCCAAAAGAGAGAAACAAAACACTGAGTAGGATCTTTCTTTCCCCACTTAAAATGCACTAGCACTCGGATGGTTGTGTAAGCGGTTCCACACCATCTGGCAGCTATGAAGGGAAAACAAAACATCATTTGCAGGTTACTGTACTTCTCATATTTTGAATAATGTACCACAGTGTACTAATTGTCATAACATGCATCACAATATACAAAAAATTTAAAGTGCAGTATGTTCGCTCTCATTCATATTTATGCTGCATAGCTCAGGAATGCACTTACATTGTGTGCCATTACTATTCCATGTTGCCTGACTGTGTAGATTGAATGTGAAATATGAGAGAGTAGATTATACAGAAATGACATACTTTGCACAATACAGCCTTGCACAGCTAGAAGTGTACAGCAGATGATAATCACAGCAACTCCTTCTTCCACCATGCTGATACAGGGAGCCTGTCATTGCTTCATGGTCTGTCACCACCACAGAGCCTGTCACCACCTCATAGCTCCAGCACTCTCACAGAATGCAGCCTATCCTTCAACCATTCCCATTGGATTCTGCAGAACTGCACAGACATCAACAGAGCTCCCTTAGCACTTGGCCAAAAACCAGGTCTAATAAGACTAAACAGAGCCTAGAATGCATTCCCTCTCTGAGACAATCCTGCATCCATTCACTTGCTTTAGTGATGCAGAACATAGCCCCAGCACACCTGCACCTATACTGTGCCCCGTTCAGACGTGGAGAGATGTGTTTCTGTGTTCACCTCACATGATTATGGCGATCACTGGAAGCACTAGTTCTTGGGGAATGAGCCAAATAGGAAGCCACCACAGACTTCATAGTAGCTCATGCAGGGTCTCATGCTTGCAGCTCCCCGGGTTGTTATTTTCAAAGCCAGTCAGAATGGGAGCATAGTCTTCAGTTTCTTTGCAAATACATGCCTGTCCTTACGGAGTTCCACTAACAGAAATTTCGAGGTGGCAAGCAAGGGGAATTGCTCATTGCCTAGAAATGGCAACAAGCAGGACCTTTCCAGGATTTGGATCATTCATAGACTTAGGAATTAGATGGTAGCAAATTATTTATCACAACCTCTTTCAACAGTTCTTGTATTCTTATAAATAACACCTTCTATCAGATGTAGCTGAACTGGGGACAAATCCATGAAGATTTCCGCCTTCCTGGTTGACATCCATTAGACCTCTTTTTCCTAAGGAAGGCATCATTAAAACTTAACATAGCCAGACAAGTTAGCATGTGTCATCCAGTCTGGGATAGCTTTTCATATATATCTTCTCAGCCCACACTGAGGCAATTAGCAATTTTAACCTTCTTTTTCTGAAAGTTTACATTATGGAAATGTCTTGCTCTATCAATTGGAGAAATGCATACAGTATCATCTTCCACAGCAGACTCTTATGCCTTCTGTTATCACAGTTTTTCTCTCATCTTTCACTCCTCTACCAAATGCAAACTTCAAACCTAATCCTGCTTCTTCCTCATCCGCTATCCATCCTACACCCCCTCCTCCAGTTCAGGAGGGTTTTTCCTTCATTATGTGTGCATGCTATCAGGCAGACTCAGTCACAGAGCGAAGCTGGCATCTTACAAGATTCTGCCTCTGCTTTCTGTACATCTTCATTACATTGAGAAATAAATTATCTTGTTAGTTACATTATTACATTTTAAGTTGACAAGTAAATCTTATTATAAAAGTGTAATGATACAATAATATATTTTATTCATGCATTTAGCCCTCTTTCTGACACTTAATTATATCTACTGCTGCATGGTGATCTGAAACATTAATTTGAAAAATCAACTAAAATCCTCCATAATAGACTGATTTCCTGTCCTGCTCTTAAGGTTCCAGTTTACCATATACTGAAATTACTTTAAACATGTCCAGTGAACCTTAGAAGAGCTTAATGGGAAAAAAAAAAAAAAAAAAAGGAAGACTGTAAAGGAAGTATTTCATTAAGAACTGCAGAGAGAATCAAATCTGAACTTGTGTATAGGATGAAGCTTTTCAAGGAGAGAAATGGGATCTTCCCTGACATGAACAACATAACATCCATGCATCTGCCCCTCTACAGTACAGTCACCACATAACCAAAGAGTGTTATGCTATTGCACAACCCAGCTGAGGCTGCTTCTCAGCTTTTCATGGTTCTTTGGCCCAGGGAGCTTAGTCCCCACGAAGACGTGCATGCAACCACGCACACGCATGTGCATGCTGGCCCAGGAAGTTGTGGTGCAGCCAGATGCTGCACACCATGGAGCCCTTAGCATTCTTGGGATACAAGACATGATATCCAGATTTTTCCTTTCAGGTAACAAGCATTCAGCCTGTGCTCAAGCTCCCTACTGTTACCACCCACCCCAAAAGTTGAGGGGGATCCCAGGTTCTTGTTAAAAGATCCCTTGGGGCGGATTACAGTGAAAAAACACTGAATGATCGGTGTTTGTAAATATATGTTCATGGGGGATTTTAGAACAATTTGGTTGCAATGGAAAGCAGATATATAAACATTTTGGTTATTATTATCTATAGTAATATGGCAATATGAAAGCATAAAAATATCACTTAAGAAAAATATAGGAGAGAGAAGGAAGGAAGGAAGGAAGGAAGGAAGGAAGGAAGGAAGGAAGGAAGGAGGGAAGGATGTAAAAAAACCTCTGAAATTGAGAAAAAAATAATTATAGTTCCCGAACTACCTATAAATTGTGCTCATGACACTGGGGTGATCTCCAAGCAAATAATCTTCTCCCATGCTGAAAACCAGCCTGACCCTGCATGCTTTCAGTAAGGAGCCCACAGACAATAGAATAGGGATATTTTCATTTCCATAATGTGAACAAAACAAAGCAAACAATTGCATCCCATAAACATGATCAATTTCCACCCTCTTTAACTAAGAAAGTTGACAGATTTTCCCACCTAGTGTCAAGGAAAGTGGAAGAAAAAAGGCTGAGCCTCTCCCTGTGGTGATAAATAAGTCTAAGAAAATTCCAAAGGAGTTGCTGCACAAAATGTATAAGAGAGCTTAAGGAACTTCGGTACCCACCTTTTGCTGAACATCAAATAGAGGTAAATGAGTAACTCTCCTGCACTACTGTGAAAATCCTTCTGAAAATTATATTCACTTCGTCACCTCAGTAAAATTTTGTCTTCTGCTTGCATATCACATATCCCATCAAACTTGGGACTTGCCACCTTAAACAGAAGGATTACTACCAGTAAACATGTCTTTTCTAGCCTCACTCCAGCATGATTCTATTCATCAGTAATAAACTCTGAATATAAATCTTTTTTACTGCTATACTCCTCTGTGTGTCAGAAATTCATGTTCAGATTTGGTACAAGAAGTCCAACTTCCTTTGAAAGTTTAGGAGGAAAACTCTTCAATGGCAGAACATGTCAAGTTATAGGTGACTATAAAAACATTCAAGTGAAAAAATATACCTATTTGCTATTCAGGGAGCGTATCAAGACAGCAATTCATGCTACAGTTTTCAGAGTAACTAAACCTCTATAGCTGGGACAAAACATTAAAAAAAATCAGCTCTCACTAAGACATCAGGTTTTAATACAAAGTCAGTCCACAAGTTATCTACTAGGAGATCAGCATTTTCTCCAAATCAAACTCTAGTTGTGATCAACTCTACTGAAAATTTAAAAATCAGCTCATGAACTCTTTAAAGGTCTGTTCTTTAAGGTCATTTCTGTGAAATTCTGGAAAAGATGATATGAAAAGAAAAGCAGTCCAAACTCATGACTTGACCCATATGTCCACACTGCTTAACCATAAGTTTGGGTGAAAGTTTACCATATGGTACTTAAGCCATCTGTGTAAGATATATTCTAAGTCACAACTATTTCCTTCAGTATGCAATACTTAGGCAAAATGTACAAAAGTGATGCTGCAATGCTATGAATGACTTAGGTTCCCTATAAGGGTCTAGCTCAGAGTCTCTCTGAAAATCAGCCATCTGCTCACTGAGAATAGGTGTAAATTAATCTTGTCATATAGGAATAAATAATTCCTTTTTAATACAATCTTTCTCCACTGATATTCCAGTAGACAGTGATTCTTTCTTCTTTAATGTTGTTTTAGGATGTATCTTCAATTAAGGAGTAAATGACCCCTTCTGAACTTGTTATTTTAACTTGAGAAAAATAACTAGTTCAGTTCCTGGAAGTCAAACTATTAACTCAGACAGTTATTAAGGACCAATTAGTTACAATGCAGTTCTGAAAGTCCTTAAAAACAAGTATATAAATAGAACTTAAATTCTACCAATAATAAGCAGAAAGAAATTTTTTACACTAATCAGGATTCTATTTTTAAGGAATTATATAAAATACATTTGTTTTTTAGATTGACAGGTCTGAACAACATATGTATGAAAAACACATCTTCGTTTAGTAACCAAGAAACAAGTTTCAAGAATAATGCAACAACTCAGAAATATGCTATATTATCCTCAGTAATTGACAAAATCAATACCTTACTGCATGACCTACAGTATCTGTTCCTGGGGGAAAAATAAATTGAATCTTGGGAACAGTGGTGAATAGCACCCTAAACTTTCCTAGAACTCCATTTGTCATGTATGATTTACCACTATTTTTTCATTTCATGATACGTCACTTGTTGGTCTCATCTTCCTGTAGAAAGCAAATTGTTTTGATGAAGGTCAACTGTATGAGTTGGGAAAAAAAAGGCAGACTGGTCATGATATTTCACTTAAATGGAAAACCATCCCCTATGAATGCCATTACCAGTATCCTTCCTGATGGCAGAGTATCTTAATGCAGTGACCCAAGAAGCGAAATGCTCTTATCTCTAAGATTTACCTTAGGCATATTGAAATGTAAGTCAGAGTGTAGAAGACTGAATACAAAGCATGTTTCAGCCCTCCTTACACAGAGAAATAGACTTTAAAGATGACAGATTTTTATTTGTATTGCCAATTATATTATTATGATTACACCTAGAATTTTCCCTTCCCCTTAACCTCTCTTACCTTATAAAGCACTCATTAAGTTACATACTGGAGACATGGATAAATAGAGGCCCACACGGATTACAGTTCTATTGAAACAAAATGCAAACAGTGAGGAGGAATGGAGCAAGAAGGTTAGAAAAAATCCCACAGTTATTATGTTAGACTATTAACATTAAGGAATTTGTTGTATGTACAAAAGAGGTAAGGAATAGACCAGGGATATATGACCTAACCTTGGGAACCTCTTCTATATAATGACATGAAACAAAGTGCACCATTGGCTGTACAAGTGCTTAGACTAGTGGAAATTGATGCTGTTGACAAAAATTAAGGGCATGCACAAGAGAAAGTATGAAGGAAAAGCTATGAAACCCCTTCAGGACAAGAACCTATGATGTACCTTGACTGCAGTTCAAGATTCAGTTTTCTGGATACTGACATAACCATCTTCTTTAAAAGAGAAAAAATACAATGTCCCTTCCAAATTTCTAGTTTTTGTAGGTAGGTAAAAAAATGTAAATATTTCTTAAGAAATTAGCATCACAGAATCTGTTTGCTTTTTTGCAGAGTTCTCAGGGACATTCAAATTCCAAAAGTATCATACACTTCCTCAAAATCCCATTGGATAATACCAGCTTCAATAAATACAGTGTTCTGGGTGGAGCTAGCACAGATCTGTATTATTCACATATGTCTGATATGTAGAGCAGATCCATGTGATGTAAATTACCTTTAATAAGAAGCCTAAAAAACTCTGCTCCCTCTCAGCCCCGAAATTCTCTTGATGGAAAAATTAGATGATCTCCAAAATGTCTACCTGTTTTGTTAGTATGGTATTAAATCAATATCTGTCTCTAATGCCCTGTGCTACTCAATTTATTTTGAGTAAGGTGGGGGTTTTTCCCTTTTTTCCTGTGTAGATAAAAGTCTTACTAAACAGATTTGATCACCACATAGAAATCTCTGTCTGAGGTTGGATTACTAATAATTTAACCACATATCTTTAGAACTTTCACATCCTTTAAAAGAGAGCTAAGATGTCTCCTCTGAGCAACAGAACATGCAAGATGAATTTAAGAATCCATGTCAAAAAGAGGTAGCAGTAAAATGGAAGACTGATGCATATAAAAAAAGACTGAAGCAGCTACTGTTTTATATTTTAGTTAAATACTTAAATATCTTCTGCACTGAAAGTTGTTAAATTTTTTCCCTTCATCATGATTTGTGAACATTTCACTTATCAGTTGCACAGATATTTTTCATAATTCCAGAGGAAACAGAACTGTCCATATGCTATGGTCGAGCTGCAATTATTTATTTTTTTTTTTTATATTCAAGATATTTTTCTGGGGAACTGTAGGAAGCAGTGAGGGCCAGGGGCTCAATGATGAGCTGAGCCAATCTGAGCTGAGCTGAGGCACTGGGACCCTAAGTAGGGGGTTCAGATAGGGTCCTAGGTGAGGTCAGAGGTTCCTTGAGGACTTGATAGTAATAATTTCAAAGGCTTGTCTTCACTCAGGAGTAACATATTATCTACCGCAGGAGTGCATGTGAAACTTGTTCTGTGTACTTGAGTCATCTTTCATACTAAAGGACAGAGTTTCTTGGTTGCTCCCTTGGAAAACTGAAATTCATGAAGCTATCTAAGTCATTCTGCTAATATTTTGGTCCTTCTCTCTTTTCCTTTCTCATGTCCTTCCTCTTATTTTCCTCCCAACACACACCTTGCAAACATGGAGTATTCTGTCAAGCGTGGTAGAAGCTGAAATATTAAATTAACATTGAATTATTCAAAGAAACAGGAAAAAATAAATTCACTTCCACCTCCAGGTCAACTGCTCAACTGCTTAATCTGCAAAAGGGAAGAGGAGACAGTACTGAGAGACAAAATGGTGCATGGAGCCACAGTGACCCATTTCAGCTTTCAGACAAGCTCTTGGGTCCTGTTTTCGGTGCTGGCAGCAGTGAGAACAAGAAGAGAGAAAGAGCAAAGCATAAATTGCTGAAGAGATGTGACAAGCCTGTTTGGCAACAAACAGTGACCGCCTGGCAGAACTAGCAAGAATCAATCATGCAGTAAGTTCATTGGAAAAAGAAAATGAGAGTAACAAGGGATAAACTAAACAGTAGCTGAATAAGGTGGAGAGGCAGAGTCTCAACAGGCTGGTGAGAAGCAGTTGATGGAGGATATTATGGCCACTGAGGCAGAACTATAGCAAGTAATTAAGCATAGGGTCACTGTCAGAAGGTGGGGCTGAGCTGGGAAAACTCTGCTGCTCAAGTGTGGGAATGGCTCTGGTCAGTGCATATTCCAGCAGAGCTCAGCAAGGGGATGACCGTAGCTGTCTGGATGCGAGAAGGAATTTGATTAACCCCTGGGGGGGTAGACTATACTTTTTAGCTACTGTGCCATGTATGCACCCACTGTCTTACTATAGAACATAGCTCAATAGAGCTTACAACCTTCAAGGGCAGAAGGACTTTCATATCCATATTTCTGTGTCTTGATATGAAAAGTTATTTCTACCTGCCCAGTACAACATAATTATATGATCCTATGTCAGTGTTTAATCCCATTTCATCCACAATAGTCTCACCTTGTTCAAGATAGTAATCATAAAACTCATAAAAGTATTTATTCAAAGAATAACTTTGTTCTGTATTAGTAAGGAAACAAAAAGAAGATAACATATAACCTAATGGCAAAATACAGATTTCAACTTCTGTTTATTTGCTTTAAAAATGTTTAATTGTTTTAATAACAGGCTCACTGACAAACTTCTAATTTGGATCTATTATCTTGCTTATTAGAATTCCAGTGGCAGGGTAAGTGCACAGGCTGCTTATTATACAGGAGTTCATTATCAAAATCTACCATAGATTGATTACCAATAAAGTGGTTTTCATTTCCTTAGAACTATCATTACAGCACTCTTTTATTTATTATCCTTCCACTCTATTTTCTTTATCTAATCAGCCTGTGTTGAATCAGCTGCTAAGCATTCAAGAGCAAATGGTTTCTTTAGCCTTGTAACCGTTACAAGTTGGTAGGAGCTATTCTTCAGACCAAATGTGTTACTGTTCTGCTAAAGATCCAGCTCTACTTTCATTTTTAAATACTTATACATCAAGATTGTAATGAAAACAAATGACAACCAAATGCTTTTTCAGATGGATATAGAAAACAAGCTTCAAATAAAGAGTTTACCCTTCTGATCTAGGAAGTTTGAGTGTGCCCATTGACACTGTCCTCCTCATTAACTGTGGAGAACAAGTACTGCCCACACCGAATTTATGCTGGAGGAGAGCAGGGCCTAAGAAGGAACCCAGGCAAGCTGGAACACATCAGCTACACCTCAGCTAGATGGCTGAGGTTCAGTTGCACGCAACTGGTCTCTCTGGGTGCCTATCTGATTAACAAGGGTCTCTTAGAAAACAACACATGGCATCTGAAATTCGTACTCATTTGCAATCACTGAGACTGAAATACTCAAACATCACCGGGCCTGTGATTTGTAGGAAGCAAGAGGAAACCACAGGTAAGGATTAAACACCATCTTTTGTATATAAAAGTTATCAAAATTCATATAAATAAATTACAGAAAGAGGAAGTGCTAGACACTCTTTTCAGTGGAAAAGAAGGAAAATAATTCCTTCTTTGGTTTGAAGGAAGACCAGAGAGCACCCTGTGCTAGTAAACAGGGCAAACACTACATACATCACCTATTTGGGCTGAAAATACCAGAGGGAACTGAGATGACAAGCTAGCTACATCCTTTGAGTCTTATTACTAGTAAGTACTAGACAAAATAAGAGATATCTATCTCCAGCACTAGATAAAAAGGGAAAAACCTAATTTCTGATTTATGATTTCCATCTCAGCTGTTTTTATTTACCTATAGTGTAATACAGCATGCAGTACAACGTTACTCTGAGCTTTTCTATTTTGATTTTACAACAGATGAGAGTTTAAAGATTGAACTGATTTAACTGATAATGGTTCATAAACTGCTAAAAGCACACCTTTGTAACAGTCATGAACTGACCATGGTCCCTCAGGCATTTGGGAAAGAGTATTTCAAGGGACTCTGAGATGAAATCTGAAGTTTCTAAGCTGTTCCAGGGGATGCTGTGATGGCTGGTTTTGTGGGACCCTGCTGTGCCAAGGGGCCCATCTTTGGCTGGTGGAAGGCAATGGCTCTGCTGACTGGAGACTATAGCATAGGAGAGTCTTCTCTCCACAGCTGAGTCAGATGTTGCTCACTTTCAATTTATGAGTGAAGTTTCAAAGTGGAATGGAAGACAGTACCAAAGCACCGGCTCCAAACAGGACAGCCACCTCACAACTGGAGCATCACAGCAGCATGTGGCTGATGTCCTGCTGTTTGAAAAGAACAGTTCATGTGTTTTACCCAAAAAAGGCACCCACATATCCCCTTTTCAAGCATTTTTTTGTGACTGAGGGAAAGAAAAAGTTGTCAAGACTTTAAAATATCTAAAAAACCCTGTATCTATTCATGGTATTTATTTAAGAGAAGTACCTTGGCAAGTGGCATCCCAATGGCATAGATTTCAAGGAAACAAACCAATTGTCTAGCTAAAGGCTATCTAAAACTTTCTATCAAAACCAGTCTCCTCAAGTCTATCTTTCTAAAGTGACCATCTCAGTGCCTGCCTCACTATTGAACTTTACCAGAACTAACCCTGCAACGCTGTCCTGTGTGTTCTCCTCCTGTAGATCTACAGAAATAACTCTTCTTTCCATCTGGGAATCTGTTCTTTTTCTTATATCTTGGACCTCAAGTCCAGACAGAATGGGTGAGAGACTCAAATCATTTAATGTTCTTAAGAAAAATGTAAAAGGGTCATATATAAACATAAAAACAGAGAGAGGAAGGATCCTGTTTCGGAGAAGGTGCATGAAGTGAAATACCTTTTTTTCAGTTGTTTTGTTTCTAACTGGTAGGTAGACCAGAAAGGTTTTTTGTAAGCAGATGTTTTCTCTACATTTCTCTGCTTCTCATATAATATGAAAATAACCTATACAATATTTTTTAGGCAAAATGTTAAAATGGTAAAATTTTACCAGCATAAAATACACCCGCACAAAAAAAACAAAGGTAGTTCATACTAACTGAAATAAGAACAGTAAACTATATAAACTAAAGCCTGAGGGCTCAAACTGATCAATGCTGGAAGCCAAAGAGGATTTATATCCCCTTATATAATACTTTATTCCTGTCTAGATATCCTGTGAGCCTTTTCTGCCCTCTTTGACAAGCTAGTAGGCTTGATGAATCATTGTTTGTTTTCTGATTTGGCAATTCCCATGTTCTTATAAAGAAAATAACATATGACAAGGTCAAGAATATGAACACAATTATAAAGGAAACTTGACAGATCAGATAAAACTTCTGGGGTATAAAGGGAAAAAAAGTAAATAAGGATTTTGAGAATAGACATTAGTGAGGATCGTAGGAACACAAGCAGAAATAGACAGCTCCAGTCCTGGAAAGGCACAGCAGTCAGTTATTTGTCAGCAACAGAAAGAAAGAGAGAAGAAGTAGGCATTATTACCTGGTAGCAAATTAAACCAGGAATGGTAAGGTATACAATGGTTGTTGGGATTTTTTTTTTTAATAGACCAAATTTAAAGGAAAAAAAAGAGAAACCAAATTCTGAGCTGGCATAATTGCAAATAAATCAAAATTGATGTCACCCCACCTACAGGGCATGGTCCCTGCAAGGGTCTGGTCTGGATAGACATCAATTGGTGTTCAGAAATGTGTAATGGCCAAGGGCGCAGAGTTTGTCAGGAAAAGAAACACTGAGATGAGTAAATTCAGAATGGAGAAAAATAATCATAAACCGCAATTCAGGTTTCAGGTAAGCAAAGAAAAGAAAATCTTCTTGAAGGAAAAGCAATTTACAAGTGAGCAGAAGAAAAAAGATTATCTGAGGAACATCAAGTCTTTGTAACAGGAGGGGAAAAGTTCAGTAAAAATTAAATGCTTTTGATATAGATTACAGAAAATATGAAAGGATTTGGGCTGGCAGTGAGAGATGGGCATACAGAAACAAGATGTAGAGGAGAGAGAAGAGCTGAGGTAGAAAGAGGATGGTGTTGCAGTCCAAGTGCTGTGGCGGGACTTGATGAATAGCATCTGTTTAATTTTCTGGTTTGCAGTTAGTATTTTTTATGTTCCTTTTAAAAATCAGTGGCTGGATTAGCAGGTAGGAAGACTGCTTGTTTGCCTTGCTTTGACCACTTTGCCACTGGGCTTTGGCAGCAGGGGAATGTTTTACAGGCGGGGCAGTTGCTTCTTTTCTGACAGCAAATGAACTTGCTCAGCAGGAAAAAGGTGCAGGAGAGCAGAGCTGGGCAGCTGGGAAGGGACAGACTTGGCAGGCAGGGAACTGCTAAGGTGGAGGAACAGGTGGAGGGGAGCAGAAGACAAACATGTAGTCCAGAGCTAAAGAAAAGGGAATTTTCTGAGGTACCTGGTGAGATGGTGGAAGTCGATCCAAACCAGCAGGCTACTGAAATTTTCTAGACTGAAAATAGGGCTGGAAAGGAAAACCTGTCCAGTACAGCAGAAAGAAGGTTTGCAGTCTTTTGTTTTCAGCTCTTTTTCAGTTTCTCACTTCAAAAAAATACTTACTGTTCCAATCTGTTCTAATAAAAAGTAGTGTTAGAAGTTCAGTGTACTCTGATATGTTTTACCGTAGCTGCTTTAAGAAAAAGAGGCAGACAGTGGTTTCTCTTCTTTCTGGTAGATTCTGGCCACCGCTGTCACAGAGTGAGGACATTTTCATCTCAGCTCTAGTCCAAGCACAGATTTTTTAGGGGATCTTGAGGAATTTCATTTCTTCAGTACTATGTTTCTGATATATAGAAGATATATGGTCAGTGTATGACAATAAACCCTTGCTTACTTCTGGAAATTGTACATATCCAGATAAGCAGCAAGAATCTACCCTTGTGTGTCCTTTATGAACTTGTCCAGTTTCTCTCACATGATAGCACTGCAAAAGCTTTCCCATTAACGAAGATATCCTAGTTTTTAGGTGTGGTATAGTACAATACTAGTGCTAGTGTAGACATGTAAAATGGAAAAGATTAAGCAAATTTTAAAGAGTAGGAGAATGTGATCAGTATAGTAAAACTAATGGTTTAGGCAGCTATTATGTATGTTTGTACCCCTCAGTAACAATGTGAGAAACATCAAGTGTCTATGACTCTTTGGTTAGAATTGCAATTCTGAATTCATTCCAAAGCATGGCAATAAGCTTTTGTAACACAACACCACCAGAAGAAACTTGGAAACCTCCAGGGAGAATTTTTAATCAATGGGAAGACTTCACCCTTGATCAGAACTGGGACCTAATCCTGAGCTAGGTAGTGTACACTAACTCAGTCTTAACTGAGCTACTGTGGATCTGCTTTGTAGCATTGCCTTTATGTATGTTTGCTCTGAAGACTAACAAACCAATTTTTCACAGTTTATTCAGAATAGTAGTCGTACTGATTTCAGCAGGAATGTATGGGAAAATGAAGTACTTCAGAGACTAGGATTAAATTTTAAGAAGGGAAAGGGAGCACTGGAGATGGAGTGGCTGTAGCTTTGTTGCTTCTGCTAGTTGGAAGCAATGATTCCTGCAGGCATACCACTGTCAGCAGTGAAAGAAGGGTGAAAACAGAATCTGTCATGAACTCACTCAGACCTTGTGTCCTTCCTATTCTGAAAATCCGAAGAAAGACCCACTGCTTTCTTCAAGCTCCTGCATAAGAAGACAACTGATCTTTGCCCTGAGCAAACCTGAGGATTCCATTCCCTTTAGCAGAAAGAGATAAAAAAGGGGTTAATTCCTTATTCTAAGGAAAGCCACTGCCAGCACACACATCCTAGGTCATGGATGTGCTGCAATGGAAGACATCTTGTCTGTGAGAATGCCTCTCTGGTCAAATGCAATGAGCGCATGAATGAATCATAATGTGGTTGCATTATTATAGACTGAACTATTAAACTGTGGGAGCACAACAAAGTGATGCACTTTCTCAAAAGCCAGCATATATATTCATTAGCTTTTGATCACAACAGTGATACCTACAGTTAAGCTGATAACTGGTACTGAGGAGAGCAAAAGCCCAGAATATCGACATATCATGGTGTGATTTAGCCAATCATATAGGTGAAAGAACTAGAGGCTGTTTTGTTTACTGAAATAGAGTGCAGACACTTCTTAACCTATATCCTTATAGTAGAGTTCAACTGTTCATTAACAAAACTGTTTAAGGAAGGAAAGCTGCTATTTATTTCATGAGATCCTTGTGCAATACTATTGCTTTGATTCCTCCAGTTCTGTTTTAGTGTGTATATTGTTTAGGAAAGAACTCAGATAAGTAGGTTGAAGAAATGCAGCAGATTAGTATGTTAAGAAAAGTCACATATTAAATCATGCGTACATTCCATTAGCAGACACTGTCTCCAATATCATCAACGTCTGCTTTGTGATTTTTTTTAATTGATCAGTTATAAACACAGGGAGTAAAATTTTTAAAAGGTGCACCTGTATTGCACCAATAAAACAGGCAATTTTGTGCCTAACAGGCCATACAAATGCACTCTCATGCTCTTGAGGATTTTCTGAGCACAAACATCATTATGGACCTAACTGAGATTGAAGTGACAAATGGTACAGCCTGAAGCCACGGTTATCTATTTATAATAATAACCTTTCCCTCTTGAAAGCTGTATCCAACTTGTGACATGATTTCAAGGTAAAATTAAGAAATGTGTCTCCTCAAATGGAGTTTGGGTCGATCCAGTCAGAGCTGCCTCGATCCTTTATTGCAGTCTGAATTTGTAGGGAAACACTGTATTTTGAACCCAAGACCTGTGCAACTGGAGAATGGAATAAAGAAGCTATAATAAATTGTCTTACTGTATTAAGAGATAAGAATCTATCAGGAAGCTGCAGCAAGTGCCTTACCTTTTAATTGTGTAAGATACCATCTTCAAACATAGAGAAAAACTTTGTTCACAACTTTGTACTTGTGCCGCAAAAATGCGCAGTATTGCAGGAATTCCAAGGCATTATTCTTAATGACCCATTTAAGGCCACGAGTTCGCAAGTGCTTTAAGCTGGCATTTGACAGCATTGCCCCTAATAAAAATGCCCTGCTGACTTCCTCCACTTCTCCTGCCTGCTGCTGCGTTTCTCCTGTCACAAAGCTACATGCAGCTGAGTGGTGGACTGGGACAGGGAGTTCATACAAGCTCAGTCTGAACTGGGAGTGGAAGACAGGACAAAAGGCTCACAGTATTATTGCATAAGAAATTTAAGCACAAGGATGAAGGTGATGAACTAGCAAGGTCAGGCAGAAGCTTCTGGGGAAGTGTGTACATCAAGAGTGGTACTTTGAGCACCAGTGCCAGCTCCTGGAATTACAGCATAAGATTGTTCTGCTCTTGCCAAGAGACATTCAGCACCCTTCTCCTTCACTGAGACATCTCCAAATGCTGAAAGAAGCAGACTAGGCACGGCCTTAACCATGTCAATGTGTGCCTCAAGCATTTCTTAAAGCATTTATAGACACTCCTAAAACTACAGGAAAACTGTAAATTACATCCTCCAGAGTTTTTATTTGCACACTCAAAACAACCCTATTTACTTTGGAACTGTCAAAGCAAAATGTCAGTTTTTTGGTGTTAGATTCATGGTAACTCTGTCCTGGGAACTTCTTTTTTGCTCTTCTGCAAGACTAATTGTTAAATTATGATACAACTTTAGTCCAGTCTAAGAGCTGTGTGCAGTGTAAGCATGGGCTAAGCTGCATCCTACGCTTCCAAATCAAAAGTAATTATACATCCTGAATTACAATTTGTTCAGAAAAGGCATCATGTGAATGCTCTGTGGGCAAGATTCCACGTTTTTTCTCCCATCCTAGCACATCAGAGCAACAGCTCTGCTGGGGAACTGTATATTTAAGGAGGCAAAGCAGGATTTCTAATTGCTATCCTGATAAATGTGCTATTTTACATGATTTGTTTTTAATGGAGATGAGTTCAGAAAAGAGCATTTCATTCTTCTATGAGATGAAATAGGAGTGGGAAGAAATATTCATCAAAAGTTGATAGGTGATGACATGCCTGGTTTGGAGTGGGCATTACCTAAGGAGAAAGGCTTTTGTTTCTCTAGGATGGAAAGGGAAAAATATTCAGTGAAATAGAAAACCTGCGTAATGATTTCATTATATCGGATCAGTGATCCAGTCAAATGGACTAGGACAGTTAGTACCAGCAAATCTTCTGGCTAAACATACAAAGGAGGAGGTTACTCGCCCTTCCAGGCTTATTAAACTGCAGGCATCATGGATGCTTTTAAGCACGGTTAAAGATGGCAGATGTCTTTGCTGGTCACATTTAGTTAGGTAACTTGTTGCCTGGAAACACATCCCAGTGGATTATACACTATAAAGAGTCAATTAAAAAGCTGTCTTTGTTCCAAATTTTAAGTATTCTCTTATTTTCAGCTTTTGCCTTCTATAAGGCAACCATTCTGTATTTTGTAAATTAGCCATAATAGACATCAAACTCATGAAATCCCTTAAAAAAAGTAACCCTTAGTAAAAGTAACCCATGGTAGGAATGGGTACTTAAAAGAGCACAGCTAACACAGCAGAGGTATAATGGAGTGAGCATCCTTTTGGCCATCCCTTCTTGATTGACTGAGTAGCAGACAAGTATGGGATAAAGATCACTTTACGGTGCCCAAGAGGTAAAAGTGAGGAAATAAAATAGCGGTGGAAAGCTATTAAGGGATCTGGCTGTAGACAGCACACTTGTGTTTGCATAGGGGCTGTCCTTCAGACAGACTCATCAGTGTGTTTGGCCCTTTATAGAACATCAGAGACTCCAAGGCTCAATTTAAAATAAAATCTGATCAAACACTGTATGTAACCTATGCCTATCCTGAAGTGAAGGGAAATACTCCTGAGGAATGAGCTATATGCTGCTTCTGAATTACAAACACCTCAGCCTAGATTACAAAGAGACAAGGTGCTCAGTCTCACAGCCTCATTTCAGGAATTTGGCTCCCTATCTGAAGAGATGCCTCAAGAAAGGATCAAAAAATAAACCTGCTGAGAGGGAAGCCGCTTATCTAGCCAAGAGGAGACGGAACAGGTTTTTCCTTTGTTTTCCATGTTCTCCTTACTTTCCATCTCCTTCCATCTGGAGCAGTCTGTCCGAGATAATCGCTGCCCAAGGGTAAATCTTTCTTCCCTGAAAGCAGCAGGCTTCATCCAGTCCTTTCATGCAGTCACTTAGTGTGTAACTCACCTGAGATGCAGGCTGTTTCATGCCCTTCACTTCTCCATATTTTGAAACTGCAATTTCAGAACAACCTCCCTGGAGGAGATTAAACTGCTGGTCAGGCTGAGGACAGGCTGTAAGGACTTAAAGAGAACAGCTGCCTGTCTCAAAACACTCTTAGGCCACAGAAGGAACTTGACATAAGATAAGCCACCACAGAGGGAACTTGTGATAAGCACAGAAGGGAGGAATTTGCAAGACGAAGGCAAAAATTCCAGGCTGACAAGGCAAGATCTTGTTAGCACATCCTGGTTAACATATCCGGACAAAAATTCCCACTGTGGCAAACTGTGGGAATGGAAACAACTTCTCATGCACATATAACCCCAAGTTATGAGAATGGCATCTCTGACCACCCCATGGATACCCAGAACTTGGACTGTATAAAGGTGGTACCCCCATAAGAAGAACTCTGGGATCCCCACCACCGAGAAGCCCAGGGTGACAAAAGACCAACAAGGGCCCTGCTGGATCCACAGGTGGTAATAATCTTCTGCTTGATCTCCCAATATCTCTCTCTCTCCCTCAGCCTCCCCCCAGCCCACTTTTCTATATATTTCTATCTCTCTACCTCACATTTACTGTTAAATAAAATCCACATTATTGACTTCAGCACGTGGTCTTCCTTGTACCTTAATTCAGGCAGAGGCACCCCCCACAATTCGGATCATAACACAGGCTGTCACTCTTGTCAAAGATGGGTCACAGTGCAGTCTTCTCTGCAAAACTAACCAAGACATAAAGAAAGCTTCCAGAAGCAAAACTGGATTGCTACCTTTACCACAAAGGAACAAGTTCAGGAGGGGGTCTCCTGCATTTCAGGTTCCAGTGTAAGCTTTTTACAACCTTGTTAGCATTTTACTCAGGTATTCCATAATATATCAACAGTCTTTAGAAAAGGACTGCAACGCAGGATTTTCCTTTCTTCTCTTTCAAGTGGGGATCCCAATTTCTCATCCATGAGCTAGGCTGAGAGCATGTCTAATACACCAAACATCCATGCTGAGACAGATGGCACAGCATCCACTTTGTGAAAACTGAAAGCACTCAGGTATAACACAGATGCCAAAATGCTCAATATTGTCAAATATAAGGCATCTGTGAGCATGCACAGAGGTGAAGTTTCGTGTTCCTGCAATACATAGGGTTATGCAGCAGCTGAGAAAAATGCTTTGGGATTTAGTTATCAAATTGTGCTTATGTCCTTCAGAGGGATATAGGATTTGATCTTTAAACCCATGAGTGGGACTATTGTTTGATACTTTATCACTGCCCCGTCTGGAGCCTGCCATTATAGTTCCCTCTGGGAACAACCATTTTTAACATGTGGATCTGCCACCATAAAAGAACTAAGGCCATTTATTTTGCAGGATTAGAAATCAGTCACACAGGACAGTGGTTTGTGGGGAATGGGTATTACAGAATTACAGAATCACAGGATATGTCCAGTTGGAAGGGACTCACAAATGTATCTTTGAGTCCAACTCCCAGCCCTGCACAGAACCATCCCCAAGAGTCACACCATGTGCCCAAGAGTATTGTCCAGACGTTTCCTGAACTCCATCAGGCTTGGTGCTGTGACCAGTTCTCTGAGGAGCCTTTCCCAGTGCCCAACACTCTCTAGGTAAAGAACCTTTTTCTAATATCCAACCTAAACCTCCTCTGACACAACTTCAGGCCAATCCCTCAGGTCCCATCACTGGTTACTATAGAGAAGAGATCAGTGTCTGCCCCTCCTTTCCCCCCCCCAACCCCGAGGAATTTGTAGACTGCAATGAGATCTCCCCTCAGTTTCCTCTTCTCCAGGTTGAACAGATCAAGTGACTTCAGCTGCTCCTCATACAGTTTCCCCTCAAGGCCTTTCACCATCTTCATTGCCCTCCTTTGGATACTTTATAACAGCTTAATATCTTTCTTATATTGTGGTACTCAAAACTGCACACAATATCCAAGGTGAGGCTGCACCAGTGCAGAGCAGAGCAGGACAATCCCCTCCCTTGACGTACAGTTTCCAAAGTAACAGAAAAGTCTACAAACTAGTTGCAATATAAGGAAACTAATTAGTAGCTATTAGCTTATTATCTGACTTATTATGCACTCCAGACCAAAGTCATGAATGCATTTATGTGTTCTCTCACTCAGTACTGCCCCGTTCTGTGTCCCAGACATGGGTTCCTTCTTATGTACACAGGAGGAAACGGGTACCCTGGTCTGGAACTGCTGCAGCAGCACTGGGAATGGTGGACAGAGGTCAGCTAGTGAGCAAAAAAGAGATGCTGAAGTAAAACTTGTATCTGAAATGTTTTATGCAAAGGGGGCTGAAAACATTTCTTAAGGTGAGGTATTTACATCACTCTTGATATATACACCTTTCACCTATGGGGGGTTTGTTTGTGTGATTTTGTATTTAATAGGATAAATTCAGATGGGAAGGGACTTCAAGATGTCTATAGACCAACCTCTTCCTCAAAGCTGCAGCATCAGATCTTATATCAGACCAGTTTACTCAGGGCTTTATCCAGCTGAGTCTTGAAAATCTAAAAGGATGAAGACTGCACAAACTCTGTGGGCAACCCAGCCCACTGATTCATTGTCCCCATGGAGAAAAAGGTTTCCTTACTTTCCTTTCTTCCTTTGCTTTCCCATCTGAACCTCCCTTGTTTCAGTTCATGACTGTTGTCTCATCCTCCTTGCATGCCCTGATGTACAGGGCCTGGCTCTTCAATGACTTCCTGCAGGCACCTGGGGCGGCTCTTCAGCCCACCAGAAACTATACCTTCTCCAGGCCAGACACCCACAGCTCCCTCTGCCTCTTCTCACAGGGCAAGGGCTCCAGCTGAACTCATTCATGGGTATGAGTCTCTGTTTGGGACTGGGGATCCAAAACTGTTTTGTCTCTTTTCTACAACACTTCCACTAGATGATACAAATAATCCCAGGAGATGGCAAACTCCTCTTTAGTGCCTTCTTCCCTTTGTGGAGCCAGCTTTCAAGCCTAAGTGCTGCTAAGAGGGCTTCCAGATACCTGATGCAGTAGGACAGGAAGGTGCATGCTCTGCAGATACACCTGGCCTGTACAGCTGGGGATGGAAGGTTGATTGAGCCACTGTGCCAGATTTTTATCTCTAAGTTCTTTGGGAAAGGATGAAGAAAGCTGATTGTTTTCCTTTTGTATTTCTTTGTTTTAGTTTAACAGCTGCTTCATTCAGTTGAACTTTATCATTTCTCATCCAGTATGATTTTGAAAGTCACAGCTTCTCTGGCTGTCTTGCGTGGTTCTAAGCCTTAAGTTTCCCCATCAAAATTAACTTCATTTTCCAGCTGTTTATCTCACCTTCTAAATTTTCCATTTCTTTTTGCAGCTTCAGCCAAATAGAAATGTTATTGCCGCTGACTGTGATTTTCTCACATGAAAATGAAGCTCAATGTATAATGGTATGTAAAGGTAATGAAACTAGATCATCATCTGAGAAAAACAGAGACTTTTACGAGGTAGCTTTTATGAAATTATTCTCTGTTTTCCTGTACAATGGAGGGCTATAATCTCTCTTGTCCTAGGTGGGGCACTACTAGGATGATAAAGATATTCTGATTCCATATAAATTCTTAATGATTCTGTTTACTCTTAGAGATTCACTTTCGGCAGATTAATGATTGTTTTCTTTCTAGAGAAGATGATTCAGTAATAATACTTTTGGGTAAGAAAGAAAAACTTACCCCATGGAATTGCTAATGTTTAGGTGAAATATTGCACAGGACAGAATTGTAAATTAGTGCCCTATACACATATCTGAAATGCCTAAAATTCAGCTAAATTGTTTGCACATTTACTCTTCTGTGAATGTGGGGAAATTATTTAGAGTCAAGTGATGATCATTAGTCAACTATCTGATTAAGATGTAAGAAACGTTAACTTCGTGGACCCACAGGACTTTGTAATTAATTTTTTTCCTATTTTTAATTAGTGTAACCCTAATTATCTATTCATAAACAAGCCTACTGACCAAACTACTCCATGCAAATTGTTTCTGTGCACAGTACCTCAGTTGCAGAGAGGGTATTTGTTGCAGAAATGCAGGGACAAGTAATAATTAGAAAAAAATTTCCAGAAAATATTTTTTCAGAGTACTATTTTACTGTACTTAAGACAGGTCTGTCTTACTGCAGGAAAGCCATAGTCAGCCAGACTTTCTAAGTGTCTAGTCTAAGCTCTGAAGCCTGATCCAATACGTCCTGGAAGCAGATGTTTCAGTGCCCCCGTAGTCAGCAGGGAGCCCTAGAGATTCCAATACTTCTCAGAGTGCAGCTCAGGCCAAGAGCAGTCAGATGGCGGCAAACAACTCAGGCATAATAGGTGGGATGCCCCTTAAGCCTGTCAGTGTCAGAACATGGACCTTGTGGTGTCTGAAGAGTAGCTTGGCTGCAGGACATGCTCAACACTTGTAGAGACTGGTCCATGGCTGTGGATGTATGCATAGTCACCTCATGTTTCCAGAGCTAGGGAAGGAGAAGCAGTGGCTGCCAGCCCAGCCAGGTGTCAGAGGGGTGACATTGCTGCTCCAGCTGGGTGTCCCCATCTGGGCCAGCCATGGGGCAAGGAAGGGACAGGCACTGCCCTGCAGCTGCAGAGTGAGAGCATGTAGCTGGGGCTGAGCCACTCAGGGACCAGGAGGACACAGCAGGGGATAAAGCAGGCTCTGGCCCCCAAAGTCAGATGGGTGCGAGAGCCATATGGATGGCACCAAATAAAATTTCCCTGTGTACTCCCAAATTAGCAGGACTTTGTGGCAGGAAGGCTGGCTACCCTCTACTACCCTGTGGATTTCAGTTTTCAGCTACCAGTTTCACAAGGAAGACACTCAAATACCCCAGGGATGGAAAACAGTATAAAACAAGCAAACAAACATCATTTTCATCCACTCCTAAGCAAGTTAATCACTGTGAATATTAATACAGCTGTTAATCCCCTATCTAATAATGAAAATGCCTGTCTCAAAACCTCTCTGACTTTTATCTGTAAGCAATGATGTTACAATGCTCTAGCTGTCCTTTGATCTTAGATACAATGAGACTTTGAAAAGCAGGAAACTGTCCATTCCACCCTCAGAAATTTCCTCTCTGATCACAATGTTTCTGTCTGAACAACCCCACCTCTATGCTGCACTTGCAAACAAAGATCCTGCCTTCTTTCCTCACCTCTTCTCATCTTTCTTGACCTATTTCCCAACAAAACTTATTTCTTTTCAGAATGGTAACCAAGAAAAATTTGCAATTTTTCTTAATTTCTTTTTTTTTTTGCTTTCTCTTCTTGTACCACTGGTGACACACTAAACTCAGGACTGTTCTCAGCACTCTCTTCCTCCCTCTGGCTCAGTTTGTGCCACCCGTCCCCACCTTCTTGCTCTCCTTCCTCTTTATACTATTTGTTTTATGAACTCAATGAATATAACTATTATGTTTAGGAAAAAAAATTACTTTTTCTTTTGATGCTCATTGTACTACCTCTTATTCCATTCCTTCTACAAAAGTCATTGTTAAGCCCCTTTTTTGAAAGTATATGCCTTTTTTTGATTCAAAAGTCACTACTTCAGTGCCTTTTGAGAACTCTTTTATCAGTGCTGGTATCTTTTGTCAACTCCCACCACATTTTCAATCTCCATTTCCCTCAGTATGATCCCTGAAGAGTAATGTTTCATTTTTCTTACATCTCTTCTCCTCAGTGCTCATTTCACACAGGTTCCCATGTTACAAACAGCACAGTTGCTGCAATCCTTCATATATTTGGACAAACTACACATTTACCTTCTGAACATTAGTACACTGAAATTTGTTTCATGTCTGCTGTTCCAATTCATAAATGTCATAATTTTTTCTCTGCAGAAACAAGGGATCCTGCAAGCAGTTAGATTCACACCTTATTAATCTTTGAACACAGTCTACAGTTTTCCCTGTTTAAAAAATGCCCATGTTGTGATTTTCCTCATATTTGTGAGGCGTTTATTCTCCAGATTGAAGATTCAGCGTCTTTCTAAACCATAACTTAGTTTTGTACTATTGTCCCGAGCTACTTAGAGTTCAGCTTTTGAGTATACTAAACATGATGCTGCACTGGAGCACTCAAACACTGACTTACTGTTCAGCATATGTGCAATCTGCTCCAGCTGCAAGCACCTGCTCATGTATTTAAATTTAAATATGAAATTAAGTCCTCGGGTGGACCAGGCTTCATGGGCTCAGTTACAGAACTGAGCCTTAAATTTTCCTCTGATGTCCTGCAGTGCTTCTCAGTGCAGAACCATGTTCATGCAGCACCAGGTTCTCCAGAGTCTGACCTAAAACATAACATTTTTTTATAATACTAGTGAGTAGGAACTCTGTGCCTTCTGTGACCTCAAATGCTGACATTTAATTTCAGTAAACCCAAATCCCCATCTGTGGATCAGCGCCCTAAAAAATAGCTGTCTGTAGATGTATCAAGTCACCTTACCAATCTCCTGTGAAATAATTCCCCCATGCTAGTCAACCACCAACCAGACACTCCCCCAATTAAACCAGATTTCCTACACTACTTTTTCAATAACTTTAGCATATATCCTAGATTGCTTTTCAGTACAATGGTCTGTCCCTTGAAGCACAGGAGGAAATACAGCCTGAAATATAAATTTGGAAATTAATAGAGACCAAGTAATTATAAAACCCAATATTGGAATATATTATAGTTATGAAAAGTATAACAGAAAAATTGGAATAAATTGAAAACTGGTAGGAGAGAGGATATTAAAAGGACAGTACAGTACAGGGATCAAATTTACTGATGTGAATATCTGAGCAAACTCAAAAGTGATAGTGCTGCACATGCTAAATGGTTTAGAGAATTTTAACAGGAAATAATTGTGTCTCTCCTACAAAGCTCTCTCATTTTCTACTGACAAAAGCAGATGATTAGTGTCCCTTGAATATCAACTTTTTGCCATGCAAATTTGACAAGGAGTGTCAAGTTTCAGCAAGTTATCTCTAACCCAGGCTTTCTTGCACATTTATCTTATCTAGTTGCATTTCCTATCTAGAGTATTTCTGCAAATTTCCTGAGGATTTTATGCTTTTACTCTAGGTCAAGACATTAATTTAGTCTTTCTAAAGTATGTTCCCCTACTGAAAATGCAAAATAAAAAAGCAAACCCTAAAAATTCTAAAACCACTTATTCTCTTTATCTTTTAAAAAATCCACTACATTGCAAAGAATAAGTACCAAATGCTAAACCTAATCTTCAGAAGTATGTGTTCAGTTTTGTAACACTTCCAAAACAGCTGGAGATTGAATAAGACATTTAAATTAATTAAGACATTTAAATTAATTATATATATATATATATATATATATATTCTGGAAACCTATTGCTTAAAAGCAAGTTTTGACTACTATTATTTTTAATCCTTTATCAATTTCAAAAATGAATGGAAGGTGAAGCATGTTCTGCAGATTTAAATAATTAAGACACAAATAGACTAAGGGGTGGATTACTAACAATTGGTGCTTGAAACTGCCAAGTGATATGACTGCTACAGCCATTGCACAGTTGCCCTGTGTTACACTGGAGTTACTGAAGTTACTCAGGTTTCCATGAGTGAAATATCCCAATATCTGGAGATTTTGTATATCAGGAAGTTAAAAGCTTGACCTGAGCATTTGACTCCAGAAAAATGAGGAGCAACTTCAATACTGCAAGAGCCTGTGCTGGCTCCCTCCAAAGTTGGGTCCCAAGCAGTGGGAAGATTGGCAGTGGCTGTGAGCTGCTTTAAAAGTTTCTTAAGACTCAATTGAGAGCTTGGGCACAGAGCTCACAGCTGAGTTAGGAGAGATAAGGACCTGAAAATCTCTTTTGTGGACTTTTTGGACGTGCTCCAAACACACGTGGCGTGCGCAAGGCTCACATGTTTGAAGCTAAACAGATGCTGAGACATCCGTGGGCCTGGGGACTGCACACATCTTTCAGGAATAGCTGTGGATATTCAATCAAACAGCAGCAGTAACCTAGCACCTGCCCAGCTGCAGAGATTGAAAGGCAAGCTGAAGAAGCTTGTTAAGAAATGCTTCCAGCAAAACTCAACAGAAAAAATCATTGTAAGGGAAAAAAAGGGAACACTTCAAACGCAGCCTAAAATGATTATTCTGCAAATAAGTGCTGCCTTCAATCTCAGTAAAAATACCTGTTTGCATAAATCCAGCTGCAGGGCAGAGCAGTACATGCTTTAATTTGCAAAGCAAGGGGAGGGAACCTTTGGGGTCACACACTGAAGCAGCACAGCATGTGAGGAATCTGCTTCCCTGCTCCACTTCCCCTGTGCCATCCCCACGGAGCCTTCCTCTGTGCCTCAGGGGACAGCTCAGTCTCACAGGGACCAGCCATGGAGAGAAGGGCACTCAGTCTCTCCCGGCTTTCTCTCACCCTCATCCTCAGTTCGCTACCAGGGCTGTCAGCAGACCTGCGGGCCCCGTGGGGCAGCCACTGACACAGCACAACACGATGTGTGGGCATGGCAGCACCTGCCCTGCAGCACCTGCCTGGCACCCCTCCCAAGCCACACGTATTTTCCTCAGCACCCAAACTCAGCAACAAAAACGGGAACTCAGTTGTTCACAGTAGAGACCTATTTAGGGAATATTTTGCCAAGTTTCTTTGAAAACAAAACATAGCTGACACAGCGATGTAAATGCAGACCAGCCAGCCCGTATGACAAATTCCTTCTTCCCTTACAGCCACTTTCATTCCTCAGTTCAGGGTGCAACAGGACTTGAAAACAGCCATAGTTCTCTGGAGGGAATTAGGCTTTGGGGTTTGCAGTGTCTTTGGACACTGTGTTAGCTCCAGCTCCTCCCTGCTGTATCCTCTGGAAACCCAGGAGAAGAGTAAGCAATGGGCCTTCCCCTGAGTGCAGGCCATGCTGCTGTGGGCTGCTGCAGGGCTGGGACACCCCACACCTGGGCTCTGTTACCCCATCTGGTCATGTCCAAAGGAAGGGTTCTCAGGCCTGTGAGCTTTCTACTGGGGCTGTGGTGCTTCTCCACTGCCATCACAAAGCAGCTCTGTCTTCTCCTGAGTACTGCCCACCATGGGAGGAGTTTTAGCACTACCCACCACTCTAATGGACCGAGGTTATGTTGGTGTTATACTTCTTCTCCTCAGATGGTTTCATTTGTGAAACTGCCAGGAACGAAGGCTGAACTTTGTTAGGTGTTGCCAAATCCTGTAGCCCAGTAGGAGAAAGGCTACCACTGCTCCCTGTTTCCACGGCTATCCTAAAGGGATTCCCATGTTGACTACTGGGGATCCATGCAGGATCCATGGGGCTCCAGGGGCAACTTACACCAGACGTTCTGGTCCCTCCAGCAGCCAACTCTCAAAGTCTTGGGACTCTCCACTGCCCATCCCAGGGTGGGAGCTGTTTGCCTAATTGAGCTACTGGGGCTTCCCCTCTTGCCTTCCCTTGTGCTCCACATTCTTTCACATGTGTGTGAAGATGATCTTTTAATCCCATAACCTAAAAATTTAAGTTAGTATCTCCACTTTGTGCTGAAATGAGAATTTTGACTATGGAAACTATAATTTGGTGGGTATTTAAATTTTACTGGTTTTAATGTCATCTGTAAAAATATGTACCTGTTAGGAATTTCTTTGTATTTCCACACAGCAGTCATAACTTGCTTCAGGTGGGATGAGATTTATCAGAAAGGATTAAGGAAAAGATCATGCTGTTTCTACAGCTGTTGCCTTATGTCTCTGTTTTCATCTGATGCCTGGCTATGTACCCCCCAAACTAGAAAAAGCTTCTCTTGTTAAGCAACTGAAAATCTTGGGAGTGAGATAGAAAAAGATACTGTGCACTCAGTTTTATATTTGAGACATTTCCAGATGATTCTTCTATTTCCATTTAGTAGGTCACTTACAAAGAGAAGAATATAAATTATTAATGGAAGAATGGATCTCTTTTTTTCTTCTGTATCACTCCCACTGGGCTCTGATCAGTGGAGTTATACCAGAGATGAACTGTACCACAAGCAGAGTTTTTTTACAGTCTACTTTGTACTAATCAAAATGCATAAGCAAAATGTTAATCAAATTATTTCAGAAGTTGAATCCTAGTGTTCAGAGGTTGTTCTAGCTCATTACTGCCAAGACAGAATCAACTTTCAGGTTCTTGTCTTTCTTGCCATTCTGAAAGTATATGCACTGCTACAACACAGAGGAAAAGAATAATGTTCATGTATTCACAGTAGAGATTTTGTGTCATTAAATGTTACCTGTTCATGCTATTGGTTACCTGTTCATGTTATTGGTCCTAAATAATCAGACCTTCAAATTGTGTCATAAAAGAATTACCATGATTATTGGGGAATCATTTTTTGGAGCTAAAAACCCACTCTGAAGTCCCAAACTACATACTGTGGCTCTCTGAGTTAAGGCCCACTGAACACAGTGGGACTTAACATACAGCCAGTAACAAAATTTCTGGCAAATTCAGGAGATAAAAGATCTGTCTTTTGATATTACACACCTCCTTTTCATCTCTATAGCTAAAAATACTGATTTTGTTTCCAATTATCTTTTATTAAGCCTGTATAATAAATTAGGGTTTTTAATTACAGAAATAGAAATACAAAAAGCAATTTGAAACACAGAATGATTCTGCCATCAGAGGTGGAAGATAATTACCACCAGAGTAAAGTATTATTTGTAAAAGACATCAGGAGAGAAAGAGCTTTTCAGAGTCACAAGTGGCAATTACACACTAACCTCTCCAGGAATCTCCATGGCCACCAAACAACTACCAATGCTTCTGTGAAAAATCCCCTTGTTAATGTATTTCAGCATCTCTTGTTAGCAGTAACATAGGTTATAACCTATTTTGCAAAATAAAACACTAAAAAAACACTGGCTAATCTACATATGCAATGGTTGATGTCTAGAGGTTTGTGAAAGTCTAATGACTAAAAGACTCACCACTGCTGTAGCCAGGCGAGCAGTGCAGAAAGCATGTCTGTAGACAAGTTTTACTTGGCAGGTATGTGGTCTCTTCTTTTTTGAATAGAAGCAGATAGTAATGCCTAAAATACTAACTGTATTCTTGGAGTCATGTTTTACACTACTGCTTTTATGGAAGAAGATGATACTGGCAATGGGAAGTGTCAGTAAGAACCACTCTGGAGTAGACACGAATTTTAGATGTTATTCAGTGGGAAGACGTGCAGTTCAGAAAGTGCAGGGATATATTAGATTACAAGAGTTAGTGCAGGCTAAGTAATGAAAAACATGCAGAAGCACATTCTGCAGTTATGAATCATTTTTCTATCACAACTATCATTTTTATTAGCTACAATACTAATTGAGTTTCTTTGCAGTTACCTCAGTTCATCTCATTATTAGCAGAAGATGTATTAAATTGCGAATCAGAGCCTGTGGTGATCTCATGGAGGTAGGTTCATAATGAAGGAATAAAAGCACCCATTTCTGCAGCTATGTTTCATGAAGTTTCTTCAGCTTCTGAAGCTGACAGGTAAATGTTTACATGCCACAGGAAAACTACGAAGAGTGGGAAGAAATATGATGTATAGGAACCAGTGATGGTTTCCTACTGCCATGAGCTTATTAGAGCCTTCTTAGGTGTGAGCCAGTGGAACCCAGGCAGGAACAGTGCCACAGCCCACTCAGCTGCCTTTTGTCACTTAAAGCCTTGCTAGCCTGGTTGCATCCTCTGCTCACAGGGCTTATGAGCAGAGTTCCCTGCAAACCTGACATCACCCCACAAAGATGTCTCAGACCCTGAGCTTAGCCAGAATAACAGGTCAGTATCAGTTTTTCTTTTCCACATAGCACAGGGGAATAGCTGTTACATGAATTCTGAGCAAAACTGTCTCCAAATTATGGGTTTTCCACATGAAAACCAGTCTGGCAAATATCCCTTGTGCCGTGTCACACAGTGAGTTGTGTTGGCAAGTTGATCAATTTTCAAATAACAAGTCAGCTGCATCAAAGTTCTGTAATAATGATCTAGTCTCTTTTTTTCTCTTAACTTTAAAAATATTTTGTATGCATTTATATATATTTAGTTATTATATATCTGAAATTAAGAGGTTATCAGGAAATGCTGCTAGTAATTGACTTTGGGGCTAGAAAATGGGTGTAGACATGAAATGTTAACACTGGAATATCCCCTGCTATCTGGAAGGACTTGGCGTGCAGTGAGCTGTAAGGTTTGGCATGTCTGACAACCAAGATCAAAGTTACCTTTTGCTTGCAGGTCTGTCCATTGTGAACAGAGCCAGGTTAATCACAAGGTTGGTTTATGCAGGTGAGGAGGAAAAGGGATTATGCCCACCAGTAGCACAAAGTGGTGAAGGAACCAAAGAAGGTGACTTAAAGCTGTAAAATGTCATTGGTGCCACCAGGTGGACTGAACAGAATGGCTGCCAGAGATAGGTTTGGCATGAACAATTCTGTAAGCAGCAGAGGAGCAAGAGAATGGCAGTGAGTTAGTTCAGAACAGGAGAGTCTCTATAGGTGAAGCAAACAGCCAGAATTGGTTAATCAGACTTCATACTTGAAGAGGAGGAGGAAGCCCATGTGTTTGCCTGTAAGTCTTTGGGTTTTTTCCAGAGTTTTTTCTCCTACAGAGCTGTATGTTCTGGGTTTTGTTGTAGGATATGTTCTTAGGCCTCAAAGTCACAACAGGTCTTACCTCTTTCAATCTGTGAAACTTCACCTAACACCCATTTGCATGTAGCAATAACTGCTTTCGGCTAAAACTGTGTCTTCTAGGTAAGTATTTAGAGCTGAACCATTCAGCACTCTCTCTGACAGTTTGCTGTAAGGGATAATACCCACGTTGGATCCGAGCTCTGTTTCTTGTCTGAAACAGGAAAAGAGCTTTGCTCAAGGCAGTAGTTGCTCACTGTCTTCCTGTTCTATTTGAGAGAGCTTTCTCACAACAATCCTATGCAGTGCTTGGGAAAGAGTGGCTGGAAAGCAACCAAGGTGAAAAGGACCTGGAAGTGCTGCTTGACAGCAGCTGAACATGAGCCAGCAGTGTGCCCAGGTGGGCAAGAAGGCCAATGGCATCCTGGCCTGCATCAAAAATAGTGTGGCCAGCAGGACCAGGGAAGAGATTGTGCCCCTGTACTCAGCACTGGTGAGGCCACACCTTGAATTCTGTGTTCAGTTTTGAGCCCCTCACAACAAGAAAGACACTGAGGTGCTGGAGCAAGACTAGAGAAGGGCAACAGAGCTGGTGAAGTGTGTGGAGCACAAGTCTTATGAGGAGCTGCTGAGTTGTTTAGACTGGAGAAAAAGGAGGCTTGTGGGTGACCTTATCACTCTCTACAACTTCCTGAAAGGAGGTTGTAGCCAGGTGGGGGTCGGCCTCTTCTCCCAGTCAGCTACTGACAGGACAAGAAGACATAGCCTCAAGCTGCACCAAGGGAAATTCGAGTTGGACATCAAGAAGAATTTCTTCATGGAAAGGGTTGTTAAGCATTGGAATGGGTTGTCCAGGGTGGTGGTGGAGTCACTGTCCCTGGAAGTGTTCAAGAAATGACTGGATACGGCACTTCGTGACATGGTCTAGTTGACAAAATGGTGTTCAGTCAAAGGTTGGACTCAGTGATCTTGGAGGTCTTTTCCAACCTTAATGATTCTATGATTCTTAGGAAACAAACATATTTTTCCTGGGAGGTACTTACACCCTGTGAGCAAATCATCTCTCTTTTCTTTCTGATAAAGCTAACCATAGCAATCTCTTTAAACTTGATATTATTAGGCCTAATCATATTTGAAGGGGTTTTTGACAGCCATCTGAATTTTATCAGTGTCTGTTGTTTGTTCAGTGTTTGCCCTAGGACTATTCACATGTATTTGATGAATTTATGGAGGGAAAGCCCCTTCTCAGCTTCCCCTCTCCCAGACTGAAGAAGCTGAGCTCTCATCTTCCAAAGCAGACTGTTACACTCCTCCATCCTGCACCCAGTCAACACAAAAATCCCCTTTCTCGACCAGGAGTAACGAGAAACACACACATACATATTATTCATCATCTTTCTCCCATGTCAGTGGTTTTTCTTACAGAAGATCTGGGGTTTTTGGGTTTGTTTTCTTTTGTTTTATTTTCAGGAGTGGCTAAATGCTAACATTTGTGCTTCTGTGCCATATAATTATTTCCCAGTCTGAACTTTATAGTGTTCTCTCTGTCTTTGACAGTAAATAAGTTCTAGAATATTCAAGGAGTGTCTTTTTCAGTCGTTCCCTTGTTGTCCATATCTGCTACCTGGTATACAGTGATAACCAGCAATCCAAGTGTGCTGCCTGTGCCAGCAAGCCCTGCTGGCACTTCAGACGGATGTGCTCGAGAATGAATGGGGCAGAAAAGGGTTCTGCGGGGACCTGAGAAACCCCTCTTCAGTTGTCATTTGTAGCTAAATAGAGACACATCCTCATCTCCAAAAGAATACCTCATAATCATATTTATTCTCTCTCTTAGAAACCAAAAACTAATTCTTGCTGTTTAGATCTGGTTAGTCACTGAAAGAGGGATCATTTGCGCTAGGACTGAAAATCTTGTCACCTCAGAAGTCTAAGGATATGAGCACAATGCTCCTCGCAGACATGAAGAAACCTCTTTCTTAGGGACCAGCAATGGCACATAATATCCAAAAAGACTGAAAAATACAAGGAAGTTTATTTGTTGCAGTAGTTTTTTTCCAGCCCTATACATGTGAAGGCAGTCAACTTGTTATTCAGGGAATTAGTGCCATGGGATGTGGCTATTGGATAGTCAAGGTCATTTTGAAATGTATTTGTACCAATTGAAGCACACTAAAGCATCCATGGTGCAAAGTTGACATTATGTAGTGTGAGTGCACACATAAAGGAATCAGTTTAACTTTTGGCCTCCCTGCATTTAACTGACTGGTAGCTACTTACTCAAACAACAAGAGCATCAGCAATGAAACGATTTCTGTGTTCAACTGGATTTCACTGAAGTGAAAATGAAAAGTCCTGACAAAGAAAGGGGATAGACAAGATCTTGTTTTACCATTTTGTTGGCTTTCCTCTTCTAAATAAAAAGAATAAATTGTAACTAATATCATAAATCAATTTTTGAAGTGAATACCTCTCTAAGTATTAACAATAGACAAAAAAAATCTTATTAAAGAAATAGGAAGATGGCATCTTATATGACTCAAAGTCTCAGACTCCTGTTGAAAATTGATGTCTAAAGAGTCATGCTCAGCAAGCAAAAGGGCACAATTCTGCACCTGTACTTTCAAATGTCCTATAGTATGAGTTTGAAAGAACCCCTGCTGTGTAACATCTAGGCTCAGAGCAAGACTAGGCACTGAGATCAATACAGACACTCAGAACCCTGCAATACTGATAGGCCATTACAGCAATTCTAAAATCAGTGGAGTATTTAACAAGGTGCTAATATAATTCCATTGAGACCAAGACAGTGAGTCAGCCAAACATGCTTGTGAGAAATTTTTGCAGAAGTATTTTCAATTACTGCATATTTTTGAGAAAAGGATAAACAGCAGTCTTCTTTGTGCATGGCATCCTAAACAACCCCATATGCCCAGCCTGCCCCCACTATGCAGCCCACATGGTGGTGTACTAGGTGGTGTGCTTGAACCAGCCCAGCTGCTAAGACAATCCTATCTAGCCACTCACTACCTATACCCAGCACCCATGTAATTGTTCTAATACACTGACAGGAGATGTACCACAGATAAAAAAAGCAATGCTCAGAACAACCTCTTCAGCTGCAGCCAATTATTTAAACTCCTGTAGAGCGACCTATATAGGATATTCCTCAAAGGTCACTTATAACTTAATGTAGGCCAGTAAACTACTCCTTCTTAACATCTAGTACATGGAGCAGATGCTGTGGCAGCAATACTGATGGAAAATTCTTTGTCTGCATGGAAATGTGTGATCTGCAACTGCAACTTTTTGACCCCGAAGTGAGAAAAGGGATGAGGGAACAGGAATGACATTGCTATAATCAGTCACCTCGTTCATCCAGTCTCAGCTAGTGACTAGATACCAAAAGCATCACTCTCTACAACAAAGGCAGTATAAAAGGCCCCTCATTCTGTCCATCCTCCCTCACTGCAGTTTTCTGCACCCAGTTGTGCAGGCATCTTTTGGGAAAATATTCTAAAGTGGAACAGTCAAATTACTGTGTTTTTAAAAACAAAAACAACAACAACAAAAAAGACAACAACTACAACAAAAAAAAAAGACAACAACTATCACCCAAAAGCAATTAACCTTGATCCTATTGCGCAAGTGGTTTGGATCATGGTCAACAGGCAATTGTGTAAGTGAGAGTAATTGCAGGTGGGGTGTGAAAAGGTTTGCATCAGAAGAGAAAATCTACATGGAACTATGACCTGAAAAAGCATGAGATGATCATCGTCTCAGTCCCAGAGACCTCAATTCTGGAGAGTTCATGAATCTGTCCTCTCTTCTACCCTGTTCAGCTGCTAAAAGAAGCTGTTGGAAGAAGCCTCTACCATACAAATTAAGATGCAAGCAGTGGACCAGGGAAACCTTTGATTCACATACAAGAATCTTTATTAAAGTTTCCTGACCTATGGAAACTGTTGCTCCAAAGATTTTTTTATGATCAGGTATTTGCACATAGGAATTTGAGACTGCAGAGAGAAAAGAAAGATGAATTAAAAAAAAAAAAAAAAAGTCAAAATTGGGGAGTCACTCAAAAAAGCAGATGCCACTTGCCATTGTTACTTCACACTTCTTATGTCAAGAATCATAGAATCATAGAATGGTTTGGGTTGGACAGGACCTTAAAGATCATTTAATTCCAACCCCTTGCCATGGGCAGAAACACCTTCCACTAGATCAGGTTACTCAGAGCCCCATCCAACCTTGTCTTGAACACCTCCAGGAATGGGGCATCTACAGCCTCTCTAGGTAACCTGTTTCAGTGCCTCACCACCTCCACAGTAATTAATTTCTTCCTAAAATCTAATCTAAACCTGTCATCTTTCAGTTTAAGGCCATTCCCCCTCATCCTATCACTATCATCATGGCTGGGCTTCGCAAACGAAGATTTGGGAAGGCTCTATCCACATTTGCTGCAGGCACGCTGGTGGCTTATGAGGCCAATACGTGACAGACATATCCGATTGCATCCTATCACTAAGAACTGAGAGTAAAGCAGCCGGGTAAAAGCTTAAAGTGCTTGGGCTCCAAACCTCCCTTCCAGTCAATATCTGGAGCTGTGGGATTGAACATAGCTTGGCTAGAGGGAGATTTCCTTCTTTTTCACTTCTTCATCTTGCTTTCCTCCTCTCCTTTCTCCCTGATCGTAGTCCCTTTTATCTGTTCCCTGAATTTTGCCAGTTTCATTTGAGATGTTTTAAATTTAGTATTCTAGTAATTGTTTAACTTATTTAGGGTTCTTCTAGAAACATTTGATTCAGAGCTTGGTCTTGTGAATGCTAGATCCAGCACAAAGTAAACATTGCTAGGAACCACAGAAGGGGTGGTGGATACCATCACATTTAAATCGTGGCTGCATGAAGCCATTCACGGGGTACCTAAACTCAGGTTCTTTTCAGGTGAGGTTCTCAAGTAATTTTCAATGGGATATCATGCTGCAGTCAGTAGTCATTCAAGGTAATATTGAATGGTGGTCAAATTCTTTGGATATTGATTTCAAGAATCTGGAATTATCTACTGCCTGGCAATAGTTAGACACACTTCTGAAAAACAAGCTCTTTTCACTTGGCTGCCAGTACTAAATTAGTATATTCTTAATTCTTGGTATAAAGTATTTGTTTAAGACTGTTTTTTATAGTATGTATCCATCTACAATTATAAATCAAATAGCTTTACAATCAAAAGACAATCTTAGCCTTTTTTATCTTGTGAAGGCTTGTGTGAAATTGGAGCCTTGCTGTGGGGTTTTTTACATAATTTTTCAATTCACAAATCCCTCTTAATTAAAATCTACAACAACTTTTTATAAAAAGAGCACAAATTCATCAAAACAAGTAACAGCCCAAATTGTCACTAAATTGTTGCATCTGTGTTTCCTTGTCACCAAGTTAGAGATCTGGAAAGTAATGCAGAGGTGTAGATGACATTTCGTCACTGGTGTCACTACAGACTCCCAGCCCTCTTCCACCTCTTCTCCTTCAGGACAGCAGAATCAGTGGTTCCTTTGGAGCATGAGTGAGTGCCATCTGCAGCTCACTGATAACATCTTTCTACCAAAATATTGTTTTACCTGGTCTTTACCAATAAAAGTGTTTGTGCCTGCATTAATACAACCCTTCTCTTCTCCCCAGCCCTATGAATTGTCTGTCAAAGTCATTTCTACTCACATTGAAGAATACATAATCCACTTCCTAGGACAACAAGTTATCTTTTTCTTTCCTATCATAATACTACTTAATTTCAGAGCAAATTCATTTTTATTCTGTCATAGGCTCCAACCTTCTCATATTTGTCTGCATCATAGTATAGTGCAGTAAGCCTATGATAAAATATGAAAATTTTTTGTGGCTGCAGAAAAAGTCATGTGTACTGTAAGCTGAAGTAATTGGGTGATCCTACTGGGACATTCTCATTGTCCCTGAAGGATTTGAAGCGGCAGGTGTTTAGGTGTGATGTATCCTCTCACGCCTGTGCTGCCTAACAGCATGAAGGCAAATCCAAAGCTTCCAAAAGCCTGTAAAACTCTGATAATCCTGCTAAGATTTATTGCAAGGTTCAAGAAAGAGATACAAGTGAGTCCTACGATCAGATAAAAAAAAAAAGAAACTTTTTTTTTGAAGATAAGCAAGTCCACTCGGAAGGAAGGAAGCCTGTAATTCACCTTAAGTACTATCCAAGGAGAAACTAATTCCTTTCAGATGCAGGGTCAAGTTTTATGTGGAGTCATCTTGACCTGTAATCAGTTTGGCTATGAATAAACATATGTACTCGAAGGAACCATGGAGCGAAGATAAAATATGATTACTAACAAATCTAGTCTAACTCTCTTGGAGGTCTGTGGAAAGGCTGCCATTGATTTTGATGGGATTTGGATGTAATTCTGTCATTCAACACAGGTGCTTTTATTCAGGACATTTTGGTTCTCTCAGTGTCAGAAAAAAATGCAGCCCACCTTATCATCAGAAGAAACCAGAAAAGCATGATACTTCTGAAAATTAAGCCAGCAAATCTTTTAGAAAGAAGATGTATTACCTCCAAATCAGTCCTTCTCTGCTGGTGATGAACACCAGTTCAAGTGCTGGCTTAAATTGGAAAAGGGTTTTCAGCACAGCTGGAAAAAGCAGGCAGAGGTTTTGTGAAGCTGGAGGATGCTACTTTTGTCCTTCCATGAGTGGTACTTTTTTTAACATATGAATTCTGGGGCGCTCATTGATGACAGCCATCACTACCCAGTGGATCCACTTCCTAAAGTGGAGGAAATGAAAATACATGATTGCGCTTCGCAATGGTCAGTGCACTAACAAAAGAGTTCCCTATTTCAGTGATTTCTATAACTACCAACAAAACGTCCCAAATAGCCGTTTCTCAGACACATCAGCTATAAAACTGAATTAATTTCACGGCTCTGAGATCCAGGGGCTAAGTTCTTCCTGGTGCATGACAAACAGGGCCATAAAAAAATTTAACTCATATTTCTAATTGTTAGAGCTTTGGAAAAGATGAAAAGAAAAAAGAAAATATAATTTTCCATTACTTGAAGTATTTGAATTTCAGCTTCTGACTGGAACAGAAGTTAGAGGGAATTTGTAGGGCCTTTGAGGGGAGTCTAGAAGCGGCTGTTTAAATCAGATTGAATAAGATAGTCATACTGATTTGCTCTGACCATAACATCATTGGACAGTAGATCAATGGCTGAGCATAACTTTGGCACTCTATATAGCCTGTTGATAATTTGCTGTTATAAAAAATTTGTGTCAGAAAACAGTCTGGAAATGAAAGCAAAATTCCTTGTGGAAAAAAGTCAATATCAATGACTCTTTCCACTGAGTAGAAGGAAGGACCCCACAGACTCTCATCAGTCAGACTGGATTCTATTGAAATATTTGTGTTTTTCAGCTGGCTTATCCTCAGCCCCCAACAGGACAGACTCCTTGGGGCTGTATCCCAGCCATCAGTCCTTACATACCATTTAAGGCATGCATCCTGGGGAGGCAGGGATGATGGGGATCCCCTGGCACAGCAGCCCAGGTGTCAGGTCCCACCTGGGCCACCTGATACAGTGTGTCAACTCAGTGCAATGCCAGTTCCTAGTGGCACTGACACCCCCTGTCATTCTTCCCTCTTTCCAGCTGCATGTCAGACACTTCCTGACTCGCACTGGCCTCTGAGGACCATTCTTTCTCTAGGCATTTAGGTTGGCTAAGTAGGAGCCCATTCTTCTGTCCTTAGGATAACCATCCAAAAATGACAGAGCCTTGCAATTTTGCCTGTTACTCTGAAATTGCTCTTAGGAAAGGGTAGGAAAAGCAAAAAGCAAATTTGTGTACCAAATTCAAGGAGAGTAACTCCACTGCCCGTGGAAACAGTTGGACAGAAATGAAAGGAAATGAAGCATTCCTCACACATGACTGCTCCATCAGCATGGTCCAGCTGAGAAGTTGCCAGCCACCCCCAACCCTTCTGTTGAGGACACTTTCATCCAGCCTCATGTCCTCCTTTTGTACTCTTGAAAGAGGATGGGAATAGAGGGCATCCTGGTTTCTTTTGCAACCCAGGTCCACCTCTGGGTGTAACTCAGATTCAGAACTCCCCCAGATTTTTTCTTTATTACCTCAAGCAGAAGTATCTCTACCTCCCTCACACAAAGTTATTGCCTGTTACAACCACTTTGCACAGGTAAAGCCTAGTGCTCCTCTCAGCTGGCCATTGCTGACTGGAAGCCACTGTGCCCAGCTAAACCTTAGTAGGGTATATCAGAAGGACTTGTTCACAGATGTTATGCAAAGGAAGGAATAAACTTCTTCACATGTAAACTTAAAGTTCTTCATATACATCCACCTTATTAGTTGTATTTATTAGAATGTCACAACCAGACTGATATATGTGGTTCATTACCAACAGTCAGTTTCGATAGGGTGGTAATCACCTCTGAGATGGCAATGAATTTAGGATTGTCACATCAACCTCTCTCTACAAGCTTGACTTTAAAGGCTCACTTTGAACACAATCAACTGAAGATTTTAAGGTACCTGGGAATACTTTGAAACCCATGTGCTTTCAGATCACTGGAACTAAACATTGCAATATTTCGCTGGCACATTTTTAACTTTTTCACTTGAGGCTTTTGTCACAGTTCTGAATATAGGTTTTCAAAATATCAAAAACATGATAGCAGGATGGCAGCTAAATTTTCTGGACTCTGAAAGCAGACACTCACAGGCTGGGTTTTCTAGGAAGCACCTTTCATACTACACATGGGTGTAAGAGGTGCATCTAACTCAAGGCAGGGAAGTAAATCTGTAGCCAAGCTGTTTCAAGCAGTTGAGAGAAGAAAAACTTTCAGTCATCGAGGCTGGGACATTACAGTGTTTGGTTTTCACAAGGTACAGTAAAACCTGAATTGTTTCCCACTGAAAAATTATATTTACAGTCTGTTGAGATGAAGTAATGTACTTTAATTCATGAAATTTAGAAGAGTTGAAGGGTTACTTTTTAAATAGCATTCTCTGTTTTTACTGCAGACTGTAAGACACAGCAGTAAATGTAGTCCCTCTCCAGAGCCTGAAAGCTAAAGTGGCAGTGCTGACATACGAAATAGTGAATAATACAATTAAAGTAGTCTGCTCTTCTTCTAATATGAGCTTGGAGATGTCAGTGCTAGTACTCTTCAGAGTAATAACATTGTGCATTATTAAAGACAAGATTTCAACAGCTGTTTAATGTTAATACAAGACCCCTGAACGCATTCTGAGAGGCTCCACGTTGGTCCAATATAGGGACTGCAATTTTTAACTTGCAGTACAATTACTGCCCTTTCTTGCACTCTGAAAGTTTATTTCCTGTTTTGTCAGGCAATCATTAATCTTAAAAAGAAAAATAAAATTGAATGTTCAGAAAAACTAGCCCCAGTTCTCCATATCCCTATCTGAGGAAAAAGGAAGTTACTTTAGAGGCAGCTAAACCTCTGCCCCCTTCCTTGAGCCTTGGCATTCATGCCTCATCTTACTCATCTTCATTTTGCCTTGAGTAGAATTCCACTGTTACTGTTTTTCAAGACCAAGCAATACTGGCAGCAGATGTGATTCGTAAAGAGCCTCATGCAGGATCTGAGTTTAAATTCTAGCTGTTCACACACTGTGTGCTAGCATATGTTATAAGCAACTATAAATTGTGTGCAGATGTGTTCCGGAATTCCAGTGAAGCCAAGCTAACAACATTGAATAACAACTCATGTGCTTTGTAATTATACATAATGAATGTGTTTTCATATAACAGAGTCCATCTCTGTGGCAGGATTTATCCACTGGCTTTGGAAGCAAGAAATAAGAAATATGGTGTGAATTTTTAAACAGGATTTTTAATACAAGATGTGCAAACCAAAGAGAGGAGACTGATTTCTGGGGAACGTTTCATGTAAAAGATTCTGATTAAATGGGCACACAACCCAGGACTTTAAAAAAAAGGATTTGTTTATAACACATTTTTAAAGTCTAAAGACAAAAAACATTTACATATAAGTAAAAAGAGAAAGTATGTAAAGATTGCCCTAGTTGGAAAAGCGAAGTGCCAACGAACAGGAAATAGAGGGAAGCACAGTAAAGAAATGGGGGGGCAGGGAGAGTGCAGCCTGTAGGGAGAGAGAGGTCTAACAGTCAGGAAGAGCAGGGCTGAAGGGACATGAGCATCCTTAAGGTATCTCATACATATCCTCTGCCACACTCTTGTGTGAAACTGATGATTTTCACCAAGAGAAGATTAACAGCTTTCTCTCTGTAAATTAGAGTTTGGACAATAAATGCTGGGAATACTGACCACCTCTGTTGTCTGTTGCAGGGAGAGGGCAGTTCCTTGTCACTGAAAATCGTTGGGAAGAAATGAAACCCTCCAACACCATCTTTTTAGTGTTAGTGACTGAGGTTCTGACCAGGACATGTAGCAAGTCATACCAGCTACATATGTTCTTTTCAAGACTTTTCACATATTTATACATTTTTGGCAAACAAAGAAATTAACATTCATTGGTTCCAAGTTACACAATTCTCTTCATTAATTAGTATTCTATCTTCTACTGGTTATTGATCTCTTAATGTTAATTTGGTCCACATTCTTTGGTCCTCTTCTCATTCTTCCTCAGAGAATCTCCAGTTTTCTGGGGTAATGTCTTTGTCAATCTCCTCTGCGTCTTCTGGTTACTCCCAACATGTAAATGTTAAGATCCCAGATATCCAATTTTAAACCCCTTCAGGCTTTGTTTACTGAAGCTTATGAGGTCTAGCCCAGCAAAACCGAAAGCCTCAGTTATTTAAGGACCAAATCAACAAGAAAAAGTCCATGAAGAGAAACCGAGCCACCCACTGGCAAAAGTGGACAAACCCATGACCATCTAAAATTATCAATTAAAAAGTTGCTTGAAACCGTTAAAAAAAATTTAGGAAAGTTATATCATTTCCAACACCCTCCTTGCTCACGTACCAGCTGTGCCCTATCCATGGGTCCAACAGAACAGCAGCACTTCTTTTCTTGTCTTCTGACTAGTGGTAAACACCAAGCAGATACAGGCAGCCTGCCTGGAAGAAATAACTTTTCTTTTAGCTGTGTGGACAAAGCAGCAGAGGAAAAAGAAAGGCCTGAACACAGTCTCAAAACATGAGCGTAGGTTAGCTAGCAGCTGGCAGAAGAGCACACCTCTGTGTCCTCTCCCATGCAGAGCCCTCAAGAAAGGCATCTCAGTACATGTTTTAAGCTAATCTAAATCAAGGTTGCTCTGGTCCCACTATCCTGCCTATTTCCAGCTTTTTATCCCCTTCTCCTGTGTGACTTTGGGACAGGCTCTTATTTGATTGCACAGTGCAGTGGTTCACAGAGCTGGAAAAACTCAAAACTTACCATGAAATTAAATTACCAGCTTTCAGCCAGGTAAGTTCCCTGGATGGGATCCATGTGAAGTCAAGAAAGATGCCAGGGATAATGCAAGAGTGAGGATGGAGATGTGCAGTCCTGGTCCACAGGGAAAGTGCAGGTTACAGTTACCCAGTCCTAGATTACCTTCAGCTTCTGTGGAAGCACACTTTGATGCCTTTCAGAAAATATCACAAGCTTCTTTGCAACCGCATAGATACAATTTTGTCCCTTCTGGCTAAGAGAGAGAGAGAGACCTTTTCTTATATAGTAAGACATTTCGTGGTTCCTCTTCCCCAGGTTGCTTTCCTGATGGAAAGACAGTTTGTAGGTTTAATGAGAGTACTCCCCAAGTAGACAGTAGTAGCAAATCATTAGTGAACCACATAAGCTCTGGCAGAGTCACAGCTTTCAAGATTCATCCTGCATTTGAAGGTGATTTGCTACATCAAAGCTGAAAAAATATATTAATAAGGGAAAGGAAAAAAACTCCATTAAAATTTGATTATATCTTGCATTTTTGTTATTCAACTTACCTTTTAGTATAAATTTTCTTTCTGCTTGTATTACACATTCCAGTGCATTTTTCCGTACACATAGTATTTGCATCATTTGGCAGAGAACATGAAAACCTAAATCATGATCAGACTGTGCTGGAGAGGGTCTGTTAACAGAAAACACAGGCAGTTAAATCACATCATATTAAATCAGCAACATTCTTAACCCTGAAGCATGGCATATTATTTATGGACTATTTGCTCTTGACTCTTTGGACTCCTTATATCTCGGGAGCCTGATTAGCTACATATTTGATGGTTATGTTTTCTCCTCTCAGGTTATGTTTTCTCCTCTCAAACTCCTTGGATTAATCCATGCAGGTCATTTTGCTGACCCACTTTGTTCAGACTTGTGATACTGCTTGGTACCCTGAGAGTCTACCTGACAATGTTGATATAGCTTAACACTGGCTGGTCTCCAGCCATCCTCTGCCACAAACAAGAAGATGAATACTCCTATCCCTTATCTGGGAGGAACAGCCACAGTTGTACTTCCTAGCTCAATTTTAACTGTATATTTCTGAAAGATTACGTGCTTTATACAAATTCAAAGTGAATCTTTTGAAAACATATCTATGGAAATCACGTAAAAGCATGGAAGAACTAATACTAGGAAGGGCCATGGCTCAAAAATCCCAGGTAACACTAGCTTGTCTGCCTACAGGCTGTAACAGTCAGTGAGCAACATAGATTTCTGCTATTTTATTGTTCTATTGCCTATTTTTGCATTGAAAGTTATACTCTTTCCTTGAGACTTCTATTAGGGCAGACTATATTAGACCGCATTATTTAGCAATGTTTGCTGATTTTCTGGAAGAACTGGTCTGAATTACATGGATAAACTGCAGTAGAGGAAGAGGACTTGGTGATAAGTTATGACTGGAAGAATTTTTGCAAGGGATGGCATTTCATCTGAGTGTCTTGAACTTCATCTTAATAGCATGTCATAGAATTGGGCAATTGATTTCAGTGGTAATGTGCAGGACTTCATAAAGGGCCTGCCACCAGCTTTCAGACTAGAGTCACTATGGTAGACCTGGTATCAAGTACACAGCATACAGGGCAACTTGGTAAGAAAGTAAAATATGGTAAGAAGGAAAATATGAAGGTAGTGTGTCATACATATAACCAGAATAACCCTGGCCTCAACAACAACAACAACAACCAGAGTTGTTGTAACTGGCTCTAGCCATTTTAATAATTTTAGAAGAAAAACGGTACAAGAGAAGTTGCTCCATTCCAAAGGATATGTGTTGCTACACCAAAGAGCAGCTAACTACATTTTTAAATGTTAAGACTGAACATGCTCCACTGTATTCCCAACCCAGCATTCCCTACTTAACAGATAAGGAGTTAGTTTGGTGATTAAATTATTTCCATCACATGCTCTCCTCTTTCAGCTATGCTGGTTGTCCTTTTGTTGTTTTATTGACCCTATTTTCCAGGCCATTGGATTTCCAAACAGCAGTCTTCAGAAGCATTATCCCATTAAGGAAACAATCAGTTTGCAGATTTTAACGTATCTGGGGCCTTATTGGTATCTGGTTGCATTTCTTCATCTGTCAGCTTGTTTCAGGAGGTTTTGCATGCTTTTGCTGCCATTTTAATGGATTGCTTTGATTTATTAGGAGAAGCACTGCCGTGGTTGCCAGATCCAATGCCCAAGTACTAGACCACATTGTGCTGATATGCAATAATGCAGCTCCAGATGCAGCTCCCCAGATTTCAGAGGCAGGGAGAGAACAGCTTGGAAATTTTTGCTAGGGGGCATGATTGTCATGGCTAAAGACAAGTTCAAACTTGAAAAGGTGACATAAGCACCACAGCAGAACTTTCAGAGGTCAGTCGTGTCTCTGTAAGGACTTTGGCATGGTCTCCCTGCTGCAGCAGGGAGACAGTGTTGCCTTGTGCAAAAAATCAGGCAGGAGTGTGACTTTGCTTTTTTCCTTCATTATACCGTTGGCCAATATCTGTCCTTGTAACCAAGAAGCCATAGAAGATTTAATTGGGATTCATCCCTACACAATGCACGTGTGCTTTTTGTCTCCTTCCGTTTCAATATTGAACCAAGTTGCAGAGACGAAATCTGGCCCCGTGGTATTACTCAAGGTGAACAGCTGAAGCATTCAGATAGTCATTCTCTGAATGAGCTTGCAGAGGCTAAGTAGCTAGATTAGAAGAGTACAGGTGGGAGAGCGATAAATCCCATGATCAGAGGCATTTACAACAAGCTATGAGGCTCTGCTTTGTGCTGTTTGTTGCTTTAGGCTGGGATTTTTAAATCCCAGTCTTTGTTGTTTTCCCAGCTTTGTTTGCTCAAGGCAAAGTGATTGTCAAATACCTCACACAGAGGCCCCTAATTCTGAGTGGGACAGCCCATAATATACAACTTTAATGAGACACAATACTAGTATGCAGAAATATGTGATTCCGGTCTTACTGCTGTTGGTATTTTACCATATGGTTGATGTTTTCAGTATGCTATTTTCCTATAGTTTCAGCCCATATGGCAAAGCATAGCATGATGTACCCTAAAGGCCACATTTTGCCAGATTTGCTCCCCTGCTGATGTGTCCTGTCAGACCTGACCAGCCCCCAAACAGCCACAGAAACCGAGCACTGGGTTTTCCTGGTTCTGAAGGCATCATCATGGCTAGTTAAGCAAATTTCTTTTGACTGACCTGACTGAGGAGAAGTGAGTAATTTCTGAAGCCTGGCTTGTAATGTAACTATCCCTATCTGGCATAAGCTTTTGGACTGTGGCTATTTTTACAATTCTTATGTTGTAGCTACAGACTTGATTGCTACAGTCGGCTGTTGTATGCTCAGAAGTAAAGGGTTACTGCTGAGGAGTCGAATGCTGAGTGCGGCTTAGGCTCTGCAATTGTAGGATAGATGCGCCCTCCCGTGTACCAGCTCCGAAGTGTTTGCAGAGCCAAAGCATTCAGACGTCAAGGCACCTCTCTAGAGACTTGAAGATTCTTTTTTTTTTTTAAACAAAATTTTGTCTCTCCAAAACTCTCTTTCAATCTTCCAGAATTTATTAATAAAATTTTTCATTTAAAAGAAATGTAGAAGCTTAGACTTGCAAAACAGCAGTAAAAAATAGTGGGGCTGGGTCCCCCCTCACTTCTTTTTTCTGGTTATGTAAAGAACCAAAGTCAGAAGAAACAAACGAAGAAACACTCTCCAAGAGTTTTTGCTACTCCCAAGATTGGTCTGATAAGATTTTGTACATCTACCTTTCATAAAATCAGTTCAATTCCTATCAAATAGAGAGGTAAAGAAAGAAATGTTTCAAGGTAACAGTCACTTTGCATGAACTTCTTTTAAGGAGTGTAGCGCCAGACGCATATTTTAATTTCAGGGAACCACCAGAGTTTAGCTAGAGCCGCTGAGAAACCTTTTATTTTTTACTTACTTTGATTTTGACACCATCATCGCTGCATCAATTCACCACAAAACATTGAATCAAAATAGTGCCCATCATATCTGTGTCCAACAATGGAAATTACCGTGTTTTTTGTGCCTGTGTTTTTTCCTAAAATATGAGAGCTTATTAGTAAATTGTAAGGTGTCCATATTACAGAGTTGTAATACAGGAGTCTCTAACTGCCCAGGGGAGTTTCTTTGTTGACAAGGAAAAGGTGCTGAAGATAGTTCTATTCAAATGGTGGAAGAGTTATGTCAGCTATTTCTTTATATTTTCCCTCAGCAATGGCATGGAGTGGAAAGGGGAGGTATTCCTATTGTCCATTTTTGTGTAGCTGACTAGTCCATCTCAGTTCTTGGCACATCTCTTCCCCAGTAACTGAGAGCAGGACATAGGCTGGAGGCTGTCTCTGTATCTTTGTCTATCCATGGTCCCTGGAAGCAAGTTAAAGAGATCCTCTGAGTAATGTAGGCAGTAAGCTAGCTGTTTAAAATTGGGTACTGTGAATAATACCTTTTTGGGTGACAATAGAGCTGCTTCAAAAATATGCTTTGCCTTCCCTCCTCCTTGCTACTGCTATCCAAGGCAATCAAATGGTTGGTATCATTATTCAGTATTGGATTGCTTTCCTTTCAGTGGATTACCCAGTCAGATTAATTTTTGTCTATTCTTCTTTTCCTTTTCTTTCTTCTACAAAAAAGGAGCGATATTTCTATCTTTAGGTAGTTTTCAAGCTATTTCTCTTCATCTCCTATTGTAGGTAGGGAAATTCCAGATGTATTTTGTTTCCATTGATCTATTTTGCCTAGTCACCATAAATTTCAACCTTTTTCCTCTGCTGCATTTGTTCCATCCAGTTGTCTTACTGGCAGTTTCTTTAATAGTCCTTGTTCACATATGAGAATTTCATAGCTCTGAGCTACTTTATTTCTCTAGAGAGAAAATTAATTTGCACTTTAAACATAAGCAACACTTAGTCTACATTCAGGCACTGGCAGCTTTTATGTTGTGGGTTGCCTCAGATCTATCAGGTTTGTTGTTGGGGTTTTTACCCCAATTTTTTTCTTTCCTTTTATAAAAAAGAATTTTGTTACTGGAACCTGGTTTCAGAACCTGAAATTACACTTTCTTTCACTCAGGTCAACCAAGAAAGAAACCTACCAATTGCTTCTGAAGTTAAAATCACTTCCTTTTCAACAAACCTGAAGCTGATGCTGTATCACTTTCTCATTCTGTAGCTCCTGTAAGGATGCCTTAAAAGCCAGGGGGAAAAAAGCTTATAAAGATGACTATATAAAAGTGGAGATTGACATTTGTACTATTGCTAAATTCTCAAATGTATTTAATGTACACAATATAAAGTTATCACATAATATGTCAGACTAGGAAGGGACCAAAATTGGATTTGACAAAAAATCCAAGAGTACACATAAATGTTTTTCCAGAGTTGTTCTTTTGAACTGAATTTAAAACATAGCTAGTAGTATTTACTATCTCCAAGACGTTGTCTAAGACTACATGCTGGGATGCAGGATTCCAAATCTATGCTGTTTCAAACCCAACTTCTATTTGTTGTAGCCATATTAATCCATAGATATAATCTGCAGGTACCTTGGATGAGTTCCACAGTATGTTGGTGCCTATTCCCTCTAACCTCCATCCATTTCTGGTATCTCCTAAGTTAGATGAAAGTTGTTTTTGTCCTGTCTGTTAGAAAGGAGTCTAACAAAATCTATATAAAGAGCTCAGAGTAGTATAAGGAATGAAAGCAATAATTCAGAATTAAAAGATGTGTCCTCATGATGTTCCTGCTCAATAAAACTTGATGTATTTTCCCCTAGATCTACTTGATAATTTGAAATTAATAGAGTAACACTGCTGTCTTACAGAAACTTTCTACATCAATACTTCACAAGCAGGTGGTGTAAAATACTATCAGTATATGCAAGTAGTAAGACAAAAGATTAATGTTATTCAGCTAAGGAGCAACGATTTAAAGTGGGCTAGTTGGGCTGTGATACAGAGATGGGTCTAGCTAAAGAGAGGACAACATGGAAACTTGCCATTTCTTAAATCCTGTTTGCCTTTTCTCCTGACATGGTAAAACAGTACAACTCCATTCATAAAAATGAATGCAAGGTTTAGAAAAGCTTTGAGAACTAGTCTAACCTCTGATATGCAAACACTATGCAGCACCTCCTATATGCAATTACTTTTCAGATAGCTGTTGGATTCACACTAAACTTCAGGAATAGCCTCCGATTTTTCCATTGCTAGTAGTGTTGCTTAATATTGGTGTACTTGAACAAACAGTTTAGTTTCACAACAATGAAGTTATTTTGTTTATTCCATGGAGTGATAATACGTTACTGATGGGTTAGTCATTTTGAAGGTTTGTTTGTTTTTGTTTTATTAAAGAACACATTCAGTCAGGACGCAATCAGGCCATTATTTTGCTGACATGCTGTTTCTGTGTTCCAGAGAAACACACAGGTATACGAAGTGAATGTAGTTTCACAATAATTTGTGGATTGGGAATCTGGTCAGAGAAGCAGGGCCTCCTCTGGACATGTCTCAGGTCCCCACTCCCTGTCAGAAATCACCATCCCAGCCAACACAATCTGTAGTGCTCTGCACAGTCCATTCTGTGATGTAGGATCTTTATATTCCTCGCTGTAGGGAAAACTGATTATATAGTTTGGATGTGACTTAAATAGGAAGAGTAAACCCGAACATTACTATTACTTTTGGTTAGACAGAATGGGAATTTGTGCCCTATACATTTTACTTAGCAGCCTATAATGTTTATTGACATAACAAGTGGTAGGAAGAAGATCCCAGTGCAAAGATTCCATTTTAAATGAAGTAATTTGTCAACATTTCCTTTCCCACTCATTTCAATTTGCATGCAAAGATACTAAGTTTTATCTCTGGCTGTGCTACAGGGCTATAGTTTATTCACAGCAGGAAAGAGAGCAAATATAAACAGCAAGCTAATGGGCTGAACCACTATCTAGCTGGAGCTGAACCTTAGGCTGATGTCACTGTACAGTAGCTGCCACAAACAAGTCAATGTGTCCTGCAAATTATAGCTTATTTGGGCCATGTGAATATAAGACTTGAAATTCAAGTGTGCATTTTAAAAATGCATCAGAGAGAGTTTGTGATTCTAATTTGTGTACAGAAACGCTGTTTCAAATTGCAATTGCTGTCAGCCACTTTAAAACATGAAACGGACAATGTTGACACTGAGTTACAGGCTTGTCCTCTGGGCCCCTTCAGTGCCAGTGGGGAGACAGAGAAGCTTTTTTGGTGTCACTCAGAATCATCGAACAGTTTGGGAGGGAAGGGACCTCAAAGAGCACAGATCACAGAATGTGCTGAGTTGGAAAGGACCCACAAAGATCATGGAGTCCAACTCTTAGCCCTGCACAGGACCATCCCCAAGAGTCACACCATGTGCCTGATTAGTTCCAAGCCCTCTGTCATGAGCAGTGATACCTTCCACTAGACCAGATTGCTCAATGCCCCATCCAAAGCTTCCAGGGAGGGGGCCTCCACAGCTTCTCTGGGCAAACTGTTCCAGTGCCTGACCAACCTCACAGTAAAGAATTTCTTAATATTTTTAACCTAATTTCCTCTTGTTCAGTTTGAACCCATTGCTCCTCGTTCCTGAAGAGTCTCTCTCCAGCTTCCTCCCTTCAGATACTGGAAGGTATCTTCTCTTCTCTAGGATGAACAGTCCAAACTCTCAGAGTGTCTTCATAGCAAAGGTACTCCAGTCCCCTTAAAAACTTTGTGGCCCTCTTCTGGACTGGCTCCAAAAGTACCATGTCCTTCTTATGCTGGGGGCACCAGAACTTGGTTCTGGCACTTGGCACAGTTCAGGGGTCTACTCAGAGGCAGGGGCGATGGCACCTGGAAGGATCTGTTTCTCTCCATTGACTACAAAAGGAGTGTGAGCAAAGCTCAGATGCAGATGTCTCCATTTCTGACATACTGTAAGACTGGGGAGATAATTACTTGCACAAATATAACAAAGTGACTACTTAACCAACACTAAGCCTTTTGTCGTCCCTGTCAGGACCAATATTTTGTGTTTACTACCTTTCATGGGGAATGCTTATTGGATTTGGGTGTCCTTTGCTGGCTACTAGTGCTTTTAACTTAAATGGATATGAAAATTGAATAATATTATATACTAATATTATATACAAAATATATTATTTTCAGAGCATTTCCACAATGAATACAAGTTTCCTAAACCAAACAGCTACCCTTAGATGAAGAAAGATGGGATTTTTTCTTATTATTCTTTTGTGTCTTATAGAAACAATATTAGCAAGCATAATTTGAATTATTTGCAATAACTACTACAACCCAGAGCACGACCGTGCACATATAGCAAGGTAAGGCTGGCCCTTACCATCAAAATACTTACATAAAGTTTCATGAGTAGCCACTGTACTGAGAATGCAGTGGCTGCTTCACCTGAATCTGTGTATTTGATGTCCTGTATTTGATCACAGTGATGGAGAGAAAAGTACTTCTTTTTCAAACTTATATGACCTTTTCCACTGATGCAATAATGGTAAAATATCTGGGAAAAAACCATAGCAATGAAAACTTTTCTTTACAGATATGCCAAGTTTATTCATTTCTGCATGCAAAAGCTGAATTATTTGTTTTCATGAGGCAACTTATTCTATAGGGTTGCAGGAAATACTTGATGTCTTAGGAAAAAGTTTTACTTCATCAAGTTGGTATAGAACTAAGTTTCTTTCTCCAGATATATAGCTTATTGTTAACTACAGTCTAAAAGTGCTTCTACAAGCACGGCTTTGAGCTGAAGTTACAGACCTATTTTTAGACCAAAAGCCACGAAAAACTACCAAGTCTGTTGAGCTGCCTTGGCTGTTTGAATGACATCTTGTGAGTAAGATAGCCATCTAACTATTGATAAGCCTGGGTATCTCGTTACTTCCTGTGAGCTGTCATGACAGCTGCACATTTTGTATTTCTGCTGCTGCTGGAAGAGTGAACAGAATTGATCAAATGGGCTGGTAGAAGGAACTGTTCACTGGAAATCTCAGATCTTTCTGGAGGAAGATGGAAATATATGAAAATACATAAGCTGAATTTCAAAAAAAAGCTCTGTGTGAAAGACTGCATCCTGAGTTTGAGGACGAAGTTGTCCAAATACCCCAAGAGGTGCATTTTCTCCTTTCTGGAAATCAGAAAGTAATGGGAATAAAACTCCTCTATTCTCCCTGTTTGGTTTTGATTTTGGGTTTTATTTTTCTATCACTCTAAAATTCAGAATGTTCTTCTTTCCATGAGGAGGTTCTCTGAGTAGGCCCATGTAAGTGATGATTGGATAAGAAATTTCTGGAATAAAGTGGTTTGGATCCCCAAATCCAGATCTCGCAGAAGTGAAATCTCAGTTGAGAAGGATACATTAACATGAAAATCAGTGAAATACGTATACTAAATCTTGATTAATCTGATAACAAAGGCAGACTAACAGACATTGTGGTACACTTCTGCTAGAAATTTTGGCCATTTCTGACTTACATTTCTGGATGATTCTGTATTAGGAACAAAATTAATATCTGTACTGTAGTTCAGACTTTTAGGCTTCTGCCTTGAGCATGGTTTTCAAGCATCTCTGTACATACTGGTTTCAATTTCAAACTTTAATTTTCTCTGATGTGGAAGCTTGATCACAAGCACCAACATAGAAGACAAATTCAAACAACTATGCTTTACTCACTGTGCACATTAATTCTCCTCTGGAAGCTTGTAGGAAATTCTTTCGTCCAAAAAAAGCCCAAGTTTCAGAGCACCTGTCTCTGAGAGGCTTTCTGTAGAATCACATCTCTCCCAGCATCTCGTTTCTGGCACATGTATTCACTCTAATGTGGGCTACATACAGAAGACTTTGAAGTGCTAAAAGGCTCTCTGATATGGTGCCACTGCAATTTAATTATTTTTTCCAGTGCTGCCTCAGCTACAATAAGCTTAAGGAATTAGATGGGATGCAAGATTTTTGCTTTAACTTATAAAAATGCAAATGATCTGGAATTAAATTGCTCAGGAACTTCACTCTCCATCATACAGTGATAAGAAGCACTTGAGCTGCAGTTCCTTCCCACGGCACAGCAGCTTGCCTGAGTGATTACTGGACTGGGAGCTTTTCCACCTCACCTCCTCTTCCCATCTCCAAAGAATTTAATGTGCTACAGAGCACTTACCTTCCTCTCCACTCTGTTTTCAAGGAGGAAGTGACCTGAAGAGCAGATCAGATTTCTGGAAAGTCCTTTCTGTTGTACTTCACATATATATCCATGGAAAGTCCTCCATCTGCCCAGGATATCAGTTATCCACGACTGCTTTTGCACAAGAAAATCAACAAATAGCTTTCAGCTTTGTCTGCCAGCACATACCTTGTCAGATCTTGGGCCTTTACTCCACCTTCTTGATCTCTTCTGCTTTTGAAAAAAAATAATTTGAAAGATCTCCCATTGCTGATTTTATTCAGGATCTTCAGAAGATTATTTCAGATGAAGAAACACAAATTTCATTCAAGGTGAGAAACCAGCATGATTACAATTCATCGTCACTCAAGCACATAACACAAAGATTGGCTGTTGCATCCCTCTCTCTCTTTTCCCCTAAATACTGTGTGGACTTTTAAAGAGAGAAGTTATTATTTTTGCCTTCCTTGTATATTTTCTCACCAGACACACTGGATTATTGGAAGTCTCCCACTAGTTTCCTTGACATAAGGGATCTCAGCTTCCTATACAGAACATCTCTCCCTGACTGTTAATCTACTTAAGTTTCTAGATCTTATTGACACTATCACTCACTACCTGTTACTGTTTCCCCCCTATGAGCTGAAGTTTCCTCTTCTCCTGCATCTCAGAGCTGTAAACAATTCTGTACCTCCTCTATTTAATTTGCCCTGATTTGCTCCACCTTCTCTTCAGTTTAATTCTGCTATGGTATCAAATTCATCTGCTTTTTGTAGAAAATGCTCAGCACCTGTATGGACATGGTATATGCAGAGACACACCCTTGGAATTTGCTTGAGTTGCAAAACCTACTCTGGGAACAGAGTTGCAGAACTGTAGCTGAGAACCCAGGTTCTGTTAATGCATTTGCTTTTGTTACAAAGGCTTTTAAGACTGTAAAACAGAAACACACCAAATCCATGTTTTGATGTAGTATGCAATGTGCTTGATGAAAACAGTAAACAAAAGCTTTCCACTCTATATAGCATTTCATAAATATGCGTTTATTTCCTCATCTTTCATCAGCTTTACAGTTTTAACCAGTGCCTCAGTGGTAATATTTGTCAGAAGCATACAATGGAACTTCAGATACTTCTATTCTGTAGTTCTGAAGTTAAAAACAAATTAACAGGCCTTTCCATAAGGAACTGCACCAAAAAATAATGCAACTAATTTCTTAAAACATATTACAGAGTTACATAAGATTTCAACTTACATTTCTATTCTACTCCATGTACTGTATTTACACAGTTAACTAATTTATTATTTACATTTTTCAAATTCTGTAGTCATAATTTTTTTTATATTGTACATTCTAGTTTAAATTTTTATTACAGAAATTATTTAACACGCATTTTAGACACTGCAATTTCAATATTTCACATGAGTTCTAGGAGATTACTGCCTGGTTTCACTAATGATGTGTCAAGATGCCTCCTTCATAAGAAAATACATATTACAAAGGAATTTTATAATATTCAGAATCTTGAATTTTGAAAAAAGGAAGTACCTTGGATGTAATAATGATAATGTTTTTTCCTTTTCTATGCAGTACTTTGTTTGGAATGATATTTTTCCTGAGATGTAAAATTGTTAAGTGTAAGTTGTGGGTTTTTAATAAAAATTTGAGATTTTACATAAATGTCGGCCTTCTATTTACTGAAAGCTACTCCATCTGTATAGATATATAAATGTTATTTATATATCTTATTTTCCAGAAAAGTCTATATCTACATAAATAAACATTGCTATTATATTAGGAAACTTCCCACTATCCTTAAAAAGCAATGTGCTCAAGTACAATATTCAACTTCTGACACAGACACAACAGTAAATGTGACCTCTAATGGTAATACTTTCTTCCAAGGGAAGCAAGAGGTACCGGTTGAATTTGGAAGACATGGCAGACAACTTACGTGGACCCAGTGAAGGAAATTTTATATATCCAGTCCCAAAAATGTTATGCAGGAGCATCTGACACAGCAGACAACTTTGGGTCAACTTTCCATGTTACAAGTAACTACCTAAATAATGTCCTAATAGAAAAAAGTTAATTATAGAAAATCCTTACAACATTTAGTGCTGTGTGTCTTCTCTCATTACAATAATAGGCATTTATATTAACAAATCATTGTAGAGACTAAGTTTAAAGCAAATGGTCATAAATTTCATGTTTCTTTTATTCTGTTATTGGTAGATACTGTTAGGCACAATATGACATTCTTTGTAAACATAAATTTTGATACATTAGACCATGAACTGAAGTTACAGAAAACAGTATACAGACACTCAAGAAGCACAGATCCACTACACGCTCCAGATACAAATGTAGCCATCCAGGAGGCCCAACCTTGCATCTACTGCAACTGAAACCACCAGCTGACACCAGTAGAAAAGAAATGCATCCTAGTGACCAAGCATGCCTGCTTCTGAAATAATTCATTTTTTTCTCTTCTACCAAAACCTTTGTATATTTTTAAAATATAGGTCTCATAATCGCATGTTGGTAAAAATGTATTTTACTTTATTTACCTTGAAACACCTAATTATTATAAAGTCAGTGTCAAGAACTAAGGCCCCTAAAGCAAGTAATGTAACTAACACATTTAGAAAGCTTTCTTCAAAATAGGTATCTACATATTTTTAAGAAGTTGAAAATAATCTTCCAATAACAAGTCATAAGACAAAATCTCTTGAAGGTTTTTTATTTCCCAAACTTAAAAGTGCACTACATTTTTGTGCAATGCTGTGCAACTCAAGAACCAAACTGAATAATAAGTCTGAACTTCTAGTATATTGCTTATTGCACCTCTCACCCTTAATAACCTATAAGTGTATGGTAGGCACAAATTAATATGAGTTATTTACATCCAACAGAGCAAAGTCAGAATTCTTATCATAAAATACTTCTTGAAAAAAAAATAGTGCACTTAAATTATGTAAGTTCTAAGAAATTATTCAGTATCCCATGGTTATATGAAGAAACATTAATTTTAATCTATAAACTCATAGAGGATTTTTGTTCTGCTAATGATCTGAGTATATAGTTACTGTTAATGTTATTGGGAACTAGCTTCTCACTTCCTCCAAATATTCAGGGAAAAAAGGTATTAAATTATTTAACAAATAAGCTTTGGAAAGATATAATAATTTTCCTTTTCTAACATGCTAGAAATGGAGAATAAGGCAACAACTGAGATAAAAATACGTCTTGCTTTGTAAACCAAGCTTCTTAATACATTTCTTAAAAGTGAACTTTCATGCTGAAAAATTGAAAGGCATTGAAAGAAAAACGTTAATTACTTTGACAAGACCATGCCTTCTATTTAATTCAGTATTTTATAACACTCCAAAACATATTGAGAGGGATTTATTTTATTGTAATAGATGAGTCTTCAGCTTTAAGTAACTCCTTTGTATGGCTAAAAAGCTTCTACAGTATCCTTCAAGACTGAGAAATATTCACCAATTTCCATTGCATGCTTCTAGATTCTTCCATTATTGAAGTATTATAACCTAATTCCATTGAAAACCAACAGATGATGTGCTAATATCACTGTCTTCTGAGTTATAGTAGACCTCAAAACACAGGCCTTGCTGTCTCTTATGGTCTTAATGATCACAAAAAGTTCTTTTGTCCTACTCAAACTAAACATAAATTAGACACACAAACTGCAATTCTCCTATTTAGAGAAGGGAAAAAAAGAAGAAAATTACGTGATAAGACTTCTGAACTTATTTTCTGAGCAAAAAAATTCACTTTTAAGTTCATTCAGTGCTTGATATCCTGCTTTGTCCATTTCTTTGGTATTCTGTTCTCATTCTGCAAATTCTAACAGAATTTTAATGGTTATCTTACTTCAAACGAAAGAGCAATGAGCTGAAAGCACAACCAGAACAACAGATGCCTTAATATTGCAGAACATGATGGATTTAATGATTTCTCTCTCTTTATAGTCATTTCTTGTAATGATTGGGGGCATCTGCAAAAGCAAACTTCAGTCTGTAGGCCTCTGCTAGGAGTACACTGATGTCTTCATTTCCCCATCGTCCTGTGGGCAAATTTTGTAAAAATATCAATAACTCCTAGATGGAGAAAAAAAAAAGAAATGAATATATTTTTTCAAGCAACAAGTAGTGTAATAGAAATATATTACTTATACAATGATTATTTATAAGCAATAACTCATGTAGTACCTCTGTATCCCAAACAAATCTGAGATCCCATTAGTGTGACTTTCCTGTAACTTTTACAGATACTTGCTATTTGACCCTTCAGTTCAGAAACTTGCTATTAATTGTAGCCACACTATGGTTATTTGTTAGATAATTTTTTTTTTTAGAAAAGTAATCCATCTGTGTTGTTGCCTATCCAAATTATTGTTATGCTCCAGGGCATGGAGTCATACAATTGGATACATTTTCAAAATTATGGATGCTTGCTAAGTCTGGGACTTCCTCACAGTGATGCAAAGATAAGATACTTCTCTATTTATACATGAAAAATTATGAAATAAATTATTGTTTCAGTCAGTTGCAGTCAACTCCCACTTCAATTCTTAGCCCTGGTTTCCCACTCTTTGCTGGTTTCTTGGCCCAAAATATTTTCCTGTGGGTCAGTTTTTCCTCTCTCTTTTATTAGGTTTAGGCAAAATTCACTTCCAAGCAGCCTAAGCCCAAAAATAGAGGTAACAAGGAGCTCACTGGGACAGTGCCTGTATGTTCAGTTCTGATGAACATACACCAGAATCCACCATGATCCAGAGCTGCACAAAGCTTCAAATACTCATGATATGGTGAAACCTGCCAGCCCTGAGAGGCCTCTTTGGAATATCAACTACCACAAATTCTCTCCTGAGTTCATGCCAATGACAATATTTTTTTATGAGGCTCATAATTTGACCAAACTCAGGAAGTTAGTTTGTTCTTTTTAAAAAAATGGTGACTCAAAAAGTCACAAACCCTCAAGTGTGATGCAAAAGCCACTCTAGATTAAATTTGAAGTCCATGTTTTAAACTTCCCAAAGAACAGATCACCCGGAGAACCCCTGTCTTATGCTCTTAATTGTTTTGATAATCTGTGGCAAAGCAGCAAAAGGGAAGTTTTGGGTGAATCAAAACAAAATAAATGCAGATTTTTATGATGGGAGGTATAAGGCAATCTTAGGAGTAAATGCAGTTGTTAAGCATGCTTGTATCTTCTGTGTGCTCTATTTTTGCAGAAAAAACACAGACAATTTGTGCACATTTGTATACATGCATATGTATTTGTGAGGATATGCATATGTATATTTATGCATGAATATGTTTGGTAAGGTTTATTCTAAAGATCAGAAATAAGTAAGCAGGAATGCAATTAAAACCACAGCCATTATCTTGCTATAAATCAGAATCCTGCAGTATCATGTACAAGTACCCAGGGAAATTATTCTTCATAAGAGTCTTATTTTCCTTGTTCCCTCTTCTCCCTCCTCTGCACCTGCTTTCACAGAAGACAGCTGCAGGAGCCCTTAGCAAGGATTCAGTGATTTTAGGAAACAGCGAGGAGCAGATATTAACATCAAATGATTTTTTTGTGTTTGTGAGAAAATTATTTTGAGGTTTGGTCTTGCTATACTGGTTCTTGTAATATGAAAAGAAAAAGGATAGAAGTTGAGCAGTACCCTATATTTAATTATGAATAATAAGTAGTAATACAATAGTTAGCATGAGAATGTCTATATTACACTTGAGAGAACATATTTTTAATAAAGTATTGTATAACTGTCAAAATCCCACTCTTTTTTCTTTTATTTCTATGTACTTATTTGACAATTACACTGATAACTGTAATTAATAAATTAGCCATGCAAAGCAGGAAAGTTGTGTGGAGGGATGATAAATGCCTACCTCCCTGAAAGTTCTTTTCTCCTTTTACACAAGTAACTTTCAAGCAGCTCTACAACACAGCCGTTAATTCAGCGAGCTTTGTGAAATTGCCTGTTTGCAGTCCCAAGATTTCTCTGGTGCAAACTGCTACAAATGATTCATATTGCTGGAACAGTGCTTTGGTTTTCCTTTGGGCTACTAGTCAAATTAATTTGGCCCAAACCAATCCTCCAGCTGCTGGAGAACCCTGAGCTTTCTACCAGACCTCAGCCCTTGTACTTTGTAGAACATCATCTCACTGGTGACACAGCCCTCACCTGCCTGCACAGAAGGTACTACTAAGCTACTCAACAGCTATGGAAGGAAAGCTGAAATGCTTGAGAATGAGACTAGAATGCAAGAATCTATGTTGCTTACACATTTGGTCCACTACACTGATTGTTTCTCTGGCAACTGTACATGTTTTTCAAACCAGTAAATGCTGCTACATATTTGTGCAACACAGATAATTCTTGTAGATGAATGAATTCTGTTCATAAATTCAGTTTTGACAGTAAGGCAATCACACTGGATATACATATAAAAGAGTTATTACAAAAATACGGTTTATTTTCTTAAAACCATCTACATAGCAGTTGATTTCTCAATCATCTGACTGCTCAATGACTAAAAAACAACTAAAGTAACAGTCACTCATATTAATTTTGTTACATTTACTTCTCCAAAGCAGCGAAGGTACATTATCTTACTGAACAAACCACGTTTTCTATAATAAGTTCACAATTATAAAGGCTTGTTTGGAAAGGACGCATGGAAAAACACATAAAACACATGATTTTTCTCCTAGGAGACACAACATAACAGCGGGAGAAATCAGGTGCTTCAGGCTTACAGCTGGAAAACCAGAAGCATTTAACCTTATGCTCTTCATTGAACGTGCAAAGGCTATAGCTTCAATATCCACATCATATGAAATTTCACCTGCAGCTCAAATCCAAAATAGGACTAGTTTAATACTTTTACCATTATTTTCAAATTATTAATAATTTTCATCAGAATTGAATATATAAATAAATGACAGAGTAATCCATTGAGTGTCCAAGTGCATTTCTGCACTTGACTGGGCATTTTTCTACTGTCACCAAGGCAAAAGATCAAACTATAAGACTGATATTGACTAGAGAATATGTGTTATAAATCCACATGAAGTAACTGGCCAAAAATATGCTAGTTGTGTGATTGTCTAAAGATAAGGTTTATTCTCCTGTGATCTATTACAGAGCTTTAAAACTCGCCCAGATAAATAAAACTTATATCTTGTTAAAAATAAAGTAAAACTTGGCAAAAACCTTACTAAAGAAAATTTGATATTTTTTTAAATAAGAAAACTTTATTTTCTATAACTGCTAAAGACAATCATGCTGCATTTATGGCTGTTTGAGTATGGCACATTTTTTGGAAACAAGGAAACTTCCACAAACAAACAAACACAAACCGCCAAACAAACAATCTTCAGGTTTGAAGAAACATACAGACATCAACTACTTAATATTTACAGGACCACATGACAAGCTTGTCTAAAACTGCTCAATTCAGCATTTTACAGTTAAAAAGAGCAAAGATTACTACAGGTGACTGGAGCCTACTGATTTATTTTTAATTATTATTCTTACTTTTTCACCAACAGATAAAGTAGGAACTACTAGACTGTATGTGCAAATAAGGTATCCATGCCAAGTGCTTAAATTAATTTTCTTATCCACATCAGAATTAAAATATGAGACACTCTGAAATATGATGAATCATAATATGAATTAGTATTTATCATTAAAAACTCATTGGTGACAAACTGCCTGGTCTATTTCAGAACAAGAAAAGTGAGTCTGAAAAGCGGTATTTGCAAAATATTCCTGAAAGAATTCTATTTTCTCCTTAATTTAAATGATATAGTGATGCCACCTGGCTGAGGAATCAGGGCAGCCAGTACATATCAAAGCTAGGGTTTCCAAAATCCCAGTCCAATGTTTGTTTATATTTTGGCTCTATCAACAAAAAAATAGGCTCAAAATTATATCCTTTGTATTTGGTGGATGGAGGGCCCTGGTTTCTTGGACTCTTACTGAGCGGAATAGCCGTATTTATCTCTTGAACTAGGGCACAGCTGCACGGCCCAGCCTGCCAGCACAACTTCAGCTCAGTCTATATGTCCTGCTTGCCCTCTCATGCCATACCCTGGAAAGGCATCTCCAACCTCCCTCCCCTCCTTGACAGTCAAGCAGTGGCAGATTTTCTCCTGACCGGGGAAGTCACAGGTATCTGAGGTATGTACAAGCAGCAGGTAATTCCTCATCTATGGAATAACTTTGTTAAATTAAAAAAACCAACCAACAAACCAACCAACACAACCACCCCACTCCTACTTTTAATTCATGTTTACTTTACCCCTGTTAAAACTTAAAGAAAAATGAGAGTGTTTTCAAAGAGGTAAAAACCTGAACATTGTAGAGAATGGGAGAACAGTCTGATTACCTTCTTGCCTCAGTCCTGACTGACCACATCTGCTCTGAAATATTACAAGTCTCCATGTTCAGGAGAAACAGTTGGGTGAAGAAGTACTACCCATAGCAGAGGAGGATCAAACTACCATGCACACTTGCTCCTGCGCCCCATCAAGCACAAGAAAAAGTGAAAACATTTTAAGCACGGTGTCACTAACGTGGTTAGGGGGCTGCAGTTGATGTTACAGCAAGAGTGTGAGAAAACTGAGAGATTTTTTAGTGGGGAGAAGAGAAGGCTAAGGTAGGATCTAAGAGCAGTTCTCCACTACATACAGTGAGGGTTAGAAAGAAGAAAGAGGGGCCAAGAGGCAAGAGTAACAAGTTGAAGCTAACTTGTCATAATCCTTTGCAGTGAGGGTGCTTGAGCAGCTTGCCAGAGAAACCCAGAATCTGTCCACTGAGATTTTCACGACTCGCCTGGGCAAGACCCTGAACAGGCTGCTCGAGCTCTGATGCCCGCCTGGCTTGCAGCAGCAGATTGCACTGTGGACCTCCCTTCCACACGGAAATTTTCCAGTCCCTTAATTTTTAAAGGACATGGACTTAATTAGAAAAGAAGTCCAAAAGCACAACAAAAACCCACTAAACATTTACTCATTTGGACCATTTCAAGAAACAATAAAGGTATGTTTTCTAATAAGTAGAAGTATGTATTTTTTATTTGGAATTAAAGAATATAGCAGGCTGGTGTAGCAGAGTTGCTGGATCAGACTATGAATAAATTAAAAATAGATCAAACTGACTTTTTAATATGGCAAAAGATCTGAATGTAAACTATACACTATATATTTAAAGCACAGTTTTTAAATAATTCTTCAGCACATTTGAAATTCAACATTTTTGTTACCAAACAAAAACCCCTTCTTTTATAGAATTTCACTCATTGTATTTCTGCTACTTTTACTGCACTTGAATTTACATGATACTTTACATACGTGTCTTTGTAAAACACATTAAAATATGCTAAAACATTTTATATATGGCATGCTCAACTGTAAGGTAGACAATAAAGTATTTTTAAACACTTAGAAGCAGCTGTGGAGAATCTAATTTTAAAGTAAATGTACTTTCAAAATGTAATTTTCCTTTGATAATTAACATGTATTCTAGAACTATCCTATTCACCATGTAGTCAAGACAAAACAGTGGTAAACATGCTGGAAGTGCTGTGGTATAAAAGTACCTTTAGCCATATGAGAAATTAAAGTATGAGATCTATGTTTTAAACACCACAACAGGAAGATCTAGGAGTAGCACCGCCTGTTAAGCAATGGCTCTTATCAGAGCCAGATTTATTCTTGAGGGAAAAAAATGATATGCACATCTAAAATATGACCAGACTACCACATAGCTCAAAAGGTGATTTCCAAAGCCCTTATCAATCACTATATTCCTTACTTTCCTCTAAAATCAAAAAGGTCAAGGTCTGCTCCTTGTAAACGAAATCAAAACTGAATGCTGATAAAACTTCACAAAATACATTTTAATGATTATTACAAAGTTATCACCCTCTTTCTCCTCATTGAGATTGCAACTCAGTGAAATCTCAGCCTATTAAAACAATCTTTAGAAACCCCAAACCCAGAAGCAAAGAAAGAAAATTTTATCGAGTTTTGAAATCTGGTTCATTAGCAAATCTCCTTAGAGTCTGAAGTCTGCTATAAACCCTTTAATCAATAGATTTTTTAGCATAAGATTGGGCAATAATACTGGTTATTTGGCAATGGCTATCTGTAGTTATGCTATTTATTGTCATCTCTACTTTGTGAATCTTGAAGGAAGGAATATCAAAACCAATTATAGAACAAATAACATGTTGATAGTTAATAAAACATAACATTATTCTAATGAGTAGAGCATGAGGGTATCTTCTGTGATAATCAAAGCAATATATTTACTTCGAAAATTCAGTTCAGACTTTTTGTCTTTGTGAATTAGGTCAAAGTTCAACTGCAGGTGTTTTTTTTTTAATAGAACATACTTAGATCATAAAAACCAGTAATCGTGTTTTTATTTCTAGATAATATAAAATGGCAATAACTAAAGTTAAAATTAAACTTGAACATACCGAGGACATAAATAGAGTTAGTTTTTAATGTCAAAACTGAGAACCGGTCTATTAATTTAACAAATAAAGGCAGTCCTAAAATGCAGTATTTTTCTAAGAGAGTTGTTAAGCCTTCCTGCTGCTAACTGCAATGTAATTATAGTCTGAGTACTTCTGGTCTACCACAGTCCTATTTTGTACTGATAGGCAGAACCTGCAATCTTACTATATTCTATGAGCATAAACTTTTCAATATTATACTTTAGAACTACATATAAGTAAATGAAAGGTAAATTTAATTTATATATAATCTTTCATTATTTCATAAGGAATTGCTAACAACTATATTTTTAACAGGAGCTGTATCTGTTTACACATTACACAGACATATAAAACACTGCAAAATTTATGCTGGTAATTTGATTAAATGGCTCCTTTATGACAGTTATTTGTACCTTCAAAAGTTGTGCTTGAAATTCTAGAACTTAGCACCTGCTTTTTAAAGAACTAATGAGTTGAAATTCCACTAAAATTTATTTAGAATAATTACTGAGACGAGCTAAAGAGAAAATCAATTATTGTCAGAAAAAAAAGCATATTTATATTTTTAGATAATATAAAAGAGAAACAAACCAAATGCATCATATATGATGCATGATTTTATGGGAAGTTGCACAATATTGTGCTAAATATGAACAGTGCAGGAAAATGATTCAAAATTTTTTTTGCAACCAGATGTAACTGTGCAGGCAAAAGAAATCCTTAATATGGGAATTCTTTAATTCCTTTCCCATTTCCTTTATAACATTCTTTTTCACATGATTCTATTTGGGATTGTTAAGTGTGAAAGCAAAGAGTTAGATGGATGGCTGGGGCGAAGAGTGCATCTTCTCCGTGGCCTTGGTCCCTTCCCCCACGCTATGAAGCCGACAGACAGATGTGCAGAGCTACAGCGTGGCTCACCCTGTAAGAGCTGCAGTGACCAGGCTGGTTATGTGCTGTGCTGTGTTAACCTCTCATCCTCTTCCCAGATATTCAGGACGAAGGATACCTGCTGCTCTGGGACTCAGCCAAGCTCAGTCCAAATCCTCCCCCTTCAAGCTGCTATCAAAGCAGTAACAACCACACTGGCTGTGACACCAAGGCACAGGTCCAGCGCACGCTGAAGAGCCCAGCTGACCTTGTTCAGCTGTCTTAGAGCTGCTTATCCCTTCTCTCTGCCCCTCGTTGTTGATACCATAGTGCACCAAATGAATAGGGCTCTACCTCTGAGACAAGTCCTCTTTTCTTTCTTGAGTACTGTTTCTCCTCTTTCAGTGTGCTCAGCAATATTCCCTGTGCTGCTGCCACTTCTTACTTCTCCAGCTGTCCTAACCTGCTACATGGAGTTGCAAATAATGAGCTGTACTTCTGGAGTACTGTGCATCTTATTAGTTACCTATGTCTTGGAGTCAGAGAAAACATTTCTTTCCTGTTGGGCACAGCTGTAATTGAGAATACTAAGATTTCAAAATCTAATATTAAAGAGATAGCAGGAATAGGTCACCTACTGCAGCTTAAGACATTTTTCCTTCAAATACAGGTTAAGAGGCGTTAGTGGACCTGGATCCTTCAGTGGTATAGCTGACTGTCTGCACTGTTTCCTGAGCATGGAAAGCTATGTCCCCCCTCATTCAGTGTAGGCAGATATGGCTGACAACACAGAACAGTCCATTTTAGATACTGGATGCAACAATGCCCTCCTTGTTCTTGTAACTTCGAAGACTATGGATGAACCTAAACTTTGATAAGGACAAGATGGGGAAACCTTGGTTTATCTCTGCCAAGTGGCAGGACTGTTGAAGCCTGCACTGGACACAGTCTGAAGGATTTAGGAGACAGATGTTCTTGGCCAGTCTCAAATCAGTGTCACTGAAGAAATCCCACCTTGAATGGGAAAGTTCACATCCTGTCCATGACAGTTTAGATGAACAAAAACAAAAAAAGCCTTCCTTTACTGTGCATTACTTAAATTATGCATCTGGAATTTCTTGAAAGGGTTATTAATTATTTCAATCAGTCATACATTTTAATTTTGACCTTTCCCTCATACACCATGAAATCTCAACCAACAGACCACAGCATACAGAACTAGGAACAGTAGGAATCTAACTACAGAGCAAAAATGTTATTCAGAATTCAAGCTAGACTTGTTGCATCTTAAAATGAATACTTAAAAAAAAAATCTAAATAGTTTAAAGGTTAATTCCTTCTGCTAACAGCTAACATAGTATAACAAGTATATATTTTTTTATCCTTTGATTCAAATATATATATATTCTTCAATTCAAATATACATATTCATTTCAACTGATCAATCTCTCATTAATCTTATTAAAACAAAAAGAAGTATGCTATTCTTATAATTAATTTCATATTCCTAACAACAACTTCATAGAAGCACACCTTAACATCCTGAAAATGAAAGCTTATGGAAAGTTGATGGTTCTATCATTTCCCTTTCATGTTTTTCTTTTCATGACTATTGAAGAAGATTCCTCGACTCAGCATACTAAACCAGCAATTAAAGTCGTGTTTCATCCACTATGGATCTCTTACACAAGTCATTAGCAACCTTAATTGCTAATCATAAAATATGTGGTTCTAAAGGACTATGTCAGAGAAGCTGTGCTCACTTAGCTGAAGAGAAGATTTACATCTTCATTTACAAGAGTATGAAAATATATAAATTAATATGATTAAAAAGTACATTGTAAGACCACATCTTAGCTGGTGTTATAGGTAGTCTTAGGTCCTTGCTCTCAAATGTAAACAAAACCAAACTCACAAGTAATCTCCATGCCTACAATGAGAAACAAATTTGCATGCTAGATCTTTTTCTTAACTAAACTTACTATCCACACATTATTATCTCAAGTGTGTAAAAGGTTAAGGAGTTAAAATCAAAGCAAGCATTGCCACAGAATCTAGAAGATTCTGTTCAACTCAATAAACAAACATCTTATTTTTGTAATACCTTTTTATGCTGAACTGTCTCAAAATGCTTCAAAATTACATGCATGTGAAATAGAAGTTAAGGTACTGATACAGAATATTCAATACTCAAGAAAGAAGACATCTTTCAAAAGTACCCAGGTCAGGGCAGTTCCAAGCACAAGAACAGGATGGGAGGAGAATGGATTGAGAGTAGCCCTGGAGAGAAAAACTTGGGGGTGTTTGTAGGCAAAAAGCTCAACATACACTTGCACAAAAAGTGGCAATGTGTGCTTGTAGCACAGAAAGCCAAACATATCATGGGCTGCACCAAAAGAAAGGTGGCCAGCAGGTTAAAGGAAGGTCATTCTGCCGCTCTACTCTGTTCTCCTGAGACCCCATCCGGAGCAGTGCCTCCAGGTCTGGAGTTTTCAGCACAGGAAGGATACAGACTTGTTGGAATGAGTCCAGGGGAAAGCCACTAAGTTGATCACAGGGCTGGAGCACCTCTCCTATGATGACAGGCTGAGAGAGTTGGGGTTGTTCAGTTTGCAGAAGAGAAGGCTCTGGAGAAACCTTAGAGCACCTTCCAGTACATCAAGGGGGCTACAAGACATCTGGAGAGGGACCTTTTACAAGGGCAAGTAGTAACAGAACAAGGGGGAATGACCTAAACCTGAAGGAGGGTAGGTTTAGATTAGATATTCAGAAGAAATTCTTTACAGTGAAGGTGGTGAGGCACTGGAACAGGTTGCCAAGAGAAGCTGTGGATGCCCTATCCCTGGAAGTGTTCAAGGCCAGGATGGATGGGACTCTAGTGGAAAGTTCCCTGCCCATGGCAGGGGGCATAGAGCTAGATGATCTTTAAGGTCCCTTCCATCCAAAACCATTTGATGATTCTAAGATACTTGAACACTTATCTAAATTCATACTTAAATCAGACAAACAAAACCAGTCTGAGGTCCTTTCTCACATTTAAACTAGAAAAAAAAGAGCTTCCATTTTACATATCTCATATGAAAACTGAATATCCCAGGAAGCATCCAGAAAGGTTTCACAGTACTCCAGTTGCTACAGCTCAGAGCAGAATGGCCCTGAACCACTGTGATTATCATTTTTTGCCGTATTGTTTTATGAAATATTGTTGTATTGATGGTATTTGGAGATATGTGTACTTCTTATGAACCAAAATATAAATCATAACAATAATTAAAAAAGCCCAGGTATATCACTTGCCATTAGTTCCATGTAAAACACAACAAACAAACAAAAACAGATGCAACTATCCAGAGCATAAAATAGTCATGAAGATCAGTTGTCATTCTATTAAAAGAAAATCCAAACAAAACCCATCCAAACATAGAATGTACTGTACCAATTAAGACTGCATCTATTACAGCAGCATGTAATTTCTGAAATTACTTGCCAATGAGTAAGTTACTGCATTCTATCTATTTTTTTCTGTAGTCAAGCAAGATCAAAATATTTGTACAGCAGATTCCAAAGGAAAATTTACAATTCTGCCTCTCCATAAAGTTCATATGCTACCCACTCTTCTTGGTTTGGTTTTCCTGACCATAATCTAGCAATGCATTTTAAAGGGAACAGCTTTTACAGCTACAAATTCGCACATATTTCATTTCCTTATCTACAACGACTTAGATTTTAACACTGTGGTATGAATAGCTAAAAGCTCAGCAAAAAAAAAAAAACCTAGAAAGAAAATCATAAAATACCAATTGAATATAATGAATCAGAAGGACGAGAGTGTACAAAAATTTTATGTATTTTGGACTTAAACTAATTAGTATGTTTTGACAAAAAGGTATTTCACACTGTAAAATTGTCGGTGTAAAATCTCATCTTGTTTTAGAGAAACCATCTATTAAGGATGGCTGATGCAAAATTGCCTGTATATGTAAGCTAAATAGTATTGTCTCAGATATAAAACTTTTACAACCAATAAAGAGTCCACAATGCAGTGGCTACTTAAACTAGTGTATTTTTAGAAGTAAAACAAGTAGTCCTAAACACAATTCAAATTGAATACTGTCGGTATCCCAGGGATATAGGATTGAAAGAGGTCATTTCCATTCATCATCATGGCTAGGCTTTGCGAACGAAGATTTGGGAAGGCTCTATCCACATTTGTTACAGGCACACTGGTGGTTTATGAGGCCAATACGAGACAGACTTATCCGATTGCAAAAGGCACAGCAGAAAGACTCCTTAGATGGTGTATTCTGCAAGACACGTTTCTTTCTGCGTTGCCTTTTCTCCTCGAGAGTGATCCTGCGTGTGCTCTCAAAGGAGACAGCTGCGTTATAGATGGTGTGCCTCCAGGCCTCCCGATTGGAGGCCAGAGTAGACCAGTTATGGTGATCAACCATTTGCATTACATTGCTCAATCACCACCACATCAAGCCATATATTGGTGCTTTGTTCTGTATAATAAACAACCAATCCCCACTTGCCATTTCAAAGCCCTGTAAAGCTTCTGTGCACCTCTACAGTCTTAAGGACAACAATATAGAGAACAAACGACTTGCCAGTGGAAGAGAAGAGCCAAAGCACCTTCATGAAGATATTCCAGCTAAAGGAAAGGACAGATAAAGAACCTGCTCAAGTCTTAGGTCTCTACATTGGCAGGGAATCTGACAACTGAAAATTTCCAAGTTAACCTGAGAAGCCTTGCAAAAATCAATAAGAAGTAATCAAAAAATTCTTTAATCTCTGAGGAGAACACCACAGTTCACATTAAGAAATCCTTTAAGCTTCCTTGGTGAGCACAGCACGCAGGTACAAGAGCACAAGACGGGATCATCCAAGCTGTACAAGTTTTCCCAAGATACAAAACCAACAACATCCCCACAGATTTCTATCCACTTCTTGATTCCTTAACAGAAAAATATATGATATAGATTGCTTCATTCAGAGAGAAATTCCAAAAGTGCATTCATAGACAATCAGACCGAAGTATCAATTCAAATTAACACAATATAATTCAATTCCATGCTATTAGATAAGAATGAAAATATTCTAAAACAGAATAAATACCATGCAAGAAACATGATTAACAACTATGCTCAAGACATCTTTTAATTTGTTTGGGGACAACAAAAAACCCAAACCAGGATTAATCTTAGTGTATCACACAATAACATAAATTTATTGAGCTTTGTCAGAAAATATATACTGCTCTTTACTTCCTGACATTTTACATAGAAAGTGCTTCCCTTTATCTAGTGGTTTATAAATCAAAGTGAAATAATTTATATACTTTTGATCTTTCACCAAAATTATGTTATGACTTAAATCTTTACCCTCATTAAAAAGCAATACAAATGCATTCAGGAAGATAATCATATTCCCTCTCAAGCTTTTTGCTTCACAAGGTTAAATAAGCAACATTCTTTTAATACTCTCTGCTAGGACCAGCTTTTCATTTCCCAGTCTACTGCTGTTAAACACAATTCTAAAGAAATTACATAAAACCCAAACACATAATTCTCATGCAAGTCCCAGAGAGATGCCATTTTTCAAAAGCACACAGACAAAGAATATATTACTGGGACCACGGGAAAATAATAACTCTAAACGGAAGCCCTGAGGTATGCACAAATATCCTAAGGCCCTGGACTTCTAAGACAATTAAAATACTATCACATTTTCTTTATATAATATTTGTCTTACTTACGTATCATTATACTGACAAAACCAGAAATCTACAACTTAACTTTGACCAGTCAGAATTTGAGATCAAATTTCTATATAAGATGATAAATACCTCTATGTTCATAGCAACTATGAGTTCGCAAAACAACAGTTGAATGCAGGGTTTATTCTTTGCTTATCTATGAAAGAACAGCCTCCAGACACAAACATGAGAGAACTAAATGTCTTTTCTGTACAGTGGGTGACAATGGGGTAGGTTAATCTTTTCTGACTGCTCATTTTCAAGACTTCCAAAATTAAACTCCTAAAAGCGCTTAGGCCATGAGTACCTCTTCTTGGCAATCCTGGTCCACACACGTAAGGAAATAACAAGTTTACACTTTAAAACTTCAAAAGAATCTGCATGTTGAAAGCAGTGGACTCTGTCATGGTATCAATACCAACAGAGCAGTTTGGCAAAGGAACACTGACAATTGCACAGCAGCTCCCAATCAGTCATCCAAGATCAAGCAAGCCAAAGTCCTTAATTCTCCCACTACATAAGAACAAATATTACTAATACCAGGGAAAATCAATACAGAGGGAGAAATCCTGTTTTCATAACAACAGTTTTATCATGTGACAATTAGCATTACATAAACTAAATATGAATAATACTTTGCAGTATTTCTCCCTGGTGTTGGGTTCTTACACCCACTGGGTTTCGTAAAAATTCAAACTGCACTAAGAAAAGGTTTGTTGCCTTCAGAGATTCAGAGAAAAGCCTCAAAAAATCTGTCTGAAGGGGTTATCCAAAGAATCAAAACCACACATAAACCAAATGGGCTTTAAGGACAACATTATACTCAAATTCATTTTCTTTGGAGAATTGGACTTTCGACAAAATTATTTCTTTTATAATGAATAAAATGCCATTGTTTTTAAATAAATGAATGTGATCAAAAGGTGTTTAAGGGTATGGCCAAAACTGTACCAACAATTCTAATGGATAAACACTTCAAGTGATGCATTACGTGGTATAACATAAGTGTTTGATGGTCTGGTTACCGATGGTGATGACATCCCCCATCTCTTCCTTAGCAGGCAGACGAGAGGAAGAATTCCTGTTATCACAACAATCTCCTAGAAAGGAAACTATAGCACAGCTTGGAAGATGTGGTCTTTTCTCACAGAAGAGAGTAAAGACGTCAGCTCCATGAAATATATCTTCCAGAGGTATATTACTGCTGGCTGAAATTGCCAGCTTTAACAGGCTTGCCTGTTCGCTTTAACAGGCTTGCCTGTGAGCTGGCAATTACAAAGCAGCTCCATCCTATGCTCCATCATCTTTTCTCGGGGATGGCAATATTTAAGAAAGGATGTGGTAGAGAACAACAGCTATAAAGGATTTCAGGTGCCCCTGTTTAACCTGCTGACCTATGCGGATCAGCACCTGAAACTAAGCAAGATGTGTAAGAATTGTGAGGAAAAAAAAGTTAACACAAAGCTTTAGTGAATCAGCTCCTGAGGAGTGGATGCAACTACTGTAATTTGCTCAGCTAACAGCAAGAAAATGCTACTGTGAAGAAAATGAATTAGGATGGGATAAATGGGAGCTCTTACTATATTTGCAAAGGGATATCTAATGCAAAAAAACACTACAGAGAGCAAATGAGCTGTCATTTGCAAAGACTTCACTCTTTATGGCAATTGAAAGAGCTAACTAGGAGGCTGCAACAGTAATAGTAAATCTGCTATAATGGCATTTCTGGAAAAAATTTAAATCTGAGTTGTTTACAAGTAGATGACAAAACAATAGGCATTTCAGTTCTTGTTATTCTTACTGTCTTTTAGTTGCAATAAGACAATTTTGTTGTAAGATAGCAAAATCTACATGCACCAGCATTTAGGAAACCATAAGAGAGAACAGAAAATTGAAAGAAAGAAAATTAATCCTCCTCCATCTGCTTGTCTCAAAGAAGGGCATATGTCATTTCATCCTATTATTCAGCTCATACTCCAAAAGCTTCTAGGTCCTCTTTGTTCTCTTATCAGTAGTTTTGATTGAGTTTGGTTGTCAAGTGTACAGGCTCCTGTGATTTTAGTCTTCTCCAGGGTTACACACTGATAAGGCCAATAACTGACATCATTATGCAGCAGTTTCTGCTGAAGAAATAACATGGAAAGAAAACAGTTTTCTTTGTAGAGAGATGTCTTCAGTGACAGCTCTGAATTACTAACTAAATGGAAGCCCCGCCAGTGCATTTAGTTTAGCAGGTCACTTAAATTGCTCACGACAAACAAGAATTCTTTCTTTGTTCAAGAACATACTTTTATATTGAAATGCAGAAATTTCTTCACGGTATTTACTGAAAATAAATAAAAATACTTGTTGATGAGAGAAAAATACCTTACAGGAATCAGAAAATGCTTTTTCTAGAAACTTACAGGACAATAAAATCAGATTTTCATTGTGTGGAAGATTTGATTTATAACTTGGATACTAACAGCAGCTCTGTGAAGTACAAGCCATAAAGAAAGGCTTACAGGAAATCTCTCCAGATTATACACACTCGGCATCACATCCTTCCCTTCTTTTAGCAGGAGCCAGACCAAACACAAGTCTTGACAACACGTGAAGATTAGGGGGGACCCCAATTCTACAATGTGTCCCTCCCAGCCCGCTAAACGCGCTGCTGGATCTGGAAGGAGTTTAGTCCCAGCATCCTCAGAGCTGCAGAGCTTTGAACAGAAAATATACATATATTTCTTTTTACTTCATACAGGCTTCCACAACAAGGAAGGACACAACTCATAGGCAGAACAAAATGAACCTGCTTCTAGAGTTCAATTATGTTATCATACATGGTGACAAAAATTCAAAATAATACGGAGAAAAAGCAGCGAGTACTCAACAACTATTGACCCTTTTTAAAGAAAATAGTGCTTTTCCTCTGCTACTAGGCTTTACAGAGAATCACAATTTTAGACATCTTTTACCACAGCGGTGTTGTTCTCACACTGTGTTCTCAGTTGGTAAGGATAACTAAAAACTACTAGACACCAGAATGTTTAGGAGGCATTTGTGTAAAGGCAAAAACATTATGCATGTTTTAGAATGATGATTGTTATTTCAAAATTATACTCTAAAGCCAAATCATTCTCTAATTGTTTCAACAACTGTGAGAGCCTCAGATGTCTTCTGTACCTATATACTATAGCAACCATGTATGTCAGTGGCAGTATTATTTGTCAGATACACAACACAAATTTGGGATAAGAGATTTAGCTGTTACTCATATGAGGGTAAATAGAGTTGCTAAAGATGCACTGTAAGAAGAACTACAAAAATCCAAACCACGGTATTCCTGAAGATATAAAGAATACACATGGCTAAATACAGATTCTTTGGATGAAAGAAAAATAAAAACTCTCATTACAGTCTCAGTATAACTGTTGTCCTCATGTGATTAATAGCTAAATCTTTTATTTGGCAAAACACGCCTGTATGTTTGTATAATCATTGAAATAGAGTTCTGTGTGACTATATCTGAAACTTGTAATGGTTCTTTATCACTAGAATTAATTTCACTTGATATATATATATAGACTTTATATATATACAAGCAAGCACATGTGAAGCTTCAAGTATTGCTCTTCAGCTCAGGAATAAGTTGTTATCCATCACTAAATATCTTATGTGTGAATGCTTTAGGATCCCATCAGAATATCTGGACCCAAAAATTAGAGTTTCCGTAACACTGTTCAAAAAGAAACCTCCTTTAAAACAGCAATGATTACACTACATGCAGTCCAGGCCAGTCTCACTAATTCAAAATTTGCATTTGCTATTCATTTTTGTTGCTACATCTGGGCCGATTTATTGGGTGGCAGTTCATTCTGCAAGGACAAGTCTCAACAAAAACAATCACAGAAGGGACATACAGTCATATTAAATATTTTCCTGCAATTAAAACAACAATGACATTAACAAAAATGAAAAAGAGCACTTCATCTAGCACAAATTTCACCAGGCAATCTCCATTAAATATTGAGAATTCATTCCTGAGGCATATAGGAATAGCTGACCAATTACACCATAAGGTTAATAGGTTCAATCTAATTACATTCAAAATATGTAATTTTCAGGGAGTATAACGAAATAAAGACTTTTGTAAACTGCAGAACTTTGCAGATATGCAACACTAGGTAGTCAGCTTTACAAGACGGAAGAGTTAGGATCCCAGTGTTTTTATGGTACCCAGAGTTCAAGACAGAAATTATTACTGTGTCATTATTACTGGAATGATCTCTGAAGCTGTACTTTCAGGTAACTCTCCATGTCCTCTCTGTTTTGTAATCTTTCCTATTTCCTTCTTCAAGAAATTCTGATTCTGAAGAAACTGGTCCCTTGGTCAGGAACCAAGTGATATGTTGGTAATATCCTTTTTTTAGGTTGCTCTGCTAATTAGTCACTATGCAAAATGGGTAGTAATTGAAAGGTTTAAAACCAATCAATTATTGGCAAGAATATACAGAACACATAGTATGATTTTACAGAATAATTGTAAGTAAAATAAAAATGCATTCTAGGTTACACTCAGTTACAGTAAAAGGCTAAAATTCATTACTAACCAAGAGTTAAAGTTATCTTCCTATTACAACCACAAGGATACATTTCCCACAGAAAAAAAAAACAAACAAACAACACAAACAAACTGTATTCAAATCTGTGACACTAAATTCCTTAAACTCAAATAATAAGAACAGAGTTGCACATAAAGGCAAGGGCTTGGGATTCTCTTGAGAGTCAAATAAGTGTCCCAAAGAAGGAAGGCTTGCTAAAGGAGCAGATATTTTTTCCATGAAAACATTCAGAATGTAAAGGGATCTTGCAAGCAATATGAACTGTATAAACACTATGGTCCACAGTTTTTCTCCCCACAACAGCAAGTTTTACAAGTGGAAGTACGTTCAGTATCTCTTTCCCTCTATTAAGCAGTCTCCACTGGATTTGCCCCTGGATGCTGCAGAGCTTCCATCCCTCCTCCTTACTGGCAACATCTCTGGTAACAATCACTGCAAGAAACAAGACTCAGGCTTTCAGGAGACATTCAAATCTTCAAGGAAGTCTTTACAGAATATTTAATATTCGGACCATTAAATGTAGGGTTTCTGTCAGTGCCATGTTCCTTAGTAATTAGTGGAGTGAAATAAATATTTGCAGAGGGTAGGGCGAGATCAGAAGTGACTGATTCACACTTATGTCTTTCCACTGACTGCAAATGTAATTTAAAAGTGACTTTATTTCTAATTTAGACCTGACTCACAGGATTCGCTTTCTTTCATTAAACCTTAAGCCTAGGTATATAATGTAACACATTTTCAATCTCACTGGTCTCTGTAACATGAATCATATCTACATATAGTATTTGCACTGAACCATGCACCTGGTTAACACCTTTTTTGTTACTTAGAAGATTAATATTGAAAAATAAGGAAGACATATTAGATAATATCACACAGAATTGATTTAGAAAATAGAAATGACTGCTCACATTGTCATATAGTTGCTTTGTTTTGGTTTTTTTGAAGGACACAGAGAAACATTAGAGCTAGAACTCTGTCCTACTAATATATGGTATAATGAACTCAATTGTCAAATACACTAAATCTGTTACTAAAAATTTTGTTCTGCAAGAAAGAAGGGGTAGAAGTTAATGAATTGCAGTGTATTGTATCCAAGCACAAATCTGCACTTTCAGTGCTTACGTTTGAAATTTTTAATTTGATGTATCATCTAGAATTGCAACATAATCCCTATCACAAAAGCCAACTATTCATATAGGAACTAATTTGGAGCTAACTGAAGAAAAATCTGATGAAATCCAATGTTTGAAATGGCATGAACATTCACATGGAAGGAAACACAGAATATTCAAGATTATAAATTACTATATCCCTTTTTGAAGATTTTTGTTTCAAACAGTAAACAAATGTAAAAGTATTACACATTGATACTAGGGTGTAATGAGTCAAAATATGTCTCCAAACTGTTCTGACAAGAGACATAAGTTCTTAAGACCTTTGCTCTTCAAGCATACTCCCATCTACTTGCAAGAAAGAGTAGCTGGCAATCACTGCAAAACACTTCTTACATTTTACACATTTCCTCTAGAAAGAGTCACTGCAGCTTTTACAGTGAAGTACCTTTTTCCCTTTTAGATGCTCTCACCTAATGTGCTGAGGTAGAAGGAACTTTCTACTATGTCCCAGTACCTTGATTTTCAGATTTGTTAAACTCCTGAGTAATAAATGACTTGGTAAAAGCCATGTGCCTTGGAATTACACTTAAAAAAGTTTAGAGTAAAAATGAAAATAAAGTTACTAAATCTCAACACTCATAACAAAGATTACAGTTATAAATACTTATAAAAGATGAAGAAATTGAGGAAATATATATATCCTACTTATATCAATATTGTAAGCTAAAGACTCTTGTCCTATTTCTCATCACCAAAGTTTTCAGCTTCCTACTTTTCATGCCGCATTCCAAATAAAAGTTCTGCTGATAAAGTATCTTGACCCTGTGGAGCTAGTCTCCTTCAGGAGGGATTTTGAAAATGTCTTCCTGTTTTGGCAAACCTATTTCATTACAAAAAAAATACAGACAGATTTTCCAAGATAACTCATGGCTGTAGTAATTAGGTATTCCAGGAGTTGGTTTTGCTCAACTGCTTTGGAGAGAGCAGGGCTTTGTTTCACCAACTCCTGTGATTTCTTTGATAATATTAGACTAGTTCATATCACAAAGTAACTTGTGAGTTTCAGCAGCAAATACATATATTTAAGCTACTTGCGATTCAATACCATTGTACTGTAACTTGCAATTTTACTATGTGCAACAGTTCCAAATGTCTCGAGGAGTAAGTATGACTTCTGGGAGAGAACTAGATGGAAAGAGGGCAACAGAAACAGGTGCAGATTCCAAATTCAGATATTACAAAATTTATCTGTGTTACTGTAGTCTATTAAATATTTTTAAAGTGCCAGGCATGAGCATTATTACTATAGACTCTTGGCCTATAAACTCAAGTAAAAGAAAGAAAAAGAGGTGAATTTAGGTGTAAAAATATGCACATGGCTAGCTGTATGAAATGTAAATAAAAGTGGGGCTCTTTTATTTGTTGCTATTTTTTTAATGATTTTCATTCTCAGCTTTGCACATTAAAGCCAAGCTTTGAGAAAAAACTACGTATAAAATAGGAAAAATAGGCCTACAATCTCATCAAAAGAGAAAGGAAAGCCACACTGAAACTTCAGAGATAAGTAAGGGTAGTGTTAGGATTTTTATTTCCTTCTCCATCCTTCTTAGGTCATTTTTAGTGTACTACATAAACTGGTCAGAATCTTGCAGTAACCTTCTAGACAGAGGGCAAGTCCACCTCCTGGTACAAGGCAAGCACCATTAGTTTCTCCAAGTGAAAAGAAGGATGACATACAGTTTATCTTTTATATTTCAGTTGAATATTAAAATTTTGCAATAATAAGTTCTGTGGGACAAAACTTATATTTCTAAGACTGCATGTCAAAACATCTCCATGTTTACTTAACAATATACTCACATGTGAAGTCAAGATATTCATGATAATCAAAACATGCTGAAGTTTTTGACAAAGTTGAGGAGGGTTGTTAAAAGATCAGTTAACCTTTTTCCAGTCACATCATTCTCTGTTCATTAAGCACTTTGCGTGCAAAAATAAAGTCAGTACTTTTATTATTGTAAATTGGCTCTTCAGAACATAAATGATTCAACGATGTTGAATCCCAGCTGTCTGCTACCAGTACTCAGAGATTAAGGAGCAATCTCACTTTAGATTGCTAGCTATGATGTTCAAAGTCTAAAGCAGCAGATTCCAGTTTCTTGCCAACACATGACAATATCTTGAACGTCTTCCAAAAGTGCTCACAGCAGGGAATAAAATCACAGCAATGTTAAAAGACAAGCTCTTTAAAGTTAGAAAGATTTCCATGTTCACTCTCCTTAATTCTTTACAGGTTTTAGTATATTCACAGAAAAGACCCACTTAGGTTCCATACACAGAAAAGTGAGGGTGCAGGGTCCAGAACCACAAAATCAACTACTCATAAAGCTCACAGTGAAGGAGGGCAAACACTCCTCTTAATCAAAAAACTAATCCTTTCAGAAACAATTTTTTTCTTTTAATTTAGAAACATTTATTTTTCCTGCAGTAGTAATGGAAATTAAATTTCTAGCAAAGTACACACCAAGAAGCTAAATTAAAATATATTTATTAGTTACGCCTCATATAATATGAACGGAGAACTCCTGGACTTTCATGCAGAAAAAGTAACTATTTAAAAATTTACATCATAAACTAGGTACAAAATCACAAAAGATTAATGAAACCTGTATTACTGTAGTTCAGTGTAAAAAGATAGAAAAAAATCACATTTCTGATATCTGATATGTTTCTAGAGTAGATAATTGCTAGGAAGGATATCAATATTAAACTTTTTAAATGAAAGCCTGTTACTTATATACACAGCAGTATGAATTGGTCTTCTAAGCATCTTGTTATTCAGCATATAGCTAAATTTTAATAATTTTCATAATGCACAATTGTGCATGCATTCACTTTGGTAATGAGGTCATTAAGGCTTGCTTCCTAGTACCTATCTAAAATAATAATTAAACAATAATTATTTTAAATCAGAATAAAGCACAGTCACTATTCTGAAGATTTTATGGCTCAAGTATAAAACGAGACAACAAATTCACAGAAAAGTAAAAAGAAGCAACAAAAAACTATTCAATGTGACTGTGCTATTAACAGATTCAAGTCTACATGTGAAATCTATTCTGGGCATTGCAAAAAACCCAGAACTTAACAGAAGGATTTAAAGAAAAGTAACTGAATACGTGCATTAGGTGCTCCATTTAAGTAAGGTGGTCGGTCACCTGGGAGACAGCACAGATACTTTCTTGAGAGCTCAAGTGCGTGATGAGGCTCTCTCATCACTGGCTGATAAACTGGTAGTCAGCACCTCAATGCTGAATCTGAGATGACATGCAAGGTGTCAGTATAAGTCCATTAAATGCCTTGAAAGACAAAGTGTCTAAATTTTCCTTAGTGCTATAAAGGAAAGGGAGCTAAGGGAGATGCAAAGCAAGAAAGTAAGAAAGAATGGTGGACTGAAAAATGATCTTTGCAACTTCTTTGCAATCTGGGTGAATGTAATTGAAGTAAAAATGCACTTGTCAAAGAAAAGGACACTGCAGTAATAAAGATGTGAGTTGATGACAGCACAGGTGAAAATGTCTGTTAGACAGACAGAAAAGCCTATATCTTAGAATCATGAATAAGAAAAGACAGATTCCTTACCACAGCATATTGAATATATTTTTACAGCTCAGCTATGTCAACAAAATGATAACTTACTTAAACTAGAAATTTGGACTAAATCTAACAAATAAACCAGTATTGGTCTAAGTATTACTTACTTAATAAGAGTTACTATTAACTTATATTCAATTCGACACCTGAATCTGTCCCTGAAGTCCTGTATCCATACAAATCTCTCAGGTATCTTGTACGTGACACCATTAAACTCAACAGCCATATTTTCTATTAATATTTTAATTCTAAATATGCTCAAAATTGTGCTTGAATATTTTATCACTTAAAAGCATCAACCATTCACATCTCTCAAGAATCCAGGAAAATTTTGGAATTATGGTTGTAAGTAGGAAAATGAATAAAAGTAAATCAAAGTCTAAGACATGCTGATGAGTAGAAAGGTTTTCATTACTTGCATGTTTAATTACTTAAGCTTAGATAGTAGAAACTAAATGAATTTCACATTTTTCATTCACAAGACATACTTTATCACATTTTAAAAAATTGTATTTTTATCTATATTAAACTTACTATCTTTTTTCTTTTTTTTTTAATCTGATACTAATATGGATCCAGTACATTAACACAGAACATTTATACCATCAACAGAAACATCCTAAACCAAGTATGACCTGTGTGATTCTATAAAACATCACACTGGTTACAAAGGAAAATCTGAGGCAGGATCAAAAGGTCTTCCATTTACTGTCTGCACATTTTGTTCCCTGCTCCCCCACATGTGAAGTATAAATTGCTAATCTGAAGTATGAACAGAGCTACAGAACTACCCAAACTAGCTCTCTGTACCCGGGTTTGTAGGGTACCCTGTCTAGGTAAAGAAGACTCTTCCTAGAAGTGAGAACTGTGAGAGTATAACAAGCTCTAATGAAAACTAAAAAACCCTCATACTTTTCAATAATATTAACTTTGGATTACATGATAACATGTAGGTTTAGTTTCACTGCTATCAAAAAGTGACACTGTGGAATTTGAAAATTACATGTAATAATTTTTGCCCTCATTACATAGCATTGCATCACACAGCTCATTGTATTAAGTAGTAAATTCCAAAATGGGATCAAAGCTTACTAGAAAGATTAAGCAGCAGGAAATGCAAGCAACTATAAACTCCTAGGAAAACAAAACCATTTGACATTTTCCCCCTCCCCATCTTCCTAAAATCAGATGTTTTCGCTTGGGGCACTGGAGTTTGATATAGTTGCTCTCTGTTGTCCACTGCATTTTACAATAGTCAGGTAAGAACAATTTATAAGGATGTGGAATGGAGAAGTGGTGTGGAATCTTCTCGGAAAAGCCAAGAGGTCCCAGTTTTCATCAGGCAGAAACGTGGGACAACTTCTACACGTAACGCACATCGCTTGACATTATATATATAGAGCATCACCTTGCTCCTCACTCGTCCTTGGTAAAACTTACATTAACCTGCAGATCTCACGTTTCAGATGAGATCTACACTGATATCTTATACTTAACCAAATAAATAGCAGTGAGAGCAATAACTTGTTCAAATTATTCAAAGATGACAACTTCTATCATGACTTATCACCTTACAGTGAAAACATGATTTTTAATGTTATTTGAAACAGGAAAAATATGTCAGAGAATCAACACATTTTTATATGCTTGTGTTGCAAGTCTATATATACACCTGTTTAGGTATATACATGTACATCTATAATATATACATATAATATAGATACATGACTATTTGAACATTGGAGGCCTGAGTTGGAACCTTTATTTCTTCCTCTATTTCCCTCACCAAAACTTTCTTCTGTTGATTTCTTAATATTTAATTCTACAGATACAAACCAAATACCAAGAAATTTTCAGGTCGTATCACTCTATAGTATGAGTCCAGTCAGCCTAACTTCTTTCACTGAAGAATTTCTTTTTCTGCTACACAACGATACACAAAAAGCCCCCAAAGCAAGAATGACATACACATGGTGTCTGTAATAAGGAACTATTATTATTGAGGGACAAAAATTTGGTACATAAGTCAATTAATCTGTTCATATGAGGAAGAATGAACTTCATACTTTTACTGATTGCTTAGTTGCAGCAAGACACACTTATGAGAATGCTCTTAAAATATTTGTTTCCAAACACTATTTTCTACCACTGTCCTGTCTGTAACATTACTGCTAATATACTTCATCAAATAATAGGAATAAAAGTATTGCATAACCAAGTCCTTTAAAACTGGTCTTTGATTCAAAACCTGATCAGTGTCTCATCTGGCATATCGCCACGTCTGATGTTCTGGGGAAATTATTCTGACTTAAAATTCCTGTGAGGTTTGTAATTCTACTGAAAGAGGTCAAATAGACATGTAAAAGAAGAGTAGGAGTTTTCACAGCTAGTAGTAAAGAACCTGGCCCTCTGACTGACAATTAGGAGAGACCTCCTTTATTCCTGTCATACGCAGAAAAACAAATACAACACACACAATGTGCAAGAGAAATTACTGGATGTATATGATTCTTGATACAGTTTATGGTATAAAAATCTTCTGTACAAAATGTACTATAGCTATGACTTCTCAATAATGTGAATTCAGTGCAATCATAGTACTCCAACAGCATACACTGAACTTCCCAATTTTCCAATGTAGTTTAAGTGCTTATTACTTGAGCTACTACTTTGAAGACTAGGCAATGATCTACAGCTATTATTAATGAAGCAGAAGAATAATGGATTTTATTCTTGCCTGTGGGACAGAAGTATCATTTAGAGAATTGATAACACTTTAGTTTAGTCATTTTAAAAGGTCATGTTACACAATAAAGAAGGCCAAGCCATTTAGTGATAACATATGATAGCGATAAAACTAGCACTGGTCTACAGATCCTCAAAATTACTAATTGCATTTCTATATTGTAAGCAAGCTAAAGCAGTCTGATAAATGTATTCCAAGTGTGTTCCTGATTTTTATACTTTAGAGTCTAGTTTACATAGCTTATAAAGAAATTAAACCAAAAAGAAATATCTTAATTATTAAATAAGTAAACAAATCTGAATGCATGTCAGGAGAACAAATCTTCATAGTACTATACTGTGGGATTATTTACTTAAAGCATAGTTGTAATATATTCAGTAGCGAGGGGAAAATTATACTTTTTGGTGCAGGAAAACAACAGGAAAAATTTAACAGAAAGGATTAACAGTGAACAATTGAAGCTGAGAGGCATGGATATCAACATTAAAGTTGTTTTTGATAAAATACCCTAAATTGAGAAAATCTGATAGTGTTAGCAGGTAGTATAAATTAAAGCTGTTATGTTGTGCCCTTAGGGATTAATTTATTGAGAAGATAGGCAACAACAACTAAAGTACTCTGAATAAATCATTTTATGAAGAAAGATAAACTAGATTGAAGTGATGCACAAATTTGCACAATGGTTCATTTGTACAGGGCCGCAGAGTTCAGTCAGATGGAGAGAAAATAAGCTGGTAATGGGCCATTTCCCCAGGGTAGGCAATGGTGTGGGCTTCACAGCATGGGTTGTTTACATTCAGCCTCCAAACAAGACTTTAAAGCCTTTCAGGCATTGAACGCATTATCATAAGATAAAATCCAATATAAACATTTCTATGAAAGTGAACTGTCACCAGTTCACAAAAATAACTGAACTTCTACAGATGTATGCAAATCATCTGCCTACCTCACATAATCAAATCCTCTTCTAAGCAACTTCCTGATATGCTCTTTGCTGGAAAAATGTAAAGTTTTGAAGTGTAGGGGCCTGAAGTCCTTTTACTTCCTACTGAAAAGCAGTCTCCTTATTTTAAGAGACTGCTTGACCAGTTTATTTGAAAGAATGAACATGACCTTGTTAGAGAAAGTTGTTACAGATGAGAAATTATAAATAAATACTTCAGTGATGCATTTAAGATTAAAAAAAATCCAATTACCTTTTCAGAAAATCTCTTTGTGAAATATCACGGTAACAGCACCTCCAGAAATCATCTTCTCAAAGTCTGCCTCAGTTAAAACAAGATTTTTTTTCCCCAGAGTGGACAAAGAAAATACATCTCCTACAGCTTACAGTACATCACTTCAGGCCCAACAGTTTCAGAGCAACTCTAACTAACAGTAAGACATTGTCAGTCTTGTTGCAATTGCTACTATTTGTCTTAAATTCATCCCCAAGAAATGTTAGGAAGGTAAATCTAAGAAATACCACCCTGTGCTTGAAAAAATATTCCCCTCACTTACCTGAAAATCTTTCTCTTCCAGGATCTCTTTCCTCCACCTGACAAGGAAGGCAGCACAGACGTACAAATGGAAGTGAGAAAAACCCTCTGGTTCAGACTAGAAAAAATAAAAATATATCATCCTTTCAATACACAAATAACAATACTTTTGATCACCATATACTCCAAGGGTATTTTTATGACATTCACTACTAACTACAAATGTCAGCTATATCTGTCTCTCTTTGTACCACAAACATGCTTGCATTTCATCTATGCCAAATCTATTAATAGCTATTATCTATAACAGGTATGGAGGTGAGGTATGCATCCATTTCTCACATTTAAATTCATTCTTTACTGACGTGTTTTCCATTTCTGGTGTTACCCATTAGCTTATATATAGCATGAAATATTGTACTGTCCAGCTCAACATTGTGACATGAACATAATGCTTCATCTCCATTATTAGAAGCAAACTCTATTACCAGTAGTAGCTTTTGAACTATAAATTCTGCTACAGGGAATTATAAAGCATTTTAAAAATAAACAACTTGCTCTATATTCAACTGAATTAGAGGTTTTCACTAAAGGAAAAAATCTATTCATTGTAACATGAAACATTTACAATTTACTTTTGCATTCAGATCTGCAGCCTTCAGTTTAGTTCCAGTCAGTAGAATCTGTCACTTTATAAAATTCCCTCTAGAAATCAGTATTTTATAAGTATACCTAAGAGTCCAGAAATATTTGTGATCCTATTTTTAAAAGACATCACTAAGTTTTCTCATACTACCAAATCAATCTTAGCTTTTATTTTCTATACCACTGAGAACTGAAAAAATAATTATGATATTAAATTATCAGTGTGATGACTGAACTAGGGCTATGTAAAATCTCATTTAAAAATTTAAAAATAATAATTATAATATTAAACTACATAATCTGGCAAACGTAGAGATATTTAAATGTTGATATCTATATAATTTACAAGATCTAATTATAGCGCTTTTAAAATATAGCAAGTTTTTTCATATTCTCTGCTGGCATTTCAAAACTGCAGTTTACTCTTTAGAAAAATAGAGTATTCTGACCAAGTATAGTGAACTGAAACAACTTCTTATGTAAAGCATAACACCTATAAAATATCTATTTTATTGCTATTTAACCAAGAAGAACATGGTATTTAAAATATGTGCTAAACTTCCCTGCTATCGTAAGGGGAGAAGGAAAAGTATTCCCCTGCTACTTTTCCTTCTTCTCTACCCTTACCTGATAAAAGAGCAGTTTTGTACAAGAGGTTTGTACAAACACCTTGTTAACAGCTACGGAAACTACAGATCAGCTGGTCCACCAAAGTGGTAAGAATTAAGAAAAGAAATAATGCCAATTATTTGGAGGGAAGATTTAAGTTTAAAAGTGTGCTTGGAACTGAAAATAAGAATTAGCTAATTTTGGAAGCAGAGAAGATATATTTGGGTTATAAAATCCTGTAATACGTTTCCTACTCGAGGAAAACACTCATTGTAAAATGCCAAGAGAGAGAAAGCATATGGTAATTTTAACTAAACTTCTCCCTAGAGTTTGTCTTAACCAGAAAAATCAAAGTAAAGTCCAATTTACAATACTGAACTTAGCATTTTACAGAATCATGTACTCAGTACCATTCTACTTGGGATGGAAAGTTAATATATATAAAAGCATAGAATAGTATCTCAAGAAGACATACTTGTAAGCCAAGTGCTGCTTCCACTTATCATGTCAGACAATAATGTGACAATATTTAAATAATCTAACACAACTCTGAAAAATGCAAGGAGCTAATTCTAAGAAAACAAACCTCCTCCTACCATACTGTGTAAATATTTTCACAGAACAGGAGGTATTTCTTTTAAATTCAGCCTTTGATAATATTTTATAAACTTTCATCTCTAAAATGAGAAAAATATTTTAAAATTTTAAAAGTTAAGTATAAAAACAGTACTTGTGGTCTATTTTTCTCAGCCTGAACTGCAACCTCTTTCTCACTTTTAACATGAATTTTAAAAATGTCCTTTAATCATACATGAAGTTTCTATTATTTTGGTGTGATGGTTTCAGTCTAGGCCTTCCTGGAAACCAGCTTGTAACCAGGAAGGAACTAGGAAGGTGACCAAGGAAGTATTCCATGCTATTCCTTTACGTAACCTAGGGTATAAATAAGGCATTGATAAGATAGTTCGCTCTCTTCCTTTCCGGCGAGGTTCGAGAACGGTGGGTCCCTGTTTCGGTCGGGCTTATCTGGAGCCGAGGCCTACAGTGACTGCTGTTATCTGCCACCCGTGAGGGGAGAGCCAAGGGCCGTGTCTAGCCATCCTGCCTGTTCGAAGGGAAGTGGTGAGATTTTTGCTAATTTGCCTTCGGCTGGTTGTTTGACTTGTGCGGTCCTTGCCCCTTTTTGTCCTTCTCCCTTCCCTTCCCCCCTTCCCCCCCCCCCCAGTGTGTGGTATTCTCCTTTTGTGTATCTGTCTCATATATAAAACATATATATATATATATATATATATATTTGCTATAGCTTTGGCTGCTTGTTTCTTTTTTTCCCTTTTCCCTCTCTGGGAGGCGGGTCCTCGTTGTCAAGTTTCGGGGGACTTGGCGGGAAGCCAGCTCGAAACTTGCACATTTGGGATATACAACATAACCTCATAAGTGACCACCTTTCTTCAAATCTGGAAGGAAACAGGGAAGTAACGTCCAATGAAAACAGACTGTGTTTAAGTCCACAGTCTGTACAAGAAAACATCAACACACTTTCCAGAAGCCCACTCTGAAGTGTGAGCTGTCACCAGTGAAGACCTTCTGACAGAGCAAGAACCAGCCCAGTTCACCATTACGTCATGAACTGTGATCTGTGTGAACTACAGATCTACTTCAAAGAACGAGTAACTGAAAATCACGGCACCAGCCTGAGCATCTGTAATCAAACAGAAAAGCAGGGAAGAAGAGAAATGATGGTTGTGGGATGAAGGCAAACAAAACTGGATTGAGATTGCTGAACAGATGAACTAAAGTACAGAATTACTGCAGAGGGTAGATAAGAAAAAGTAAGACCATTTTTGCAGATGAAGAAGCAGAAAGACTGAATAGCCTGTAGGTAGAAAAATTTCACTTCAAATAACAATTGTTAATCAGGATATTTGAGGTATTGGATTATATGTTACCCCACCTAAATATAATAAAGGTATAGACTGCTTTAATTACATGATATAAGCAAGAAAGAGAGAACTGAGAGGAACTTGGTTTCATAATAATATATCCTAATTCTCCTTACACCTCCTCACCCCTCCAACATTACATAATTTCTTTAAAAGCACATGGGAGAAGGAGACAGGTTTAAATAAATCTATCTGAAAGCAGCATTTTAACTTTGAAAGTCAATTTACAGTAGCTGTTGACAAAATTGTTTATTTTGCTCTCTCTTAAAGTGACTCGCAGAACCATATCGCATAGGTAGTCAAATTAGATCATCAAAGTACTCTCTTTTTCTTATAATAACCTAAGATTCTGATTTTAAACCTAAGAATTCATTCTATTATCAATTAATAAAGAAAATTCTCCCATAAAAGGTCAAGACAAATAGCTTAAAAAACAATTAAAAGCAAAAATGCCCAGAACTGCAATTCTGAAAATGGAACATTTTTCTAAGGAACTAGAGAAAAATTATCAGGAATTATATAAGAACAAGTACTTTGTCTTGTGATTTTTTTGTTCAACTTTTTTTTTTCCACCAATGCAATTTTCTTCAGCTTTTTAAAATGAAACCAAATAGGTTTAAATATGCAATTCATTAGAGAAAAAATGCATATCCCCTACAGATTTAAAAATTCATCATGTTTCAGAGATAAGTCTAGGTACAAAGTACTTCCAATGGATAGTTTTAGACAGTTTTAGAAATTGAGTAAAGCAGCTAATGCATAATTGCCTTTTCTAACACCTGCTACCTATTATACTTTTCCATTTGTAGCTTTTGGAGTTACAAACAGTTTGATCTCTAAATGTACAGAAATACAGACTACCAGCTAGAACCTATTTAAAATCAAGTATAAACAATGACCTTGATTTAAATATTTTAGTAGAAGATCTCAAGACAGATGTACAACCTTCCAGAAGACTTATTCTGAACATATTACAGACAATTCAGAGCACATTATCTAAGAACCATCTGTCATTATCAATAAAAATCATTTAGATTGTTAACATCACAAATATCTCATTGCCCTGCAAATGCTGTATCTCCTCTGCAGCTGAAATGAAAGGCGTACTTTATATTGCACTTCCCAAACTTCTTGAATTACACAATCACTGAAAGAATGCAAATTTTGTTGTATGACTAGACTGATTATTGTCTAGTCAGTGATTAGTCTAAGCTGCCTCCCACATCCTGGATAATTTAAGATTTAGGGAGGGTAACACCTCATGCTATTATATTTGTTGATAAAGTAAATACAATACATAATTATTATTTAAGTACTCAGCATTATTAAAGCTATGAAGTTTTGCCAGGGTTAGGTATTAAACCACCACATTTCACACTCAAACAATGTCTCAGACACAAGGACTTCCAAACACTCAATGATTACGTACAAATAAAGCAACTTTAAGCATCTCCATTTCTACTGCATTAGAGAGAGCAGATAGTAGAGATGAAAAGAGATTTAAATATTTTTGTCCAAATTATACAAGCAATCTATGGCAGAAAAAGAGAAAGAAGCCAGCACATGAACATCAAGGAAAGTGGAATATGTTTTGCCTTTTCAATCAGCCAGGACCTTTGACTTCCTAGGCACAGACTCAATGCACTGTCAAAACTGAGACTTGAAGTTCCAATCTGAGGAGAAAAGCACCATGACCACAGAGAGGTCCATCACAGTAACTTGCCTGCCGCCAGGAATGATCAACAGCAGATGATTAAGAGCATAGGAGAGCAAGCATATAGCAGTACCTCTCCAGAACACACTTCCAATTTTCAAAGATTTCATGCTCACATAGGTGTTAATGGATTTGTGTTCACTTGTTTTCCTAAATCTTTTTGCAACTCTAAGCTTTTTGGTAATCACTAAGTCCTGTGGCAAAGAATTCCAAAACACAAGTGCAGGCTACATATCATGTCTGTTTTAAACCTAAGACCTGCTAGTTTCATTCAAAATAGTTCAGTTATTGCACTGAAAGAGTATGAACAATCGATTCCTGTTCACTTTCTTCAGTCCATTCATATTTCCTTCTCTTTTGCAGACTAGAATTTTTTTGTCTATTCCACTGTCCTTCATGTACCAGTTCCACTCAGCCTTCTTAAGCATCCTTTCCTGCAATTTTCTGATTTTGAAATAAGGTCCAAACTATATATAGCATGTAAGTTGCAGAAAGAACATTACTCTTGTAGAATAATGCTACTTTTTTCTCCTTTTCTTTCCCAGTAATTCCTAGCCTTTGGGGATTTTTTTCTTTTTCCATTCTTGACTGTTACTTGAGCTCATATTTTCCTCTTGCTCTTGAGTGTAGAAAGCTACCTTGAAGCCCATAGTTATACTAGTAAAGCTTGGATTTGTCCAAACACACAATACCACTTTATATCTCTCCACATGAAATTTCACCCGTTATTTATGCCTGATTGTTAACAGCAACATGTGATTCATTGCTGTCCACCTCTCACCATTACTACTCTTAGTAACATGGTGTTGTCAGCAAACTTTGCTGTCTCACTTGCTCCTGTATCCCTTTTTAATCTCTTCAGTAGAAAGATCTTAAGCCTCATGACAAATCCTAAAAGAATGACATGTTATATCCTTTAATTTTGAAACTAGTCTGCTTGTTCTTACCACCTGTTTTCTATCTTTCAGGCAATTATTCAAGGGCATTCCCTTGAATTCCACAGTTGTGTTTCTTCTTTAATAACCTTTAGTGAAGAACCTTCTTCACTGTTTTCAGCAATCTCAATATTCTACATCAACATGTTCACTGGTTCTTAAAGCTTTGTGAGTTGTGATTTCTCACCACAAAAATCATGATAACACTTTCTTAGAATGACATATTTAGTCATGTTGAAAGAACATTACGATTAAGCTTAGAGAACACTGAATTGAAGTCAACCTAATCTTGTCATTCTAAAAGATCTTGGAATAGTTTGAGGACTGCAGTAATTTCTATTGTACAAAGCAACCCACCAACTCATGTAGGGTCATAACCTTCTCCTGCCTGTCAGTTTTACAGTCAGTTATATAATGAAATTTTGATTATTCAGTAGTGCTAAAATCTATATTTTAGTCATTATACATGTTAAAAAGCTTTTCACAGTTATATGTAAAAATAGCTATTAAACCACTTATTTTTGCTGAGTGTGCACATTTTGGATTGTCTTCTGTCATTACTTTTGCTTCACTATGACTATTCCCAAGAAGATGATCCTAAAAGCAATAAGTGACCAAGAGCACTTGTCTAAGATTAATCTAATCTCACAATAAACACAGCAATGAAATTAGATCCTTTATGTTAAAAAAAAAAAACAAAAACAAAATACACCCTCACTTATAGGTAAGGCCTACAAGTAGCTGCTTATAATGCAAACATCCATCAATTAACATAAAAATTTATGGGTTGGTTTGATCTTTGCATTAAAAAAAATCTGATCCAAACACATTTTGTAGCACTTCAAAATCTGTAATGGAAAGTAACATTTCCAGGTCATAACAGTAAGCTAGAAGTACCTGTCACAGCCAAAACACAATGCAAAAATTATTATTTCAATCCTTAGAGCTCACTAAGTCCCTCATAGAAGAGCTGTTTTAAAAAAATCTTTACAAGAACTGTGTTCACATTTCCTATTTCTGCTAGGCATGTTCAAAAAATTATTTATTTTACAACATTCTATTAGATTTGGTAAATTTATGCTGAAAAATAGGTGAAGATCAGTTTTCATAACAATTTAGTAATTGGCCCCTCTGATTTAGTCAACACCAACTTGGCAACAGTTCCTAAAAGATGACTTGTGATATAAATCTCTACTGTGAAATCCCAGCCATGAAGAACATAGACCATTGCTGGATTTTTTTTGGATCAATATCTTGCCCTGTTAGAATGCTCCATATGGCATGCAAAATTCATGTTAAGAATATTAATCAATATCAAGTATAAACGGATGATAGTGATAATTTACCTGATTTATCTACTCTCCAACTGTTTAGTTTTAAGAAGCATCTTTCATATAAATCTCCACATTACCTTGTATTTTGAGAATGGAGTTTAAATTACTCCCCTCTTCACTTGCTAATATGCTCAATTCAAATACAATTCAAAATGTCAAGTGGGTATTTGACTTTTTTTTCTACCTTTTCCAGAATAAACTGGGGTGTGTTTGTGGGGAGGGAAATCAATGTTTCTCATTTGGTTCATTTAAAGAATTCACCACAAAGTTTCTAAAGAGTTCAGCCATGACTAGGATGTCAAGCAGATTCTCACTCAATGAGGTACCTTCACATCCAATACAGAAATGTGATTTTCCTTTACAGTTATTTTTCTCCTCATGCGTGTTGGTTTATTACCTTCGCACACAGGAGTGTTGCTCGATCTTAGCAAACGAACGGAGCTTCTTATGCAACTCCCCTACTGTCCTTTCTTGCACAATTGGGTATTTACAGAAGAAAGTGGAGTAAGGCAGTCTTCTTGGAGAATGCCTTCGATATAAATGCAAGAAGATGCTGCACTGCACACAAAGAGAACACTTTGCAACACTTATTTCCAAAACTACTTTGAAAAGAACCCAGACAGACACAGAAGCATTATGTCTAGTAAAACGATCAAAAAGCATAATGATTTCTTCTCTCTAATTTCCCATGTTAATAAGCCTCTTTGCATCTGCAGTGAAGAGTGACCATGAGTTGTTCTTTGTACTTACTGGAGAAATTATTACTTAATCTGCTGCTTTGAACTTCTACAAAGCAAAGGCAAACGACTTTCATTTCACCTACTAGTTATGACTATGATGAACATAGCAAAACCACAGACATGGTAACATGAGCATGAATTCTGCCAGTGATGGATCAATCGCTGCCATTTTAGATAACAACAAACAACATAATGCTGAGGAATGATATATAACCCCCAAATCTATTATACATATTTATGGCTTCTCTAGTAGAAAAAAAATTACTTTCTGCAAAGTTTACGTCTATGTTTTTAAGATCTGAAACTCCAAACTTGTTTGGTGACCAGAACAGAAGAACCAGCAGCAAGAACTAATGGAAATCCTTCAGGCTGGTTTCAGTGCATTAAAAAGTAACAGCCACGTAACATTATAAGTCCTCATCAATAACAATAGATAATTCACACTGTTTAGGTTTTAGAGAATAGTTGATTACTTACAGCTATACTTTCTTTCATTCACCACAGCTGATGTATTAGAGAACAAAGTATTTCGGTTAGAGCCATTAATATGGTTCCTAATTATCTTACCAAACCATGATGCAGTGCAATGACTCAAAGCAGTGAATCTCTATGTAATTAACAGTGAACATCACTATACCCTTTACTTCCTCTAACAGCATGAAACACAACCATACAATTAATTTTGTTTCTTGAATGCACATAAAGTTGAAGCCCACACTTATCTACACTCCTTAGTTCCAAATATTTTCCTCAGGAAAAGGCTTAGGCAGTCAGATCATACGAGCTGTTAAGAGGATATGAGAAGATACCACCACCAACAGCCTTTTCAAAAACTTCCACATGCTTGAAAAGTCTAACCCCCTAGCTATTTCCCAGAAAACTAACTTTGCATCTTCAATTTACTGAGATTCCCCCACCTAAACCTAAAATCTCTCTTGCACGCATGAAGTTATGGAAGTACCAACTGAGTTGTTACGGAAAGGCGGAGGAGCAGTAAGGAGAGGATAAACCCAAAAGTGACTGACTGGTTGCCTCCCAGACACAGGTGAAGTTGAAGGAAACACTTTCTAAAAGCTGCAGGCTATTTCTTTTTTAATAGGTTACAGGGCAGATTTGATTGAAAAGCTCCAGACAAAACATTTTCAAAGGTATGCACATTTCGGATACCAAAATTTAAATCTAATCTTTGTTTCATCATTCAATGACAGAAAGAAGCAAAGGCTTCTTTTATTTTAAGCTAGGCTTAAAGTTAGGCTTCAATTACTCAGACATGATTATTCAGCTGGAAAGAAATTTGTTTTGAAGTTTCCTTCTAATTAAGACCCTATTAATTCTATCTGAAACCACTAACCTAATCTGAACTTAAACATTTAAATTCCATCTCAAGTAGTGACTTGATGCCAATTAGTTGGCTAAAAATGTGGTGGAAAAACAAGGGAAGCTGTGTTACACCAAAATCAACACTGCTTTTATTTCCAGAATTCTACTGAAAAGATACGATTTAACTTACAAAGCACAAACTAAATCCAGATCATTAGCAAAAATATGCTGCAACTGATTTAAATCTGAAGTACTTTGCTGTAAGGCAAAATATTTTTACATAAATGTTAACCTGCTTTAAGCAGACTACTGATTTGAAATAGGGACAGGCACAATTGATTAAAAATGAACATGGCAACTTTTCCACCTGTGAGGAGAACTTCAGCACATCATGTGAATCAAAACCAGGTCATACTTCCTCAGTAACCTGCTTTTAAAAGGCAAAGGAGCACAATTAAGCAGTATGACTAATATTTACTAAAATAATTACCTATTTCACCCTTTGAATTTCTAAATTATTTACCTCATGTATCATTTTAATTATTTTTACAGTTCATTCCCAGAGAACCTTGATGCTGAGAAATTAATTAATGGGCACAATAGAAGAACTGTCAGCATTGTTTAAATATAATTTCAGTACTAGCCTCATTTACATGTATCCCTTTATTCTAAGCAGTGGTACGGTTGAATTTTTTGTATGAAATTGTTAGTTCATTAAAAAGAACACAATGTTATCCTTTTCTGCAGATATTCATTGATTATCGCATTTGCTGAAATACATGCTCAAGACAATCATTAGAGCTTTTAGCCCATGGATTTCAAATTAAAATTGTTTGATTATTTGGCTTTAGTTTTATCATATTATTAGCTTTAATAAAAGTTATTAAATTAATACTTCAAAGTAGACCTATGAACAGTGTTAGCTCACCATTTCACAACCGAAAAAAAATAATTTGAATAACTGTACATGTATATATCACATATTTATACTGAAAGACTAAATCAAAACCCAAGCAACAGTATTAAAAAATAATGGTTGCTTATTCCAACGTCTTATCAAATAACAAGAATATGCTTACTGACACACTGCCAACACGTAATTCAAAGACATCCTCTCATTAAGTATGTTTTAAGCCACATACATCACTTCCAGATAGGGACGTTCTTGTGCCCTTCTGGACAAAAGTTGATAGTTTGGGTGCAATTAACTCTTATACAAAATATTACTGGTCATTTGATTAAAACATATTAAACAATCCAACAAAGATACTACTGAATTCTTGTTCAGCGAATAGAAACTCTAAACTCCTCAAATTCCCACTTCTGTAAATTGAGGGAATGACTACATCAATATAATGTTTAAAAGTTTTGTGAAGATTTCTTATTAGATTTAACATAAAATGACATCTATACCAAAACTTGTATGGTCTAAAAAAACCACTATTTTCTTATTAATATTAACAACAAATAAATTTTCAAGCAAATTATTCCAACTATTTTTTCTTTCTTTCAAAAAACATACCGTTAGCGCTGAGAATGAAGAAATATATGTATCACATTCAGTCATATGTTTTCTAATAGGTGGGCTTGTTGACTAAGATGGTAAATGGGAATACCAAGAAGGTATTTAGTAATCAGCATGAACCATTGCCTTCCTTTCCCGTTTTCCAAGTTAATCTTTACAGGCTTAGTCACAACAGAGTCAAGTTCATGACACAGAGCCAAGAACATCATCTAACTTTCTGGCACAGCCACTACAAAGATACTCAAGACTCACATCACTGGCTGTTTCCATCCCCTTCTCTCATCATTAAACCACATTACATTCTACAAACTAGAAACTAGCAACAAAATCCCTAACTTCTGATCATCAGTATCTGATTTCTGGTCAGCCTGTTGAGGCTGGGAACAGTTGGGACTGGTATTTTCCTCCATTTGCTGGCTGGCAAAAATCTTATTCACGAAAATACCGCTTCCTTGGAGAGCAACACTATCTGAATCAGTCACTACCTAAGGATGGAAATTTGCCTGAATGTTCAATCTTGCTTCATGATGAAGATCTAATTACACCAAGCTTTTTGTGATCATATAACTGCTTACAACATTCCTTGAACTGCATGCTTCACATTTCATTCCGCTTCTATTAAAACATACTAATAATGACACAGAAGCTAAAGTAGGCAGTTGCTGAATGCAGCAACATCTTGTCTGATTAAAAGAGAAGAAAAAACACATCTGAAAACATAATTCAGCTGCTCTTCAGCTACGTCCAGCACAGAGGCTCTACAGCAGTGATTGTGCAAAACTGCAGGTTTATAAAAGGGCTGATGTCAAAAGCAACTGAAAAGGCAATGGCATTACTCATTCCAAGTATCTGAAAATTGCTAGTCACTCAATATCACAGCTGGAAATGTTAATAATGCACGAATTTTAATTAAATTCATTAAATACTTGATAGCTATTGCCAGGAGCTTGATCTTATCTGGATGAATAAGACTAGCTGCTTCTTTTGTTAATACAAAAGACTTCCCAAGCTAATCCAAAAAATACTCTTCACCAATACTCTTCCCCATCCACCAACTGGTTAGCACACAAAGAATTAATAGTGATGATCAGGTGCAGCTTTGCCGAACTCTGATCAGAATGAGAGTACATACAATTGCCTTTATTAGCTTTAGCAAAAATATTTCCTGTGAATAACACTATGGTTCTGAAGATGCTAAATGTCTCCATGGATGCCACACCCTGCCCAGTAGTTAAATATCTTTCAGGACACAGAATCAAGGTAAGCTCTTTGATTTGAATCTTCTTAAGATGCTGGCCATCAACAGCAGAACAATCAAGATAAAGTCTACACTAATAATAATAATTCACACCAGACCATTGATTGAAGACAGCAGCATGAAACAAAAGACTCGTGGGAATGGCAACACCCACAGAGTTGCAATCTGCTTTATCAGGGTTCTCCAGAGGTTACCTCTGATGCTACTATTCTTACCTTGGAAAACTGAAAGTTCTGTCTTGACCCTGAACAGCCCTGAGCAATTATGAGATTATTACAATAGTAACACACTCATACTTCTCTCCATCTCAGGTGCATCATACATTAAGCACCAATGCTTTCCTAGCAGCCGTTTTGTTAGAAAAGATTCTACAACAATATCCATTAGCAGAGTAAATGAAAAAAAAGTGGCAGAATGTGAGGCAAATTTTAAGATATTATCATCTGCATACAACTGTATTAATTCTAATATCACCAATAATGCACTGGGGTTTTTTTCTGGAAAACCTTACTCCATCACAGATACAGCACAGGTGAGTAACCTGAAAAGATCTTGCTCTACAACAGCTTTTTCCACAGACAGCCTGAGGTAACTTGCTCTGCTTCATGTTTTGCCCATTTGACATGCCATCACCCTTCTGTGAAGTTTAAGTTACTCAAATCTCTTATTGCTGTCAATAAACATGACTTGCTGTTTTCTTTCCATCAGTTTTTGTGAGCAACTCTCCACTAATACGTGTTGACATTTAAATAACTGAGTCTTCAGTACCAGGAGCTTGAGACAGATGACAAAGCGAGCCAGATTGCCCTAATCACTACCTCCAGCCTTAAGCAGCTAAAGATAGGAAGACAGCTTTGATCCAAAGAAAAGCTTTCTGGCAGAGTTTTTTGACCGAACACAGAATCTTCAGCTGAAATTCACAGTTAACATCTACTATAGTACTTCTGCAAACTCCTTAATCAAAAGCTATTGACCAAATAATTTAAAAGCACAACACTAGTCCCACTGAAACAACCTGGACACTGCATACTGCATTAGATTCCTAAGCATCTCTCCAAATTTCAGAAGCATTTTACAATTTATTTTATTCAAGCCTTTAAGAGTGCCTATTGCAGTTATAAGTGACTCTTACTGGATTTATTTTCTACTATTATAAAATTAAAAAAAATATACTTACATACAATTTTTTTCAAATCTCTTTTATTAAGTTGTAACTGGCAACAAAAAGACAATCATAAAAAAATCATGCTGCCAGGCTTCAAGATGAATTTTATGAACAAAATGAATATGAAAGGAACAAATATGTAGCACAGTAACAATTCAGCATCTAGAAAATTACAACAGAAACTAAACAAATATTATCTACCCAAATTGTGAACTAAAATATTTATCTATTAAAAGATGTACTATCAATACGTAAATGCAACTGTCCTTCAGCTTTATAATATTTTTCAAATTAATTAAACCAATTTTTCCTACATGATTTTGCTTACAGCAATGAACACTGAAGACCCTGAACTTTTAGACTTTAAAATCTGACTAAAATATATTCCAAAATGGTGGAAAAAAGGATGTAAAGCTGTATGTTCAAGCATAAATTTAAGTCAATGCCAGTGTTTTAATATCTTGGAAATAATTTAACCTGCAAATACAACTTCATTTGGCTACAAGATTTTTGACACAGCTTATTCATCCTCGTCTACTTTGTGTATGTAGTGATTCCTTGATTCCCAAACACCCTAAATCAATATCAAAATGGCAAAGGATATAGAAAAATTAAATAAAATAAACTAGATTTAATGCAATTCGATACCTTGCAAAAAAAGCAAGCAGAGATTTTATGATGATCAGTACTGACCACCTAATACCATTTTGGAAAACTGTTTTCTATACACCTTGTTTTTCAGGATAGCATTAAAAACTTACTGGTTTGAAATCTCTGCTCTTACAGAATGGTTCTGTGGAAAGATGAAGCTCGTCACATACTGACAACATCTGTAGCTCACTCCAAACCAAACAGAGGCAGTACAGTGTTAACAGCTGGAAGAAATGTGCTCTAAACAAGCACTGTGCAACATGAGCTACAAAATGAAGTAATCAGCTCACATGAAGTTATACTGAGAGTTTATACACTGAAAAGACTCCCAGAGCCATGCAGAAACTGCTTGTCCAGGTGCAGGGATAGAAACAGCGGGGACCAACAAGCAACTGATTCCAGAAGTTTTACAATTCTCAGGACTAGTGATGAGCTACTGAACATGGATCCTGGCCACTTTTCAAGAATCTGCATTTGCCATGTAACTTTCAGACAGCAAGGACTCTATCAGGAACATTTCTAGGGCTGTTTATTTTTCAGGTTACCTCACTATAGCATGGACAGCCTTTGAAGGCTGTGAAAAGTCACTGCATCCCTGGGCACTTAAATTATAAACCAAATTAATAATCATTTCTGAAAAGTGACAAGGTGCTGCTACTATGGAAACAGGTGCAAAGGAATGGTTGTCAGCACTGCTCACTGAGAGCCTACAAGGAACTGCAGAGTTCTGTTTCCATAATGGGTACAGGACCAGAGACAAAAAGAATGTAAAACAAAAAGAAAAAAAAAAGTCATAGCCTAGTTAGAATAAGAGACACAAAGAATACATGCGTAATGAAACAAGACTCAATACCAGAGAGGAAGGGGATCTACAAGTCAGAAAACCAAAAACCTCTTTACCACATATCTAATTTACACAGTAGGTATTCAAAGATAATATTAATAATCACACTTAAAAAAAAATACCGTAATCATACAAAATTTAGTCTGCACTTAAATATTTACCTTTAAAAAGTGATACAGTGTCATGAAACAAAACATATTTCAAATTGTATTTTATGGAAAACCCAACAATTTTTTTTAAAGTTCTTAATTATGAAAATGTTTTATTAAGAAGCAGGTGTTGGCTTGTTTCAAAATTAACCAAGAGCACATCACCTCCAGAAAAACAATTTTTTTCTTAAATACTAAAATGAAGTTAAAACATACCTAAGAGTCAACTTTCCTCTGTCTGTAATTTAAGCTTTAAAAAAGTATCATTAATGAAAGTTGTTTATACCTCTCAGAAAGGACAGATTGATTTGTTTTCCCACTAACACACTGCTTTTCCACAGGTTTGACAAATTACTATGAACAAGAAAAGAATCCCATTAGAAAGAAGAAAAACCTGTTTTTTAACAAACAGGAAGACTATTAGAACTTAAAGCCTCAATCATGAAAATGTTACTATTAGTTTTGTGGAACATTCAGAATGTATAAGAACGTTTTTCAGCAGCATGAGAATTTATTAAAGAATAATCAGAAGATACGTTCTTTTTTGAGCTGATTTGTATTTAATAATTTATACAAAACTTTCAAAAAAAACTGATCTCCTTTTACAGAAAGGAAAGAAAACAGTACATGATGTCATCCGGAAATTTTCATCCATAACTTTTTGCAAAAGAGAAAAATAATTGACTATATTTAAATGAAAAAGGAGGAAAGCCCAAGCATTTCAAGTGTTATCTGTATTGCCCTATCTACTAGGCCATGTTTTCTCTCCAAAATATTAATTTCTGCCTAGAACACAAAAAAACCTGCTGTATAGCTTTTTATATCTATTTAGCTTATTCAAGGTATTATTACTATTTCCTAAGTCACTACATAAAACTTGTATTTTCAATACTATTTATTGTGTTTCATAAAAGTTCCATTAGAAACAAATTCAGAGCAAACATAAGTTGGAGGCATCATTTCCATTTATTACTTTTCATAATGCCTTTTTCATTCAGAGGTATCATCACAATCTACAGAATTATTGCCATTGTTCTCAAAGACAGATAAAGGACAAAAAAACCACAGCATGTAATTACTCTAATCTTTTAAAAACAATGGAATACATATTAAAGGTTATACAATACAATGTACAGTAATCATATGTATGTTTATGATGATCCAGTTTAAGAGTATTGTAAAAGATTATTATACATCTTCAGTTTGTGTGGGTTATATTCCTTTTCAAAAACAGGCACCAGGAGGTCAGGATGATGTCTATAGAGGAAAAGTGAGATCCTTTAGGAGCTTCCCTTCAGAACAACTGAGGAAGGAAAGTTCCAGGGACCACAGTGAAGATCAGAAGAAAAATTACAGCAAAGAACTGGGGGCCTGCACCAATCAGAGCTAGAAAGACTGATGAGAGGATCAGGAAGCAAACAGAGTTTGATGAAATGAATCCTGTAGAGGCCAGAGAGGGCTCTCAAGTGATTGCTAGGATTCAGAAAGTCATTTCTGAATGACACAGCTACTGCAGTGTTTTGGTTTGGACTGCAAGCATTCTTTTGAAATACATTCTCACTTTCAGTCATGTACTGAATCACATTTCTCTCCATAGATCCATTCCTATTGCATTATACTGTTTGCCAGTATGGACACTCAAAGACAGAAATCGAACCCAAAAGCAAACCCATCCTACAAAGATGCATTGCATAAATGTAGAGTTGCCTACAAACTCCTCTTACTTCTGCTCTCCCATAATAGAAAGAATTTTATGACTAGTAAAGTAAATAATTATTTTAACTTCTACTTAATAAAAAACAACCTTTAAACAATTCAAAAAACCATTTTGGAATGCTTTCAAGTGAAAGAGTTAGCCCACCTCAAAGCTCAGGCCAACCTAAGTTTCTACTGGGCATCCAGGATCTTGTCAGAGGTAGTAGTACCTGTAGTTAAGAACTATCCTCTTGCACTTGAAAGTCTGCTTGCAAAGATTTTTTAATCTCATATTCCACATTACTTATAAGTACAACATTTGATGTCATATTTTTCCATACACTCCCTCTCTGCAGGAAAAAACAATCAGACACAAAGTATTTTGTTTCAAAAACGTTCAGCCAAACTAAATCACAGTAGAGCCTTCGACTTTATCTCAGTCATCTGCTTCATTTATAAGCAAAGAATGTTCCATGTACTGCAATAAATTCAAAGCCTTCAATCTGTCTCCTGTCATAAGAAAAACAAGAACGTTGCAGTGCAAAAGATGGGAAAAACTGTGAATTTCCATTAATTCCTGAAGTGTCCAAACACCTTTTGATTCCAGACTAAAGCAGAACATCATGCCCAATTTCCTCAATTCCGATATTCAGAAATAGAGAACTAATACAGTCACAGCTTCAATTACCATTTAAAAATGAAGATTTCTCAGTTCTTGGTAAACATTTATCATATAATTCTTAGCACTCTGAAGTAAAAATGGACACCACCATCTTCCCTCTAAGAAAGGAAAGCATAGCTAATTCAGAATTATTAACACATGCTCTCTTTCATTATTCACTCTAAGAAAGTATGGACATGCACAATTGCTAGTCCAACCTCCAGCAGTAATAGTATTCATCAGTAATCTTCTTGTGAGCCTTTACAATGGCCCTACTACTTGACTTCAATCAGCTGTAAAGCTCTTTTATTCTGTTATCACATCAGTGTGAGGGAATGAATGCCAAGGATTGAATGCCCTCCTAAAGGAGCGCAGCCATGCTGATAGAATAGCAATGAGCTTCATCTGACACTGCTCAACACGTTCTTTCACACTCTCACTCTGGCAGAGGAATGCATGCATGACAGAAATAAATATCTGTTGAGTGGGAATGCTAAGAAACATATCTACAGAATAATATACTAAATAGAGCATATCACAGTTTAATAAAAAGAGCTGGAAGTTGATAAAAAGGATGCAATTAATGGACAACTGGCAGCAGTTGTGTTCCATTTGTTAGAAGAAAAGGATGAGCAGAATAATTATTCTACTAGTGAGGAAGATTCAGAATTTCAACATAGAACTACTCTTCTATTAACACTCAATTCTCCTTAAGCACTTTTTATTTTTGCTGATGCAGGGACCTAAGAATAGACTTGCCCCTGCTCATTTTAACAAAGTGAAGAAAACAAGAGGTCAGATCAAAAAATCATGATTGTTGATATTTTAAGTAGAATCTATCTCCTCCCCATAGAGTTTAGTGTTGTGCACATTGTTTTAGCCAAAACAAGAGGTTTGGCCTGATACGAAATCTGTACAAGTATATACAAGTATGTCCCAAAAATCTAGACTATCAACAAAGCTATCAGACAACTCAGGAAGGAAACTGAACCATCATTCATAACTTAATATTGCTTTTAGGATTAACTCAGAGTTTTTTTACTTTTACTTGTGTCATTTCAAATACATCATCAACACTCCACCATGAAAGTAAGTTATGCTTTAGCAGGAAAAATAAAAAGTGCATTTTTCAAGCTCAAGTATATGGGTGGATTTTCAGTAATAAATATATTATAAAATGCTTTCCAAAAATTTATATTTCAATAGTTAGTTATGATAAAGTCCATTTTCTGACCAGCTATGAAGCAGTGTTGCTCCTCCAGAAAGATTATTTCTACTAAATATTTTTAAAATATTTTAATCAAAACTTGTTTTCATCATATGGAAAAACATACGTAACACATCTTGTGAATATCAAATACAGCAGCTGAAAGGAGGAAAGACATCAGAAAGTTTGGCAAAGAAAATTATGCAAATAACCTAAGAAAAAATTCTTTTTTAGGACATTCTCTTTTACATCAATACTAGGCTGCAAGTCCATTAATTCTGTAAATCTTATACATCATAATCACAAAACCAGTGGGTTTATGCTTCTATTTCCTGACAGTCACTAAGACATTCTGATTTTCTCCCATCAGTTAAATGTTTATACTAAAAAGAAACAATTTTCCTTGTATGTGGCCTTATTTAAATTCCTGTGCTGTTCCATAAAGGATGAAGAGGAAGGAGGGTGCTGTAGACTGCGAAATGCCTTTGTGTTCAACCAGAAGCAGATAATTTCAATAGTGCACTACACTCCACAGTCCATTGTAGAGTGAACAGGAATACAGTGAATCTCTCTGCTGTGAAGTATGCCAGCATCAACTCCAGCTTGGAGGAACAGGGGACGACATCTGTGCCTCTTCTCAGGAATAAGGTGTAGATGTGGTAAGTGAATAGGGCTTCTGAACACTGTTTTGAGAACATGAACTGACATCTCGGCGTAGTGGAGATGCAATAAAACTTAATGAGTGACTCAACTGATCACATTTTCTTGAGGAACTACACCAATCCAGTGACATAAACAGCAACTTTCCCAGTAGAAATGTGTTAAATACTTTCTCGCACCTCTCAATCATGCTTGTAAAAAGATCAAAACTCAGGACGGAGCTCTACAAAACACCTTCACCGGTGAAAGCATATAGCTAAAACTGCATCTGCAGTGGTGCTAGACCTTAGTACATAGTATTTTGGTGACACTCTTTCCCAGTAATGTAGGGAGGAGAAGGCATCAACAGAAATCAATTAACATTATTCCAAAGAACTGGGCTGCACCAAAGGTAGATTGTAACAAGACACTTGCTTGACGAACTAAAGACCTCTCAAGGTTGTTAACACATGTTTTTATACATTAATGGATTTATGGGCATCTGTTTCAGGATTAGGTATGAGATTAGGCTTGCTTTAGTACAGGTATGCATGCTTCCAAATATGCTCGTCTTCACACTTCCAAGAACTCTTTCTAAATATGAAGAGTTTTCTGATTCAGGATTTATTTGCACTTCTGAAAACAATGAAGCAGAATAAGGGCAAGACAGAGAAAAAAAAATTACTGCATTGGTGAGTAAAAACATTTAATGAAGATTTACCTCTACAAAGTCTACTTTTCTACTGATACTAGCAGAATTTTTGGAAATGACACCAGGAAAAAATATTTATAGCAACAAGCTGATTAATCTGAAAAAAAGCTAAGGTGATAAAATGCATAGAGTAGCTTAAATCATACAAATGTGCACTCAAACAGATCTAAAAGAAAACAGATACTCAGTACATTTTAATACCAAAATGAGTAATTGCTAAATTCCTCATTAAAAAGTCCTTTGCAAGACTTATTTACTAGAATAAAAGTACCTGCAACATTACTCTGACTGTGCATAATTTTCTGTTAATTATCTACATTTAGCAATATGATGGAAAACCTAATAATGTGGTATTTAGTACTTATATAAAGGAACAAACTGGCAGAAAAACTAACTCAGAATGGTTTTAAATGACGCAAAAAGATAAAAGAATTTCCTTAGCTTCCCTTGATTTTCCAAACAGTTATTTGAAGCATCAAAGCATGCTAACACAACTGTTTTATTTAGAAATCTTAAAAACAAGACAACGCGTTTCTCCTACACTTTGTTCTCCCTGCTCCATCCCTGCTCCCCTGCTGAAGGAATAACATTAGGCTTTGTCAGTGTTGTTAAACAATATAAATGTCTTGTAAGTAGTGGAAAGTTATCATGTTTAAAGTTAAAGAAATATTTATTTCCAAATATATGCATTCCTGGCATATAGAACTGATATTAATGTTTTGTGAAGAACAAAATGCTTCTGATATGAAGAATGTGGAACTAAATAAGATAAATAATGAAAAACTGGATTATTGGAAACATTAGATATCAAAATGGATGCTTCCCTGACACCAGGAAAAGGAAGTAGTAAAGACAGAAGGAGATGAACAAAAAGCAGGCCTTGTCTCTGTGAGCAATATTAACACATGAAGGAAGCCACTTTGTACTTTAAGTTTATTAACACAAGAAGGTCTACCTATCACAATCCCATTAAAAATAAGAGTTTTTACGAATAATTGTTTAAAGGCTGTCTTGGCTTATGTAGAAGACAAAGATATACTTTTCCTATGATACAAATCAGATTTTATGTAAAATACTTGTATCAATTTTTTTCTTTACACTTCTCTTTTCTCATTTATTTGTCAGCAAATCAAGCAACCTGCTGAACTGGGCTGAATGAAGAGGCCAGCTCTCCTCTCAGCTCTCTTCATATCTGGAGACCACACAGGGAAGTTAAATTTTCCTTCTGTGTTATATTGCCAAGTGCTCAAGCAAAATGTACATGGAAGGAAGAGCAGAAAATATATTTGAAAAATAAAGTATGACACATTCAAGAATATTGCTTTTAAACAAAACAAATTTACATAGAAAACAAACGTACTGACATCTAACAAATCAACATGTTACTTTTTTTCTATTTAAATACATAAATTACTAAAAAAATTCATTATCGATATTGTAAGCTAAAAAAATTGTGAAGGAAGAAGTGTTGTCTAATTTTGCACGTTGACTTTGCATTTCTTAGACCCTAAATGAAAAATAAAACATTCCAACCACAATGTCGTCATGAAAAAACACAGTGTCCTTGTAGAAAAAAGACATTCTTCTACCACGTGGAGTTTGTACAAAATTGTTAAAAATAATATCTTCTTCAACCTTTCTAACCTAAACATCTTGTATTATGTGGAAAATATCCAAATGTTATCAACAGAGCTTCAGTGTCCCAGTACGGCTACTCTAAAAGAACCCAGGTTGAATACCTTGTGTTTGACAGCAAGGGAAAATTCAAGGAAGGGTAAGTTTTAGGTAACTTACTCCCATCCTCTGGCATCTTAGCACAGAGATATCTCAAACCAGATATTGGAATCTGCTTCAATTCCTAATGATAGATTTTTCTCCCACAAGCTTGCTTAGTCACTTTTTGAATCCCCATAACATTCAGGACCCACAGAGCGTTATGGTAAAGAAATCGACAATTAAACTGTGTGCTGTGTAAAGAACTGTCTTAGGTTTAGACCTGACACCTATTTTTAAATGTGACTTTTCCCTATGTCACATGTACTTTGTACACCTGTGATGCATTATCCTCCCAACCTTTCTTCCTCCAGGCTAAGGAGTCTTCAAAGGAGACTTTTCACTCATTCTCGGCTTCCTCAACCCTGACCCTGTTCCATAGGAACACCACAGACTTATATAACAGCAATTTTAGGGTCTCTTTCATTCTCCATTCTAATATTTTCATAGAAGTACTATGACCTCCAGTCCTTGTTCCTAAGTGGCAATGCACAGCTCGTGGTTAAAGATTATGTAGCAAAACATGATTTCCTTTTTCTCCCCAGATCTTTCCATGACACTTAGCATTTATATGAATGGGAATTTGACGTGCCATTGTATCGCTGTCACTTCATCTCAGGTCTTTCCGCTTTTCTAGGTTCGTAAGTTCAGTTCTACGCTTATTCTGAACATACTGTTACCAGCTGCAGGCTTTCCTATCCTGTTATTCACCTTCCTTTCCTGATCACTTGTGATGATACTAAATAATGACATGTTCAAAATTAAATATGTAACGTTTACATAATGCATGTACAAATAGCACACATAGAAAAAATACGCAGACATCTGCAGTGCTTTATGTTCCTCAACCTAAAAACTGTATTTTGATCTGAAAACTTTCTATTTGTTATACTACCAGATACTACTCATTTGTTCAGATATGAAATAAAGGAAAATCTGTTTATTTCAACTTCATCTACTGTGCATTTGAAAGTTAACTGAATGACCTTTTATATTTTTAATCAACAGAGTGAGCTCCTTCACAGTGAAAAAAGAATATTGTTATATCAAAATTTATCTTTCCACTAATACCTCCCAGAGGCTTGTAGTCTTCTCTGAATTGATAACTACTCAACAACTGTATTATGTCAAAATTGATAACAAAAAAAAAGGTTCACCAAACTATCCTGAAATGTGTTTAGTTGGGTTTTTTTAAACCTTGTAATCTGCTCACCAACAGTAATATTTCTGTGCAACTTATCTCCAATTTCACAGTTTAATAATAAAGCACCACAACTATTAATGTTTCCTCTCTGCTCAGTCTCTGAAGTAATACAAGGCAACAGAAAGTAATGACAGAGTTAAAATAACAATGTATATCTGAAGTATACTAGGATAAAATTACACTTAGACATCTTTCTCTTTTATCTTTTAATTTTTCCACTTCATTGAAATCCTCAATCCAGCTGCGATAATTTTCTTCAATGTAAGTAGATTTACCAATTAAAAATAAATCTAGTTACAGTTTCCTGAATTTTAATACCAAAAATATCTAACAAAAAAAGACACCAGACTTGAGGACTTTCAGAAACATAGCAAGAAGACATTTTAAATACTCAGACATAGTTCTGCTGTAGTTAATCTTTAAACATAACTATCTGAGACAATGTTATAAGTGCTGTTACTATTTCTAGTTGCTTCCAGATGACAAAGTTTTCTGAAATCCTTACCAAACTCCTCTAAAAAAAAAAATCTCAGTTTTAGTCAGTGGGAAAAAAACATCACATCAAAATTAGAAATATACCTCTTATGATGAATCTCTGTTTTAAAATATGTATTAATCTGCAGGTTAAAAGAACATCACACAGGAAGATAACGTGGGCTTTGTATGAATCATTACTAATCAGCTATCCCCAAAAAGGAAAGTATCTTTGATTGAAATGCTATATTAAAAAGTCTAGAATCTATGTACTTTAGTTCTTTATAAAGTATCAGTATATTTTAATTACTGTTGATGAGCAATTGGCATATGTTTTCCTGTTCATTACTCACAGTTGTATATCAGCTTGACAGTTAAATCTTTGTTAATATCCTCATTTCTAAATCTTTTGAGTGTGATAAATGCTTACTTTCTGCTAAGAAAATGGCATAAACCACAAATTCAAACGTTTAATGGATTTATGAAGAAGAATATTGTAAGAAGGACTATTTTGACAGTTTGATTAACACAATCAGTTTCAACAACATATGCCATCCTTAAAAATACAGGTACTGCAACTTCCTTAGTGGATGCTACTGCATTTAAATTGAAAAGCTTTCACAGTTTTCCAATGGTAATTTCCATGGAAAACAAATTGAAACACACTGAATGGCATTTGATGATGGCATTTAAAAACACATACTTCTCACAAAAGTATAAGTCAAAAAGAAATGAAGCACAGCTACCTGTGTGTTTGCTTCTGAAGATGTAATTATATTTTAAAAATGTACATGAAATCTGTAACTACTTTGCATATAGGGAAAACAACATGACAATTTTTGAAATTATTGAGCTAAACAGAAAAAGATTACTAAGACATAAATTGAAAAATTTATAAAAGGCAGGTCCTGCTTGACCTGAGCTCTTTCTATGACAAGGCGATTTGTTGGGCTAGGTTCTGATTTATGGTTGCACAAATAAATGATGAATTTTATGTTGTATAATGATACCCAATGATTCTACCATGATGCAGCAATGTCAGATCATCTAGATATATGTCAGCTTTTCTTAACCAAGCACAAATAGCCTGAAATGGATATTGTAGAAATGTGCACAGCTTCTACATTTTTTCAGCAGATGTTGAAGATGCACTGAGTAACCTTAGCTACAGACTAAGAATAATTCAACAGTCTGTAGCGATCTCCATATAATAAAGTGCCTACTTAATCCAGGACTATGTGAGATGGATCAAATAGGGTTATCTGAAAGCTTATGTTTGCATTTACCTTAGCAAGTAACTGAAGGCAATAGGAGATGATGGGAAGATCAAAGCAAGTTGGGCTGAGGTTTCTACAGGATATTGCCTATAAGCACTACAAGTACAAACCTGTGTAACTAGCTGCATGGCTATTAACACCACATTGTTCAAAAAAGCTGGAAGTTCTCATTTCCATGGTTGTAAAAATATATCTTTAAAACAACAGCTTAATGGTTCTACAGAGAAAAAAACATTTTTAATTTCAAGGGGAAGAGGAAAAAAAACGGAAAATATGAAAGCTGCAGTTAGAGGACTTGGAAACAAAGGCAGAAAGGTTGGTGAATTGTCAGTGCTGATTAAGACAGTGGAGAAATAAAAGCTAGCCTGAGTGAAATTAAAGCATTGTGAAGTTCTGCAAGTGGAATGAAATCACAGTAATCAACTAAATACAAGCGTACTTTATTAGTCTGCTAAAAGGGCTGAAGTATCCTTAGTGTTATAATATTCAACCTTTCAAAATAATAGTAGCTAAATTCAGCACACTATAAACATCAGAGAAAAGGGTATTGTTCAACTTCAAATTACCAGTTTTGGAGTGTTCAAACAGAGGCACTTAAGCGAAAAAAAAAAAGTATGATTTTTTTAACTTATTTCACAAGTTACCTTCAAATTAAGTTCCCAAAGGCATTTTTTGCAACCTCTGTCAGCATACATGAATGAGAAACTTGTGCCATTGGCAAAACACAATTCAACTTCTATCTGATTGTATGAACTCTGTACTTCTCAAACATCAGGCTTAACACAGAGAAAGCTATATAAGGCACATAATTCTTTTCTACAATAAACTTTTTTATTAAATAAAAATCAAGTACTGTTTTTCCCTCTCTACTGCGGAAACACACAATTCCAGAATTTAACCCACATACCTCTAGCCTGAATAGAAATTTATCTTCCTTCAGTTACCACCAGTCATGGTTTTCAAAAACAAAGGCAGATGTGGAGTCACCACCTCTCAAAGATGTTTCCCACAACAGCTATTTCCACATGGTAAACTCTTTCATTGTTCACAAAGTCACAACAGTATCGCAGCACAGTAATGATGCTCAAGTTGTGACTCAGGGATTATCCTTAGTCTTGAGTGAGCATTTTAGAGAAACTTGATTCTTAGCTTCACTGAGAGATATTACTACCGTGTGGAACACTACTGAAGACAACTGAGTTGCCTGAAATGAGTCTTACCCACTGACTCCCATGTACAAGTTTGGTAACTGCTTTATTAAATACACAGTGAAAATGGATTATTGTAGCCAAAAAAGTTGAATATAGAAATGAGTGTTTGTTCATAGACATATGTTTACAAATAGACAAATAGACTAGACAAAATTTAAAACAGAAGACAGACGTATCAAATTAATTCACTAATTTAAAATATGTGGGTATTATTAGTAATAACTGATTTGTATACTTAATCAGAATAACCAGTAGAACAATGACATATTTCACCAATTGTACTTTAATGTTATATACTCTGTTCAGAGATCTGAATAGTCAGGATAACTTACTTTGTGAACCAGTGCCACCTAAAGATTCCTATGTTGAAATTTTTTGTTGTTTCAAAATTAATCTTAATAGTTAGAGGTGGCAAACATTCAGTGGAATAATGCTTCTTAAAGACAGTTCAGAGGGCAGCTGAAATCAGATTTAATTTGAAAGGCACTGTCCATTTCTGATGCCACATTAGGCATCACTTTAGAATCTCTTCATATTCACCTACATACTGCAGCACGTGTATCATTATTTCAGTTTCACACTATAATTAATTCCAACTAAGCACAGAACAGCCAAAATTTAGCACAGATTTATATACACTTTGAAATAGTTGGGAGTTTTTTGATCAGTCATTCCCAAACTACTGCTGGGAGAAAAGAAACTAAATTGGGATAACCACATGAATACTTACGAAGAAAAATGGCAAGAAAATGAAGGAACTGAATGATGGAAGATCTGAGTAATGACAGAAGAAGAAAATTAAGTATTCTGTGTGATTTAAAGGGATTCATATTATTCCTATTAGACAAAAGTTCAAAACAAGAATAAGAATTGAGCTTTTTGAAATTCTGTGAGAGGAAAGTACAGCATAGATTGTCTGGAAAATGTAAGAGAAAAATATGTTAAACAAAAAAATCCTATGCCGTATCTACTACAAAAGTTACAAAATAAGAGAAGCAAGAGCTTTATTCAGGAAAAGAGGAATTCTTGGTATCAGTAATTGTCATCAGCTATCTAGGGAGAACTGTCATACAGATGCTCTGAAATGCATATCTTAACTAAGGAAGACAGGTCAGGGGGAAAAAAAAGTAGATATGCAAATCACCAGCACAAGTTGACAGTGAAATTGTAAGAAAGTCTCAGATCACCCATGAATAGGATGGAGAAGGAAAAGTGAAAAAGAACCAAGAACCCCTGTGAGACTGGAAGAAAGGGCAGAACTGTTCTCAAAATAGACAGTCAAGGACAATGCAAGTGGCAGAGTAAAGCACAAAACTGTCATGTATCAGGAAAACAAGAAAGGCCAGAATATTAAAGAAGTAGTGATCACTACTAGGAGCTAAAGCTCTGGAGAGACAAAAGAAGATAAGATTCTTAATATTTCATGTAGTTCTAATGAAGTTATGCATTCCAGAAACAAACAGTAATTATATCTATTTCATAATCTCTCTACAAGTACCTATGCTACTATAAAGAAGCTATTTTTACTGGATTTTACTGGACTTGTTGAAACGTAGTTTGCCCTTTCTCCCCCCTCCCCGCCCCTCCAAGGTTGTGTCTGAATTTAGGTATTATGTCTTATACAATGACAAAGACTTAAAATTATCTTGAAAGCTAAACAGATTTTCTGTGCAGGCTGTGTTAGCTATGGATGCTTTAATAAATTCGAAACAAGGAACCAGAGAACTGTACAATGTTAGAACTTATTTACATTTCTTCAGGTTTTACAACAACAAGATATCAGAAGGAAAAGGAAAAAAATCAAATGGAAGTCATGGTTTAGTTGTTAGCATTCACCTCTATGAACACCAATAACCAACTAACAGGAGGTTCAGAAAACAGAACTAAAGACACTCCCATTTAAAATACTAAAGTAAAAAACTTGAAACTGTAGTGTAGCCTTAATGCAGTAATTTAGTCTTAATAATGTAATGTAGTAATGTAGTCTTAAGACATGTCAGTAAAGCTGATGAGAGGAAGGAGTAGCTCCATCCTGCATTGCAGGGGTGCCCTGCAAAGTTCCTACTGTGCTCCAGCTCCTTCTCCTGGGAATTGTGACTTACACACTGACTCCACAGACCTGCTCACAACCTACACTGGGGAGTCCCCGCATCCATGACACAAACAGGAGCAAAACCAGAATGCAATAGTATTGTGTACACTAACTCTCATGTTTAAAGAACAGTAGGGGTATAAGAAGAAAACCCATAATCAGTAAGCTCCAAGAAGTTTCAGATAAGAAAGCTTGTAATGCAGTGTTCCCCTTGTTTCTTTCTTTCTTTCTTTTCTTTTTTTTTTTTAAGAGTACCTAAAGGCAGAAAAAGTGAAACAAGCAAGCATAACTTCCACTGGATGAATTTTAACTGAACATCCTACAAAGACAGTGGCAATTATTTTACTATATTGTATTAAATAATGCTTACAATACATCTGATTTTTTTTCAGTAGTGGTTAAGATCTAATAACAACAATCTATTTGAATGGTGCTGGGTAACACTTCACCTCTACACCAGCATTCTTGCTCTGACAATTAGCTGATCCGCCTATAATGTGAGGCAGTTGGGCCAAATTCTTTTGTTCGCATCTCCACATCAAGAGGAGATGTGGCTACGCAAAATCCTCTCCACGTATGCAGACTTCCTCCAGAATGGAAAAAGGAAATAAACCATGTACAAAGACAGCTTTATGAAAAATTTCCTAATAATGGAGTTCCATAGCTGCTTTAGGAAAAATAAGCTTAGGCTCACCACCTTCCATGTACTTAGGTGATTTCATTAATGCCACCATAAAGAGTTACAGTCATATAAGGAGACAGATCATTAAACTCATCTAGATGAAAATTTACCCAACAGAAAATTATATCAACTGAAAGCAACAGAGAAATTACTACAAAGATGGACAGTTCAGCATGCCAGGAAACCTCTGACAGCTCACTCATCAGAAAGACATTCACCTTTGCCATTCTAGATGATTCAGCACATTGTGGGGCAGGAAAGCATGAGATCAGTGTAAGGAAAGTTGTAGTAATGAACAACAGCATACGTGGAAGCAAAGGCAAAAAATGTGTTAGTGATTGCTTCATTTAGATGTCTCAAGTACAAAATGAGGACAAATACCTTTCACACACATGCAAGAAAACCCTTTTTAAAAAGTATGTGATATATTCTCAGTTCCTCACTTCCCAGTCTGCATAGGCAAAACAGAAGTGAAGCAGCTACTCTTAATACACACTCATTTAACTTATGTCTAACATAAATCACTTAAGTTGGAAAGGACCTCCCAAGATCCTAATAATCTGCTGAAGAAGAGTCACCTAGACAGGGTTGTCTATAACTATGTCCAACTGGCATCTGAATATCTCCAAGGATGGAAACCCCATAAATTAGGCAACCTATGGCAGTGTTTGATGACCTTCACAGGATAAAAGTGTTTTGTTGTGTTCACATAGAATTCTATGTGTTTCAATTTGTGCCCACTATTTCTTGTCCTCTCACTGGGTACTGCTGAGAACTTTTAAAAATACAAACATAATCCAGAGACTAAGGGAATACATGGGGAATAGAGATACTAATTTTAAAAATACCTTTGAAATTACAGAAAAGTGTTAGGGAAGTCTGATGTGTATCCAAAAGATGCACAAAATTAAAGAGCATATGGATGTGAGAAAGGTAATCTTCCTTTCTGTCTTCTTGTATAGCAACACAATTCTCTTTCAGACTTCGATCTTTAAGAATAATATCAATTTTAATAAAGCCTTACTTACTCTAGAAACACCGACTACATTAAAGTAGCTAACGAGCAAAACAATTTTCTAGACTGTATCTAGCATTCTACTAGCATCCTACATTCATGCATCAAGACCCTGATCAGTAAAGCACTTGAGAGTACATGCTTAAATAACGAAATTCATGGGTTGCTCTATGGAAGTCAATGAGATCATTCACATTCTTTAAGCTAAGCATAAGAGAAGTACTTTCATCCTCTCTGCATTCACAATCAACTTCCATTTAATCACAGAAAATTAACATCTATTTGAACAGTACTGGAAGCTGCCTTTAAGAACTCGAACCTAGAAAAACCTACAGGCTTTCCTATGTATATCACTGAGTTTTGGTTTTGTATGGTTTTTGCATGTCTAAATACCTTCCTCCTAGGAGAGCATGGGTACACAATTTTTTCCTTCTTTCATTTTCCACACCTAATCTTTCCTGATGTCAATGAATGCTACTAAAGAAAACCAGACAAAAACTGGCAATACATGAACATATTTGGAATCCACACTAACTTATATCAAAACAGTTGATCTAGTGATAAAGAATGTCATGTCATAAAAAGCCCTTTAGAATATTATGAAAGGAATTTTAACTCACTTTTCACAGAAACTCAGAGAGTTTCCATTTTGAGACAAAGACTTCTAAATTTAAGTGTCTACAAGCATGCTGTGTACTTAAGCTACACAGGTAATAAAGATGTAGTGAGTATGTTCAATGCAGCCTAAAAAGGGATTCAGCTGACCAGTCACTCTAAACGATCAATCTCATAAATCACCCTAAATCTCTCTCTAGGCTCCTCTGTGTTTATTTACTAGGTGAAGCTTAGATACCTAACACAGCAATGAACACACACAAACTTACAGTAAGACACCTATGTTTTTGCATTTTTATCTCAAACTGAACCCCACCCTGGTAAGCCCCCAGATAGGAAGGCCAGAGACTAGGAACCTGAACTAGTCCTAGATATGTCAGACCTCTAAATACAGAAATTCCCATGGATTGGCAAGAAATATGCAAACCCATTCAAAGGCATGCATTTGTGCTAGATAACAATTTCAACTTTTATGGAGACTCATATTTAAGCATCTCACAGAGGCAGCTACAGTCAGTTTTATAATTGCTAATGTAAGTGCTAGTGTAACTGCAGATCACAGTTTGGAATCTGAATGGGAATACTGCTCTGTCCAAGAACGTGGTCCAATGCAAAATCAGAACCCCCTTAGTCTGCTTTCACTAAGAATTTGGGAACCCTGTCTCTCCATAAGAAACTACAAAATAAATAGGAACGACTAACAAACTAGACTTAGATGATCAACAAAAGAGTACAAATAGTACATACACATCATTATAATTCTACAAATACCATTTGGCTTTTTTCTGTTCTAGGAGAAAACCTCAGATTGATATTCATATATCAATGTGAATGAGTGTATTTTAGTGTCACACCGAAAAGCTGAATTATTCCTTAAGAAACTTGGGTTTTCTCCATTGTGCACATAATCCTTAGGCATGTTAAAGACTCTACATAAAGTTATATATATATATACAGTTAAAAGATAAAGCAGTGTGGTTCTTTTTTGGACTAACACTCTTACCTTCTTTTCTTTGAGTTTTCCATTATTCCAGATTGCAGTTAGCACAGAATAAACAATAAGAGGTCATTGACTTCAGTGCTATACCACTGAAGTATAATTGCCTGCCACAATAAATTCCTAATGAGCACAACTCTTGGCAATGGAAGGTTGCCCAGGCAGCAAAGTTATCTCTGAAGGTAACTATCCATGTGGTAGAAGGTGATGACAGTGAGTTTCCTGACAAAGATTTGAAGCATATAAAAACTTTTCAATTGCTCAAGTTGAATGGAAGCTTTATGTAGCAGGAGTGTATTGACACAAGAGAAAATACTTGCTGAATACAAAAGGATCAAGAATCTTCCAAAGGAATGCAGAGTTAGAATAAGAATGTTATATTAAAACAAGAACATGTTTAGATTGCCAGTGTTGCAATCTTTTCACAACTTCCTATGGTTTCAAATAACTAAATTTGATTTAAATCATACTTTTACATTTACTTCTAAAGAGAACAATACGAAAAGGTGTTCTTGAATTACAATGAAAGAAGGCAAGACCAAGGCTGGGCTCAGTAGACAGTAGGATGGTGAATTCCAGCTCCCAGGAAAGAAGCTAAAAAAAATTCCCAAGAGAAAACAAGAGGTGGCAGAATCAAAGGGAGAGCCATGACCTGAGTACAGGTTCCAGAGGATGCTGTTGCTTTTTAATCCAGGAGCTGGTTTCTCTTACACTATATGGCAGGTGGACAAGAAGTGTCACTACCAAGCGATACAGTATTTTTAACTTTATTTCCTAAGAAAATCAAACTTTTATGTTCACATTTTACATCTGTCAGGAAAGGTTATATCCCGCTATGTCTGCCTCCTTTACTCCCCCATATTTAACCTACTGGCCAGTTTCAGTCAAAATGACAAATGCCTAGAAATCTGAAGGACATGATCCTACCCACGTGTTAGTAATTGGATATTAAATATTCAGATATCCAGACAATTCTAACAAGGTCACTAAGCAAGATTCTAAAAGTAAGTTATTGTCAAACAAGAGAGAAAGTATCCATGAATTAAAAGGACAAAATTAACAGAATAGCATCCGTGTGGCTCACTAGAATACCAGGTGGTCTTGAAAAAGATTAGTTTGGTAGAGACGCAAAATTATTCAGGATAGCTTTTACTGGTAAAAAATAAAGTTGGCTGCAAAAAAGTTACAGAAAGCTATTGTGTCACTGAACCATGAAATGGCAAATGAAATTCAGTATGGATATACACAGAGGTAAAAACATTGATAGATACATAATAAATCTTGCAACTAGTAGAAGATGGGAGGGTATATACCTTCCCCATTCTTCTGTTCTCACTCTAAATGTTTGGTTTTGTCCACTTAACCTAACCTAGTTCAAGGATCTTTATGGTCCAAACAGCGCTTTCTATTAAAAAAAAACCAAAAAAAACAGACCACTGGAACAGTGAGAGTTCTTAGGTTCTCTATATTCCTGGCCATGGAAAATTAAATCTGCTTTCAGTAGGTGTATTTTGAGTCTCTTGTCTCAGATGGTTTAAGGCTTTGATTGAGACCAGAGCAGTAATAATGTCTTTCTTTTATAGATTCTACAGTGTCTGTTGAGAAATGCACTCCAGTTTCAACTTTAATTGATTTTTTTTTTTTAAATGAGTACTAAACACAAGACAACTACTGGAAAACAGATTTAAATCGTCCTCATGTTCAGGGAATGAAAATTTCTGACTGAGTCTATATAAAAAAATAGAAACATAGGAAAAAAACTATAACTGCATTTTTGCACACTTCTTAAATTCCAATGACTCGTGACCAGACAAAAATGATTATTCTGTATAATATTTTTCCCCCTCTTTATCTCTTTCTTTTTGTTTGGGGTGAGGGAAGGGGGAGTAAGAGGTAGTGGTGTTAATTTCTGTAACCAAACTTTTATTTTAATAATTCCTTGGAGTTGCACATCTACTTTTCCATCTGGATAAAGAGAAACCCTTGCTTCTTCAGTTTTTTATAAGCTTCAATAAGATTTATGGGTTCTCAGCACTTCTGGAAGATAGTATCAATATTATTTATTGAAATATATTATTTTTAAAAAATTATATATTAGAATATAAAATTAGATTTTAAACAAAATCCACTTGATCAAAAGCTAGTAATGAGCTACATAAATGATACCAACAAATAAATGAGAAACAAGTATGTCTGTTACCATATTGGCCAGTAGAGTATATGAGGTCCAACATGAGTTTCACGACAATAAAAATGAATACTAAGTCAGAAAGAGAAAAAATACACTTCAGCCCTCCTTGAAGAAGGAAAGAATATAAATGGCTGGTCAATTACATGTGATAATACTTGTTCTAACTGAGAAAAAAAAGGAATAATGTTTATCTTGGAGAAACAAAGCATCAGTCTTCTGGATTAAGAAGAAATAATAAATTTCAAGGAGGAAAAAAATATTTTTCTGAACCCATCTGCAGGAGTTCAGGAGGAAAGATAGAAGCCAGCAGGCTCCACCAGCAATGGGTGCTCCCTATTGAAGTGTGTCTAATGTATGCAACCTGAGAAATGTACTATCTACCAAAAAGGAAACTCTTCCTAGGAAAGATGGCAAATAAGGACAAGCAATCATTCTGATCTAACACTAGGGCTGCAATCATAGCTGTTCTCTCTCATCCTCTCTCCCTTGCACTGGCTGTGGTACTCAGCAGCCTCCTCACTTTGCTAATCTGAAGAAAAGCAACAGATACTGCCAAGGAGCTGAGGGGAACAGAAACTAGGAGAAAAACCTATTTCAGCAGTGAGACAGTAAATCAACTCACCAGTACTGTCAAATTCTGTCAGTGTTATTATTTGCTTTTTCCTATACCTTTTCTAAATCTTTGTAACTGCTTTGTATTTTACATGGTACGATTATATAAATATGCTTTAATTTGCACTTATTTTACATGGTAAGCCTTAAGGTATCTTGGTAACACTAAAGTTTTCCTCACACAAGAACAAGGCAAAGTTGCAAAGCAGGACAGCAGGGCCCTGTAAACAGTACAGGGCCTGGTTTTGTGTATCCAACGAGTCTGAGTGTTGGCAGCTGTATCAGCCTACTTACTGGTGAGCTGGCAATACAGCAGTCAGCTAAACAGCACAAAACAAAAAGACTTCATGGCAGGTGAAAATATTATGCTGTAAATTTTAACTCTAAACAGTCACACAGCATATGATACCACATATTTAGAACTGAAAACTAATACAGACAGTTGCTACTTTTTTTCATTTTCTATGTTCTTTTTTTTTTCTCAGCAAGTTTTTAGCTATGGAACCTGTGTCAGTGTCTCTTCTGAAAATTTAGTACTACTGATAGAGTGAGTTACACAGAGAAATCACTGCACGGAGGACAGCACAAAAAGGTAATTTATGTAAGAACATTAGATCAGAAGGAAAACACTTTAATGAAAAAATACATGCACTTCATTCTACAGGAAAAGTAAATAAAATGAAGTACTTATATGCCTATGAAAATGCTTATCCTATTGAAAACACCAGTCAGCATAACGCCACGTTATCTTGTATCAGGATGATTTGATGGCATTCTTAGAGACTTCCTTCCAGCTGCAAACTGTCTACAAATCAAATGTAGTTTTGAACTCAATATTAAAGCAGTTTAAAAATACTGATAGTTAAAACCGAACACTGTTCTTCTGCTCTAAGTATTGGTATACAACCACTGACATTCAAGTGCTGTAGTGCCATTTCCAGTCAAAAATGAAAAGCTCAGAATGGATGCCACCACTGCAATGGCATTGCTTTCTCCCCCCCAACACAGGAGTACATAGCTACATAAACACAGTGGATCTCAAAAGTGCCTGAAGGGCAACACACATTTTAAGAAATAAAGAAAAATGAAAACTTGATGCAAACGTCAATAAAATGTCTTAGTCTGAAGCAAGGATACTTTTGAGGTTTTGATGGCCAACATTTAAAATATTTATTTAGAGTAGGACAGTGTAGAGGCTGAGCATTGAGACATCTCCACCTTTTCTAATACAGTATGTTGAATCTTAAGTTAGAAGCTCACAGAAGTCAGTCTCATATAGCAAAGTAATCTTTAAAATAGTGTCAAAACACCCTTCTGGCAAGGAACAAATATAAAACTAACTTGCATTTTGTAAGTCCATAGAAATATGTTAAACACTTAGATCTCATGAATAATTCAGCTGTCACGCTACTTCATTTTATCAATCCTTTATGTCAAAAAGGATGATAAAATATAAGATAAAAAGATAAGATATAATAAAAGATAAAACTGAGGTCCTACACTACACTATTTTGTTTTGTGGAATCTTTCACACTTGACAAAGCTAAAGGTATTTCTGTTTAAAATGGTTGAAGAACATCAGGGAGTAAAAGTCAGTACATGCACATACTGAGTAGGCACTGAAAGAGCAGATGGCAAAAATGTGTAAATCCAAGCAGAACCACCATGTTTCCTTATTTTAATGCTTTAGGACACAACGTAGCAAAAGCAAGCCTGATAACAGGATCGTCAGCATTTGGGTACAGTGAGACAAGCAGTTCAGCATCTATCCAGGTCCTTACAATTATTAGTATGATTGTTCCTCCCATTAGTATCTGGAAAGTGATTTTTTTTTTTTTCAGTAAGATCCCCTATTAGATTTCTTGCCTTTACTCATTTTACATCGATCTTTCAAACCCAACAACACAGGTTCATCCATAGCTAGACCCTCTGAAAAACTTCTTTAAAATATAACTTTAAACAACCTTTTGGCCTATATTAGGCTTTACAGTTAAGAATACAAATCAGATGATACAATCAACTGAACAAATTCCATCTCTAAAGAGTTTTGCATTCAGAAAGCAGCACTGCTGATACAGTTGCAAATTATTAAGTAAGAAATCACATGCAGTAGAATGGCTTAGTGACAAGTTATTTGTGTAAAAATCTATAATGCTTTACACTTCAGCAAAAACTTTTCCCAAATTTTACTGGTTCTTTCTTGCAGGTTAACTGCATTTATTATCCATATTATCAGGGTGATAAGATCCATATTATAGGTTGATAATAAGTTTAGTATCAGCACAACTGAAACCTAATTAGCAATTTGAGGAATTGCTTGAGATTGTTCAGAAAAAAGGTTGGTAATAGAGGTGTCTACATTAAGATATTCTTAGTGGTTTTAAATACACTATTAGACAAGAAATGCATACACTACAGTCTACTAAATAATGAAATCTAGAAAACAGCACAGATCTGCTGCACCTGCTGAGTCAAAACACAGAATTATTCCTTAAGCTTGTTTAATATACAAAAATAGTCCCACTCTAGGTGTAAGAATTCCATTTAGATATTTAGGTATAAGAAACCTTCATTTAAAAGATACACTTGGAAATCCCATGTAAATATTTAAGTATTAAGCTTTTAAATACTCCAGAGAACTACTGCCATATAGCAGAATTTGTTAAAAGTCATAATTAAATCATCACAAAAACTTGTTATTGATAAAGATCCCATTGAAGTGTACCTTGGTAGGTGCCTATGGACCAGCAACGAGAAAGGGTTCCCTTCAGCATGGCAATAGTTTGTGAAATTAGCCACAGACTTGGTTTTCAAAGGAAGTTTCTCAAGTTATCATAGAATCATAACTCACAGATGAGCTCAAAGTGAAGCATTGGCAAAAACATCTTTTTTGGGGGCACTTATGGCTGGTTAGCTGGATTAAGGAAGTGCTCTTACATGATTTTAACACACAGATAAAGCTAATGATCAAGTATTAAGTAATAGCATGTAAAAAACCTTCAAGACTCAGAAATAGTCCAGCAATAGCAACAAAATTGTTCAAAAGGAGATAAACTAGCTACAGTGAAACATTTAAATAGTTCAATCTTTCGATTTATCAGAAAAGTCTTATACAGAATAAATATTTTCCAGTGGAATAAAATGCCAGGTAATAACAGATATTACAGTGAGTAACAGATACTATAATGAGACAAAGGAGGCGAAAGGACCCCAGATGGAAGCAACAGCCATTAAAGTGTATGAAACTAAATGGACATTACTACATAATGAACAGATATAAAGACACTGATATTTAAAGATGTTACATCTCTTTATGAGACAAATTATGAGTTAGCCTCATGTTTATTAACTAATTCAGTTGAAAATCCTTATGGAATTTAAAATCTTTTTACTTTTTTCTTGGTTTTTTTTTCCCATTAACTTCAACAAGAAAGTTGGTAGATAAGGATATATAGTTCAAACACATAGTTAGAAATTGCAACCAGAAGCTACTGGAACATGGAGTAATAGAACTACTAACAGATAAACAGTTTTTCTCCAATATCAACTCTTTCTCTTGACAGTCAGGAAAGAAATTATTGAGGAAAAATAATTACCGCAACCAGAGGTCAGTAATATAAAGAGTTTTGTCTGGACAAACAATAGAAGACAAGAAGACATGAAAATGGGATGGATGTTGAAAACTGAAGACTGAAAGCTAGTATTGGATTGAGTAGTTAAACAGATGGGCAATAAGAAGCCTGGCACTCACAGTCGATGGAGGGCATTGATTAAGCACAATTCAGTGTTTTGCTTCTCTGAAGAGACAAAAGGGAATATTGACATTAACTCTGAGTGAGTGTTCATTTTAGTACTATAAACTATCATGACGTCAAGTGCTTGGTTTTGAAGGGCAAGAAGACTGAAGACATCATATGTTTCTCAGTAGTAGTGATCATTAAAGGCTTTTTCTCTTATTGTGATGATTTTCAGATGACGTTATTGCAAATGTTCAAGAAAAACCACTCACAAAGACACTGGGATGTCCAAAACACATTACCAGAGTTATGGAGGTTTAAAAAAGTACTTACTTGGTATGTGTCCCATAACCTGATGGTACACCGCAAAGGAACTTCTCTCATCAGCAAGTTATTCATCCAACGGAAAGCAAATTGCAAGTATTTCACCTCATGCTGATCCAAGTGCCTATGAACTTGTTCTGAAGACAGAATAAACAGGTATTTTACTGCAACTTTTCTGAAGTCTTAAGTATTAAATGCACTGTCTAAAACAATAAAATACTCCTCCAACCTCAAGGAAATAAAATGTGGTGGTGCATGCAAGTTCTTGCAACTGAATGAAAATACTCAAAATATAAACTAGTTAACCATTACACTGGACTGATTTTTCTGCCTCTAGATGGCTGGTCTGAGTTGTGCTATCTTAAGAAAACATTAATGTCAGAGCTTACAATATATTCCAAAAATATATAATGTGAAATGATTAGGTACATACATCCTCATTAATTTCTTAGGCTACAAATTATTTGAGGCAAGACTACAAGAGACAAGGTGGCCTCCTAAAATAATGGGCTCCAAAACTAAAGTGTTGGTAATAAAAAGACAATATTAAATTAAGAAGTCAAAGAAATATAAGGAAAGAATATATAAAGGTTGCCTTCACTCGAGACCAAAAAAAAAAAAAAAAGTGAGATTAATGTGTAGGAAATATAGTGAGAAAACCAATTTGTAGCTTAAATAATTTCTTAGTATAACAAATAAATGTAAATAAAGCCAGTACAAATCAACGGTTTCTAAAACAGTACTTATAAACACTGTGTTTATTGTAGCACATTTACTATTTGAAAGCTGTGATAATCACTTGCATGGGTTATTGCTAGAGCTAATAGAACTAATCTACTACATGGTTTGTCTATATTTACCAGAATTTTCTTCAAAAAGGATCACAGACATTCTTTTAACAGGCTTTAGTTAACAAGCTCAAGTATGGCACTAGCATGGTCATACTTACATGGTGTAAATGACAAATACTGCGGAAATGCTAACGTCTTATTTTGGACAAATTTATGACAAGAAGTCTTTGTTAATGCCTAAATAATACATTCCTACTGTCTTTCTGTATACAAATACATTCTTGGGAGATTTTTTTCTACCCAGATCATCCTTCATCCTCATTCAAAAAGGTGTATTATCAGCTAAAACAATGAGTAAATGCTCATCTTCCAAATGTCACATTTCTCAGAAAGATCTAAAAAGGCACTAAAATACTAAATTAATTTAAAAAATAATCCTGAGAGTATGGTAGTACTATTACAGGAAGCACTACCTAAAAATTAAGGTAACAGAAGTGATACTAAATTATAATATAGACTGAAGTTGTTCAATGTTTTTTTTCCCCCTCAAGATGCATTTTGTGGCTATATGAAAGTGTCAGCCAATATAATATAGTTGTTTCGATGTAGAAACAAGAAGTAAAAATCTTCTAGATTTTGAAAACAACCAACTTCTGCTTTGGGATGTGAAATGGTAGGGAATGATGGTGGAGGAGTAATGATCTTGTGCTCTTCTAAGTGATCTCATCAAGTCCCTCTCCTTCTCTGTCATTATGTGTACAGGAAAAGTACTACAGTTTTATCACTGTATATTGTGCCTACATATTGTCAATATTTCTAAAATTAAATGAAAATTTTGTGATGGATTTTCCACTACCCATAACAGCCTCAGCCTTCCAGACTCAAGGTCTTGTGACTAATCTTCTTCCTTTCTCTACAAACCTAATAGCCTCCCATCACCTTTACATCTTTCTTTCCCAGGATTTCTGCAAAAGTCATCAGCTGCCCCAGTTGGCAGAGAGACAAAAGCCAATATTAAGGATCATTCTCAGCTCTCACTGTGCAAGTGCAACAAGCATCAAGCCAGCACTCCAAATATGACAGTGAACTGTGGGGCTTGCTCTGTAGCCCTTCCTCAGCAGCAACCTGGGTCACATTTTTTTTGGTTGGTTTTTGTTTGGTTGGTTGGTTTGTTTTTCAAATAAGCAACAAATGAGCTTTACAAAAGTCTTGCAATTCTGCACAGTGGAGACGTTTCTCCTTTTGGAAAATGATGATGAAGGAAGTACTCAAGCTTGAAAAGTTATTAGAAAGAGAAGACAAATGTGATAACCATATATGTTCTGCAACCTCAGAGAAACAGGTTTAAAAATTAAGCAAGGCAGTTTATGTGTAGAAGTCCACATTTTGAAGACAGTAGAAGCTTCAAAAGCCTCTGTATTTTCATTTTCCACACAAAGGCTTGCATGCCTCTAACTTCTAAACAGTTACAATAGTTCAGTTGGAAGGGATCCACAATGATCACCCAGTCCAAGTGCCTGACCACTTCAGGGCTACCCAAAAGTTAAAACATTTTGTTAAGGGCATTGTTGAAAGGCCTCTTAAACACTGACAGGCTTGAGGCATAGATCACATCTCTAGGAAGCCTGTTCTAGCATTTGACCACCCTCTCGTTAAAAAAATACTTCCTAATGTTGAGTCTGAATCTCCCCTGGTGCAGTTTTGAATCATTCCCATGCCTTCTTTCACTGGATCCCAAGGAGAAGAGCTCAGTACCTCCCTCTCCATTTCCCTTGCTCAGGAAGCTATAGAGGAAAGTAAGGTCAACTTTCAGCCTCCTCTTCTCCAAACTAGACAAGACCAAAGTCCTCAGCTGCTCCTCACAGGACATGCCTTCCAGCCCTATCACCAGATTTCTTGCCCTCCTCTGGATACATTCAAGAATTTTCACATCTGTCTTGAATTGTGGGGCCCAGAACTGCGGGGCCCAGAACTGCACACAGTGCTCAAGGTGACACTGCACCAACACTGAATACCATGGGATAATTAATCCTTTTGACCAGCTGGTGATGCTGTGTTTGATGCACCCCAGGATGGGGTTTGCCCTCATGGTTGCCAGGGCACACTGCTGGTTCCTATTGAGCTGCTGCCAACCAGAACTCCAGATCCCTTTTTGCAGGGCTGGTCTCCAGCCACTCCTCTCCCAGTCTATACTTATGATCAGCGTGACTTTATCACGCATGCAGAACTTGTCATATGTTCTTGGTAAATTTTCAAATTTTGAATAAATCACTGATGACTGCCCAGTGCTCCCATTTAACAGGATCCCTCTGCAAGGCATCTTATCCCTCAAGAGACACAACAGCACCTCCCAGTATAGTATCATCAGCAAACTTCCTAATGATGCGTTCAACTCCTGTATCCGGATCACTAATAGAAATACTGAAGAGATGTGGCCTTAGAATTGAACCTTGAAGGACACCACTGGTAAATGATTGCCAGACAGATGTAGCCTAATTCACTACAACCTTTTGAGGACTATCCTCTGCCAGTTCTCAGCCCAGTGCACCATTATTAGGTCACTTATTCAGGACAAATACTAAATTACTATCGTGTGTCTGCCTTTGCTCCAGGCAAATTTAGCTGCAAGTTAAATACATTGAAGTGAGATACTATGTTAAATCCATTTTTTTAATGTCACATTTAGATACCTATATTGCAGACTACTATAATTAGATAATCCACTACATCAAGCAGGATGCAAAAAAGTCAGTTTTATTTCTAAGTGAAGTTACTAACTCACAAATATTTTTGTTCTTCACACAGCAGAAATAAATTTCATTTGGTTGCTTGCAGCCACTGAAAGTAAGTAATGAAGAACAATAAATTGTGCCAGTTGTGATATTTCAGCTACAGTTGTTAATGGGAATAATGAATTTCTTGAAGGTTGCTTTCTAGTCTAAGCAAGCTGAAAAATGGATTACTAAATTCTGTGCATTACAGTCAATTGATGCAAGACTGGAATAGAAGATGCACTGAGTAAAGAAGCTAATTCTTCCTACTTTGTAAGTAATTGTGAGTAGAGGCTAATTTGCTGATAAAGGTAATTTGGAGTGACATAATCTAAATCTAAATTTTCCATTTCAATAAAAATAAGTATGTATGAGCAATGAACAAGAAAATATATCATTACTGTCAGCTTTGACTTCAAGTATTTTATATAAACTACTTCCACTTAAGTTTCTGATAGAAAAATTATTTTACAATTAAAAAAATAATTCTTTAATCAAAATTCATAGAATCATAGAATGAGCTGGGTTGGAAGGGACCTTCGAAATCATCAAGTCCAACCCTTGATCCACTACCGCTGCGGACTAGACCATGGCACTGAGTGCCACATCCAGTCTCTTTTTAAAAATCTCCAGGGACGGAGAATCCACTATTTCCCTGGGCAGCCCATTCCAATGTCTTGTCTTATTTATTCAAAATAAATAAGAATTATATTTAATAAGTTCCCCGATACTTTCAATAAATCTATACATAAAGTTTGGGTGAAGGAAGTCTTCTGATTAAGCATAAAATACATTATACAGATGCATTCCAAAGTAGCATACTGGCAAAAATAGGTAACTTGTAGATAAAATCCCTTTTTAATAACTATTCATATTTTTATTAAATACACTTATTGAGCCACCTTAAACAGATGCTCCTCAAGCCAGAAGGGCCTATACACATAAAATATTTATTCTTCGTGTTCAAAGTCAGCTTCTCATGTTGATTTCAAAATTAAAATTGTATGTGACTACAGAATCACAAACTAAATGGTTAAGGACAGAAATAACCTGTACTAAAGCATGACTTGATTGCTGTCCTGACTGGGGGATGGTGTTAGAACCAGTCCCCAGGCAAGTTTACACATAAGCAAAGAGGAAGTGCAAAATAATATAAAATTATGCACAAACTGCCAAATTGCAGTGGCACGGCATGGTGCCACTACATCTATCTGTATAATTTATCACTTCAGAACATTAGCCTTTTGATGTTCACCTTTACTGAAAGATTCCTATTGACCCTAGCAATCTTTTCTGATGTTTGACTTTGACCTAGTTTTGAAATTTTGAATATTACTTAAGGTTCATTTTTTTACTCATATTTCATACCTGAGCAGTTCATTTTTAATGCCATTTTATCAATATTGTGTACTTGTAAATATAAAAAGTACTATTTCTTAAAAGTTATCCAAAATACAGTTAACCTAAGAATCTCTGGCAAAGAGGCCTTTTAGTTCAACAAAAGGAAGAAAAGTGAGTATTTCTCATGAAGAGCAACACAATTCTTCTTAAAAAGCACACAGTAGCTAGAAGAGTAAGTGCTCTGACACCAAACCAAACTTAACAGTAAAATAATGAGCCATCCTTTGCCACAGAAGCTTATTGGCACTGCTATTTACATGCACAATTATTTTTGTGCATTGATCCTTAGAAAACGTGCAATAGAAACACATTAGCACTCCTGTTTTTCATGGAATCATATAATCATTTAGGCTGGGAAAGACCTGCTAGATCTTGATACTAAACCATTAACCTAACATAGCAAAGCCCACCACTAAACCATGTCCCTAAGGGCCACTTCTATACATCTTTTAAATAACTCCAGGGATGGTGGCTCGAACGTTTCCCTGAGCAGGCTGTTCCACGGCTTGATAATCCTTCTGGTGAAGAAATTGTTCCTAATATCCAATCTAAACCTCTCCCAGCACAATTTTCTCTTATCCTGTCATTTGTTATTTGCGAGAACTGACTGACCCCCACCTGGCTACCACCTCCTTTCAGATAGTTTTCCAGAGTGATAAGATCTCCCCCGAGCCTCCTTTTCTCCAGGCTTAACACCCCCAGCTCCCTCAGCCACTCCTCATAAAATTTGTGTTCCAGACCCTTTACCAGCAACAGTATCCTTCTCTGGACATGCTCCAGCACCAAAATGTCCTTCTTGTCATGAGGGACCCAAAACTGAGCACAGGAATTGAGATGCAGCTTCATTAGTGCCGAGTACAGGGAGGTGATCACTGCTCTGGTCCTGCTGGCCACAGTTTCTGATAAAGGCCACGATGCCATTGGCCTTCTTGGCCACCTGGGCACACTGCTGACTCACGTTCGGCCGGTTGTCAATAAGCACTCTCAGGTCCTTTTCCCCCAGGTAGCTTTCCAGCCACTCTGTCCTAAACCTAGAGCGTTTCATGGGAATTTTGTGAGCCAGGTGCAGGACCCTGCCCCTTGCCTTGTTGAACCTCACACAATTGGCCTTGGTCCATCGATCCAGCTTGTCCAGATCCCTCTGCAGTGTCTTCCTACCCTCCAGCAGATCAACAGTCCCACCTGACTTGGTGCAATCTGACTGAGGTTCCCACATACTGAACTTGCAGTCCAAAAGAAAGAACCTTGTCACCAGTCAATGACATTTGAGTACTCTACCCACTAAAAGCTAATTTTTAATTGAATTCTCTCTCCTTCTGAATAATTTCTGTATGGTTCAAAGCCAGGATGCTTATGGGAGACAAAGGTAAGGGTATGGAGTAAAATCTCAACACCAGATGTTGTCAGATGCAGATTAAGACTTACAACCCCCAATGTGAATTAATGAAATTCTGAACAAAACTAATTCTTGTCACGATTAGAGCTTAGCAATGACTTAGTAGTGGTTACATATATTAATTTTTATTAATATAAATTAATAACAAAAACATTCTTGACGACTGAAGATGACATTCTAAAGATCATAAACATGCACCTCAAGACAAGATCGCATTATGATAGACAATTCTGCTTCAAGTAATAGTAGAGATCCATGTAAAATATTTACATGCTGATTATATCTTTTTCCAGAGTTAGTTTGCTTTTTGTAACGGGATAAAACTGTCCACTGTAAAAAATGACAATAAAAGCATTTTAAAAAATATACATTGAAAAGTCCTAAAAAGTGAAAATATGACTGGCAGAAACCCAGAAATATTACCAAATTATATCCTCCTCATGGCCTACAATTTAAACATAATGGTCCATTTGAATTTAGCTCACTAAATGTAGTGAGAATGAATGAAATCACTGAGAAGTATTTTCATCATACACAAAAGATATGGTCGATACTCCAATACTGAAAAGCGCAAGATGCTGATACCAAAGCAAAAGAAGAAAATACTAGAGGAAGGAAGGAGGGAAGGTCTAGTTGCCTCAAATGAAAGTAGCAATTCTGTGGTATCTAACACAAAATGGAGAAAATTATTAGGAAAAACATCTAGCAGGGATCAAGAAAGATCTACCCTTCTAGATAGGAGTGAAAAAAACATCCTATGTTTCCCAGTGGACCTTGAACTTAATATTCAAAGTGCAACACACGAGAGAGAAAAATATGTTTGATTAGACACTTCTACTTCGAGGTACCACCATTGGACTTCTCGAGCCTGTTCTTCTAAATCATAACTGTGTGCATTCATAAGAGGGTTTATGTCTAACACTTTTTAAATTCCGAATCATATTAAACATCTTTTTTCATCCTTTTTTCCTTTTTTTAATTTGCCAAGAAAACAGCAAGTTTTGGCTATTTAAAAAGTGCTTACAGCAGTCAGGAATTTACAAATGATTTTACAGTCAGTCTCAAACTTTGCTAAGATCTCTGAACTCTGTAATAGCATACAAACATAATCTCCATGGTAAAACATAAAAATATGATTTAAAAGATATATTAATTAATTATAATGCCCAGTGAACAGCACTTACAAGTGCATTAAAGTATAATACAGTAATTACAACCATAAAATCAGATATAAAATAACTACTAGTGAGCTAAATAAAATAGCTTTATTAAAATGAAAAAGAGCTTTATGGTGCAAATTAATTAAAACAATTATGGAATGCTTACAAGATTTTTAATCACTTCAGCACCAAGCTGACATATAAAGATGGACCAAGAGACAAGGTCCTTATTAATCACTCGTTTTCAATAGCAGCAGTAAGGTCTAAATAAATTCTATGTCCATTTCCAATTCAAAATGCTTTCACATGGTTGAGAATACCAGTTTTGCAACTCTTACAATTAGAGCTCTTTTTTCCAGATACTTCAACACTATCCTAATTCAAAGTTATTGGTGTCAGAAAAATGTTTTACAATATAATTAAACATGAACATAATTTTGCACATACTATTATGCATTCTTTAACCATCAACCAAAAAATCATTAGCATGATTGAATACTTAACAAAGATACATCAAACGTCACCTATTACCACAGTTTTATTATCCGTTCATTGTATGGCCACTCAAGATTCCAATTAAAAAACAAATTAATTAATCTATATCTATCACGTATACTGAACAGATCACTTGTTCTGACAGTTCTTACTAAAGAACAGTAAACCATTTAATAGGAATATGTATTAGTCTTGGTTGATATATTGCCTTTTTGAGACCCAGATTTTCGTTTTTAAAAAAGCAAAACAATATTCTCTGCAGTTTAAAAAGTTCAATCACCAGAGAAACTGAATGTCCTTCAGAAACTACGAAAGTATTAAAACTACTCAGTAGGTATCTCTAAGCACTCTTTGGTTTAACTCGTCATATGAAATTAAGTTCTGAGCAGAACTGGGAAACATCTGTGTTCGAAGCATTGGACAGTTCTAAGGGAATAGGCAGCTTTATCTCTTGGGACAAGAACCTGCTGAATGCCAAACATCCACATAATGCTCAGAGAAACCCAAGTGAACTCTGGACATTTGAAACTTTAGTACCCCAGAAAGAACACACAATTCTTAAAACTCAGAAGTTATAAAGGATAATTCCACCGCTACTAATATTCTAATGAAGGATGTTTTATAAACCTCTCCAATTAAATAAGAAACCATAATATTATACATAAATATTAAGAATTTTATCAACTAACCTTTTAGAAGTATCTATAGCAAATATTTCAAAGCATGAGAAGTATGCAGAATGGTGCAATTAAGTAAGTTCTATCACCATGGCTAAATAAAAATGATAAATTTTTAATTGACTGTATTTCATTAGGAACTTGATCTGCACATATTTACACACAACACGTAACTATTTACCAGAGAGTCATATTTAAAATCCTTATTTGTGGCATTATTTAAAGTCCTTATTTGTGGCATTATCTACATAACTTAAGACAACTGGCCAACCAAGACATTTTTAATCCAAGATAAAAATAAGAAGTAAAGTATGACTAGTGGATCATTGTTTTTAAAAGGTAAAAGAGCGTTTTAACTGCATTTAGGCATAAGTAAAATATTACCCCAAACGATACTATGTAGTATTTTTTAAAAGTCATTATTTGAAATAATCCAAATATAACAACTTCAATTTGGCACTAAAAATACCTCCCTCTTAAAAAAAATGTAACTTTTTCAATAACATTAAAATGGAAACAAACTAGATATTGTCCCAATTAAAATACCATATGTAAGAATAGCTGTCATCCAAAACAGATGACCAGAAGATGCATTCCCAGTGGAAACAGCAAAAATTCTGAAATATTACTGAAACTTGGAAAAATGTAGTTGAATTCTAGATAAACTTCCTTATGGGAAAGTCGAAATGCAGCACTCTTTTTATGTTCTTGGGTATTTTTCCATCACTTCCATTTTCAAGAAAAGGGGAAAGCTATATACAGCAACAGTAAGTTGTTTTTTCTTTTTATTTTTAATAATTTTCTGCATTTTTATTTTTTCCCTGACTTGTTACTAAGAGTGAGGGTCAATTCCACAAAACGATTGGTGATTTCTGGTGAAAGAATCTGGAACAGTAATAGCACAGAATTTCTTTAACTACGAGAAAAAATAAGATCAGGTTGTGCAGAACAAAAATGCAAACCCTAGGCCAAGCTGTTCTATAGAAGATGCAGAAAAAATCTTTTCAAACTTATCCTCACACAAGATGCAGAATACTTACACTAAGTTGAGTCACCAATACTGCCTTTATAGTTTTTTGCAATACTAGTAAGAAGTCAACATAAATAAAAAATGTTTAACATTACAGTAGGATGGTCTTTTTCATAGAACTGCCTTCTAGCTAATTTTAGAGAATGCTACACGATTTTAACATCTTTTACCAATGTTTGTGGAAACCCACAGCTACTTTTATCTATGAATGCTCAGACTTCTACCTTAAGCTCTAATGTAATTACCAGATGTCTTATAGTAAACTGAAGAAACTGAGACTCTCTCAAGCATGAAACCAGCCAAATGCTGAGCACCTGGAATTCTGGAAACACAAATCCTGAATTAATTTTGGCATCCCTATACCATGTCTCTTTACTTTAAAACCTAAATGAAGCAAAAGTAGAAGACAGCATGCCATGTGAGTATGACCTTTTATAAACCATGAGAAATGGTTCATGATTTACAGCAGAAAAGCTCTATTGGCATTACAGGAAACAGAATTAGTTATAACAGATTTCTTACATTATTGAGCTACCTATTGACCCTCCCTCTCAGTTTTTTTGTATAACTCCTACAAAAATCTGAATTATGATGACAAGGAGATAATTGAGACTGAAAAATGTTTTATCTTCAAATTCCATTTCATCTATAACAACGATAATTAAAAAACCAAAAAAATTCCATTAAACACAATTCATCAAAATTGTTTTCTGGAGTTTAAGCAGAATGAGATTGTGATTAAATTAAGAGAGTATTTTGGCTATTTGAAGTCTTCTGCAATGTTCTGCAGTGCATACACAAGGACAGTTACTTTGAGGGGAGTTGTGATCCGTAATGCTGGGTTAACGAAGTTTGCTTGAATCGCTAACATAATGCATTAGCAGTCTCCAAAGCAAAAGCATCACTTTCCATACACTGGTAATCCATTACTACTAGAAAATAATCTGTATGAGCTTCATCCACTCACACAGCCACTTACTACATCAAGATGCTCTTCACCATGCAGTTACCCAGCATCAAGAAAATAATGTGACACAGTAACAACAGGAACACTATTTTTTTCCACAGTAACCTTAATTAGCACTTAGGATATGTACAGATAATATAGATTGTGAGTTTGTTTTTTTAAAAAAGCCACTGAATTCATATGAACCATACATTCCCCTTTAACTACAGTATAAAAGACAAAAGCAAATAGAAATGAAGACTAAAGCACAACAACATGTAATTTAACCAAATTGTCATGATGCCACCAAAAAGCCAACAAGTTCATGATCTCTTACCTCAGGCATCCAAAAGTTTATGACAGCAGTACACATCTGTCATTCTCTAATTAACAACCAAAACTTTATTTTAATCTTGCATGTACTTTGGTGAGCTTTTCTTGCAAAAGAAAGTAACTGAGTGGACAGTCTTGTAGACAAAAAGAAACAGCCCTAAGGATATTGAAAGTATCTTTTACTATCCAAAACTTTTAACTGAACCCCCTCTATTATAAAGGTTGTGATCAGTAGGACAAAGTCCAGTTGACAACTACTTACTAATGGTATCCCTCGGGAGTCAGCGCTGGGGCCAATACTGTGCAACATCTTTATTAAAAACTAATGATAGCATAGAGTGGACTGTTTGTGGATGTTACCAAACTGGGAGGAGTGGCTGACATGTTGAAAGTGAGAGCTACTATGTGAAGGGACCTTGGCAGGTTGAAGGAATGGCTGATAGGAACCATCTGAGGTTCAGGACAGGACATGTCCTCTATCTGGGATGAAATAGTCTCATTCAACAAGCACTGACCAGGCACAACTTGATGGAAAGCAGTGCTGCCAAGGATTTGAGGATCCTGGTGGACAACAGGCTGTAGCTGGGACAAAAGCATCCTTGCAGAAAGACCAAATGTATGTTGGCTTTCTAAGCAAGAGAGAAGCCAACAGGTCAGAAGAACTAATTCTTCCTCTGTATTTGCCACTTAGGAAACCATGTCTGTAGCATTAGATCCAGTTCTGCAACACTGGTATTGATGAGCAAGTCCAGTGGGGGCACAGGGAGCTGAAGCATCTTACACATGAAAGGAGGCTGACAGAACTGGGTTTGTTCAGTCTTAAAAAGAAGTCTATGAACAGCTACAACTACCTAGTGAGAGCATGTAGAGAATGTGGAGCCAGATTCTTCTCAGAGGTACACTGAGATAAAATAAAAGGCAGTGAACCTAAGTTCCATAAAAAAAAAATAAAATTATTTATTTATTTAAAAAAAAAAAATCACAATGGAAGTAGTTAAACTTCCAACAGCCTTACTCGAAGAAGCTGCACAATCTGCATCCCCAGAATTACTCAAAACTCAACAGGGCAAGACTCTACACAGCTCGATCTAAGTTGACCCTGTCCCCTTAGACAGAGATCAAGAGAGGCAAGGGCAGAAGTTTGGAACACTGATTTCCAGAGGCCCCATATAACCTAAAGAATTATAAATTTCCATAATGTCAATTACATTAATTACTTGCTTCTTTTCCAAAGAGCAATGATACCTTTTTAAAATACTTACTAGTTTCTACAAAGGAAAAACATCTAATGAAATTTCCACCATTCTGAAGCATTGTAATCCCATTACTTTTTAAAATAGTTTCCCTTAACATCTCCTCTGCATATGCTACAGGTATGCCATATAGACAAGCTGCAAAATACACCTCCTAGAGGATGATAAATTCTTTAAAGTAAGGATATGGCTTTGCTTTCTCCAATTATACTGCTCAAAACATCCTCTACTACTCAACCATGGAAATCATCTGGCATTAAAATTAATCTGAGATTTTACTTTGTAAGTATTAAGAACAGTAGGAAAAATCAACATCAGCTAGCAAACACTCATAATGTCTACTGAAAGCTACGAAAATTATAAAGACCCCACAGAATTATTTTAAATTAGATAAAAATTGGGAACCGCATTTTACTTTCAGTTACAAAGAATGATCAAAGGACAGTATAAGAAAACAGAACTATTTGCTATAACTATCTGCCTTATTTTTTTTTAAGTGTGAAATCTTAAAAATAATGCTTCCTAAACCTACAGAAGTTATTTAACTATATCCCCAAAGCACTGAAGGTACAAATAAGACTTCAGCATTTCCTTCTTCCTTAAAAAACCAAACAATAATATATTCTATTATACTAAATATTTTTATTAAATCAAAAAATAAAGTGGATTATCAGAATGCTATTTTTAATTTTAAAACCTTGGTTAAACAATTTGTTTATATAAATATTCATTGACCAAGTTAAGGAAGTCTATTTATAGGCCTTATAATTATACACTTTATTTAATATATAATTTAATATATAATCATTTGCTTCTATAAGTGAAATGTAAACACCAATATTGATGCAAACCTAAAATGACATATAAAAAGTCACATTACAAGCAGTTAGCTTATTTTTAAAGTACTTAAATACACTGATTTAAAGATATTTTAATATAAATATTTGGCTACCTAATATACAGAAATATCCCCTTTTATTTTTCATATTCATTTGCATTTTATAAAATGTATCTACATCAAGAATTTTTACATACATTTGAATGTATAGTGTAATATTACAAAAACATTGTTCTCCTGCCCTTAGTTTTTGATCATTAAAAATACTTTAACATCCTAGAAAAGCACAAAGACCATTATCAAATATTCAGGATGTACATATGAGCAGGCAAAATCTCCTATGGTAAGCACTGGCCCAAAAAAACTTCACAGTATGTGTAACAAAAAGATGGAATTAATGTTTCCAAGAAGATTATCAAATATTAAGCTACACAAGGAATATTTTTTTTAAGCCATCACTGACAGGCTAGTGTTGCCTGGTTCTGCTTGGCAACACTTTGTTAATACTGTGTTCATTAATTTAACAAACTATCAGGAGAGTATGTTTAGAATGGGCAAGCATTATCTCTTGCATTTCATTTAATTAAACTCTGTTCTAGTAATATGACAGTCAGCATTTCATGAAGGGAATTATTTTAAGGATGAAGGTGGAAAATATTTCAAAGTGCCCTGCAACAACATGAAAGCATAATCTAAAATTACCCCTGCACATACTGTAATTTATCTATAAAATTAAAGATGTTATTTCTAGAGTTCATAATTAATTGGATTCCACAGAGAAATTATTCAGGCATTCCAGATAGTAAAATGATGCACAAAGGCACAAAACATAGTGCCAAAGGACAACCATAAACAACCACTGTGACTTGCATGAATTACAACAATCATTGAGACTTAATGTGAAATGAATACTGGCTGCCTTTTGTATGTGGTCATTACTCTGCTGCAAAGAAATTGTCATTGAATTTTGATTATATTGCCTTTATAAAAAGTAATGAAAGTGGCTCACGCTCTGGAGGCTTTCTTTTAAATGACACATGACAGTGATCCGCAAAGGCCAATGTGCGACAAACTAATGATGACACCTCACCTGAGGAAGGCAATGTTACCCCACCACTGCAGGTGACTGCAGTGAAGTTGGTTTGTCTTCTTGCAAACATTTTAACTAAACACTTTCAATGAAACATCAGTCAGAAATAAGCTTAGCCATCAAGACTTACCATCAATCCGACTAACAAGTTCTTCCAACATTTTCACTTTCTTCTGAATTCCTGGTTGTGCAAATGTGTAGTTATCCTAAGGAAGAGAACATATGCAAGTCATTAGTTGTAGAAAAGACAAAAAATTTCTTTTCTTTCAATTACTTATCTAAATCCATGCATTTTTCTATGTTTCTGTTTTCCTTCTACATTTCCTAGGTCTGCTTCTGCAGTAAAATAGTAAATCATCACAATATATAGTCCTGCGAGTCCCCATCTCTAACAGTACATATCCTATAGCTATGCCTGCAACAATTGCTCTCTACTTGCTAATCTACTGAAGTTACAGCTTTATTGCACAAGTCCAAGTAGGTTTGAAAGGCTCTCATCTTATATGCCAAAATGTGCCATGCTAGAGTTTTCTTAAGGTGATTTTTTTCTCATAAATTTACAATTCTAACACAAATAATGTAGGAAACATGAAAATTTAGACCATAATCAGAGACAGGAAAATAATTTGATCTTTAGAAGTGTGGAATAATAACTTCAAAAAGCATAAGAAATCAAAAGTCTGTTTTAATGTAGTCAAAACTGTTCTGAACCCAAGATTACAGTTAAAGTCATGCATCCAAATCTAACACACAACCTATATAGCTAAAATGGAGTTATATTTGCATTTATTTGTTTAAATGTATTACCTCTAAATGGATTTTTAATTTTTGGATTGCAGCTCTACAATATAGACTAGAGTATGAAATAATGAGAACAAGACAGGTATCTCTGCTTGAACCCCAAAGTGATCAATCTTTTTAAATTATTACATTATTTAAATACAAAGCAATGTTTCTGAATATTTAACTGAGAATCCCTTCATTCAACTCATTTTGTTACGGTTTTGCTGTGGTTCTTGAGAGATTTAAGAAAAGAAAATTACCCATACATATTTTAAAAGAAAGTTGCTATGTAGAGGTTTTTTTGAGTAACCACTTCTTACAGAGTAAATGAGGGTAAAGGATTTTTCATCTCAACTGCTATTGTTTGAGTAATTCCTTTATCAATTGGAGTGATGAGTAACTATCCAAAAGTCAGCCCAAAAAGATTTTCACTGACATTGAAATATTAATTTTTCTTGACTTGATTTCAAATTTTAACTTGGTAAAGTAAAAGGTATGATTATCAGTTCATTTTTATGTATCCTGACACATTTTTCTATTAAAAAAAAAAGCCTTATTGACTTTCTTGACTGTATTTACATGATTTTTCTTTTGATTTGTTTTATGAAACTGAATTGCAATTTAATCTTCAAATTCTATAAAACTAGCATGAACTATGAAGTCTAAAAGTTCTCAAGGCAAAATGATACGCTAATAATTGTTAGTTACAGTGCATCAGCCAACAAGTTATTCACAGTATCAAAAAGTCAACTACTGCTCTCAGCACTTGTAACTGACCACAGTAGTAGCTATTTTAAAAACCATAGCAAAATTTTCTACTGGTCTAGCAGTAGCCCTTTCACAGTAATTAATATCAGAAATTAAAGTATAAACCACAACAGCATGGATGAGGAAGCAAGAATAATTCTCTGAGTTTTTGAATTTTCCACAAGAATCACCAAGTAAAATAGGCATCCATTTCATCTTGTTGGCGTTGTTTTTCACACAGAATATAAGCCTCCTCTGTAGTGCAATAAAGCACCAAAACTGAAAGAACGGAAAGACTCACACAGAATTCAAATCTATTATAACCCCATTATGGGAACAAAGAAACTATCCCATGCACTGGAAAACTGCCTTTTCCAAGGCAGACACACTCCTGTATAAGTCAGGTATAATATCCAGGACACAGCATCTTTAGGTAATCATTATAATTTTCTTCACAGAACCTACTCTAACAAAAAAAACTGTATTAGCTTTTTTTTTTTCCATATGCTGTTCTATTTATTTAAAGAAAGTTAACTGGTGTTTCTAGAAGTAGTATTGCACTCAAAGTACAGCAACATGGAACTCAATTATTTCCTCTGTAACAGATCCTCTGTAAAAGTATCTTCACATATTTAACACTGAAAGTCAACACAGAGTTAAAACACCAGTGCTTCGATCATTACTGTCTCCCCAGATAGTGCAATTTCCAACTGTGATCTATGAATCTGAAACTGTTTTCTCTCTCAAAGCCTAATTTATTCCACACACACCTGGAAATGCAACCCAAAACTGCCATCTTGATTTGAAAACAGGCAAGTTTGCTTTTTACTACATTTGATCTTTTGCTTATTTATTTTTCTGTTCATTATTTCAGCTGCAAATGAACACAGCTGGGAGTCACTCTTCTATTTGTGCTGACTCATCTAACTGGAAAGGTCTTTCTTGGCTCCTCAAGTTCTCTCTTCTAATTAAACTATGTTCTACATATCCCCTCCTATGACACTTGTAGTTGACTTTCTGAAGTTTGTGAAATTGTGAGAAGGACTTTGTAAACATAAAAGGTATTCCCTTATCTACTATCCTTGCTCCTTTTGTTCTTATAGGTGAAAAAAAAGCTAGTAATGCAGTTATAGAAAAAACACATTAAACTCAGGAAATTCATGAACTATTGCTCAAGGCAACATCAAAGTACAATAGCTAAGATTTTAATTCCTCTATTGTGGCAATGGATTTGCCATATGCAGGATGGAAAAAGTCCTGTCAGAGATGGACTGGTGAGGAAAACAGCTCTAATGTTATAGAAACAGAAGTTTTTACTGTGGTTTAAACATGTTTCAAAATGGCTTTTTGTATTTTCTGCAGTGTCACTGTCTCCCTCTCCCAGACACCCCCTGTGAAGCTATTGTCTCACACAAGGTGTCCTGGGAAGGTGTCCTGAGGTGTTTCTCATTGGTCCTTTGTTAACCCCTTCCTATTGGCTGTGGACCCTTTACCTGATGGTTTTTTCTGTGTGACCCTGAACTTGTGATTGGTCCCCTTTGACCCTCCTAAAAGCCTTATAAACCCCAACCCCACAATAAACTTCCTCTTTCATCCGTCCCTCCCAGGTGGTCTGTGTGTGCTCCTTGCGGGGTCACCGGGCCACGTGCTGGGGTGGGGGGAAGGGCATTCATCTCTCAGGTAACGGGGCTAGAAGCTTAAGGCCTGGAGGTCTCCCCCATTCTCCCTAATCCGCCGTACTCTATCATTCAATTTAATTGGCGATACCAGCTTTGAAATTTGACTCAACTTTTCCCTCAGCTCTTCTATCTCCTCCTTGCCAAGTGCTGCAGGGGAACGGAGAACACGTGGTCAGTTCACAACACTTCATCTCTCCTGCTCCCAATGAGCCATACATCCTGCCAGAAAGCCTGCTCCTGTGAGGGCTCCTCTCCACAGGCTGCAGCTTCCATCAAGGCACCTCCCCCTGCTTCAGCGTGGGGTCCTCCACAAGGGCTGCAGGTGGATCTCTGCTCCACGATGGACCTCCATGGGCTGCAGGGGCACAGCTACCTCACCACGGTCTTCATCAGGGGCTGCAGGGTGCTGCTCTGGTGCCTGAAGCATCTCCCCCCTCCTTCTTCACTGCCCTGGGTGTCTGAAAGGCTATTTCCGGTCATATTTTCTCACTCCTCTCTCATCACTGCACAGTGGTTTTTATCCTTTCTTAAATACATTACCACAGAGGCACCACCATCATCACCAATGGGCTCAGCTTTGGTCTATCTGGGAGGTGGCTGGAACTGGTTCTGTGTCACACAGGGCCTCTTTCACAGAAGACACCACTGTAGCTCCCCTGCTACAAAAACCTTGCCACATAAGTTCTCTGCTAACTTTCACAGAAAAAAAAAAAAGTCTAGCATTTAACTCTCCTACCTATTCCCCCTCACAGTTGTGGGTCCTCTTTTCATTACTCATTCTACATATTTTTGTTATATTTCCTCATTTATTCCTTGTGTAACTTTGACCATCGTTATTAAGCAAAAGACAAAGTCTTAAAAATGTCATAAGTAACTGAGAACAGAATTGTCTTGCCTCAGCAGATCTGTATCAGAGAGTTCACACAAAATATCTGTTATTTCTAACCACTGTTCTTGACACTTTCCAGTAAGCATTCACATATGACAAAGTATGCATAAGTACACAACAGAATCCATGATAAATATAAAAAATTCATGCACTGGTGTGCAATATCTAAATTCCTTGATGTTCTGCTCAGATGGCTTCCAACACACTTTCAGGGAACTATGCTAACCTACTACAGCTGAGTGGTTATAATATCTAGTTCAGACTCTGACACATAATTAGTTTCACCTTACAGTACAGAAGGTCAAGACTTTATAATGTCACAAGAGATCAAAACTTGCTTCAGCTTCAAATTTTTGTGTTAGTAGTCTGTACTTATTCTGTATAACCACCCCACTGTCCGCAACTACAACTAGATCTGGCAGGACCTTCTTCTCAAAACATAGTCATTATAATTTATAATAAAATACTAAAATCACAGACTTCACTAAACATTATTAAAAGTATTGGGTAACTTCTTACATTTTTTAAGGGTAGAGAAACTCTAAATGGAAGAAACTTGAAAAAATGCACAGGACAAATTTAACTGGGATTATCCTCCTATACTCACAAAAAGAGAGCAGGGGGAAGAGGGTGGAAAGAGGGGAGAAGAGAGGGAGTGAGAGAGAAAGGGAGGGAGAAGTTGCAGGTGTTAGCTTTTTCTTTAAATAGGTGATGATGGGATAATTTTAAAAGAAGAAGAAAGCTGAAGAGGAAAGGAAAACAATCTTTTATGTCATCATGAAGGAGAAACAGAACCAGCCAAACTGAAAGAAAAACCATTGTCAATAATTTGACATAATGAATGCAGCCAAGCAGAGGTATAGGCACAATGCTTCTCCATCTTTTCAGGTCACACACGCTGTTCACCAACAATGTAGGGATGAAAATATCAGCATCATTTATAGAAGCAAGTGGAAAGTTTTGACACGAAGTCTTCACGTGTTGTTTGTTCATTTTTAAAAAGGTTTTATCAATCAGAACAGAGCATTTCTAAAAAGGTTTTATCAATCAGAACAGAGCTTTTAAATATAAAGCATACATTAAGCATCATAGGGACACACAGACATAGATGTCTATTTTCTCTACTGATGTAAATTTAAGAATTCTTATACACCAATTTAGGTATGTTCAAGTATAGTATCACATGAACAAATGACAACTGAAAGAAATAAAGCTTTCTTTCTTATCTCATTATGTCAGAAAGTGATCTTAGGAATTTTATTTTTTTTAACTCATTTAAGTACTTCATTCATATATTTCTGAATTCTATAAGCAAAATCCTATTTAAAATCTCAGTTCACCCTGCTCTCAAAGTTATGTGAAAAGGTAGGGGAAGAGGGAGGGAACATGAAACTAGTTGATGATAGGCAGCACATATAATAACAGTATCAGTGCTAGGCACAGTTTAGCCAAAATGTTTCTTGAAGATCGAGATTATAATGTAAATTCACTCTTAAATACAGTTCAGGAGGAAGAGAGCGTGCATGCACAAGAACAAACACAAGTGTGCTGGACTATGCTGTTAGCACATATAGCATGTTCTATAATTACTCCAAGATACTTCCTTTAAAAGAAAAGCTCTTTCTACCTTTGTAATTATTAAGCCTGACTTTTGAAAATGTAAAATTACCTAAGTACTAAGAAAGAGATTTACAAAGCATTGCAGCTCAAATTTTTTTTAAATGCAAAACAGTATCTTACTTATTCTTACATAAAAGGATGAAAAAAAGCAACAGCTTATTAAAAGGTAGGTACTGATTCTCAAGTTAGAATAGTATCCACAGTCTCAGAACCAAAGATCCAACCTTCTACTGGGCTGTGCAGTCAAACCTAGTTTCATACAAGTGGATTTATTATAAATTACAGAAACTGTTCAAGTAGCAATAACAGAAGTGCTCAAGGTATATTTCTGGATTCTGGCATAGGTCAGACAACAGTTCAAATCTAGATAAGAGCTAGGAATAATAAATATGGACACCTACAATCCCAAAAACTGATGCTGTAAATTTTAGGTAGAAGATAAAATATTTGTATGCTGAAGCATTCTGATAGCACAGTATATATCATCTATAGATTACAAACAGATTTGTTGTCTTCCTGAAAATTTTGCTCTCAGCGACAGGCTAGGAAGCTGCATCATTAGCTTCCAAAGAGACACAGGCTCTTTAAGAGCTTCTGATGACACCTGTTCTTAAGAAAAACTACAGCCTTCAGCATAAATCCTACCGCTACCCTCAATTTTCTATTACCTGAAGTACTAACCAAAGCTTATCATTACAAACTTAAAACTGGCTACTGGGCCAAACAAAAGAACCACCTTGGCTTCTCCCTTTTAAGAGCAGTCAGCAGCAAATTACTGTAGGGGATGGTAGGAGCAAAAAAAGCCTGCAGTGATATATTTGCAGCATTCCTTCAGCTTCCAGTTTGCAGTGCTGAGACTTCCCTAACTCAGAGTGGTATCTTCATAATTAAAGTTGTTTGAAGATTTTGTGTCAACAAAACTTCAAATTTTTCAGATTCTAAACCCATGTAAAATGTTTTTCATCCTTTGACAAGTAGCCCAGCAGCATAGCTACTCAATTACTCTTTTTTTAAGACTATCACTCAGCAGAAGTACAAGATACTATCTAGGTCTTGCATCAGACAAGACGGAAAGCAACTACTCCCTATACACCTTCTTCATGCAGCTCATCATTTTAAAAACTTCTATTACATTCCTCCACTTAGCTAAGTCATCCAAGTAGGAGAACATAATCCATCACCCAGAAACTGTTCCACTTATTTGCTCCATTATTATTTTTTTGACTTTGAAGCCATCCTTTCAAAATGAGACAGACAAAAGGGACTAAAACAGTACAGAGCATACTGAGTACAAGCTGATTTTAGGTTTTAAAAGTAGCAAAGTGATGTTTACTCTCAAGAACTACTTATATAAACCCTTCTCCTCCCTATGTGATAACAGGCAATGTTTCTACCATATATGCTTAGCTTTTTTATGAACTTCTGGTAAAAAGGACTTTATCAAAATGCACTTTGGAAATACAATTAAACCATACAGTTGTTCATCCTTCCAAAATCTGTCAGGTTTGTGCTGCTTTACAGGAGCTATAGAAAATCTTAAATAATATAGTTTTTTATCTTTTCACCATTAATTCTGCTTATTCTACACTTTCTCCAAACTTCCCTGATGCATGTGTCTAATTGTCTGTGCTCTCCTGAATCCCCTTCAAATCATTTTCAAAATCTAATGTCATATCTAACCCATTCCATTCCACCTAGTACAAAAGCAGTTTTGAGCATTGGCCTTCTCGTTTACCCATTACCAGAGACCTAATAGGAGAAAATCACAGATACATACTAAACTGAGCAGAGTTAGCAGTTGACCCTGAAATTCTTACTAGGCGTCCTGATGCACAGCATCCTAGTGATGCATTCAGTCTTCTCAAACTGATGGGGAGGAACATAAGTCCTCCAGTGACTAAGCAAGCTACTAGAAATTTCTTTAATTGAGAAAGGTAATACCTGCTTACAGAAAAGTTTCTAAACTCTTGCTCTTCTTTGAATCTTCTTTTCCTTCACTGAAAGTTTGAAACACCATAAAGCAGTATTTGCTCCAACAGATTATTAAGAGAAATAGAATCAGATATCTGAGCACAAATACAAAAAGAATTCTGGACAGAAGCACCTACTGTGGCCAGGCTTATGTTTCGGAAGATTTGAGTCTCATATATGACATACAGATAGAGTAACAGAAAAATACCACTTAGGAGTATCATTTGATAAGTGATTACTAAAAATGGTGAAGTTGTCCATTTCTCATCAGAAGAAAAGCCATTCTAGAATGCTGAGCAAGCACAAATCCCTGCCTTGATTATAGAACCTATTTCTCATGAAATTTCTCATGTTCATGACTTTCCAAAAAGCTGTTATTTTTATAAGTGTTTTAGAACACAATTCTAATCAAGCAAACCATTGTTTTTCCTTGTATTAGTCACATCTTCAGGACAAAACCCACCATGTTTTGTCACTCTCAAGATCCAACTTGGACAAGACACTAGCATAAAATGAACAATCTGGATTTCTGGAAACTACTAAACACTTATCACCATAGAAAAGTTCTGACTCACAGATGGAGTTACAGCAATAGTAGCTGCAGGGACAGACACAGACCATGAATATGCAGTTGAAGCGTTGAAGAGAACAACACACAGAAATAACTGCTGCTAGCATTTCTGACAATCCCCGACAAGGCTTCCACATTTCTCAAGAATACATTTCTGACTGGCATTAGAATCTGTTTATACAGGAAGTGGAGCACGACTGCAGTACTGTCTTTCAGTCATACAATGTTAGCAGAGACTCTGAAGAGTGCTTGTCAGATAGTTATATCATATATCCCATTTTCCCTGAACACACTACATTTGCTGTGCTATATTCAGTTGAGAAAGTTGGGATGAAAAACTACTTTCTCCATTCAGCTAAAGAAAAGGTACAAAGAAAGCTATACTTGACCTATTTTTCCATTAAAATAAACCTTTGGAAGGTCCTATAAAGAATTATTTCTGCACATACTTCTCAACATTTGAAATGTATGTTCATGTTATTTATCAGTTCCAGCAGATCTCTGAAAGGCTTTTCAAGCAGCATTCCATCCACCCATCCATCCATCCATCCATCCATCATCCAGACTTCAGGCACACTTTAGCAACAACTTTCCATAACTCAGGAGTGAGAAAGAGCTTTGCAGGATTCCCTTCAAATATCATAAATCTTGCTATTTGATCAGCCATAGAAACAGATAATATATACCTCAGCATACTCCAGTCCCTGGGAATGAATTATCTCCCTTTTATTCTAAAAATTACCAGGCCATGATAAATAATGATATTAATATTTTAATGCTATTTTTATATATCTGGTTAGATAATTATGCAATGCATATATTTCCTCTTTGGTTATTTTATTACCATTACACTCAAACTTAAAATAAAGAGTTATACTCTATTTTATACATGAAAATTATATTTCCAGGTGGCACAGATCAATGTGAACTTTTTCCTTGAATATTAACGAGACTCTATTGAGAAAAGTGTTATAAAGGACGATTTAGTAATTAAAAAAAAAGTTAATTACAATGGATATATGGGAACGTCTAGTTAATTAAATGGAAAAAATACTCATGGGATAATTTTAGTTTTCCCATATGCACAGCCACAGGTGAAAATGCAAAAATGCACATGCATCATCTACTGTTTGCAAGTGTTCTAAAGACAACCAGCTTTATCACGAGCATGGAAGATATATTTTGCATATGGCCACACACATCCTCAGAAACAGGCTTTTATAAATCCACATAAATCAGCACACCCTGTAAGAGAACACAGGCTGGAGACAAGTTCTGTGGAAAAGAAGCTGAAGTCTCAACAGACAGCAATCTCAGAATGAGTCAGTGGCAAGTCCTGGCAGCAAAACTGGGCAGCAGCCTCCCGGCCCAGTGGATGAAAGGATTATCCCCACTCAGCACTCACTGTGAAATCACAGAGATTGGCAGAGACCTCTGGAGGCCATCTAAGTCCAAGCCCTGCCCAAAGCAGAGTCACTTGGAGCAAGCTGCTCAAGGCCATGTGGAGTCAGGTTTTGAACTCCAAGGATAAGGACTCTACAACCTCTCTGACCAAACAGTTCCAGAGTTCAATCGCCTTTACTGTGCAGATTTTCCTCGTAATGCTTAAAAATAATGTCATGGTTTGAGCTGTCTCATCCCTGTGGGGGGGCTGGAAGTGGTTGGTCCCAAGTGAGTTTCCGATCAGGTGACAATCAGAGCTGCATTTCACTCCTTTCAAATTAGGATATTATAACAGCCAGAAGGAAGTTGTTGGCAGTGAGAGAGAGGGATTCAGAAGCCATGAGGAGAGAGGCCTGAAGGCCCCTTGCCGGGGGCCAGGCCCTCTTTCCCCCCCCAGCTGGGCTGCGGGGGAGCCTGGGACAGTATTATAACTGGACCATGTGCCTGTGGTCAAAGGCTAGGGGTTTTTTCCCCCCCACTGCCCAGGAGAGGCAGTGGCGTAGACTTGAGAGGCCAGTCAGGAGGTTGGAGCTAGCCCCCCTGGGCAGGCATTGGAGCCGAGCCAGAGACAGGTCAAGGGGTGGCCCAGGAGCTGCAGAAGCAGCGGAGATCATGCAGAGCTGGAAGAATTCCAGGCAGAGGATGAGAGAAAAACTTCAAGCAGTCTCACTGCTACCCCCCCCACAATGGCAGGGGAGGGAGCGACCTGGAGCTGCAACTGAAAAATGGAGACAGGCCGAGGGGCTCGGAGGTGCCCTTGTGGGTTTGGACAAGGGTAGCTGAAAACTGAAAGACAAGGAATGTGGGGGGTGAAATGACCCCCCCTTGCCACATGAAGTCAAGCTGCAACAGCTGAAACAGAGAGAAGCCAAACCAAGCAGGTTTTTTCTGAGTAAGGACTTTTGGTGAAAACCATCTGGGGTATATAAAAGACTGAGCAAGACCCAGAAACCCTGCAACCTGGAGAGGCAAGAGTGGACATTTTACTCTCTGGGAAGAACCTTCACAAACCAGGGGGGAAAGGACTCAAAAGCCGACTCCCTGTAATCATGACGAAGACCTGGTAAAACAAATGTTCCTTTGCAATCCAGGAAGAGACCTCAGCAGAGCCCGAGGAGCTGGTGGGGGTGCAAAAGACCCCTTCCTTGATACCCCAATGAGAGAGACTTTAGCTATCGTCCTGAAGAGTTCTTCTGGATTGATGTGGAAGGACCCCAGGGGTGGTAGAGATTGTATTAATAGTGTGTATTTGTTTGATTTCTAGTTTCTATAGTTTTTATTCTGTTAGTAATAAACTTTGATATACTGCCCCATGCTGAGTTGTGCCTGTCTAAAAACTTCTCTTCCACATTAAAACAAATTGTGGGGGAGTTTCGAAATTGGATTTTTGTGGTGTATTTTAGGACCACATCCAGTTTTAGGGACCTCAATGCAAAAAAAATGTGAATAAACTGGAGCAAGAACAAAAGGTCACCAAGATGCTCAGAGGTATGGAGCACATGCTCTGTGAGAGGCTAGGTTGTTCAGCCTAGAGAAAGGGAGGCTTTAGAAGCACTTAGTAGCAGCCTAATAAAACCTATATTATCAAGACAACACAGCTCCATTTTTAATAGTGGTGTATAGGGAGAAGATAAGAGACAAGCAGCATAAACAAACAAAAACTGTTCCATCTGGCTATCAGGAAGAAACTTCAACATAAGGACAAGCAAACATTGGAACAGGTTAACCCCCAGAGACTGTGCAGTCTCCATCCTTGGAGGTTTCAGGACCCAACTGGACAAAGCCCTGAGAAACTTGATCTGACCTCACAGCTGACCCTGCTTTGAGTCGAAGGTTGGGTAGAGGTCTGTTCCTACCAGAATTATCCTATGTTCTTATGATTTTAGAAGTTCTCATTTGTTTCCTTAAAACAAGTAGGAAAATATTGGAATGAGGACAAAAAATAAAGACAAAATTTAGAGCACAGAATCATGATGCACTGAAAAGGAAAACCATTACAGAATATAGTTATCCAAAATTGATGACAGTATATGCAGCTACAGATTACAAGATTAACTGACAGTTTAGAGAGAGAGAAATTTCTATTAAAAAATCTCCTAGTATTTCTATTAAATCAACTTTTAAAATCTCAATCAAATTGTGATGAGACACAAGTGCAGTCACTTAGGAACCTATAACTAGAGACAACCAACACAGAAAGAAGGTGCAAAGTAATCTGAAAACACAAAATAGTTTAAACTATCATGCAATATCAAACATTGAGTCATGGAAAAGTTCTGCAAAACTCTTTAACTGAAGCCAAAGACATAGAAACTCCCTGATCACAAAAAACTAGCACAAGTAAATCTATTAAAGCAACATACGATTTGATCAAGTTTTTTATTTCTTCTCTCGGCTAAGAACTGTATACATGTCAGGAAGTGACTGTCCTGATTCTCAATGCCAGCTCTTATGCTTTATTCCATAGGTCTCTGTGGTTCAAAGATGTGTTCTTATAATAAATATACACAGAGTCACATCAGATACATAAGGGAGGGAAGTGAGATGAGTGAGGAATGGAGAAATAAGAGATACCATGTGTAGCAAAACTTGAGCAAGAAATACATATCTCTTAATAACACCTTTGACAATTCTGGAATCAAGAAAACGAGATGTGCTGGAAAGATAAATGAGTTTTCTGTTAAGAATAATAAAGGGATACAAATACAATCATTCTTCCATTACACTCTTATACACTGAAAAGACAAACACGCAAAAAAATGTATCTAGTTCATATTAGTAAAAAATTTCACAAGATGACCCTGATATCAAAACACACTCTTTAAACTTATCCACTACTGGTAGGGCAACATCAAATGGAAGCTTATATTGAAGAATAAAATGATGGAAACATTCCGCAGAGATTCTTTGATTGCCGTTATTACCATGTCACATATTTCTCTACTCTAAAATCCCTGTACGGTTTATTCAGACATCTCAGACCACACTACCACTAGTCACACGTGAGTCTCTTACACCATATTTTCAGAGAAAAATGATTGTGCATCCAGAATGCAAGTCAGCTAGAGCCATAGCATCATACAATGAATCCATGTGGAATCTTTAAAGTTCATCTAGTCCAAACCTCTTGCTAAGGACAGAGATAGTTTCAGCTGAATCAGGTTGCTTAAAGCCACATCAGACCTGACCTTGAACACCCTTCCAGGAAGGAGATATCCACAACTACTTTGGGTTCCGTCATCGTAAAAAATTTACTCGGTATGTCCAGTCAAAATCTACTCTCTTTCAGTTTGAAATGTCACCCCTTACCCTAACACTACAAGCCCTGGCAAAAAGTCTCTCTCCAGCTTTCTTAAAAGCCTCCTTTAAGTACTGAAAGGTTATAATAATGTCTTCCCAGAGCCTTCTCTTCTCCAGACTAAACAACCCCAACTTCCTCAGCCTTTCTCATAGGAGAGGTGCTCCAGCCCTCTGATCATCTTTATGGCCCTCCTCTGGACCCATTTCAACAGGTTCACATTTGTGTTGTCCTTGGGATCCCTGAAATGGATGCAGCACTCTAGGTCAGGTCTCACAAGAGAAGAATAGAAGGGGAGAATCAGCTCCCCTGACCTGCTGGCCAGTCTGATGCAGCCCAGGGTACATTTGGCTGGCTGGGCTGCAAGTGCACACTGCTGGTCATGTCCAATTTCTTGTCCACCAATATCCCCAAGTCCTTCTCTGCAGGGTTAGTTTTCCCAGCTATCTCAACTTGCAACTACATGACTGTTCTATCTGGCAAGTAAAGTGGTATCATCACAGAAAAGAAAAGAAATAAAACAAGAGAAGAAGAAAAACAAGAAACTCTTCCATTTCAGCAGCACTCTGCAGTTGCACTGAATTAACTGTAACACCATTAGTCACACCACTGGCATAATCCTTCAAGCCTGCTTTTGATAGATGAGTGCATCCTTGAATACATCCAGTACCATTCCATTTATGTAACAGCTTAAATTTTCATTGATGCAGTTTAATTCCATTACAATTAGTTTCCATATTTTGCTTATCGGTACTTGATGGTTTTGCATGAAAATAGAATTTTAAGGACAAATGACCTAATCTCTAAACCTCCATCCCTAGAAAAAAAATTGAGCAGCAGGCCAGTGACGGACAATGCTCCAGAAACAGGTAAAACAGTTGGAGGGCTTGCATTTCTTTACCTGGCTTTCTTCCTTTCCAGTAGTTTCCAAGTTCTCACTTTTTTTCTTTGTAACTTTTCACATATTTTTACAGTGATCAAGTATTTTAAAATTTAGTAGTTCTGAGACATTGAAATAAGGAAAACAGCATTTTTTACAGGAATCGACATGAGAAAATGACTATGCATTTCAACAGCTCTACACAAAACATTAAGCTATTTGACTTTTAACCAGGAGAAATACACTTAATATACCTTCAAAAAAGTGAAAGACTTCTGTTGTTGACTCAATTTTACAGCAATTTTGTCAAACATGAACTCTGTTATAAGTTTCAATTCACAATGTGCCTTAGCCAATATGCCTTAGCCAATGAAACATTCATAATAAACTATTAGTCACAGGAAAGAATGTTGTAGGTACTTCTTCATAAACTTATATGCCCACGAATGCAAACATGTACACACAAATCCACCATTATCAGATTGTAACTTGCTGCATTTAACAGAAAATTATGCCTGCATTTATAGCTTCTCCACATAGAAAAAAATCAAACAGTGACACAGCATAAGTATAAAGTTGTAAATTGATATTTTAAAAATATGAAGATAATTTCAGGAACTATTAAGACAGCAATCACCTATAGATTGCTATATTAATGACTTAAAAATTAATATGTAGGCCAGGTTTTCATCACCTCAGTGAGATCTTGAGCAAACATTCTTCATGCTTGGTGACTGAGGTACAAAACATGCCTCTAGAACTGGAGATTTCAACTATGCTCTAGAATATCATACCACAATGAAACATGCAGACATTTTGATGAAAAGAAGTTTCATGATTATTTTTTTTCCCTTTTCCTTTCTTTCCCTTCTATGCCAAACTAGCAGTAGATTTCTCCAATGGGAAAATCAACTTCTCCCTTGTTTTTCATAGATGTACTCTTTCTCAACAACCTTAATGTTGTTCAAAGCCATGACATTAATTGGTTAACTCCACTACTTACAGACAGGAAAAACCAATTTACCTGAATGCCATCAAGCAACTTGCTCATGCACCAGTAACTGTCAGCTTCTATGTTCTGCAGCACTTCTTCAGCCAGAATGGAAACATCAAAATTTTCCACTTCTTCTTCTTCTGTTTCAGCAAAAGAGAGGGAAAGACAAGTCAATGAAGTGCACAGAATAAATAAAGCAAGGACGAGGAAAATAATTGAAAACAAAGACAGCCACCACTTATCTTCTAGTCAGAAACTTCAATGCACATTTACTTTAACAGGGACTAAATGAATCATTTATTGCTCAACTGTGTCATCTAATGGCTTTAAATGTTAATGAATACTTAATTTCTTGCAGACTGTGAAAATCTCAAATCATGCCTGGTTAACCAGAATTAATATATAATAAATTACTTTATTCTAAACATTTCACACCTGAAAGAAGACCAGAAGCACTTTGAGAGCCCTCAAGCTATATATGAACAATCTCTGAAGATGACTATGTTTGCATCAATGCACAGAAAGTGCAAATATGTTGCCAGTCTTCACTGAAGAAAAAGCCCCGAAAAATACCTTTTAGAAAAACCACTGAAATTTATTCAGAAAGCAGACTACAACTTTTCAAGGAGGATTTGTTTTTCAGGCAAGCATTTGGAATTAGAAGGAAATTACATAAAAGGAAACAGATTCCCACCCTCCACCCCCAAAAAACACAATTCTCAACACTGGAAAAGCACAGAACCCAATGACGTATGGATTCCTGGAAATTGTCTTTCACACAAGCATGTTAAAAGAAATTCACATTTCAACATGAACCAAAACTTTACCACCTAAGCTACATTGTGTTTTTAAAGCACAGCATCTGAATTAACCCATTTTGAAAAGAACACAGAATGTGTGCTGTATTGCCACCTAACTCCCAAAGCTCCCATGCAGCTCCAGAAGAGAGTTTAACATGAACCGTGAATGCTCTGAGTAAATGCTGTAGCTTCTTTCTTGCAGCAGCTCACTGGGTCTTACTGTATCAAGATGAGTATCAGAGAAGCATCTGTCTCAGCCTTGGTTTATTCTCAAGGAGAGGGACATGCAGAAGAGAGAGGTGTTTAATTCTCCCCAAATAGTGCATAATACACCATTATATATACTCCATTATACAACTGCAAGGTAGCATAGAATACCAAGAATATATAGTATCTTAAAACTCCTCTATTACCTATCTTATAACTTTTCAGTATGTAATTACAGACGCCTAAGTACATCCTTAGGTTATCACATTTGATTATGCTACCTTAAAGCACTTATTTGTCAATTGACATTACATACGTTTTAAAATAATTTTAACATACCAGTGATTTTACCACTAGTAATAGACACCACCAGCAAGGTGTTACCAAAGCACTCTTGTTTGCATTGCTGTCTGTATGTGGGTGTGCACCTTCTAAAGGATCACTGGGTTTGCATTGTGAAATATTAATGGCTGTAGGACAGGAAGATTAGGTTGTATTAATAAAGCATTAGTTAAGATATTTACTTACCAGGGAAATCTGGTAAATAAAACAGGGGATTGCAGCAGAGACTCAATAAAATAACAGCACAGGATGAACTCAGAGGTGGCAGGGTTGTAAACAACATATCAGTAGTCATTTACTGGTTGTTAAAGGAATGCCACCTTTGCATTGGAGTGCAGTTTCACAAACCCAGACAAACAAGTATTCAACATATTTCAAATATCCTGTATAATAAACTCAGATATAACACTGCCTTGCAAAACAGTGAAGAGTGAGCAGCAGACTGCAACAGCAAATTTTTTTACAGAAAATCCTTTTGTGAGTAGGAAGAAAATCCTTCCCTAATGTTAGCAGAATATTCCTCCCAGTAAAAAGGAGGCAGATCCCCCACAATGGACAGAAAATTCTATCAATGCTTCTTGGAAAATGGGGGTAACATAGGAAGTAAATGGAGATGACGCTCCCCTTTCTGCTCAGGTCCCATCATTCACTCTATTAGACTCTTCTCATTAAAGACAGTTTCTAGAACAAACTTGGCTTCATTTCACTCAGTAAACCTAATCCCTGCACAAAAAAACATATTAAGAGAAGAGCCCAGCATAACATAAAAGTATTTTCATGGTAAAGATGCTTGAATACAATGGAGATAACAAGAAAGGATTAAAGGAAGGCAAACAGGTCAGCATCAGTAGAAGAACTGAAACATCTAGCAATGAAGAAATAGATTGAACAAGTAGATAAGGTGATGTATATTTGGCAATATTAATCCAAACTGAAATGCCAGTTTTGCAGCTCAAAAAAATACAAAAGAAAGGTCCCTGAAAGTCCAGAAAAAGTAACAAAGAAACATCAATATGTCCTTTACTAAGTTCCTTAACAGAAAAATTACAAGAGTTAGAGAAAGACAGAAAATTAGTAGACTTAACATGGACAAAAATAGGTTGATTTAAGATGATAAGTTTCATATGAACCTGTAAAAAATATCAAGTCTTTATCTATCTATCTACCTCCAACCTGATGTACCTTGAGACTTTTAAACAAGAAAACCCCACAATTTTCAGAACAGAAGCCTTTTTTAACAGTTCATAAATCAAAATTAAGGATGAAGATTCACGTGAATTTAGAAAAGAAAAACTTTTCCAGAAAGAAAAGAAAATTAATGATGTATCCTCTACAGTAGAAACAAATTCTTTGGTACATCTTATACATGTTAACTCACAAAAAAGTCTTACAGTTACACAGTTTATTAGATATTCATAAACCAGTGCCCCAGTGAAAAAAACACCTCATTAATATTTTTAATTTTCATTTTAATATTTTAAACAGAAAAAAAAAAAAGTAATCCATTCCCTCTCTGATTCACTATGTCTATAGAAAAAACAATAAATGAATCAGAGTTCCTCATATTTACATAAAACACAAACGTATACTGAACTTCACTTTGAATGAAGCAGTCTTCAGGCCCTCCTCCACTAAACATTTGCTGAAAGAATGAGATTACAACTATTTAGATAATGTGTTCCTTTGCAAATTTCCTGCCTTGGAGCATCTTTTCATGATACTGCTATCGTATTTCTGAACAAAAAGGAAGCTATAAACTGTAGCACAACACAATAACTCTTCTACAGGTGGGTGTGAAAAGATAATAAAATAAGACTTTTTATCTTCTCTTTCTCATCTTTCTTATCTTACCTCCTTTTTTGTCCTCTTACAAAATCTACCATTTCACACTATATTCTCACAGCAGGATTTAAACCAATAAAAAAGCTGAAGATACACATAACCTTTGAAGGTGGGGCATCTTCACCTCCCCTCACAGTCAACACAAAAGAACAAGTTTAGCTCGTGGCTAGTCTTCGTGAACGAAGATTTGGGAAGGGCTCTACCCACATTTGCTACAAGCGCGCTGGTGGCTAAAAAGGTCAGTGTGAGATAGATGAGTCCGGTTGCAAAAGGCACAGCAGAAAGACTCCTTAGGTGATATCGACAAGACACGGTTCTTTCTACATTGTCTTTTCTCCTCGAGAGTGACCCTGCGTGCGTTCTCAAAGGAAGCAGCAGCGTTATAGATGGTGTGTCTCCAGACCTCCCGACTGGAGGCCAGAGTCGATCAATGATGATGATAATGATAGAAGAACAAGTAGTGTTGGAGTATTACCTGACTTGTTCTAAACTAGTAACCTAAAATAAATCAGATTAACTACATCCAAAAAAAAAAATCTTGTTTCTCAGTATTAGCTATAATTTGGTCTTAAGAGGATTGTCTCAGAATGCAGACCTCTAAAATGTGGGAGTATAAAATTAGCTGAAATAAAACACCCATCAAAAGATTTTCCATTCTGTGACTGAACTACCTGCAACAAGCAGTCAGAAAACCACAGCAGTTTGCGAAGTTAGGCTGAATGAAGCAACCTGGACAGCAAAGACACTCCAGCAATAATATTTTGGAAAAACTAGATTCTGACTGTTCTAGTACAGGTGGATTATCAAATTCAAATGATGAATTTTTTTTTTCCCCAGAAAATACAATATAACTTTTAAGAAATATCTTTCAATGGTTCCAATTACTGTCCATCACAGGTATGTTCCCCAAGCACAAAGAGAATGTCAGGACAGGCCCTTCTGAAAAGAGTACAGGTCTGACATATATTCACTACTCTAAGTAAAATTCTTATTATTCCACCAGGAACAACAACAAAAAATTAAGAGATGGAAAGGCAACCATTATCGAGTTCTCTCTGCTCTAGTATGGATGACTTTATAAAGCAACAGATACAGAAAGCACTTAAAATATCCAGTTCTTTCACTAAAAGAATCCATAGTCCCCAATTATAATGTCACAGAACCACAAGCTCAGTCATTACAGAAATAAAAATAGCACTTTTTGGAAGCACTCATCCAGGCATCTTGTTCTGTCTCTTCCTTCTGAAGAGACATCTGAGAACAACATTATGTTCTTCTGTGGCTTAAATGGACTGATCTCTAGCATTTTCATAAGCCTCTTAAATGCAAAATAAATATTCAATATTTTTATATGTTCTTTAAATATATAAGCTACTTCTAGCCTAATTTTCAATCCCATTGTGCTTCCAATGCATCACTAAGTCATCTCTTCTAAAGTCAGATAAAAAAGTTTTGAAATTAAAAGAAATCTAATTAAATGTGTAAGACAACTCAATTGTACTTTAATTATACCCTAGTAGCATTTACCGTATGTAAAACAACCATGTCAAACTTCAGCTTAAAACTCAGCAACCAAATCTTCCAAAGAAAAAGTCTAATTACTTCAAGCTATATTAAAATATATGTTCATTAAATCAGCTAAGTAGTATATTTTTGGATATGTTATATTAACTGGTACTTTTTGATTTAAATGTGGTGTATGCTGAACAAAGACCTACACTGTGGAAGCATCCAGGCACTATTCTAATAAAGATGGCACAGCATCACAAAAGCAAAGTCACAAACATGCAAGTCCTCAGTGATGTGCAATGGTTTCTGCTGCACCAATTCATCTTAATTTGCTATACTTTACTGAGGAAGTTCAAAGCTGACATTAAATATCCAAGTGACCCTTTTCCACACTACAGCTGAAATTGAAAAGGCCATCCATTTTAATGATAAGCTCCAATTAAAGAACATTTGATTGGCAGAATGCTATGTAAAATTATAATTTACATATTTAACATTTACTCATTTATTTCAGTAGGAACATAGTGCAAAATGCTTCTTTTCCATGCGGTTTTAAGGGGGAAAAGCAATCAAGCTCCATGTTGCTCTCTTTCTTTTTTTTCCTTTTTTTTTTTCCTTGTTCAGATGAAGAAATAAACACACTAGAAAAGTTTAGAAAAGAAAAAGTAGAAGGGATTTCAGGAAAAACAACAGAAGAAACAAAAATAACCATCCCAAAAGTACACAAGATATTATTTGTGCTTGACAACATAACTGCAATTTCTGGTTTTAAATAACTTTACATTTATTTTCAATGAGTGAAATCTGAATAGACAGTAATATCTGAATAGACATTAGTATAAAATAAATAAAAGAATATGGACAGAAATAGAAGGCCAGTGTGTGCATGTATCAATATCTGGGGGAAAAAAGATCACTGTACCCAATTACAGTCTTACAGAAACATTTCTCATTTTCTTCAGTTTCCTGTGGAGATCTTTATCATGTTATCTATGTAACTGTAAAAGACAGCAAAATAGTTGCCTGGAGGAAAACTGTTGTAGGATGGAGTCTATGACATGCTGATCTGAATATGTGCATTGCTGTAAGCATGGTATTAGCTGTTCTTTACTCATTCCCAGGGTATGCTTCTGAAACTTCCCACAGTGAAAAAAGAGTAACTTTTTCTAAAGAGCTTTAACTGGATCCATTTCCAAAGGTAGACACATAAGGATAAAATGAAAAAAAAATTAAAAAAAAATATTACTTACAGCTACTTACAGATTTAGTTTTCCAATGACAGTAGAAAATATACATACCAAATAACTTGCCTCCATTAAAAATAGATTTTAAAACAAGATTAAGCTTAACTGATGACTTTGGTGGAAGGTGTTCAAAATATCAAAATTAAGTTCATATTTGAACTCTGCCTGTTATATGTAATTGATTTCTTCTAAAGAATGCTGGACTTTGACCTTTTCAGTACAGATTATGCATAAAAACATCTGCCATCACAGACAGATGGAATTACACAATGCAAATTTTTGCATTAAAGAACTGAAAAAATTTTATTTCAGAGAGAATTTTATTTATGAAGAAATCATGCCCTGAAATGAAATACTGAAAATGTATGACATTACTAGAATGAGTTAATGATATTGCTACAATAACTAGTAGCCCTCTCAATGCATCCAAATAGCAATCTGTCCAACTGCATTCAAATGCAACCAACAAAAGGGTAACCTGCATTTAGAACTTCTCTTAACTCTGTTGCCAACACCAAAACTCAGTCTTTATAAAGCGGGAAAAAACAAAAAATGTAACTTGATAGTGTTAGTACTTCATTATACTAAGCAAGCTCATACAAAAGATATCTCTACTAAATAAAGCATACATTCTCTCAAAGGAAACCCATTTTTAATGAAACAGACATTTAATTGTGTTATTAATGTTTTAATTTCAGTTTTTTATCTTGAAATGGTTTCTCAACACTCAGAATCAGCAAAACTCAGATGAATCCACTGGAGTAGGAGGTAGGGAACAAAATGGATGGTGGTACAAGAAAGACCCCAGTGCTGAAGCCCAAAAGAGACTGCAAGATCACCAATAAATTATGACTGTTCTTTACATACATCTAATATATATAAAACAATACAAAGAAACATTAGATCAGTTAATTATCTGAACATTTTAAAATTGTTCTTTGTTTTTTTAGCAATAATTTGTGTAAATTTATTTCTCATCTGATGTATAAAAAGTATTACCGTATACTTCAAGTCCAAATTATATAGCTCTTGCAGTAGTGCAAGAAAACCATTCTGACCATACATGCACAGGCAATTGTCTGTATAAAGTTTACTCTGCTGTGATCTACTTCAGATGTTGTATCTTTAGATAGACCAAATCTAAAAGTTGTCACCCACACATACAAACTACAAAAACACCTCTACATGTAGAGGTGCATGTAGAGGTGCACAGTAATATTTCCACAACTAGAAGATCTTACATATTCCACTTCAAACTCAGTTTTCAAAAAGCTTTATGAAACAGCTGTTCAGTCACTGCTTAACTAAGGCAATGTTTTTCTGAGAAGATCATGACATAATAGAGCATTTAAATGTAAATTCTTTCAGTAACAGTTACCTAATTAAATATGTACAAAACCACATCAATATCTCTCATTGAAAAGGTCCTAATTACATATTAATCTGATAGAAATAGCTTTTGAGTTGTTAAGGATTAATCACCAAAGTAAAGCCTTCCCTTTCTCTGTGGTACTACAGTCACAAAGGTATAATTAAAAAAAAAAAAATTAAAAATAACTTAATCATCTCATCTGTCCAAGCTTAGGTAAGTATGACCTTACTGCATTTCAAATATTCCCCTACAACCAGTCATGTTCTCACATACACGATGTATTGATGAATTGTCTGTTTTAACACTGTTAATAATCTTACATTTGCTTTCAGTTGATCCATTACAATCTCCTTAAGATGCAATAGGAAGCAAGACGAATCTTTTTATATATCAATATAAGAATGATTATACTTTATTAATTCTCTAAGTAATTTTACTGCACATGGCAACCTCTGACCTGGAGAGCAAGGTAAACCATCATGTCCAAAACCACCGTAAACTTGATAACTTGGACCGAATTTCTATGTTCATCAAAATTAACGTATGATCCTGCAAGTACTCTCAATTTGCTTTATTACAAAACAGTAAATATTTCATATACTTTTTCTCTAATTCCAGATTCTGTGTGAAAGTAATCAGTAAATCATTCAGAGACTTCCTTTAGTGGGCCTACATGATTGCCAGTAAGATTTTTCTACTCAAGCTTTTTCTTGACTAGATTTTAACAGCAAATACCCTTTTTTCCTCCACACTAAATAATCCAGACTTTGCCCCTTAATTTGTATGCATAACCCATTGCAAATATCTATACAGAAACAGGTCTGGTTTTAAGGATAATAAATTTATTTGAAAAACGGAAATTCTCAGCTCATGACGCAAATTAAACAAAAGAGATCAGTTCCTCATAGGCTGCAGACTGAGACTACTGCTCCATAAGTCAGACATGAGGAAGATGAAAAATATCTTTATTACTTCAAAATTTCTACAACTATAACAGGGTACAAAGGAGAATTAAGTAAACCTGGTGGCACCAATAGGTCTTTGACCCATAGGACTTGCATAATGCCAAATACAAGACTGGCAACCTCTTATAGGGGTGAGAAATGTGGCTAGTAAACCTGGCAGTTTACCATTGCAATAAAGAGTATGAGCCACATCCTTGGACATGACATTATTGTGAAACAGGAGCCTTCAAAGTTTATAAGATGGCAGCTCTTCTTAAAAATGTATCTGAGCAATAATCTAGACCACAATGCTCAGCACAAATTCTTCTCAGAGTATTCACCTCAATAAGTTAGCTGCTGTCAACCAAAACTGCTTGCCAGGGAGAAGTGGTGCATGTGATACCAAATTACAGGACTCATAATTAGCAACCAGAATGCATGATAAGCACAAGATCCTGATGACTATTTTCTTAGAATGCCTGATAAGGGAATTTCCTGAGAAATCCAAAAGGTGCTTAGAGAACCAGAAATGAAAGATTAAAGGTTGAACATGTCTCCCACATTGCATTTTAATTATCTAGTTTGAGCTTATCATTTAATTTTTTAAAGCATCAAGTCTATGTATGCGCATACACACAAACACACCAACACAAAACATTCAAGTATGGGATAAGAGCAAACCAAAGAGTGGTCAAACAAGTCTAAAGCAAACCTCAGGAACACAGGCCTTCCCTGTGCTAAGGGACAGGTTTGATTAGAGGGCTATTTAGGGACCATCACTCTAGCACTGGAAACACCTTCAAAAAGAATCTATAAATTAATTTAAATTTAAATCTGTAAATTTAAAAAATAATTATTTATTGGGGAGGGAAAATACCAAATGCACTAAAAGTTACAATGTATTTAAAAGATAAAAAAACCAGTCTATGTATCTGCATATGCAAGGGTGACTTTTAAAAGTATTGAAAATTAATATTTCTTACCTGAAATTAGAGAAAAAAAGGAAAAGCAAAAAAAGAATTTGTCTTGCACATAATTACTTAGAAGGCTGGCAAAGAGATTCATTTGAGCAATCCCATAAAGAGCAATATGTTTAATGCAATACCTGGATAACTTAGAAAGGCCAAAGATTCAACTCTAACTTAGACAAATATAAAATTATACAAATTATCCAAGAACAACTATGTAAATATAAAAGGTTCTAAAAATTCAGAAATTTAATTTTTTCTGTGACAGAAGACTGAAAAATTTGCCACTGTCAAATAAGCTCAGCATCCACTTACATATGATTATAACTCTATATAAATTCACTCACTCATGAAGCAATTTTTACTTTAATCTATTAATGTAATTGAATGGCAGAACTAATAAGTTCTCAAGTTAAAATGGACAGCAGAGGAAATAACTGTTCTTCAGCGACATACACACAAGTCTATGACAGTGGCAGTTTGCTGCAAATCCACGCTTTGTAATATCAGTCAAATTTCTTATTCAAAATTATACGCTTCCTTATTTTGTAATCTCCCACATCATTCACAGCTAACAAGAAAGAAATCCATCTTACAGACTTCTTGCCTTATTTACAACAGAATGTAAGTACCATCCATTATTTCCACATTTTAGCACAAACTGCAAATACTGAATTTGAAGAAGCATATTGGAGGAGAATGCACTCTGCAGGCAACACTACTTCTTATGTTGCTTAATTGTTACGTGCATTCCTTAACTGGCTTAATCTGCTGTGATTTAAAATTTCCTAATGAAACTATAACATATGCTTCTGAGGCAAAAAAAGCCGCAAGGCTTGCTTTATTCATGAAGTTCAAACCTATTTCTACATTCTGTATAGGTATTTATTGTTAAGATAAATAATCAAACCTCTAGGAAAAAAACCCTGTTCTATCTATTCTAAAGTAATAGAATAGTCTCTTCAATTTTCTTCCAGAATGTTACTTTAAGAAAGGTAGTTGCCTTTAAAATACAGCCATACTGCACTAAAGTAAAATTTTATCTCATAATTTACTAAAGATGGAACTCGTAAATCAGTTCACAAATATCTTTGATGAGAACACAATTCATAAGTCAATTTTCTTAATGTATTGGGTTTTGTCAAAATGAATGTGCTATAAAAACATTACATCCTTTCTGCTACTTTGAAATAATGCAATGAAAACCTACAGAAGAAAAACTGTTTTGCAAAAAACCTTTCTTTTTCCTATTTTGATTATTGTGCTTAAGTACCTAATTTTTCACTTCTGCTTTATGAACTTGTTTTCCACAGCTTAAAATTAAAAGTATCAAATTTCTCAAATAAAAGACAAGCAAAATATCCCCATGCCGATGAAAACCCCAATGACTTTATTATTACTGATTTAAAAAGGTTTGCATTTAAACTACAAGCAAAGTCAATTCTTAAAGTTTCAGCAAACAAATTTCTCACAAATCTATTTGTATTGGTTTGAAACTTATAAAGCATTACTAACTAACCGAATATCTCATTGAAGAGAAGACATAAAAAATTTGCCTACAATTCTGTTTTAAGCACTGATCCACCTAATCTGAAAATCTCTTCTTAGATCATCAGATGCCACTGATCTATGCAACAGGATTTGAATGTTAACGTTCCTGGCATTTGTACAGCATGTTGTCATTGCTTAAGCAAGTCTCTCTCTTTTAGCTTTTCTTCCTGTGAGTTACTTCATAATAAACACACAAAGTTGTGATATTTGGATGTCAAAAGCCACCTTTAATGGCATAAAAGCCATTAAATTAATTTCCCAGTCTGCTGGAAAGCATGCTTGAGAAGATTTATATCTGAAAGTATAACCACCTCTGTGCCACTTCACCATAGAATGATGATCGTTAATTATAACTATATGGAGACCACGGGGAGAGGGATACGAATGCAGAAGCCAGAACTAAAATAAGCTGCTCTCTTTGGAATACATATCTCTCCCATAGTTACATTAATTGTAATTAACTTTCTCCTTCACAATTCTTTCATTTTTATACTGAAGAAATCTTTTGATTTCTCTTCAATATCATTTTACTGCTCCTACTTATTGAAGATATTGTTTTCCATTTATTCCCATGACCCAACATTTCCAGTCTGTAGTTTCAAATAAAATATCTTGCACTAACCTCTCATGACTTCCTCACAGTACAAGCCTATTATTTCTTAATTGCCTTCAAAAATAAGACAATATAAACCACAAAATATATTTCAAACTTCAGAAATTCATTGTTTTTTACACTATTATAAAATTAATTTATTTTTTAAATTCTGAGAGTGTGCATTAAGCATCTTAAAATAACACATCTTCCTTAGACAGATACATTTAAAAATTTAGAAACACACACACACACAGATGCAAAACAAACTTTAAAAGTAGATAATTAAAATCCACATCACCCTATGCACTAAAACAGGACTTTCATTAACAGATTTTTTTTTTATATACATGGGGAACAAAACTTCTTTTTCCTCAAGTACTTTTTGGTATGGCTTAGAGAAAAAAACCAAACAAACTTGAATAATACAAAAATACTGTGATTTAATGGACAAATCAGAGTTAGTTGAAAGCATCAAACATTTCAAAACAATAGAAAGGCTACAACTGACTTATTTATTCAGATTACTCATGACAAAAGTTTTGAGCTTATTTTTTCTTATGAAAATGTGAAATAATATTTAATATAGAGTACAGTTAGATACTCGGTGAGAATAAAATCCATACTTGAGCTCTAAACTACCTGAGCTACTTGAATTAGAACACAAGCAAGATCGTGGATCTCCATCTCAAGAACAGTAAAGACTTACAGAATGGTCTGGGTTGGAAGGGACCTTAAAGATCAGCTAGTTCCAATCTCTGTGCCTTGGGCAGGGACACCTTCCACTAGACCAGGTTGTTAAAAGCCCCATCCAACCTGACTTTGAGCACTTCCAGGGATGGGGCATCCATAGCTCTCTGGGCAGCCTGTGCGAGGGTCTCACCACCCTCACAGTAAACACTGCTTTAAAAGATAAATAAAATTAAAAAATACAATATAATAAATAAAATAATCACATAGCCAATGGAACAATTGCTATAACCTTACAGACTTTCTTGGAGGGAACAAAAATGCCTGGCTGTAGTAAAATGATGTGGAATAAACTTTCAGGAAAAACAGATAGCAGAGACAACCTGTAGGCCAAGAAGCAAATCTACTCACCAGTCAGCAGAAATAAAAGAAAAACTACTATAATTATGCTACCTCAGCATTTTTAGAACTTGTGCATTTACCCACAATATAAAATTAATATAATTTAATTAAACCAAGCAAGTTTAAAGGTCTTGAAGACTACTTCTAGTAAAACACAGAAGGTAAGCTGGTAAGTAACTCAAACTGGAAGACTCTCCAAGTTAGAGAGAGTATAACAAGCAAAAAAAAGAGCAAGGTAGAGTTCATAGAATGAATGTGCATCTTATCATGCCAACTGATTTATAAGGGAGAACAAAAGACAAGTTTACAGACAAAAAATTTGCTTTCATGGTCTTTAAACAGATATTATCATAGTACAGAAACATTAATTTGATTTTGTTAGAAACCTCTGATTAGTCCTATTTAATCTTAGAATTTTTTTATTAATTTAGAGATTTCTTCTATGCATCTCCTATAGCAAAAATTCAAAAGAATTCCTCTGAGTTTGTCCATAAGACAGGATCTGGAAAGTTTCTTCACAAGAAACATCTAAGCAAAAATTCCATATAGCTCCCCTGCTATGAAGTGACATTTCATAGGTTCCATCACATCTCTGTCAGACTTGTTGACTCTTTGATAGAGTTCCTGGCACTGATACGATTGAAGAAATTTTTATTAGTAACTTTCAAGTCTCTACTTGGTTTTTCCTCTAATGTGTAAAACCATGACAGTCATCTAAAAGAAGATGGGCTTTACACAGGTTTGAACCTCCTGGCTGCTTTTCAAAAAAGTATTCACACTACAGCTTTACTAAAAAACAAATAAATGGAGGCTGAGCCATACACTGTAGTATACTGATCAATATTCTCAAGACACACTTCTTTGATATGACATGGAAGTATTCAAAGATTTAAAACAAAAACTCCAACAAAACAAGTAAACAAACAAAAAACCACAAAGAAATCACCAACAAACAAAAAAAAAATCCAAATACCCCAACCCAAAACCTCAAACTCCATCTACAGATGCCTCTACTTGCAATAACATGGAGAGAGCAGAACAAATAACAAGAAGCTGTAAGTTTAAAGAAATGTAACCCAATTATTTTTGTTCTAACAGCAATAAGAAATTTTGGTAACATTATGAAGAGTAGGATGATGATTGTAATCTTATGCCTACAGACATAGTCCAAAAAAAATAAACTGGCAATTGCCGTTCTTTCAGCTACTATCTTACATTAACAAAGAAAAACATCAAAAATTTTCATTTAATTATCTACTTCACAAGAAAGTCAGTCATATACAGCAACATTTTAAGAAAAGAACATTTAATTCAAACAGTGGTACCTTGAAGTAATTACTACCAGGCATGAGAAACTGTTAGGTCTGATAAATCCTCTTTCCAACACTTATTTTAATCTTTGAGATAGTAGGTGTTTGTTTCTTCAATAGCTACTCTTAAAGCTTTTCTCTGCAGTCAATCTTTCTTAATCCCTCTAGATACTTTATTTAAAGCTTGTCAGTCACAGATCAAAAAATGCAGCAACTATTGCTTACTACACTTTCAATGAAAATACTGCAGCATGATAATTAGATATGATATTGCTTTGAAACACTTATTTAGGAAGGTTAAAGTGACAACTTTGGGACTCAGAGCACGGCAACTTAATATGTAGAAGCTATTCTTAAAAGGAAGAGCATCTTCTAATATGACAAGTCTGAACAACTCAGATATTTTCTTCTTAAATATGGAAAAGTTCTTTCCTTTATTCAAAGTCTAACAAAAATAATGCTGACATCCAGAAAAAAAATAAGAGGAATTTTTTTTGGTTTAATTTTTTTTTAAAAATTTATCTCCCCCTCTCTTCTTCCAAAGAAAGGGAAAGTTACCTTTTAATATAACACAGTTTTCCTGTGAAGGTATATTAAAAAAAAATCATTTAACTTTTATATTTTAAATACCTGAGTAACCTCTAATGCAGTCTTTATTACAGATGCACCACTAACTTTTCTATTCATCTTATTACCATATTTTATTTGACTCAAAACAACAAGAGTTAGGAATAGCTTTTAAAACAGGTGAAAGTATCTTTCTTTTTACACTCCCTTATTTATAAAATTGGACCAAATTGTATCAGATACACAAATCAGGGAGATTACACCAAAGAACTGTTCTTAGACAAACATGATTTCAATTTAAGGCATTATGAAAGTATAAGCACAAAAGAGTAAAGCAAATGTTTTACAAAGTAAAAAGAAAAAAAACTGAAACATGTACTACTCTTAGTAATCAAACAGCAGCTCATGAGAAAAATTTTTAATCAAACTATCATCTTGAATTATATCTTGCCCACAAAAGTATGTTGAATATGCAACAGTTCAGAACTATAAAACCCAAGGACAGCGTTACCTGAAAATTGTTTGAATAATCAAAAAAATACCATACTTAGGCTATAAACAGTAACATTATAAAGCAATGCAATGATCCTATTAAGATTTAGTAAAGTCTACCGTGTAGTAGAAAGCAAACTATTTCCAATGATGTGTAAACAGTGACAGGGAAGCTTCATAAAACTCTAGCAGATGAACACAACTGTGACAGCTGTTCTTTCTCCCTTTTCATCCAAACTTGAATTTTGATTCAAGTATGAAAATATAAATGCAACAGAGAAGTTAAGTTACTAATAGAACTGGAGTCTTATCACTTCACTTTTCAAAAGGTTGGGGGTTTGGGTTTTTTTCCTTCTGTAAGTTTTATGAGTGAAAATACTCAGTGTTGGCTTTGTGAGCTGACTTTTGACAACTCTGGTAACTCTACTAACATACAAAATTGCAGGAACTTTTAAGTTTTACACCAACATGACAATAGTTGTGTTAATCACTTGTTAATGACTTTTTTAATGACTTTTTTTTCCATGCAAAACTATTCTTTACATACTTTTTTCATTCAGTATTAATATTCAAGAATCTATGCTTTAGTTATATAGACTGTCCTTTCTTTGAAGATAATTTAAAAATTTTAAAAATGAAAAGGACTAATACACCTTAAAAGTTATGACACTGGGGGTTTTTTTGTTTTGTTCTAAACAGGCACCCATAAGACAATACCATTAACTCAAAATACTGGTTTTCTCTCACATAGAAAGCTAAAAATAACACGTAATTAAGCAGTTGGATATACTTAAGATAATCATGTCTCTTTTTTTGACAGCTATTGTTAACAAGATCCAGAGAATTTTAATTTTAATTAGACTTATTCCACTACAAACAGACAGGAACATTTTTTAAAATTATCCACAAAAACAGTTTTAGTTAAAATACATTAACTTTTCCCTGAAAGATAGTGAAGCTGAGGTACATCCTACTTTGTCAACTAATACATCTTTATGATTTAAGTATCCAGCACTATTCCAACTCCCTATCCATAATCAAACTAAATAAGATATTTTATCACTGCCCACACTTGATTCAAGCTTGAAATATGTGCCAGTCCATAAAACCAAGACTTCTGATTTTGACAGAAGTAACATAAAAAAAATCCACATATGATAAGCAAAGAAAGGGGGCAAAGCCCAAGTCTGTAGGATGCAATAATGCATCTAATATTTCAGATGAACTGTTCTCATTAGCTTGAAAATCTGAGAGTATATTAAAGAGAGAAATAAAAATTGAAACAGAGAACGATTGATTTTGTAAAACAACACTGTCTATAATAAATCAAGGCCCTTCAAGACAGTACTAGGAATAAAAATACTAGAAAAGCAGGTTGCCATACCCTGTCTGTTGAGATACTTTTCTGAGTGCTCCCTAAGCAAAAAATAAGTGGAATTCACAAGTTCTTATCATGAACATGCAGTTTAATAACATAGCTAAAGTAGTCTCAGCGCTACCTGGCATTAAACAGAGACCTTGTTTCCCCCTTCTTCCCTAACATGCTCCTATCCCCACATCCCTACTCTGATCCTCAAGATGAGTGCAGAAAGTTAAATTATTCAGTATATTATGGGCTTAGTTTCCAGCCAATTTAACTGAACTGATCCACTGTGCCAGAGAAAAGCCAATGCTGACCAAAAAGAGAAGATAAGAATGCATGTTTCAGGTTGGGAAAGAGAAAGCAAAGCTACCCATTCTGACAGCAGAAAGCCCTGATTTAGCTGTGTGATCTAAGCATATGGCAAGCAAACCCTTTTCGGTCCAACTCAACCTAATCTGGAATTACTCAAAGATGCAGCTCCACTGTGAAGTTTAAGGAACAGTGAAAGGAACGGGCAGGGTACCCCCCAGTGACCTCTTGAAACAACAAATGGGATCTGGAAGAAGATGAATTCTACAGCTTGTAAGAATCTAGTTCACACTGTTCCAAGCTCTCATTGGGAATCAAATATATCAATGAGTAAAATATATGTAGCAATATACTATTACCCAACTACATACAGTTACTTGTAAATATATGCTCAGCTGCTACTTATTAACACCTTCTCAAGGTATATTCCAAAAAATGCCAGAATTGGGTTGGTGCAATTAGCTAAAAATTCACTAACTAAATAAGTAAATCATCTCATTTTGATCAAAGTAGACAGAGAGTGCTTATGCAAACAGATCCACTCGTGTATATTTGATACTAAATGCCACCACTAACATCCAGGAGGTTAAGCAACTAGGGAAAAACAGTAGGGAATAAACTCTGTCACTACCAAGCTACCCACGAACTGCATATCTGGGTAAAGTTCAACTACATTCATTAGGACTTTTATACTATTATAACTAGGTAATATATTTTATACTATTATAACTAGGTAATATATTTTATACTATTATAACTAGGTAAAAAAATAATCCTTAAATGAAATAGTTATATAACTCTAATCCAGAACAAAGGGTCACTACAGAATTAGTCAAACTGCAACTAAAAAATTAATACTCCAACAAGTCATGCTGAAAGATAAAGATGAATTTGTCCAGATAAATAATTAAAATAAATATCCAAACACAAAAATAAAAGGATCAAAAGATTAAAGGCAATTTATAGTTCACTAGTCCCCTATTAATCAGTTCTCTTCATTACACAAGTTCTGTCAACATATTTGCCCTTCTTCATCCTCTCTTATTCCCTAACCCTTCATAAACTAATCATGAGATGTCCTCTTAATATTATCTACATTTTCCTTAGTTCTGTTTGGAATGCCTTCAAATATTCTACTTTACTAACCAACCCTCGACACAGCAGTATATCACGGAGTACACTGCTAGCTGACAAACAATTCAAACAATTCACTGCTAGTTGTTTCCACATGGATTTTCCTACTTGTTTAAAGTGAATAAAAGAATGTAAAATAGTAAGATTTCTTTACCCAATTCAGCATGAAAAATTATATTATATATTAATAAAGACAATTGCTGAGATATTGTGAATAATTAATTTTTTCTTAAGTGAGACATACAAAAACAAATTAACAATTTAAAAATATAATCTCTCTAAGTCCTTAAAAAAAGTGCTTTCTAAAGCACTAAAATTCAGGTCTATATATTTATTGTCTTTGTTTCTATGTAATTTACCTGAAGGAACTTTGGGATTTTTTTCAAAAACTACAATTCCAAAATATTTAAATGAATGAAAAAAATTTCTAGCTGCTTTCCCACTGCAGTCAAAATCAGTCCTGCCATAGAGCACAGAAGCCTGGCACAGAAGTACCAAGTCCTCTGTGGATGGGCTCAAAACTTGTGGACCTTCTTCACCTTTCCCATGGCACAAAGTGGGAACTATCAATGTGTAAAACCAAATTCAAATGCTGTTTATCTTACCCATCCCAGTCCTCCCTCTCTTCAGCTCCTCTGCAGCATCTACAAAATACTTTCACTGTCCACAGATTGGCACAGCAACAGGGAGTGAGGGGGGAAACATATTCATAGAAATTGAAAAAGTGAACAGTGGTTACTTCAAAGCAAGCTAAGATAATGCTGAACAACTTGTGTGTCATGTTATGGTTATATATTCATCTATGTGTACATACAGTAAGTGTTCCATAACTCATGAAAGCAAAGAGTGCTTGAAAGAGAACTGAGAGGTAAGTAAAAAGTTTCAGGTCACCAAGTAGCTCAGGTATATTGCAGTTCTTTTTCAGAGGAAAGTATATGATGTTTTCTAGACATTTGTAGAAGATGTAATTGGCTTTTCAGTACTTTCAAGTCTTGAATTCCAAAGTTTTCTGTAACCTTTCTTCATTCTCTGCCCACCCAAATCACACAGATAACAATATTCCATTTAATTATCAAAGAATATTTCACACAATATTGCTCATGTTTATGATAAAACTTCACTGATGTCATGAGTAGTACCATAAAAAGTTATGGAAATTACTAAGAATCAGCACCAAAATACACCTTTGTATATGGAAATTACATTACTGGCAATTTGCATTAAGGAGAAAAAATTTAATGTGATCGAAATGGAATTCGTGGTATAGAATTTTCATATGACAGAAAAGTGATTTAAATTACTTTGAATAGTTTTTCACACAGTTTTACAATGGTTCTAAAAAACATTTGTTTTCTTAATACTTTCATAACTTGCAGGAAAACATTAAAATGTCAGTTATGTTTCACGTCCCTGCTTTTACGTAAATTTAATTTGTGTAAATTTCATAAATAACTTCAAGCAAATGTGTAAATAAAAACATTTTAATACAATATTGTGCAAAAACTCATATTTATTTAAACAAAGAAAAACATTAAAATAGTAGAAGTTTGTTACTAAAGTTTAATGACAAAATTCAAAGAAAAGTTCAGGAGCATACAACAGTTGCAAATAAAATCTTTTCATCTATCTCAAGTTGAAGAAATCCCCCACATTCCTGAGCACTCAGTCCTCAGAGATTTTCCAGAATTTCTTTCCTGGTAAATCAGAAGACAGTAAAACTTGGAGGGCCTGGGAGAAGCAGAAGCACCCAGTTAATACAGTTACAGTTCCTTGTTCAACTTCCACTTTAAAAAAACAATCTGTTGTTCCTTCAGTTTCATTCAGTCTCTTTTAAGTTGAATAACTACAAATACGTTCCATCTTTTCCACTTTATCTCCTCAAAACCTCAATGCATGGGTCTTATTCATAATTCTCCAAGGACTAGTGAATTGGTGGAAAGGTCTAGGTGTTCAGACAGCAGGATTAATTATCTCAAATTAATTTACATACTGAAGCAATCAAGGCTTCAGCTTCGTCTTCTGAAGGAAAGGAAATAATGCATGCTAAACAAAATTTTACCCTAGAACCCTCCAAGTATGAAGAAAAGCAGTTCTCTAGAGTCAGTGGGTTAATATTCTTTGTTCTCTGGCTTATATCATTCAGAAATTCAATTTTATGTACATTCTAAACAGATCTACTTATTGCACAAAAATTACAACTCTCCTCAAGAAAAAAATAATCTCTGCTTAATTGACAATTTTTTCATATTTTATAAACAAACATTGAGGAATTACCTCAGATACTGCCCTGATAAAATGCTCTGAAACTTTACTCCAATTATATAATAACAAATTTAGATACAGCAAACTGTGGAAAAAATAATTTTAAATATAATTATTCACAGTAGATCTGTTGAAAAAGAAGGAAAGAAGGCAAAAATGAGACTGCATACTGGTTTATAGAGACAAGAAGACTTTCTGTAACACGTGAGAGGAAATAGAAAGAACTGTGAGCAAGGGAGCTATAGATAGATGAAGGCTTTTTCAAGACCAAAGAGCCTTTCTTTACTCATAGTAACACTGGTCTGGGAACAAATCCCACCCCAATCCCACTAGGATTTGGGCCTGGATTAATTATTCCATGAAGTCATGGCAGTATCAATTTAAAAAACACTAGGTAACAGAAGTTTCATTTAATGCCTTCTATGAAAGGATTTAAGATCACATGAAAAAATACTTACAAGAGTAAGACCTCTCTTTTCAAAGTTTTCAGTTCATGAGTTCTTGTAAGCATCATCAAGCTCCTCTACTTCAAGGAGATTGTAGACAATATCTCAATCGCCATTCCAGTCTTCAGCAGCCTCATTTTTCTTGGCATTCTTTATCCGACATAAAACTATGAATTGCTACAATAGTGTTCATTTTCTGCCCCGGACTTCCTACTAACTCCTAATGTGCTCTCGATCCAGCACTGCTAAGGGGTCTCAAAGTTATTTCATACAGCCATTCCACTTATCAATGGCCTGACATGCATTCTTATTATGGTGGTGTTTCTCTTGAGCTTTCATCTCCCTGGATAGTGAATAAATCCAGGTCCTCTCCGGGGTTTTAGATTTACACGCAAGGCCCAGTGAATTACTGAAATGACAACTAAAGCGAAGTGTAGCTAACTCTGCGAGCAAGAAACCACGAGCAACTCTGCAGCACAACCTAATACTCGGAAACAATGTAGATCAACAGGAATTCAGGGCAAGAGGAAGGTGTACAAAGAGCGCAACATGTGGCAACTTGAAATAGGACTTGCAGTCCAGTGCAAAATTTCTTGTTCATTAAGGCTGTGAACAGTGACAAGTCACATGGTACATCTTATTAACAAAAACACCTCTGGTGCATCCACAGGGATGAGATTCATTTTGACACAAACTAATATGCTGCAAACATACAGAGCTTTTAGGAAAACTTCCCTGACAGTAATTAGCATTTGTTCTGACAACACGTTAGTTACACCACCGCTATGTCATCCAGGAGGTTAGAAGCAAGCACAAAATAGTTTTCCTGCACTTGTAGTGTTTGAAATTCTAAAGAAGCTGTTATAATATGGCAGGAAAAAGATCTATAGCATTTTTCATAAGGGGAAAAGTTAAAAAAAATAATGTTGAGATCAACATACAGAATCTTTTGGTATAAGAAATCCAAGGTTTAAATTCCTCCTTCTCCTAATTTAGACCAGAAATTCAAAACTGAAATTACTGTATTCCAGTAGGGGCCACTGTTTATCCCCTTTGAAAGTTTCCTTAATTGCCATTTTGCCTTTCCTGGTCTGGTTTGACAACCAAATTTTATCTTGCTGAAAATGTTACAGCATTCTGCTTTTATTGCAGAGTGGGGAACTAATGAGACATTACCAGATTATACTTTCATCATACTTACACTGACGGAAAGGTTGAAAGTATGCCCTCAGCACTTAACATATTCAGTTCCTACATTCAGTCACTCAATCTATTCTCCACGTGTGAACCTATGTGTTAAAATCAGGTACCTCAATCCACGCTAAGCCATAAGGACTTCAGTCCTTATATACAGACCCACAAAACCTATTTTATGGCATTCAGATTTGAATGAGAAGTAAATTAACACTTTCACCCATGTCATTTGTATCTTCAAAAGTTCTGTAACAACACTGTTCCAAAAAGTTTGTAGACTTCTTTAGCAGAAAGCCTCCCATCACTAGAATAAATATGTCACACATTTGTTATGCAAGATTAAGGATTAAGGGCTCTCTCAGTTGTCATAAAGCCAAAATAAACACGGCTTTCCTCCCACCAAAATATTTGACAAAACTGCAGCTGTGTTTAAACATTACAAGGATATACCATCAGATGATCTAATCAGCACAACCATTAGAGGCACTGTCAACCATTAGAATTTATTATTAATCTTTAATAATTCTTTAGGACCTCTTTTTTTTTTTAATTATAGACAGAACTTAAAATAAAAGGCATTATCACTTTCAACTGTACAAATTAGGACCCAAGTGACTTTGAACTGCAACAAAAATGTTTCAGTTAAATTGAGAAAGAAAATACAAAATCAAGTTAAAAGATAGCAATAAATAAAGCACTTTAATGTAAAAACCAATATTCACTTAAAATCAAGAAATGGGATCTAGAGTAAAAACACAAGTACATACAGAGTATCACTAGAGTAAATATTAAATATATTAGCAGTTTAAACATTTTTGCTAGGACATTTCTGCAATTCTGCAATTATTTCTATCTAAATTACTAAACCACAATTTACAGTCTGATTTGTGATTCCTATCATTTTATTACAAAACTCAGGATTTTTGAGGTACTTCATAAATTTCAAGTCCCCATTTCAACTTTAAATAAAATGCATTCTCTTATTCATTCTAACTTGAATGCATCACTCAGTGGAACTTGAATATATTAGATTCAAATCAAAAGGCTATTTAAAGACAAATCTTTGAAAGTTTTTATATGCCCCTGAGGGGAAATAACTGCTGTTGGCAGTTAGTCAGGACCACTGCTATATTGAAAGAAATACCTTCATTTTGCTATTTTTCTTATGACAGATATTAGCTTTTAAATGAGCTTTCAGAATGCAGTTTTCTGAGCTTCATACACTTTCAGTGGCAGAATATCTTCTCTAGTTGAAAGTTTTTGAGTTTTGTCTTTCTTTACTGAACACTTGCTGGAACAGCTATGCTCTCTGATACGAAAACACTGACAAACTGCAAATACATTAACAATCACCAGGGTCTCCAAATGTAAGTTGGTGGTAAAGACAAACTTATTTACCATATTAATTAAATGGCCTATTTAACATGGAATATCAATTCTCTAATCACATCTCATTTGAACTTCTTATTTCAATTAGCAACCCTAAAGTCTACTAGAGACCCCACTGCTCTAGGATCATTAAGAACATTTTCATTATCTGTCAAATGAGGGAGTAAAAGGCAGAAACTGCAAATACTCTCAGGAGTGGGCCTCTACCATACTTAGGAGATGATTAGGGAGAAAGCAGCAGTAGTTCTCACTGGTTGCTTAGCAATGAAATGTCCCCGTATGAAACAAGAAATGAACAAAGCAACAGAGGTGTTGCCATGCAAATGAGTAAATGGATAGTCCATCATCCACTCAAGGATAATCTGTCCTTCATTAAAACCAATCAATCTGGATTAATCTGGATACCAATGTGTATCTTGCATAGAGAAGGCAGGAAGAATGCACTGAAGTAGGCAGACAACGCACTTCTTAAGTTTACATACACAACACTTACATTCTCACTGTGTGTATGACAAACAGAAGTACAAGGAAAACAGTTTTAATTCAAACCAGATTAACACTGTCATTTTTACTCTTAAATCTTACCTCTTATATCCATAGTTATACCTGAGCTATTATTCAATTATTAACAATTAGTCATTCTCTTAATGTTTATAACAATTTAAATACTAATCTATAAATTTAAGATTTAACCCACATCTGAGCTGGTTAAGTTTTCAAAAATAAACTCACACATAAAGCCACAAACAACACAAATAGAGCTGTTGACACTATTGTTGTTACTAATGTCATAAGCCCCAGAAGAGGTAAGCTTTTAACCAGGGAAATTTGATTACTGTTATCTTAAATTTCAGAGCCTAATTCCAGGATTTTTTCAGCCACAGATGCAGTTTTAACAGGTTCTTTTTATTTTCATTTTCCCTCAAGGTTTCCTTGTTCCTTGGGTTATTTTTCTTGTTTTGGTATGGAGTTTGTTCTGGGTTTTTTTTTGGGTCGGTATTGTTGGATTTCTTGGTTTGCTTTTTTGTTTTGCTGCTGTTGTCTAGTTCATATGTACAATTTAAATTTTTCACAAAAAAACATGAACAGAAGAGAAAGAAACACAGAATAAAACTACCTATGAAGAAAAATGCACCATGAGTGGTGAATACTTTTAAAGTACAAATCAATATGATTCCTGAACTCCACTGACTACTTAAAATCTGATTGCTTCTTAGTATATATTTAAACAGAAGAATACAGATTTATAATTTTAAAAATTATTATAAAATTCATATATCAAATTATGCTTTGATTAGCTCATCCAAACCATCAGTCAGATTAAAATGAAAATTATGTTTCAAAACCAATATCAATTCATAATTTGGTATTAAGATAAATCTTACCTATATATTCACAAACGAAGACCACAAAAAAAGGAGTAACAAGATCATTTATGCCCTGAACATATCCACTGGCTGGATGGCGTATTGCCCAGATAAACAAAATTCTTTCAAAGATCTGAAAAAGAGTTAAAGAAACCATCAGATAATTTAACAAGCGACGACCGCATTTTAAACAAGACACTTGAAAATTATCATAGAATCATACAACATGTTGAGTTAGAAGGGACCCATCAGGATCACTGAGTACAACTCCTGGACCTATGCAGTTCATCCCAAGAATCACACCACGTGCCTGAGAAGCAAATGCTTCTTGAACTCAGACAGGCTTTGTGCTGTGACCACTTCCCTGGTGACCCTGTTCTTTTCACCCTCTGGGGGAAAAACCTTTTTCTGATACCCGACCTAAGCTTTCCCCAGTACAGCTTCATGCCATTACCTCGAGTCCTGTCACTGGTCACAAGAGTGAAGAGATCAGTACCTGCCCTGCCACTGCCCTCCATGCTGATGTTGACGACCTCATTGCAGACAAATTTAATATCATAGAGCTACTAGTATAAAAAAACATACAAAAGCATAAATGAACACTGGTATTCATAACTAACTTCCAGTGCTATGTAAGTTTCTCAGTTCTTCAAAAGAGAGCATTTTCAGGGTATTAGTACATGTTAAAATCAACCTAGTATATAATTCAGTTACAGTACCTACTGCAAAGTAGCCCTTATTCACTGGAGCTTTTCCAATAATATAAAATTCCTCTTTCCTCAAGAAAAAGAAATATTACATGATCTTCCCATGATTTTTCACCTTTTTGAAAGAAGTATTCTATTAATGCAGTATTCTATTTATTCGTAACAGAAAGAAGTACTTGACATAGTTTAGATTTTTTAATAACATGCCCATAAAAAGAGATTCCATAACAGCTAAGCTTGCCTAATACTGCAGTGTGGAGTTTTACACTTAAGAAGTGTGTATACTGGTTAATAAAAAATGTGAAACAAGCAGAAAATGTAGAAATAAGGCAACTGCCTGCCATATCACAGAACCTTACCTCCTCAGCTCTGTAAACTGCAGCTTGCTTAGGATCTGCAAAAGCTCATAAATCCACAACATATCTCAGCATGAGGAGACTGGAGAGTAGGAAAATCACAGAACTTTCCTCTGACTCAATTTAGGTCTGTGACATTCTGTATTTCCTCTCAATTATTTGCTTCTGAACATGCTACTTGCCTTTGAAAGGCTGCAAATAAGCAGCAGAGGGAAAGCTGCTACGTGCCTTGTCCTAACTACAGGTACTCAATCAAGTATGCATAATTTTCTGAAACAAAAGAATGTTTGCTCATTCTTGAGAGCACAAACAACATCACTTTACTGATCAGGCCTCAATACTAACAAAAAAGGAGCCATTTTCAAAGGACCTCAAGGGTTGTGTAGTTTGCTGCAACCTCAGAAATCGATGAATGCTCAGGCTTCAAGAAAGCCTGTAAAGACCTTCTCTGAAAGGACACAATAGGGAGAGGAAGCTTATTTATGAAGTCAGTATTATTAATATTTAATCTCACTTCAAGTTTTTGTTAGATTGAGAAGCTGACTATTTTAATTCAATTTTAAATAAAATCTTATTGTTTAGTTTAAAAGTCCTCTTGCAGTTATTTTTAAGTAAGGAAAGGTGCTTGAAAGTCCCATTACAGGCTTCCACACAATTTACCTGATACTGAAACATATTTGCACCTTTTGCTTTGAAAACAAGTCCCAAATATCAACACCTACTCTTTCCCCACAGGTTTTCCTTTGAGAATCAACTGTTTTATGTTTCCCTGGCTGAAAATTCATGGAACAAGGGAGACAGTCAACAACAAAAAGTACAAAAAGTTTTGGTGAGCACTGAAAAACAAGCTCTAACGCGGCTCACGTCTGATCCATTACAACTACAATTAAGATTCAGTATTTGCTCAGCATGATTTCAGAAATTAGTCAGAAAGGGAGATACTCATTAGCAAATTCTCCATAGAAGCCTCTCGTTCCCATTAGCCAAGATGCTTATTTCTTTAGCTACAAATTCTTGGTGCTAGTCCTGTCACCTCATGTTTTTTAACATGCACTGCATACTAATCCAAAAAATACCAGTCTCTGCCCATCAAGCAATAGCCTGTGGGGTTTCACTGTCTATCAATAACTGTAGAAAGATTTTACACCCTGCAATTTACACCTTACTTTTACATTTTACCTAATTATACCCTTATGAAATTGCAGTTATATCCTAATTTTTCCTATTACTGGAAAACTGCAAATCTAGCTAGGTTAGTTAGCTCACAGCCACCCCAACTGCTTCTGGCAGTTGCCACTTCCAGTTTCAGTAACAGCAGTTCTCAGTATTATCAGTTATCAGTCTGTTTCACTTCAGAAAAAGGACATGTTTAACATACCGCAAATACAAATAAATTTCTTGAAAAACAAACAGCAGATACAGGTGACTAGAGAAACCTATTTAAATAGCAATTACTGAATGCAGAACGGTGTTATATACTAGGCTAAATAAAAAACTCCTGGTGTGATGGGGTTACAAAATATGCACAGTTAAAAAAAAAAAACAACAGACAAACAAACCCCCACAGTAATTCAGTAAGAACTATCAAAATACCCACTGTAAAAATTATAAAAATTGTGTTTTTTCATGAAGCCATTTCTAAAGTCAAACAACCCACAAATTGGTACCACCAACCTTTTGTTTCCTCAGAATCTGACAATATATGCAGTTTACACTGCAGATTGAGAGCCCTATGGATTTTAAAACATTTTTAAAATCCAGGTATGGAAACTAAGGGAAGTGGGGGCCTATTTGGGTTTGCTGGGGGGGGTGGTTAATATTATTGAGTAGGAAGCATCACTGATGGCACATCAGCTTTAATATCCCTAAATGCACCTAATCAGAAATCCAACAAATACACACTGAAAAAGTGTTTTCAATTTCCTACCCATTTTCATAAGGTTTCATTTACTGTTCTGAATTGAAAAAAATGAGCACTGAAAACTTGAACAGCAGACTGATTTAAGTTTCTATACAGCACTCATCACTGTGCTCAAATAGGATTCATTAAAAAGGTCACTTTCCCAAAAGCTTCCCTTCTCGATTTCCAAATCAGCAACAGAAACTGGAATTATTTTTCTGCTATGAACCACTACATCTCATGAAATGTCATTACCAATCTATTATTCTCTTTTGAATTTAACGCTCATTCATAATTACAGCAAGAATTATATTCACATACATAAAGAGAAGAAGCCATCAGCTTAAATGCAGGTTTTGAATTTCTTGTGAGTTTTGCACACAGGGTAACCCTTTGAAACCTGTCTTTGACCCATAATTTAATTTCCTTCTCTTCTTTATAGCCCTTGCCATCTCACCTTAAAAAAGGGGAAATGACTGTTGCCCACCTGAGACCAGCACCATCTTCCCTCTCCCTAGAAGGGAGTCAGTTCTGGGAACAACACAAGGCCCCTATCTAGATAAGCCCCTGGGAATAGGGTGGGATCCCCTGCGAGGCTAAGGGTTTCAGCAGTGCTGTGGCAGGTGTCCAGAAACCCAGAAAGCAAGGGAAAGAAACAATGGAGAAGATGGATGCTATGACCCTTTCAGCATCTTCTGTACAATGGCACCGAGCAAGTTGGGCTTGGTTTGGATCAAAGAGAGAGCAAAGACATATGCAAGCCCATCCTCACAGTAGCCCACACATTCAGTCAGATCAGTGGAGCTCCAAAATGAAGAACCTGCAACTCTGTAACATTCAGGATATTAACAGATCTGTAAAAATTAAATCAGATCTCTATCACTTCTTTATAACTCAAATACTTCCTAGATTTCCCCTTATCCTACTGCCATCCACCCTTTTCACAGTTTTCTGTACTTCAAGACCACTCACTCCCAGCTATAAGAATCTTATTAAAATAGACTTTTGGTTTACACTTTCTTTTTTATTAATCAACTGTCCAGTCTCACTCCTCCAAGCCTTCTATCATTTTTGCATCCATTTCCTTACTACTTGCCAGGGAAGAAGAAAGGTGTTGGAGCAGGGAAGATGGATGGGACAGGGTATGGACAGGGATTGGAGGGAGAGTGATTGTGATGTGGTTTCTTTAAACATTCTTTTCAAACATGAAAGCAGCAGCACTCCAGTTGTACAATGCCTTAATCTACTTTATAGGGATCAATTATGGCTGTTACGTGGCTCAATTTACTAAACCTTCAAACTGAGAAGGGTAAGTACAACCTGCAAGTAGGGATATCGAGCTGTATTCAACAAACTAATTTAAGGAGCTGTATACATACACTGTTAGCGGTGGAAGAGAACTCAATGCCACTTGCAAGTACAATCACAATTTCTAGAAAGTGTGGATTTAAAACACATTTATTTTAAGGCAGTGTTTAAGATGCACATATCCAATCAAGTATTAGAAAAATATTCCTTTGGACAAGTTCAACAAATAACTACAAATGAAAAAAAGTCTAATTTTGTGGAAAAAAAAACAGCAAATGAGATCTCAGTAAATAATATTAAATGAATATGCTACTTGAGCATTGTTACCTGCCAAAAGACAATTCAAAGCAAAAAAGACCTTAAGAATTTCACATTTAATGATCCCACAAAACTGACTGAAACTGCTTTCCATACTCAAACTTTACTAAATAATATTTGGCATTGAGGAACTATTGATATATTTGATTTTACTTAGAAGGAAGTTACTCAGACACAGTATTTCCTTTTTTAGTTATTCCCAAGCAAAACGAGTAGTGTTTCATTCTACTAATCTATTCTACTAGTGTCTACTAGTTCTGTCAGCATTTTCAGATTAAGTATAATTCAGTTATTCCAAAAAAATCTTCAACTGTGACTGTTTGTAAAAAATACTGCACTACTATCTTTTTCACAGTAATATATTCTCTGAGTTGTCAAATAAATTTTTAAGTTCTAAGTTAATCATTCAACCAAAAAGGGATTCAAGCTCTTCCGTAACTAATTCTTTTCAATGTCTTATTATAGGATGTTTCCACAATACACTAAATATTTAAGAAAAATACACATTTCATATGTTGGAAAACCTTAATGAGATCTTCTTTAATTATCTATACAAGGTTACTCTAACATTTCTAACTGTAGTATGGAAAAAGTAGATATCCATTGTAAATACAAAGTAGTGTTCCTAAAAACTATTATCAAGTTCACATATAGTCTAAAGAAACACATTAACCATCTCTTAAGAGCAGTCATATATCTTGTCTCATGCATAATCAAAGGAGCAAAAGACAAAACCAGTCCAAGATCCTACAGCTTTCTATCTGACGGTCTCATCATTTTACTAAATAACACTTTATCTCAAACTATTCTCTAATGAGAATTTGATACCTTGGTATCATTTTTATTAAGGTAGTTCTCATCCAAATATTTTGGTTAAAAGAAAGGATATTAAGCACATTCTGTGAAGATGTTTACCTGGAGCATTCTTCTTCCAGTGACCATCTTATAATGAAATAATATTCACCTTCAATTTCACTTATGGGCTCATTTCTAGCTAAACACTGACACTGATCTTATTTATTTCTTTAAGTTTATCTTACTGGTATTGTTTCCTTCTCATCCCTTGATTTTACTTACATTACTCCTTGATTCACTCCTAGAAAAGCTCAGGTAAAACACCAATGTGTAGGAAAGCACTATATTTATACTATTTTCTCTCAAAAATAGGCTATTTCTTCAAACCAATTTCTCCAACACGTGTGGAAGAGCATTTCCATTATACAACTAATTGCAATAATGGAAAAAAAAGTGAAAGCTAGTTCTGCATTTAACTTCTCAGAATGCCCTATCAGAAGATGTTTTATTGGGCTCTATAATGGTACAAACAGAAGCTACATAGAAGTACATTTGATGGTCTAACTAGAACCATTAGAAAGGAGAATAAATTGAAGAATTAGAAGAAATAATTGAAAGAGGATGATCCACATCATCTATACAATTTATGACCCATATACTTTAAAATTAAAAGTCCCCATGAGATTCAATTACCCTACAATATAGGCCAATTTGACTAACATATCATTAAGTATGTATTTAATCATATTATTATATATTTACATTAATCATATAATTACAACAGTAGGAAAACAATTTAAATAGTGTACTCAGCATACAAAACTTAGAAGGAAGTAAAATCAGGTAATGCACTCATGCTACAAATTCAAAAAAGAGAATTTCCCAAATGGAACACTCTATGATGAGAACTTCCAGGCCTTGAATAATTTTGACAAATGCACGGAACTATGGGACTATGCTCTGCATTACTTCAAAAACACAGTATTAACAAAATATATAAAAAGGAAAAAAAGGAAAAAAAAAAACCTCAAAGGCACAAGACCAAAGAAAAAACTGACAGATTCGATACAGGAAATTAATGAGATGCCTTTGCTTTTACTACTCATATTTACACTGCTATTCTTAGCCTATACTTATATATCCTCATTTGTCTCAGGTAGTTCTGAAGTCAAAATAGCAAGTACCGTCAAATTAATTATTAATCAAACTGTGATATCAGATTCATTAATAAAATGTTCTCTAACCAAAAAAAAAAGTCTTTAGATCTCATTCTTACCTCTGTTACTTTGGGCTGAAGTCTTAAAACTTCAGGACTCATGCGTGGGATATCTATATGGATCTAATTAGACAAAGAGGAATACTGTAAAAGGAACCAACAGCACACTTTCTGAACAACACAGTACTTAAAGTAATTCTGTTATTTTACAGTATTAGTTATAATCCTGTTGTATCATTATTTTTGGAATTTTTACTGTATTTCAAAACATACATCCAAAGCTTTAAGTCATTGTTAATCTATCAAAGAGGTAAAAGAAAAAAACATATACATTTGTATTCACATTTTAGGATCCTTACATCACAATTTTTTGCAAATTAGGGGCATATTGACAATGCTAATTACCTCAGGGTAATTACAAGTAAGCACATACTACTACTTCTATAACCTCATGTTCAACTGCCACTGTCATAGAATCATAGAATCTTCTAGGTTGGAAAGACCTGTAAGATCATCAAGTCCAAGTGTTCAAAGGTAAAAACAGAGTTTAACACCTATTTTAATATATTTGACAATCAAGAAGAGAGCACAAAAATACTAGGATTTCTAAATTTTTATTCCAAACTTCACAAAGGAGTTTTATGCAACAATCCTAAAGTGATAATTTTGGGCTCCACACACAAGTACCTTATGTTAGTGATGCTATATATTTCTTGCTACTAAATATCAGGCTTGAAGCTGAAAGAAAGATCTCAGCCTCCTCTTTGGGAAGGTTAAAGTAGTATTGTTTGGTCTATACTTAATGTTACAAATTATTCATTTCAATACCAAACTTGAAGATAACTTATCTGCTTATCTGGGTGGGCATAACAATTTGACACCCCTATGTTTATTGTACATCATACACAGTTTCAACTTCCTAAGCAAAAGTATGGAGCCAGTAAAAAACAGTCACTGTTGTACTTTCCCTGTCTATCCTCACTCATTTGAAGGAAGGTCTGAGCGTGAGACTAAAGATTTTAAACCACTACTAATCTTAAACAAAAAAACATGGCATCACTAAAGCTGACATAAAGAGAAACCCACTATTTCGTATTTCAGAACAAACTACTCCATCTTTTTGCTTCTGAGATTTAGAAAAATTATTAGAGAGTTGTCTATCCAGTAAGATTAAAGAAACAGAGAAGAGCAGTAGCAAACATCAAAAACAATCTGTTTAGGTTCTTTAGGAGTGTTCTGCAGGTAAAAGTCACTTCAATGGGTGTTCTACCTGTCTGTAGGTATCTTGGTGATTTTCATCATTTCTGGAATCATAGTATTGTTCAACAAATGCAAAATACTCTTTGCGTTTTCTTTGTAAAGTGCTTTCTCTTCGGTCCACATTTGCAGGAAGATAGCCCTGAAAAAAAAACAGTGACATAAGGAGGATATTACTCTTTGCCTTGCATACAAAAAGCACTGCTGGCATTTAATCACATGTGACATAATTAACTGACATAGTGCCACGTAGTCCTACACAGATCTGAATAATCCTTCAATAAACCATTTTTCTTATCAGTCCAACTGGTACAAAAGTTCAGATACAAATACCACATAGAATGACTAAAATGATGTTGACTTCCAGAGAGAAAAGTTCAAATAAATGAGTTCAGGTAAATATAATGCCATATGAGTTCTTTAATTTCTATGTGGCCAGTACCAGAGCAGGTTTATTAAGTTTTTAAACAAAATGTATATTAGCTCAGTTGCCTTCAAATAGGAATTAGATACATTAGCAAATAAGTTTAAAACATGGTTAAACTTGTAACACAATGAAGTATTAATTCAAAAGCTTTAAAAACATTCTAGTTACATTATCTCACTGTTTCCAGTGAGAAAAAAAAACAAATTCAAGCTTTCATTTTATCTCAGCAGGTTACTAAAAGTTTCATCACAGAAAATAAGCAACAGTTAGTGGGCTCTTAGTTGTAAGAACACTTGATGTGTTTCCTTAGTTGTTTCCCAAAAGCAATTTATAAATATTATCTTATTTTGCACATGGTATGGGCATACAAAGGAAGTTATGTTAATAGATCTGCAAGATCACACATTGTTGCATTAAGTATAGAATAGATCCGAATGGCTCTTCATTGAAGTAATTCATATATATATTTGAAAATCCCAATCTTTCTCCCCCCAAAAAAAATTTAAAAATTCATTCTTATTTTCTTCTTTAGTCCAGTTTGATCATCATCTGTAGTATCTCAGTCTACTTTTGATTTAAAAAACAAGCTTAGGATACTACTTCAGTATTTTACAAAATGTAAATGTTATTGAATGTTCAGCTTATATATAAAGTACACTTATTAGAAACACTATTATTCATGTAAATGGTTACCAAAAAGTTTCCTGAATATTCACAAATAGTTAAAACTTTCCTGTAAGCAACTTGCTTTCAAATGGTCAACACCGACACCCCACAACACTGCAAAAAAGAAAGCCAATTCAAATTTAACCTACACGGCCATCCTAAATAAATACTTTTATAAGATTCATTTTAAAGATGGATGGCTTTGAAAGAGATCTGGATATCCAAGACAATATAAGAAAAATCTAATTATTTACTAGTCAAGTCAAATTAAAATATTTCTTGCCAACAATCCATAAGTTCCCCTTCCACAATAATAGCTTTCGCTATTCTAATAATAATCAGTAAAACACAGAAATCAAACTTCTGTCAGGTTTAAGTTTCATTAACAAAAATAACCTTCATAACATCAAAAAAATCCTATACTAGAAGTGCAGCAACATTTGTGCTCATACAATGAGCCACAGCCATCACAGGTAACTAATAAAAGAGCAGATCATGTTGACTGTCATCACACAGCATGTACAGGACAACCAGTGGATGAGTCCCAGGCAGCATGGATTTAGGAAGGGCAGGTCCTGCACTGGAAAAGGCTGCCCAGGGAAGTGGTTGAGTCACCATCCCTGGAGGTATTTAAAAGACATGCAGATCTGGCCCTTAGGGACATGGTTTAATGTTGGATTTTCCAGTGCTGAGTTCATGGTTGGAATCAATGACCTTAAAGGTCCTTTCCAACCTAAAAAATTCTATGATTTTATATTAAAGGCAGTTAAAATGTTATTCCTGTATACTTTAATTTCTGAGCTAATAATAACAACAGAGTAAGTGCAAACCATATTACTTTCCAGATAACTTAAGAGGTAATTGCTTTTGCAAAACCATATCTTTTCAGATATACTGGCTTGTGTCTGGTTCCAGGTACTTTAAACCACATCACCTTCATTTTTGCCTCAAGACTCTATCTGACACTTAATATCCTGTCCCAATCTTTTGTGTTAAGTTAGATATTGAATTCTGACGCCTGTTTATTCTCAACAGTTGTGGGGTGGGGGGGTTTCCCTGTAGGATACCTTAGTTGGTTGCATTAGAAAAGAATTCATTTGTGAGATCAGATGTGATTGTCTGAAGGACCCTGATACTTTCTCACTCAGTCTTTTTGCCATTATTCAGTTTCAAAGACTGAACTAACCTTTCAATTCAACATGTTGTGTTTGCTGTTCAGTTTACAAATTAGGTTTTATTTTTAACAGTTGGAAAGGCTTGCAACATATTATCAGTGAATAAACTCATGGAGAGTTTAATCCATTTATTCATTAATTTCCTCCAAAGGCTTTTGCAAACGTATCTTTAGTTTTGTTATTCAAAAGAGAAGTGAGCCTGGATAGTTCTGCTTGCTGTTTAGGTACAGTGAACCTAGCATTTCTGCTATATTTTAACAATAAATCATGCAATTTTTATATATACTGTTACCAGCAGATATGCATAACATTAACAGATCCTATTATACTGATTTTCACATGCTTTCCATTAAAAAATATATTCATCAAACATGTTAACATTATTAACCTGCTGTCTATGTAATAAATATCTCAGCTGATCAATTTCTTAAATCATTTTTAAAATTCCAATTTCCATGCTGATTCTACAAACAAGATAAATACCATCTGCCTCAGATACTACCAATTCCCTGAAAAAGTCTTAAGTTTGGGCTTTTTAAATAAGACTTTTGAATAATTCCAACACAAACATATCCAGCCTTAACTTAGCTCTAAACTATACTTTGGTTTCTTCAGTTTTCTGTCCTTTTTTTAGCATTGCAAACAATCTTTAATCAAAATGTCGCTTTTGATTTTTAAGAAGACTTATTTCCCCAGGAGTTCCCAGTGCACTGTATGGAATCACAGAAAGGCTTGGGCTGGAAGGGACCTTAAAGATCATCTAGTTCCAACTCCCCCTGTCACAAGCAGGGACACTTTCACTAAACAAGGTTGCTCATAGTTCCATCCAACCAGGCCTTAAACACTTCCAGGGATTATCACACTACTCCTTACCTGGGACACACATTAATAATAGCTCAGTATTAGGTTACCATTAGAAAAAAGCATGGTGAAGCTTATGACCACAAAAACTGAAAGCACTTTTTCTTCCCCACTTGGGAAAGAAGATGAAAAAGATGCTGCCTTACATCATAGAAAAGTAATGATTACTAAATGACTCATCTTTGGGTTTCCAAAATATATCACATGAGAATCAATTAACAGATAAGAAATCACGGTAAGACTTTCTTAGAAAAGCTGAGAACTTTCAAAGTATTGCCATTTGGAGGTAGAAACAAACCAACCAACTAACCAAAGTCTTGTAGGTCTCTTATTAAAAAAGAAAAAATCCACTTAATTCTTAAAGTACAAAAAAAGTAACCTGAAGACAGTTTTTTTGCAGAGGTATGACAAGACAGATCAAGTTAAGAATTGAACTGAAATAGATCCTGAACTGGAGTGGTTAAAGCAACAGAACGACGAACTCTACACTTAAGAACTCCTCTAGACCAGGAATCTGAGGAATACTAAAATAAAGTCAACTTAAGGAATTAAATCGAAGCTCATGGAAAGCCCATATTCTTACTAGAGAGCAAGAAGAGCTAGTTTACTTTATGTAAAAGTTATGTTTTCAAAATTTGCATAATTCTTACTCTCTAAACCTCAGTGTCAGTCTTCTGATTCAGAACTTAAACTACTCTTATGCTTTAGCTTACTGTGTTTCAAAGTCAAGTTTGAGCTAGCCATATTTTTTTTAATTTGAGTATTTTAAAACAGGCATCCTAAACTTCAAGAGAAAAAAAAATGCCCTTTTCATTACCAAAATCTCACAGACAACTTTGGAAACAGAACTAAAATACACTGTAAGCTCCATGTTTAATTTCAATTACAGTAGGATATTTGAATATCCACCATTAAGCTGCATCTGCATTTAGCGCTAGAAGGAACTAAGCTGCAAATTTAGTAGAACTCATCAGCAAGAGAGACTCTTTCAGTCACTGGAAATCAGTGTCAATCTGAAGTAAATACTTTGCATTCCCTACGGAATTATTCTATAAAAAGCAAAGCAGTTTAAGTCTACTCTCTGAAAAATTCAATAGTTTTAAACTGGTGTGTGTATAATTCAGAATTTTAAACAGTTCTTAAATGCATGAAGATTTGCTGAGAAAGTGTCTTTCATAACCTCTGGAGAGTAGACAGACCAAGAGTTCTGTTTCTTTTTAATACAAACATCTTTGCAAGCCTTCTCCCAACCACAGGCAGACAAACAACAGCTAAAATGCACAACTGTTTGCCATCAAAAGTACTATAGCTTAAAAGGTAGACAGGAAAAATACTTCTATGAGTAAAACACTATTTTTGCAGGAGAACCATTTTAATTAGAGAGTAAACACTGAGATTAAAAAAATCTTGTTCTCTAACACCAAACCCAGTTAATCACAGATTCCCACAAGCTTCTCTCCAATGCCTGACCAAAGCACCTCTGTGTGCTGCTCCACAGTATTTCAAGCTACTCTCAAGCTACTGCCATTGCAAAATCCTCTGGCTATTGGGCAAAGTTCAGAGCGCTCAGCCAGTCAAAGATTCACATTACAAAAAAGTGATTAGCTTTTTAATTAGGTTGTCTCTCTGAACTGACTCACGGGTCTGACATCAAGAGAGCCAATGCCACAACTTAACTGACCACAGCAGTTCCGACTTGTTCATCCTAAACCACTATAGAAAAATCAGCCAAAAAACCTACAGATCCTATCAGAGCTTTTCCTCAGTACGTTGTTAATCCTTGCAGTTACTTTAATGTGCAGTCCGAATGAAGCCTTTCTTAGGACACTGATAGGCTTCGTTTCCCCTACTGTGTGTCTATTCTCAAGAAAACTGCAAGAATGTTCTTGTCTTTGAACTCTCCACCACTCCATCAGAACTGGTTGAAAGAGGCCTCTGTTATCACACAAGCCTTTCTTTCATAGAAAGCCAGGCTGAAAAATAAAGATGTATAGCTGACATGATTTACTACTACTTCTCATCCCCCTCCTTTCAATTTGATAGGATAAGCCTGAAACTGAGCAAAAGAACATAACTTCCATTACAATTCAGCAACAGGACACAATATTTTCAACTATCACTAATGGATTATAACTCAAGCAAAATTATTTGCAATGCTTGAAAAAGCTATTATTACTAAATGCAAAGGAAGAATTAAAAAGAAATACAACTTACTGAAAGAAGCTTCCATGCAATTGGACGAACCTGTTTGGGAATGCCAGACCAACTCAATTTTCGCAATTCATCTATTAGAAGAGAAATGTTTCGTGAGAACCAAGGAATCTATTAATTAACATACACAGATATATTCAAATTAGCACAAAGGTTGTAACAACAATGATCATGTCTTCTTAGAAAATCCAACGAAATCAGAAATATAGGGCAATCCTAATGACAATAAAATACTGGATAACTGCTATCCATAGAGATACCTCTGATAATTGGTACTGAGTGTGATAAGGTAACTTTCTGGAGTATTTCTCAGCATTAATTTTTAGTGCACATGCCTTACATTGTCTCCCTCGGCAACTTACTATATAAATGTATTATTCTCCCACTGTTTTTTGAGATACATATGAAGGGTACACACACGTAAAGCAGTTGTAATACATTAGAGTATACACGAAATATAAGGAGCAGTAGCATATGCTTTCAAAAATATTAAAAGGTTCACAGTACTTCTGTACACTATGCATGGGTGAAGGAAGCATGAAAGCATGCTCATACACATAACCCCAAGAAACGTGGTGGTATCACAATAAATTTCTCACTTATTCTTCATCTCAAGGAGTTGAGAGACACTGGAAGAATACAGGATGACCAAAGGATCAGTAATATTAGAAAAATATGACACTACTAGAGTTCATTGTGAACCAAAGTCTCAAAGAAACAATGAAAGCAGAACTTGTGCAGACTATAAACACAGATTAAGAGACAAACTGAACAGTAAGTCACAGGCTGGCACAACAAATATACTTCATCATGAGTATGTTGTCACTGCAAATACAAGGATTCAACGGGAAAAAGACTCCAGCTGTGATGATCAAGCACAAGATGCCCAACAGGGACCCCCTGACAGCACCCGGTCACATAATTTTACCTTTTTTCCCATTATTTGATCTTCTTTTTCCACTACGCTTCTACTTCCTTTTCTCTGTCCCAATTTAACAAACCACTCCAATTACTTCTTGCCTTGATGGTCCCAGCTTTGCTACAGCTATACCCAACTTTGCTATTTCTGAAATGATTACCTTCGCACCATTGGTCTTGTAACACTGCACTTTCCAAAGTGGCCCCCGTGGCCACTCTCCACACAATGGCACTGTTCGGGCATTTCTCACACAATTCCCCCTTCACTACTCGTGGAATCCCATAAGGTGCTATCTAGAACTTCTGACAGCTTCTCACACTGTGGTTTGTTATGTACAGCAATTTCTCACATCATCTCTAGTAGTTCTGCACACCCCAGGGAGTTTGCTCGGCCTCCGAGCAGCTTTGGTATTTGCTTGCAGTCCCACCATATCTGCAACAAGCTTCAATTCCAGCCATGATTTGATGTCAAGCAAATCCCCATGATACCAAGCACTAAATCATACGTAACAGTATCACTGGTTATATTCTTCTAAGAGCCAAAAAGGCAGGAATCGAACAGAAGAAGTAAAGGCAAAGTAAACATATAATATAAACAAAAGTAGAAAAATGGTATTTTGTATAGTTTATGAACAAAAACAACAAAAAAAAGAGAGAATGTCTGCTGTAAGTAAACACATCTACAAATTATTTATGTATTTCTACTCCATCCCAGAACATGATAGTTAGCTCCAGTTGGTTTAATAACAATGAAGGCCCCAAGTCTTCGAGAGCAAGTGATCTCCAACTGTGCATCATCCTGCTCCACTCCTCCTTGTGCAGTATTTATGAACAAGTGTGCTTTACTGGATCTGATCTATTTGTGTCACTGATAGTCTGGCTGAAAGGAAACTGATCTTATGCGTTATTTTATTACTTTCTTATGCAATCATTTGGGTAAAGTTTCACGTTTTGGCTACTGTTACACACAACCATACCATTTACAAACTATGTAATTAGTATCTGCAGAAAATAGAAAATAAGTTGCAACTCAAAAACTACTTTTATTATGTTCTATCAACATCAATTGTTCATTCTCAACTCTACACCCCACCAAACTCACTCTAATTTTTAACCTTTCTGAGGTTTTTCTCTCCTCCCTTAACAAAATAGCAATCTATGCACAAACATGGGCACCAAGCTTTAAAAGCAGGCCACGTAAAGAGAAGGGGAAAAAAAAAAGGCATGAAACAAGAAAACATGCAAATCTACTGTCACAATCAGAAATGTGGAGCATGTGATTAAATCAGTAACAAATCGTCTAGTACAAAAATTCTGCTTACTCCTAAGTAACTCATTTAAGGCCAGAGACAAGAAGTACACAGACAAATTGGAATACAGCTTATTCCAGTAAAGCTTTCTATCCCGTGGTGCTGCTGAGATTTCCTTCTATGTTCATAACCAAGCAAAGACAGTTTTGACAATGACAATTTAAATTATGGCACCATTGCAAATGAAACCTCTGCTTTGCATTTAAGCTAAATATAAACAACTGCTTGTAGGACTTGCTTGAGCTAAGGATTCATTCTTTGAAATTTAAAGAGAATGGAGAAATAATGTTGTATTTCTGCAAGTTTCAAGAGAAATGAATTTACCCTTCTGATGCTATTCTGCAACGAACGTACATTTCCTTTAGTTAGGGATAGCCTGGGCTGTCACGTAATTTCAAACAATAACACATATCCTATGGGACTGGGTTTCAAAGGACCCTCGTTTCTGGAAGGAAATCTCAGCACTGGACGTGAAAGTAAAAACCAATGACAAAACATCTTTCTATTACAACATAGCACTTACTTGAAACAGATCCTCTAATTATCCATAACGCGGGATTTGGGAGCGAATACGTCCCTACATTCTTCTATGCTAAACACAAATATTTATATTCCTCTGCCATTGCCTTATCCTCTCTGAGTGCTCTTTTAATACCGAGATTGTCTGCTGGGCCTCCAGAATCTTTGGCAATGTTCCTTCTCCCAAAATATTGGAGAAAAAGCATTTAAAGCTTAGTTTTATATGTTTTCAAAGTTGTTTCTCAAACTCTCTTTTAGAAATGCTTCCACGCATTTGGCCTGACAGGGTTTATATTCCGCTCTACTCTCCTTATTTCACATCAAACTTTACCTTTGGACTGTATTTAATAACCTCCTATTGTATTTGATAACCTCCTCTGCTCTGTTGTCATGTCATCCAGGATGAACTTTCCAGGTCTGAACTTTCTCAAGGCTTTTGTTTCTGGTTTTGCTTTTGTTAAGTGGTACAGTAATTGCTTTCAGGACAGAAACTGTTAGACGGACATGTGATTGCACATTTGAGAATTAAGAATCTAGAATTAAGTAAATTCTATCACAAACCATTAGCCCTGGGTATGTGATAATTCTACTTCTTCACACTGACTGATGCCCTAAATCACAGACCTCAGTGATCCTTCCAGTATCTCAGACTATTTCAAAAAATCACACAAAATTCTGGTTCTAACTTTTCACTACAGTGAGCTCAACTAGCATTTTGCCAGTGACAAAAAGAACACAATAAAATTGAAAGAGGTTATGCAAGAATTCTTATCAGGTGCAGTAGAAAACCTCAAAAGCACAGTCTGACCCTTGCATGTCACTGTTGTTAAAGCATCACTTCATGTTATGCTTTCCTCTGATGGTTCATCACCAAAACAAGAGGAAAGAAAACAAGGAAACCTGTCCTTTCCAACAGCAATTACAAAAGCAGGGCAAAAGTCATGCCTAGAAGACTTAGTCTAACATTGTTATAGTAAAAAATAAAAATTATTCTGGTGATAAGAGAGAGAAGAAAATATTAAAGCATATACACAGAGTACCACTTTAGATATACCCAAAAGACTGTCAGTGAAGCTAAATTCTAATAATGCTGTTAAAATACATTAATCACACGTACATTTTATTTGACATACAGAGCTAACTTTTATAGAAAGTGTATCTATTACTGTTTTTAAAGTGGGTTTTATTCTTAGAAGTGACCTACCAGGTGACTTCATAAAAATCAAATGATAACCCAAAATTGAAATACTTGCGTTCCAGTTCTCAGGTTACATATAAGACATAGTCTTAAACAAAAAAAGAGCTGGGATTAAATCATTCTGACATTTTTATCTCATAATTAAAATACTAAATTCATAGAATAGTTTAGGTTGGAAGGGACCTTTAAAGGCCATCTAGCTCAGCAACCCTGCAATTAGCAGGGACATATTCAACTAGATCAGGTTGCCCAGAGCTCCTGACCTTGAATGCTTCCAGGGATGGAACATTCACAACTTCTCTGGGCAACCTGTTCCACCACCCTCACTGTAAAAAATTTCTTTCTTATATCTAGTCTGAATCTGCCCTCTTTCAGTTTAAATCATCACCCCTTGTCATATCAAAACAGACTGAAAAAAATTCTGTCCCCATCATTATTATATGCTCCCTTGAAAGGCCACAACATCTCACCAGTGCCTTCTCTTCTCCAGGCTGAACAATTCAGGCTCTCTCAGTCTGTCTTCAAAGAGAGGTGGTCTAGCTCAATGATCACCTTCATGGCCCTCTGGACTCACTCCAACAGGTCCACGTCTCTTTTTTCTGAGGACTCTAGAGCTGGATGCAGTACTTCAGGTGGGGTCTCACCAAAGTGGAGTAGAGGGGGAAAAGGAGAGAATCACCTCCCTCAACCTACTGGACATGCTGCCTTTGATGCAGCCCAGGGCACATTTGGCTCTCTTATCTGGTCAGCCTCTCATCCACCAGTACCTGCTCCCTGTCCCTCTCCCTGGTTTACTGCCCAAATCCCTTCATCCCCAGTCTATATTGATATTGAGGGTTGCGCCAACCAAGGTGCAGGACCGTTCACTTGCCTTTGTTGAACCTGATAACATTCCCATGATCCCACTCCTCCAACTTGGACAAGTGCCTCTGTATGGCATCCCATCCCTTAGGAGTGTCAACCACACCACTCAGCTTGGCGTCATCTGCAAATCTGCTGAGGGTGCACCTGATCCCATGGAACATGTCACTGATGAAGGACATTGAATAGCACCGGTCTCAGTGCAGACCTGAGGGACACCACTGATCACTGATCTCTATCTGGACATTGAGCCATTGGCCACTACTTTCTGGGTGTGATCATTCAACCAGGAGTCCACCTCTCTCCAATTTATAGAAGGATTTTGTGGGGCACCATATCAAAGGTTTTAGAAAAGTTCAAATACATGACATCTGCAGCCTTCTGTTGTCTACTGATGTAATCACTCCATTGCAGAAAGCCATAAGATTGCTCAGGAAGGGCTTCCCCTGGGTGCACCCATGCTAGCTGTCCCAAATCACCTCACTGTCCTGCATGTGCCTTCACAGAGCTTCTAGGAGAGTCTGTTCCATGATCTGCCCAGGCACAGAGGTGAGGCTGACAGATTGGTAGTTCCCAGGGTCCTCCTTTCTACTCTTTTTAAAAATTGGTGCAATGTTTCCCTTTTTCCAGTTACCAGGGTCTGCCATGACTTTTCAAATATCATTGGAGAGTGGTTTGGCAATGACATCAGCCAATTCCCTCAGGACTAGAATATACCTCATCAGGTCCCACAGACTTATGTATGTTCAGGTTCCCCAGGTGGACAGAACACAAGCCTAGGCAATAGCACAGACTTGAGGAAGAATGGCTGGAAAGCTGCCTGGCTGACAGCCAGCTGAACATGAGCCAGCAGTGCGCCCAGGCAGCCAAGAAGGTCAGTGGCATCCTGGCTTGTATCAGCAATAGTGTGGCCAGCAGCACCAGGGAAGCGATTGTCCCTCTGTACTCGGCACTGGTGAGGCTGCACCTGAAATCCCATGTTTAGTTCTGGGCCCCTCACAACAACAAAGTCGTTGAGGTGTTGGAGCAGGTCCAGAGAAGGCAACAGAGCTGGTTAAGGGTCTGGAGCACAAGTCTTATGAGGAGCAGCTGAGGGAGCTGGGGGTGTTGAGCCTGGAGAAAAGGAGGGTTGCGGGGGGGGGGGGGGGGGCGGGGACCTTATCCTCTCTATAACTACCTGACAGGAGGTTGTAGCCAGGGGGGCGTCAGTCTCTTCTCCCAAGTAATAGGGCAAGAGGAAAAGGCCTCGAGTTGTACCATGGAAAGTTTAGATTGGATATGAGGAGAATTTTCTTCACCAAAAGGGTTGTCAAGCACTGGGACATGCTGTCCAGGGAAGCGGTTGAATCATCATCCTTGGACGTATTTAAAAGAAATGCAGATGTCACGCTTGGGGACATGGTTTAATGGTGGAGTTGAACTCAATGATCTTAAAGATCTTTTTCAACTTATATGATTCTATGATTTTCGTACAGTATGAGGCACTTTGCTCCTCCAGTCCTTGTCTTGCAGTCCATCCACTCAGGAAGTGTGGGAAGAGAGGTTGCCAGTGAAGACCGAGCCAGAAATTCTGCTGAGTACCTCAGTCTCCTCCTCATCTGGCAAGACTGGTTTGCCAGTCTTGTTCATAAGGGGGGGTTTGCTTTCTTTGACTTTCTGAGTAACATACCTGTAGAAGCCCTTCTTTGCATTTCTTGCCAAGTCCAGCTCCAGCCATGCTTTGGCCTTCCAGACCTCCACCTTACACAACAAGGCAGTATTCCTATACTCTTCCCAGGATATCTGTCCCTGTCTCCACTGTTTGTCTAAATTCTAGCCTGTAAGCTGCGACAATATCACAGTTTTTTTATCCAATTTTCTTTAGCTTTTCTTTTAAACACCTCATTTTTCCTTTTTCCTCCCATGTTTCCTACTAAATATTTAACTTTCCCACCAAGAAGTGCTAAGTACATGCACATTTTACAGTACCTTGCAATAGAAAAATCCATTTGAGGCTGAATTTTCTCCACATAACACATGATAAAAACTTCTTTTTTTAAGTTTCACATTGAGCCAATATATAGCACACAGCATGCTCAAGGGAACAAAGAGTTAGAAATTAATTTGTTTAGAGCACAAGAGCTACAAAAACATATGAAATGCCTGGCAGAAATCAGGAGCTTAAGAGCAGGTAAGTCCACAAAGATGTCACATAAAGAAAAAACTATTTGAATACACCTCTAAAAACCTTCTGTCCAAGAAACAGAAGCAAATGAGACACTTGATATAAGATTGTTAGAAAACTGGTACAATATTCTGTTATAAAACAGCCTTAACATGATAAGAATCAGGACAAGATCTAAGCTCACACAACATCCAGTGCTCAATCCTTCCCGGCAACCAAGAAAGTTGCTGCCTGAGTGTCAGGCCTTAAGAGCTGCCACCAGCCCCATGTGGCTCCTACTGTCAGAGAAGTTCAAAACCTGGAACCCATCTCAGAGCTTCAAAGAGACTGAAGAGTCCTCACGTCCACAGATGTCAGATCTTCACAAAGAGGAGGCAGAGAGAGAGAAGCAGACTGGAAAACAAAGCACTACTTTTCTAACTTCCGTCAGTTTTCTACATGAGGAATCTGTTCTCTTCAACCTGTCCCACCAGCACGCTTTCATTTCCTTCCTCATCTGAAAATTTTTTGCCTTCCTCCCCTTAATATGTGTCATTATTCCCATGGATTCACAAAATTAAAGGATGAATGGCAGCTAATGGAAAGAGATGCCAAAAATAACTTGTTTATTTGAGAGTTTTGTTTGGGGCTATTTATTTGTTTGTTTTGTTGTTTGCGGTTTTTTTAATTCTCACAGCATCTATACTCACAATGTCATGGACACATCTTTTTTTCCCAAAATTAGACCTTGGCTATTAGACTGTTCGATTTTGTTTTTAATAAAGGCAAATAGGAAAGAATGAAATTAGAGGAAAATAAGGAACAAATCTAAAGGTACCACATTTCTGCTCTGTAGGGTACAAATAGACTCCAACCACACAGTAAGTTTATTAACTTCTATTGCATAGAATGCAGTAGCATGGAAGTACAGATGAGAAAGTTTCACGCTTGGAAACTGCTGTCTTGTAAAAACGCACTTGACTATGTATGTCTACCTCACAGTTTGAAACGCTTTAAACTGAGGTGTCAGAAAAAATTCATCCTCAACCAAGACATTAAGAATAGCAAGGAAATGTGCTTGTACTTATATTTGAAACTTGACCTCTACTGATTACCTAATTAATCATTAAACTATTTGTCAGTGGCTGAAGTATTACATTCTCCCTAGTCAAAGCATAATTTCAATTTATTGTTATTAGAGTAATTCCTTCCCTTGTAGATTTCCCAAGGAATTAGACATCCTAGTTATGAGCTGGAGAACATGCTCCCAAGCACAGGATTTCTACAAAAAAGTTTTAATAACACCTACAAATCATACACATACTTTCAATCAAAATAGCACTGAAAAAATATCTTCACTTCACTACAACTAATATTTTCTTAAAATTCCAGAAAAATTATTTTGAAAATGGGCAGTTGTAAAACATTCTAATTACAGACATGACCACTTCTTAAAAATGTGAGCACAGAACAAGTTGAAATTAGGCGGATCCAAAAACAGTATTTGTAAAATCCTGTCTATGAACTCTGTCCCAGACTGAAAGGATACTTTCCGAAGAAACAGCTTGAACCTCAATTGTTACTCTGTCTTTCAGTTGTCTTATTATTTGATATAATTCTGTGACCAATGAGTATGAAAATCTGTACAAATCCCCCTAGATTTTAGACAAAAAGTAACTTAATTTGCTCGCACTAGTCAACTATCACTTCTGCTAAGGAGACAGCAGTTACTTTTCACAGAAACATTGTTTGGTTACGATATCTTATTATGAAGGCATAATGTGGTAGGAAATTGCTTCAAATTGATACAATTAATTTAATTTTGGAAAAATTTCTTTTATCTAGTTTACTACAATACATTTAGATATACATTTCCTCTCTGAAGAAAAAAAAGTTTAAAGAAATTATTCTAACAGAAATCTTAGGGCAGTATCCTTTTACTGCAGTAGATTTAAAGATTCCTCATATTTCATAAATATTTCATGGGGCATTTTACAAAGAAAACATTAATTTACCAGCCTTTTAACCCCACGAGCAATTACTAGAGCTATTAACCACTACGCCTAAAATACATTAGGGCAAACAACCAAGTCTACAAGTATTTTTCTTGGAACTACAAGCTTATAATTCTACCCATTACAAATAAATAAATAATATGTCCAGAAATATTAGAGGAGTTCAAAATTTCTCTGTATGTATTATTCATTTCTGATACAGCTGTTATTTCATTGAGATCACTGTAAATGGCTACATGAAGTGATGGCCTGCATGAACAACTCCACGACAGATGTGATAAACTAGATTTACATGTTTTATGTTCCTATAACATAAATTCCCTAGATATTTTAACTATACAAAGCTGGAAAATTCTTTCAGGAGCACAGATGCACAGAACTGCAGCTCCCCCAACAGCATGTTATAATACAGGCAGCACATATAGAAAATAGCTTTAATAGAGGGCTTGTTATTACTATGGCAACCACAGTAACTGGTTTTCAAAATGAATAATAGCTCTGTTAGGCACTTCATTAATTTTTTTTTTTTTTAAATCAAACACTGCCTTTAATCTTCTCAATGGAACAAAGCGTTACTCTGAATGCATGCAGAAACAGGAAATAAAGTCCAATCCACTCTTGTAAAAAGAGGGGAAGATCCTTTTCAGAACCTTTGGTAGAAAAGAACAGGAAAGTACACCTTGTCCATTATTTCACTTCGAAAGTCAGAGAAGCATAAATAGATGAGGTTGGTGTTAGAAGGTAAAGAAAAGCAAGTGAACATAAGATTATAAACACTAAGGCAAAAGGAAGATTAATAAAACTGCTAAGAAAGACCTACAAGTGAAGCCAACGATGGAAATGATGGTAAGTAATGGAGAATAACTATGTCAGCAGAAGATGTTAAGTGGCATTATAGTTTTTCACAGTTCTCCCAAAACATTTGATGTCTGTGCATCATAAACTGTAATGCCATTCAAACAGTCTCTAACAAACTTTCCAAGTAAAACTAAGGGAAAAGCTTTTAAACCCTATTCTGAATGTTTTTTAAAAAATTGTAGCTCTTACTGTTTTAATTATGAGTCTTTACTCCAGTGGTTGCACTGGGAATATCATTTCAGTTCAGCTATACCTTAGATTCTATTATATCAAATTCCTGTAAAAGGCAAGCCCATAACCTCTAATCCATACAAGTTTCTGTCAGTTAACTGCAAACATGCAAACATCTCCAGAGCAGTTGGCCATTATGGCTGAAATACAGTGATCATGACTTGACAGATAGAACTAATGTCACATCACATGAAGCAGCAGCAGGACACACATTCACTTTATACTATATATCAACAAACTGAAAGAAGAATAAGCGCTAACATGATCAACTACAAGCAGTTCCAGACTGCAAGGGGCAATAAAGTTCTAAATTATATGGGTGAACTAGGAGCATAGAGATAAATCACTATGTAGCTCAGTGCAGATAAATTAATGAAGTTGGGAACAAAATTAAGTGCAATTCAATTAATGCATTTTGTAAAGTTACTGAAACTTTTCACCAGCATCAGTTTGGCAAGCAATTTTAAAGGACATAACAGATTGTTGTTACAGAACACTGTATTTATGAGCCCTAAATTTAAGGTAATTACTTTGTTAAATCAGGTTTAATATAAAACTAGAATGGATGTGAGCACAAATAGGAAAATCCTACTTTTCAAGTTGCTGCAACAATACAGATGACCACTGTGATGAGAAGTTTTCTTTCTGAATTTAATTTCTAGAGAACCATCCTAGAATTCTTTTATTATAGTACACACAGACAACTAGTTATTGTTATGAGATAATCTGAGATAACACCATTTTTAATTCCTGTAAAACTATTTAATTATTTTCTGCCATCAGATTAATCAAGAATTTGGCTATTCTTTACATGTTCTGTAAGACTTCACAGCAATCTACTAATTGTATAGCAAAGAACTAAGAGAGTACAAGACTCAGCAGCTACTGGTACTCTATGAAATCTCTTTTCTGAGATTTCATTACAATAAGGAAAAGAAATAGATGAGGTTTAAAAAATGCAATGAAAAGTGCTGTTGAATGTGAACATAAGACACGGCAATATCAATAAATTTAAGATGGGAACACCTTACCATTTTCATGGGTGCTTTTACAGGGCCTTCTATTATTTTTATCAAAGTAGTATGCTAAAACTTCCATATGTTATTTTGTTCAACTTGTGAACATGACTACTCTACTTCATGACTAAGTAGAAAGAAAAGTGACCTTAACAAGCAAAACAGCTTTACAACTTAAGAAATTAGTTGGTTTGACTCTAAAAAAAGTGATATACATGTTTTATGTTGCATAACAGTAGCATTACAACATTGTGAAGCTTTATTAAATCAGAAAAACACAGTACACCAAGCTCACTGTTGGTTGTTGCTTGTTTCTGACATCCAATCACATACTCATTAGACATATAGTGTAAAAAAATCAAAAAATTAGTTGATTTTAAGATAAAGAAGGAATTAAGGAAGTGCTTTAATAGGCTAATTTTTAAATTGATATTAAAACACCCATCATACAACTGCTATGCTGAGGCTGCAACTATGTGATAACTTGTTTGTTTTTGTCATCTGATTTTATAAACATAGTCTGCTTACACTGTTTACACATGTAAACAGCTCCCCAAAATATTGTGCAAGACTACTTAAAAGCACAAGTTTAACAAATTTAATAGAATTGAACTTTAATTGGAAATCTGACAGACACAGAAGTACTGTTCCTCTAATATGTACAAAGTGCCTGTTGAAGGAAAGAAATTTCTTCCCAGAGACACTCTCCCTACGCTTGTTACAGTTCCATCCCCTCCTCTTAAAGCAACCAATTGTTCGCAAAAGATTCTGCAATCTCACCTTCACTCAGTGACAGAAGCTCCACTGCAAGGAAGGACAAGGCATGAAATTAAGTAAGTCTATATCTTGACTGCAAGTCAAGCATAAGCACAGGCTGATTGCACAAAACAACTGCTGCAAATTGTTCCTTCTGAATAACCTGGCATGCAATACCAGGAGTGGGAGGCTACACAGACACACAGACCCTGCAGTCCACTCTGCAGCTGTCTACTAAAACCAGCAATACTACCAACAGTCCTATCCTGCTTCCTGAATTTGCATTCAGTACACCTCAATGTGAGTTAATTGACAGGGGTCAGTCCTCAAGTCCCTCACCAACCAAAACTGCTTGTTACAACAGGCTCCTTCCACCAGCCCACATTTCTTGCAGTAACATGCTTCTACTTTTTTAGCAATTTTCATTCTGTAACTTTAACTTTATGAGACTATCTCCCCATGCTTTGCATTATACTACTACTTGAAGGTAAATTGTTAGGGCCATTGAATACCTCTCTCTTGCAGCACAAAACATATACCTAGAAGTAACATTTCTATAGGAATAGGGTTTTTTCATACAGCTAACTGCTCTTGAGATCCAATTCACATTATTCGTCCCCATTTATAACATAGGTAATAACATAGCAATAGTCAAATAAGAAGTGCCAAATGGAAGTAAGGTATGTTATTTGCATGTATTTATCATACAAACAACAAAAATGCCTGCAGGACAGAGAAGTGTCTTGGGAGGTCTTAAAGAAAGACTCAAAACAATTACTAGGGCAATTATAAATTATAAGCATGAGTTGATTAGTTCAGCTCTACAAAATATTAAAAATTAATTAAGGGCACTTTTGAGCCATGGAAATAGGCTCTTTATTCATAAATAAGAGTAAAATAACCTAAAAATTAATTATTTTATATTCTGAGAATTCTGAGGGGTTTTTTTCAATTCCTTTCCTAGTTCATGTTCTCAGATAATGCCTTGTTCTAATAACCATTTGTGTATGTAAGCACCTGCTGGATAAAACTGTACATTGAAACTTTGAGAATGACTCTGTCATTATATATTTATGCAATATTTACCAGTGGATTCATATCCCAATTACAGTCTATACCTGGTATATTATTTGATGGGGTTGATAGAACCTACCTATTTCTACAAGTTCACAACACCCAATCTGTGGACTAAACCCAACTTCAAAATCTGTTGGTGGCTAAAATAATCTTCACTTTCAAATTTATACACATAATCCACTGTTTTGAGAGTTTTCTTGTGAAAGAACACATTCTTTCACAACTTTTAGTTGACATACAAGACTAATATTGTATTTTACACTGTCTTTATAGGATAATGATTATTCAAATGTGACTGAACGGATTTCAAGGTCATTTGTATTACTTTGTGTTCATAGTTAAAGCTGATTTCTTACGTTATAATAAGCGAAAAGTCTTGAGTTGAAAATGTGCATGACATGGCTACAGTTCCACAGATTAACTTTATTTTATATTCCTTTGAAAGGACTTGTCACATAATCTATTCCAACGATATGCAAAACTATATCAAGGAAATGAAGACAAAAGAAATATTTTACTTCTCTTACTTCTAAGCAAAACAAATACTAATACTTGCAGAAATGAACATATGCAAAAACGTCTCCAAGTCTTACTAATTCAATTCATCATGACAAACAAAACCCAACTCTCTCTGGATCTAACACAACACAGACCCACAAACACAACATCACACACACACAAACAGCATAAGCCAGCTGCAACACAATAGCTATCTGACCCCACATTATACAGTACAAATTTTAGCTTGGAGCCTGTTGCCTAGTTCTACCTTAGTCCATTTTCAGTATTGCTCTGAAGAAAAACAGGAAAAAAAAAAAACACTCCAACAAGAAATGAAAAAACCACCACACATAATGCACAACAGTTTCCCAATCTACTGTTGTCATTATAAATCAAGAATTCCTCTTAAATACAGTCTTCATTGTAGCACACAGCCAAACTAAGCATCTTCCAAAAATGCATACATTTAAAATGCATATACATATTTGCATGTATACATGCATAGACACTTTCCCTAATATATACCAATAATGTAGTCCAAGCACTATCATATATGATCTACTCCTAATAGCTTCATATTCAAGAGTTTGCATGCCATCAATAAAATTTATTTATTTCATTAAGAAAAATCATTATATATATATAAATATATATATATATATATATATATGTCTGTGTGCAGGCTACTGGATATATTCCAGATAAAAAAGTAAAGTTATTTGCATCAAAAAAATCAAAACCTGGTTTCAAATTCTACTCACACAACTTTAAATTCTGTACTAATTACTTTGCACAGCAAAAGAAAGAACAAGCTTCCTAAAAACAGACCTAGAAAAGGCATTATTTAGTGATTTGTACAGGAAATAATACTGAGAGCTTACTAAATATTTTTCACATTTTAATATCAAGCAAACGTACTCAAATTTCATATCCTATATTTCAGTGTGAGATTTATAAAGTTCAATAGGGAAAAAACCAAACAAACCCAGTTTGTTTAAACAACTTGCCATCAGCAGGGTGATTGCACTCCTACTAAGAGTGAAAATTTTCTTGCAAAATTGTTTTACTTTAATCCATAAATCTGATTTACCAGGAAAGCATTCCCAACTAATTAGACAGCACAAGCAAAATGGATAGTTTTAAATTAAACTCTGTCTTCTGACTTTGTAACCTTACGTAACAAAGATTTTTACCATTACAACATTCTTAAAAACTATGAGTTTTCATCTCAGTCACTGTCACATAACTCAACATCTTAGATCAAAGGGAGAAAAAGTGATATTTGATTATCATTTTTGAGTTTATGAAAAATATGTAATGTTTCAACACCTCACTTTATTCACAGTTGCATTTCATAAGAATGTCCTATAACTCACTGAAGTGCTAAGTCTGGTCCAGTTCAGATTATTTCCACAGTTGTATTTTGCTAGCATCAATCTCACAATAAGACACAGCACAAAAAGAAAAAAAAAAGCCACAACTTGGACTATACCACACTGGAGAAGTACCATGACAACTACCGAGCAGGAGACACCAATTCAAGACCTGCAAACATGCAATTTCTACTTCCTTCTGTAGTAGATACCCTGCAGATATCTTCCAGAATGGTCTACCTCAAAGACATTTTCTGTATTAATTATTTTGCCATAAACTTCTCCTTCTAATCACAAAGTTCTCCAAATGCAGTGCACTAATTCTACTTACTCCAGATTTTCACTTTGGATACAAAGCCATTTGATTCTGTGATACCCTCTCAGCACTTGTATTGACTATTCAGCAGCTAAAACCCAGTGCACAAAGGGAACAGTCAAGTTATCTGACAATACATTTGTTTTCACATTAGCATGTTGTCAGCACTCACAGATGAGACACAGAACTACTGTATCAGCCTGTGAACATGAAGAATGCTCACTGAGTAGAGAAGCAGCAATACTTACACGCCTCATCGTCTCTCACATTTCTATTTATTTCTAAGCATGAAGATCACTCTTTCACTCCATGCTGTTCCATTATCAGGCATTAACAATACACACAGCTAATTATACTTTGGGGTTTTTTCTCCAGAGGTTAGTCTAGTAGGAAGAAATAATTTGAGAAAGAACAAGAAGCCATCGAACACCCTACATATTAGAAGGACGCACACAAATCACTTATTAAAGTATGAATACTAGAAGTTTTCAATTTTATTCTATCTTTCTTTTGCCAGATCAATTCTAAATGTTGAAAGGACTAGATCCTAACCAAACTGTCAGACAGACAACACATCAAACAGGAAAATTCTACAGCTTAAGAATAATTTAGATGCATTTCATAGCTCCTATAAGAAACACTCACCAAGATCTGTATTGGGGCCAGCAAGTAGCTGCTTAAATTTGTCTAATCGGGATGCTTCTCTTTCAGTTAATGCAGGAGTAACTGAGGTGTTGTAGTCTCCCATTCCACTCACCAAGGGAGGTGTGGACGTTTGTGGAAGTGACTGTGATCTCTGCATGGAAGAATTTTCACTTGCATTATCTGAGGGGAAAAAGAAGCAGCTAGCAGTTAGCCTCAGCTAGTAAGAAGGCTACTGATCACGTGAATTATGTTTTTGAAAAATGCAAATTCAAGTACAGCATAAGTTTGGACTTCAAATTACTTTGATATAGCAGAAGCAGCATTCCTCTTTCAAGCAGTATTCCACAATTAAAACACATCAATGAGAGATCGTACTAACATCAAGGCTAATGGGTTTCTAAAATCTCTGTGTTACCAAAAGCTGCTCATATTCCCCTTGCCATTCTTTAAAAAAACAAATTGAGAAAAAAAACAGACTGAGAAATCACTGCAATTGGTTACTTTAAAGCTTATATATAAGCCACGGACCAGATCACAAGAGTGAATTTCCCAGTCCACATGCATGATTTTCTCCAATTTTTTAATATATTTTATACGGTACTACTTTAATAAGAATTTTTCACATTAGCATTACTATTTATTGCACACACCTTGGTGCATCCAACCAATAAAATACATTCAGTAGTGGAAGTTCCTTCCAAAACTGAAGATTCATTAAGGCTGAAAACAAAGGAAGTTTAATTATTCTTGCCTCACACATGTACTTCTCACACACATACATTACGGTTTAGTATGGCATGCAGTCTCTCCCTCAGACAAATCAATGTTAACAAACAGTATTCTCCTGTGGTATTAAGAAAATGTTGGGAAGTGACTATTGTTTTACAGGGCAAATATTATAGCTCTCTTCGTTTAACTTTCAACATCTTTTTCACTTTTTAATATACCTGATGCACTCGTTGTATGACCTTCACTGACTGATTTAACAAGCCTATTATCACCACATGCAACTGAAGTCAGCTGTGCAAATTCCTCTTGTTTTTCTTCCTGTAGATGTTCTTCCTGAAATTTATGCTGTTCTTGTAGCTTGCTGTGATTCTGAATTACTTTGTGAGCTGTTTCCATGACCACTTCTGTATTTAAGTTTTCAGCAGCTATTGCTAACAGTTCATCATCATCATCCCCAAGATCCCAGGCATCACTTGTGTTACTTTCAAATTCTTGGAAGGTGCTGACTTTCTTCAGTTTCACTGGAGTTGTAGGAGGCTTTGAACCTGGTTTTACCAAGCTGTTCAAAAGCAAATAAACAATATTTAGAAAACTAGTAATGAAGCTATGGATAGGACTAAAAAGCAAAATACATACTTGATACTATATAGGTAGAAAATATTTATCTCCCTCCACTCATGTTACTGCTACATCCATCCATGATAACACACAGCTGAAGAAGTCTGAGAACAAAGGCTGTAAAAACTGACTCCTCTTTGAATAGAAGCTGAACAAATCTTTCCTTCCCTTGTGCTAAGAAAACAAAAAAAAAAAAGACCAACCCCCAAGTCAAATAAAAGGATTACTACTAGAATAGCTTCAAATAAAAGGATTACTACTAGAATAGCTTACAAAAGAGACAGGACACATTGCAGTGCTCTTGCTTCATAAATTTCTGTAGAGGTTTTATCCCTTTCAATGCAACTGCTGTATAACAGCACAGGAGCCATAATCAAGTCATGGTCTACTCCTAAGTCATCATAAGCAGTCATGCAATACAATCATTGTCATAAACAAATCAAGTCTCACCATAAACTTATTAAATCTATCATTCCTCCCCATTCAGGCATGCCAGCGTGGATTTGTTTCAGAACTTTGCTCTTCCCACAGGCAAGATATCTCCTCTACTTACTAGTCTAAGTGGACCCTGATCAGCTCCTAATCTTTTGTCCCTCTATCAACGTGCAGTGTGAGATATGAACCAATATCACTCCCTCGCCTGGCACTTGTTCTCACTGAAAATAATGCAGAGCAATTACATCTCCCTTCAGAATTCAGTGAATAAGGTATAAAATTCAGAAGGTTTCTTAGTCTGCTCTCAAAAAATAAAAAAGTTACTGCCAGTAGCTTAACTGTGCTTTCACGGAATGGGTGAGGTTGGAAGGGACCACAGTGGGTCATCTGGCCCAACCTCCCTGCTCAAGCAGGGTCATCCTGAACACATGGCATGGAACTGTGGCAATACCGTTCTTGAGTATATTTCTGATCATCCCTGCCTTCCCACCTGAGCTAGTTTATTATTTTTTCTGGTACGATAAGGCTGGCAGAATTGCAACTCAGAAAAAGCTCTCACGGAGTCCTCATACAACGTCAGAGAGTTTCTATTACACGTTACAGGGAACATCTTCCCTAACAGGTGCTACAACACTCACTCTTCCGCCCAACTTGTCATCACTGTCTAAAACAGCAAGGTCTTTCTCCAATTCTGCCATTTCAAGCAATAAGCTTCTAGTTTTTGTTTCTCTTTATGAGTCTGTATTTTGAATGAATTAATCCCATTTCTTTTACTTCAGCCCTCAAAATCACACATTTCAACTGCCTTCAACTTTGTATTATCTGAAAATTAACCAGAATTTTTACTTCTTGCACCATTTTAAAACAGCTCTTAAAAAAAAGTCTAGTAGAAGCACAAGGTCCTTCCAAGCAAATATTTGTCCTTCTAACACTTTTCTTTGTCCTTACCATAATTTCCCATGTATAGACATTTCAAATAAATACTAAAAGTTGGCAATCTGCATTAGTTAAGAGCTGAAGAGCTGATTTGTTGCTCCCAATGTGGTAAGCATCAGGAAGTCACAAAAGAGAAGTCAGAACAGGGAAGTCAAGATTATGACTAAAACTGAAAAAGTAAGATTAACAACAAACTTAATAGCCAACAGGGAAAAAAAAAAGAGATGACAAAATAACTGGAAATCCAAAATACCTGGAATATTTAAATAATAAATTAACTTACGTTCCATGCAATAATGGATCAAAAGGTGGATGCTGAGCTCCATAGACATGTTGAATACTAAAGGAAAAGAAAGAAAGTTATCACAAAAGTAATAAATATTTGGAGGGTTTCTGTGTATTAAATAGTAAATAATAAACAGAACTGAAATGTTCCAACGGTTTTCTGTTTCAAAGAATTCCACGTACCACCAAAAATAGTGAGGCTGCAATTGATGTGCATACTAAAATGTTACTTAAAAAAAAAAAAATCACAGATTTGCCAAATAGGAGCTCTTTGTGAGAGCTAAACTAACTTAGTCTGTCTTATTTTTCTGACCAGGATTTAAAACAAGAAATAAGTTAACTCTGCAATAAGAATCTACATTGCTTTAAAATTCTCTTCTCTGATTCATCATTTCTTCATTTGTCTCTTGCAAAAAAAATTAATTCTCAAAGAAATATCTGCAAAGATTTAATCTGCTGTGTACCCTTGTCACCCAAAATCCAAACAGACAATTTTTAACCACTACTAAAAGGATGACAAATTCAAAGAAAAATGCAAACGGTGCCATGTTAGAGAACAAAAGCCATAGAGGTATTAAAAAATGCTTTGAAACAAATAGGCTTCCAAAGATAGATTTATTCACTACAGTGTCTAACATTATAAAACAGCACGTTATTGTGTGAAAAACAAAACTCCCTACAAACTAAACGTTCATAATCTCCCAGTTATCATCTATAAAATCATTTTTAACTAAAATACTCCACAGAAAATGCATCAAGATTTACATGTGGCTTCATAATAGCAATTATTACTACAAAACTCTGATTGTAAGAGAAGCAAATCATATGCAACATTAGCATCTACCTAAACCTGTACCAAAAACCACATAAAAGACGATAAACATGGTCTCCTGACAAATAAAGAACAATCTCCAGACCAGAAATATAAATAAGTCCAAACTGTAAACCTGAGATAGAACCAAGCCAAAAAAACTGTAGTCATAACAAACTTTAAGAAAGGCTTTGACTCACAGGACAGGGGCAGCATTAACACTAGTGAAATTAGCCCTGGCAGTGACTGAGACTGGTGGTTTATAAAAACTCTGATTTATATGATTCCATGGGAAAAAATAATCAGTCCACCACCAGCCTTTCCACATGACTGTATTCCATACTCTCCACAGTCAAGTCTCTGTGCTTCTTGCTCTACCTTCACATGAGGCTCAAGTGTCACTGTCCACTTCCACACAGAATCTGCCTTTTCCTTACACTGCTCTATCAATACCCACAATGGAAATCTAAACAAATATAAAGCAACAACAATCCTCTCCATGCCATTAAAAAAAAAAAAGAAAGAAAAATCAAAAGCACATTCTCCCCAGTGTCCTTGTTTTGCCACACGCCTACAGTTGCCTGCAAATTAACTGCAACTATTCATAAACACCGCCCAATGGAGAAGAGTCAAAAATGTTTTACCCTCAAGGGACTCAGCAAAGTTACAAAGTTTAGAGGAACAGCAACGTTGGACTGAAAAAGTTAAGTTTATAACTAGAGAAACAAAGCCACTTCCAGTCAGGGTTTATGGGTCACTGAAAACATAGCAAGGTAAATGATGAGCAGGACAGCGTTGTTGAATTCAAGTAAATGGCACAAAGTGCAGAGAACCACAAATACACTCCATTCTCACAAAAAAAGAACATTAAAAACTGTACTGTGAGAACAGTTTAGGGATAAGAGCAGAGAATGTTCTCGCTTAACTATCATCAGAACATGCACTCCCAGAGTCACACTGACTCTTTTAACCACGATGTCAGGCTAGGAGCGCACATTCAGATAATTGGTTAACAATTTCTGATATAAGTTACAACTAACCCTTACTGAGACCACCAGCATCTCCCCCGGGCCCCCAGGGGTGCCCGCGCCGAGAGGCTCCGGGAGAGGAGCTCACAAGGCACCGGGTTCGAGCAGGGACCGACCGCACACGGTCCGTGCAGAGGGGACACACTGCGGGGTCCCGCTGCACTGGGCAGCAAGAACGCGGTGTTGGGGAGGCAGCGATGCAGGACTGCCGAGGCCGGGCAGCGCCGCCCCCCGCGGCCCGGCACCGCCGTCCAGGGCCCCGACCTTCCCGCGGCGCCGCTTACCTGCCCGGCACCTTCGCGCCGCTCCGCTTCCAGAACTGCTTCCTGCCCCCGTCGCTCGCCATGGCGGCGTCACCTCATCCCCGTCCGCGCCCGCGGCCCCGACCCGGCCCCGCTGCCTCAGGCTTCACTCCCCACCATGGCCTTCCACGGGAGCGGCACTGAGCGCCGCCATCTTGGCACGCGAAAACAACGCTGCTCCTCATTCGCCCCCCGGAGCAGCCGGGAAGTTTAATCCAATCAGAAGTGAGATTGCTGCCGGGTGAGTCCGGCCGGGCCAATCGCAGCGAAGGAGCGCGGGGGGCGGGCGGTGGCGGACCCGGTCCTGCCCCGACCCACGGCTCGGACGTTCCCCCGCACGGTTGCCGTGGTTCCAAAGCGTTCCCACGAGTCAGGTTTAACTTCGTGGCATTCTGAGTATGAATGTTTTTGGACTTTAATCCTTTTCGATTGAACCATACAGACTAATTCTTCAGCGTACTCCTTACAAAGAAATGCAAAACTCGCTACGTCCGTAGAAGGAAACTTTAATGGAAGAGTTTATAACAGTTTATAACAAAATCCATCATATTTTTTTTCCACTTTACCTTTTACAATTATTTCCAATTATTGAGCCAGTTACTAGGTGGTGGCTTTAACCTTTCTCTGTTTTAAAGTTCTCCAATCATTGTACCCACTTCATTTATGGCTTTGGGATGATACGAGGCTCAGAGGGTTTATTTGTCTGTAGATTTCTCAGCAATTCTGGTCCAAGGATACATCACTTCTGCCAACAAAATAGGTGTGGGTTAATGTTGTTCTTTGGAGTATGGCTCCTGAGAAAACAGTGCTGAGTTACAGGGGTTTTCTGTTCTCTGTGGGATTTACTTTTGGGATTTTTACTTCTAAGAACTGAAAAAAATAAAATGTCTCATAGATCTTTCTAGATCACAGTCCACAGGTGAAAGCTGTAATTTCAATGATACTTATAGATAAATATGCTATGGGTAGTATCATCTATTTGTGTCCTTTAAATAGGATCCCTCTTAAAATTCTGAACCTCGGGTTTTATCAGCATTAAAGAAATACACAAGAAACATAAATGTAATATGATCTATGTCTATTAGCTAAAGTGAAGTGGAACCTGCAAAATCATGAGTGGAACTTTGCTTGGTCGTAGCAAGATAAATTTAAATTAGGCCTTCTGCCATTAGAATGAGGTACTTTCAGTTGTGACATTCTACCATTAGTATTAATATGGATGTTAAAACTGTGTTTCAGTTCTTTCCATTTGTTCATTGTTGAAATTTGTCAAAGGGAAATGTAGTTAGATTAAGTCTAGACAGCCCCAGCCATCTGTCATCCTTGTGACAGTTGACGTGGATTCTGAAGTGACGCCATTTAACTTTTGTGTCAGTCTGGTGGAACTTCATTTTAGCAGAGGAGGTTTTATTGAATTACATAATCAGGTCAGTACAACCTTAACTTCATTATTAAGTTTTCATTATATTCAGTGTATATTACCTTGTGTTTAAGCTTTTATTGTGTTGCAGAATTTTGTACTGGAAGCAACTAACTATTGCATTGGTTGTTCATGTGAATAAGTCTGAGCTGCAAATGGAGCTACTCTTGTGTCAAGAAGAACTGCAAGGGCATTTGTCTGCTACTGTGGAGGGCTGCTGCCAGTTTAGACCCGTGGGCTGGTCACATAAAGCTGGACTGGGCTCTCTCTGCTGTTTACTTTCTAGTAGGCAAGGACACTATTTCCATTCCCTTTCCATTAACTTTTATATTTTCTCCTCACCCCATGTTTTATTTTATCTCTTACACAAACCTGTGTTGCCAAGGTTCTGGAAATGCAAAGGATTTGGAGAGAGGAACCTTTCAAGACCTCATCGTGTAAGTTGGGTACAATTGTTTATGCCCATAACTCAAGGTGATCTGAGACCACAAAGAGTGTGTCCTTGAAGAGGGCTTACAAAATAGTACTGACTGAGTATCACAAGAAGCAATACAGTACTTGGAAGGAGAATGTGGTCTGAACATGTATTTTAGCAGTGTTCCTGCTTAACTTTTCTGCTTACGGATATGTGACATGGGCAGCTGAGGCTGTGTACAGGTTCTACTGTTCCACTCCTTCTGTTTGAGAAGGAGATCTGCCAGAGTCCAGGTGCTCTCAAGGAGCACAACAACGCTGCAGTCACTGCTGGGACTCACTTACTGCAGCCGATGAGCACAGTCTTCAAGAGCATCCAAACACCCAGATCAGCTATTTCAAAAGTCTGCACAACTGTATCAACTAAGCTCTGCCTTGCTCAGATGGCAGTAATTTTTCAGTTACCACTTGTATGGGAATTTTTGTTATTTCAGAGCAATAAGAAATATTAAAATGTCTGCTGTGGTATTTGTTCTGCTTCATGCTGTTTGTATGCAAGAATTTATAGTTAGGAGGAGGTTTTGCTAGTATGGTCAAATAATGTATTGAGCTACAGAGAGGTTTGTGGACATCTTTCTTTTTTTCTTTTCTCCCTTTTTTTTAACTTTTTTTTTCCTTTTTCCTCTCCTGTTTTCTTTTTTCTTGACCATTTTTCAGAATCAAGTAACTGTGCACAGTTGGTAAATATTATTGAAGATGCTCAGGAATTTTCTGTGTGTTCTAAAATGTACAAATGTAGCCATGCTCTTGGCTGATCAGAAGTAGGAGTGTTGTAGCTTGCACTAGAAATGTTTTGAACAAAGTAGACACTGAGATGTTTGTTTAGTGTCATAGCCGGTGGGCTGTGTGGACAGGTACCAATTTGCTTTTCAGCTCTGTTCTGGAAAGCTTCTGCTGGTACAGCTGTGCTGGTGTGGTTACACAGGTAGACTTTTCTGTGCAGGTACAGTGCATTTTGGGAAAAGAACTCTTTCTGATGATAGATGAGAAAGTATGGATTGATGCTAAACATAAGTAACTAAGCTGACAACAGCACTCCCCTGCTAGCTTAGCTGCACTCAGACCAGGAGGATTTGCTGATAAAGTTGTGTAAGCTGGGGAGTGCTTTTTCCTGCTTATCCTTGCACTGCTGTGTCAGCAGCACGCTGCAACACAGACGCAGCTGTGAGGGGTGGTTTAAACTCACCCTACAAACTGACAAGGCCACATTTCTCTAAATGCAATTTTTTGTTTGCTTTAATCAATAAGGGGAAAAAAGTGAATTCAAATGAGACTTCTATGTTGAAGCATTATTTTCTGCACAGTTTTATCACCTTAACAAACTAGTGGAAGTGATTCTGAAAGTAGCACACAAGGCTTTCTACAGTGGCTGGTCACTGTTTCTGTCTGGTCCATGGTCATGCCTTTCTACTAAGCTATTGTATCCATGTACTTTATTGTAATGTCACAGAAGAAACAGTTCTTTAAAGTAAAACTGAGCAAATGGAGTGAAGTTGCAACCTAACCCAAAATCAGAACTCTGGTAGAATCAGAGGGAGGAAGACAACATTTATTTATCTTGGGTAGAAAACAATCCCACAGTGTGCAGTACTTGGTTCTCAGACAAAAAGGTATGAGGCAGGATAAGATAAATGGGGTAAGCAATCATGTAGAACCATGGAAGAAAGAGCAAAGGGATGTTAAAGAAGAGGGATAGGCATAGCTGGATTCAGAGATGTTAGACATGGTCCAGAAAATCACGTAGTAACAAGACCTCTTTCAGGATAGTGCAATTTTTCTCCACAAAATTGGAGAGGAAAAAAGAGAGAAGGAATCAACATTAGAGAGTAATGCTCAGGAAGAGTCATCATTGAAGATAAGGCATCATCATAGCATTTTGTAGCTTTTCGTCTGTAAGTGGCCCTTCCTATTACACATGAATTGAAAAAGATTTTGAAAATAAAAGCAGATTGCCAAAATACATTTACAGTGGTAGTGCACATGTATGGAATCATGCACACTCACACTCTGTATTCAATATCAGTAAAAGAAGGCTGTGACACAGAGAAAGAAAGAAATAAATAGATAAATATGTGCTGGGTTTGAGTAAATGTCTTTGTCTTGTTTCTTCTTCTAGAAGACTGATAAATGTGGGTAGTTTTCAATCACTAAGATATTAGTGGCAGTGCTCATGTTTACATTTCATGCATTTTAGGTGAAGGTTTTTAGTTTTATTTTTACCTTTGTCAACACAGCAACTGACACAGTCTGTTGGGCGTAGTCTGGAACAGCAATCCTTGTCCAAGAAGTGATTGTTCACCAGCAGACCAGTGTATGGAAATGCTTTTTCCAGGAGTCTGATGCAATATGTAGTTAAGGCTTAAATGACTCAGAGAAGGAAGGATGCTTTGTAAGTGGAAGTACTGGGTAGAAGACAGGGAAGTTGGCAAAAGCAACAGATCCTCTCTCAAACATATTTCTAGTTCCTTGAAATTCCACCTTATTGTGCCTCCTGTACATACAGTGAAGGTTTAAACATAGCATTACAGCATGACAAAACTTCAAACACTAACAGAAGTAAATCAATGCTTTTTTGGCTCTGAGCCATGATAATTCACTTCTGTTCGTTGTTACATAGAAAATTACTTTCTTTAACTGATATAACTCATATGAGTTTCTGAATTTCACATTCAACTTGCTATCAGAGCAAGGTGAAAAGCAAAATCACTGGAGCATTAGTTTATATTTCCTGAAGCTAAAAGACCTTGAGATATTGGGAGAATTTTAAAGATGCCAGAAAACCTGCTTGGTACTGCAGCTTGATGAGGAAATAGGCAATACCAGTTCTCTAAGGTCACTAGGAGTAGGCAGCTTCTTGGAACAGGCACAGAACCACTTTTTTTTCTTTTTTTTTTGGGGGGGGGAAGTCACAACAAATAGCAAAGCTATTGCTTTATCTAAATATTGGACATGGAATAGGGAAAAATGTAAAAGATGGATGTCTGGAGCTTTTCTGAATCTACAAGTTGTCTTTTTTTTTTTTTTTAAGAAATATCATCTGTAATGTACTGGAGTGCAAAACTAGATTTGGGCACGTAATATGAGAGTGAGTAGGGCTCTCAGATCCTTTAAGTTTCTGTTTAAAACAGCCATAGTTATCTTGCTATGTGCCTCACCTTTTTTTCTTTTTTTCACAGGTTGTATTATTTAATTTTTTTCAAGAAAGTACCTGAAACAAAGTGTCTTGTAACTCTAAGGAGGAATTCTACAGCAAATTTCAGTGCTTTGGTTCAACCACTCAGTTTTGGTCATTTTTATTTTAATGGACAACTTAATCTCAAATTTCATGAAAAACACCAGACAGAGAGAGAAGTATTTTTCAAAATTATTTGTTTTTTCGTTATTTTAGTTCGTTCTCTGGATGTTTCTTCTCCTGTTTGATCCACTGTTCTCAGAAGATGTATTCAGCATGGAGACATTACATTTGGCATGCCACTAGCATCGATCATGTCCTTGGCCTCTTCCTTTTTTTGGTCAAAAAATGCTATTTAGAAGTGAATCTTTAACTCTTCCCATGTAGGTAAGAAGAATGGAGACATGATGATACAGAGAAATTGCAATAGATTATCTTCAGTGGATATTTTCAGGTGTTAGAACGCATCAAGCTTTGTGTTAATTGCCATCTACAGTTTACCTTGAGAGCATACATTTGTTCTCTCATAATATTGACTGACTGCTGCAGGGTTTGGTTATTGGGTTTTGGGGCTTGGCTTTTTTCTTTAGTCTTGCCTTTGACTATCCAGCTTCATCACAAGTGCTTTAATTGTTTTTCCTTGGATCTCTGTATCCAAGTCTACTGACATCTCTTTTCATGCCTCAAAGCCACTGTTAATGCATTTTTCATGTCATTTGTATCTATTTAAGGGATTGGTTTTTGTTGGTGTTTCTTGAGGATAGCAAAGCCTTTACTATGCTATTCAACCCCATTTATCTTTCAACTAATTTCTCTTCCATCCAAATGTATATTAGAAGGTAAATAAGTTTCCCCGTTTGCTTTTTAATCCATTGCAGTTTCTCTGCATAGCAGTGGAAATGTACACTTGAACTGAAAAGAGTCTTATTCACTTCTTTCTTAGTGTTCCAATATTTTCAGCATTGAAATCCTATTAATACAATTTCTGTAGAAGAGGATTAGTGGTACAGTGAGTTCAGGAAGTGTAAGATGAATGAAAAATACAGGATAGAATATAAATTTACAGCTGCCCTTGCAGTGTGTTGCATAGATATAATTTCCAGAAATATCTTCAGTATAATACATTGTAGTTATTATTATTCTTCGAGTCAAAGTGAATTGTATCAAAGTCATGTTTTCTTTTTCTGAGAGAGGAATGGAGTTTGCTACTTAAGAGGTAAGTCTATATCAGGTCTCATTAATTGTCCATTATTGAATTTTTATTGCTGTTTTTGTCATTTGTGTATGCTTTTGTTTGAATGAGAGCAAATGTAAACATGAGAAACAAGTATAATTAAGATATTGCAGTGGGAGTCCTAGTAACAGAATCTTTCCAGCATGACTTTCAGTGGAAAAGAGTTACTGAGTGCTCCTGGGGTAATGTTGGCTGAGCTGAGAGTGTTGGGAAGGTTAAGGATTTAGCAACAGAGAGGCTGAGAGCTTTGTGAAAGAGACATAAGAAAAGTTATTGTGCAAAGAAAATGGGAGTAACTCCTGATATTGGGGCGAAAATACATGATAAAGGTAACAAAGTATTTTTTACATTTACTTTTAAGTGTTGCTGCTCCTTGTCCAAGAGGTATATCCTGTTAGTGAATTGGATTTACAAAGTACTCATTAGCTGAAGATGATAAATGTTTTCCCATATTTAAGAATGCTTATGGAAATGGAAAAATAATCAAAACCTGCAGTTCTTTTTAGACCTTGTTACTTTTGAGAAATGGGTAGGAGTAGTACAAGGTTTTCAGCTAGGGGGAAAAAAGAAAACTCAGACTAAAAAGTGAGAATTAAGTATTTCACTATTCATATCACTTTCCCATATAACACAGCATGTAGCATCATATTATAAAGTAATGAAAGAAAGAACAGCTTAGTTTCTAAACCTTGAAATGAAAATTTGCAATTTTGCTTGAATGGTCTTGACAGTTGTTTCAAGACTGGCAATCTTAGTGCAAGGAATGAACTGAGAATACTGATGTAAAACAACCAGAGAATCTCTGAGTTTTGAAGAAAAAATGATAAGGCGATCACAAGCAGCTCCTCAGAAGTTAAAGCCATTTTAAATAGAAAGAGCTCAAAGGATTAATCTCTTCTACTGAAATCCTGAAGTATAGTGGTAATAATTCTAGTATGCATGGTCATTAAAATAAGATTTCACAAGTAGCCAGAGGAAATAAATCCATTATATGTGTCATTTTTCAAAAATCTCTCTAACTCTGAAAATCAGCCACGGGCTGCAGAACAGGAACAAGTTTGAAATACTAATGAAGTTTGAAAACTTGTGTGTTTTCTCCTTTTTGGCTTTGTTTTGTGAGAGGAAAGACTTGCTCAAGAAGGTTGTCTCTTACACTGGACTAACTAATATATCCAAGGGAAGAACAGATAGATTTCTACCAGACAAACCTTTGTATATTTTTTTAAATGACCTTAAAAAAAAATTTCTGTAATATTGAAAAATAAAATTTTGTAAGTACTGGAGGACAAAAATTTCAAATTCATAGCTCATTTCAAACTGGATTCTTGTTTACACATTAATAATAATATAATTATTAATATTATTCGTGTCTGTCTGATCCCATACTGTCTTTGTTGTCTATGATTTATATAAATTTGTATATGATACCCTTCTGTTTATACCAGTTCTCAGATAATGCTAGCCAACATTCTTAATAATGCTCTAAAAATTAAAAATCACCCATGACAAAAATTAAGAGTTGCAAGTAACTATAATGGCAATCACTACTACAGAAGGTAGCAGAGCCATAACATGATTTAGTGATTGGAAATTAATACTGGAAAAAGTAGATATATTGTTGAAAACTATGTTGTGCTTTAGCTACAATTCACTGGTCTTGATTGAGGTTTTTACTGTGTGAAAAATCTATGTTCCTTGTGCAGAAAATTAGAGGAGATGATCATAGCAGCCCCGTGGGCTGCACAACCTATGAATTGCTCTCAAAGCTATTCCCTTTTGAATTTATTATTACTATTATTCAATTCTCTTTGGCTTGTACTACTTAAACTCTCAACAATATTACATTGTTTTAGACGTGGCATATGTATATATATGAATGCACATTAGATACAGATGCTTAATCTCATATAGAAATCAAATTAAAATGTGATTTTTTTGGAGTCTCAGCAAGAATAGTGGACTTTTCATGTTTGCGGCAAAGGAAATTTAATGGAACAAATTTATTTAAATTGCTGTGTCAAAAGTCTGAAAATGAGCTTTCCTATGTTTGTGTAATGAAGAAAGGAGGCCATCTCAGCATAGTCTTTAGTCCAGCTAAGATCTAAACTGCTGTCTGGAAGTATGTTCTGTCTCTCTTCACTGAGAGGGCAGGAGAGTTGGAGCCTTCTGCAACATGGCTCATGGAAGGGGGGCTTGTATCAGGGCCTTTTCCTTAGGAAAAAGTAACAGGCAATTTCTTCAGAGCTCTTAAATAATTATCCAGCTAAAGTGTGAACATATGGGAGTAGCAAAGGGATAAATCACCACAGCAGCAGCTACATGCGTTTTTTATAATATCCCAATTTTCCCTCTCTTACACACAGCACAATACAAGAAAATATCCAATTTCTTTCATTGCTAATAGTTGGCAGTATGTTGAAAACCAGTAAAATTAATGAGAAAACTATTATGACAGAGAAATACCAGTCAGTTTTCATCTAGTGCTTAGAAATTATGGATCTAGGAGAAGGCTTTGAGTTTAGCTATGATGCTTTCCATAGCACCTTTGTTGTTTGGTAAACTTTCAGTACCTAACTTAGCTTGGGAAATCTTCTGTTGTATTTATAAGCCAGGTCAAAGCTTGAAGCTTATGTGCTTTTCTTTTCATCCACCTCAAAATGTGAAGGAAACATATATTTTAATCAATCCTTGTTTGCATTCAAGTTCTCCTTTCTTGAAGGCGTAGAACTATTCATCAGCACTCTGCATCTCGTTGCACTTTTCAGTGTGTCCAAGCATGTCTGGAAAGAGGCTGAGGTGTCCTTGGCTCTACTGGAAACATTATGTCATCATCTAAACAAGATGTTGTTATGCCAGGAAAGGATCAATACTCTGATGAGGAGCTGCTGACTCAAAACTTCATTTTTATTTGATAAAGGACTACTTGGAACACTTTCCAAAGCATCTCTCATGGTATGAAGCTCTAGGGACTTGATTCGTCTCTCTGCCCAGGAAACTGAGTTGATTCATCTGTAAATATATGTCTGCCAACTTCAGATAATAAGAAAAAATGCACCTTCTGCATTTTTAAGCTTCACCCTTTCAGCCATTTCAACAGTATACTCTCTTTGTGAAGGAACTACTTCACATACCAACAATTAATTCAGTGGGAAAGAGGAAAAAGTTTTAGCTTTTTTCCTGCTGCTGACACCAGACAAGTCTACCCTGGGGTCTGTATGACTGCACAGACCTGGCAGCACTTCACTGCACAGGGTGCAAGGGCTGGACACCCCCCAGGTGCTTGACTTTGAAAGGATACTATTCTGCAGTCCTTCCACCTGCCCCCAGGCTGGCTTCCCGGCCAGGCTGCTGTGCCAGTGCTGACAACTAAGTTTGCCTCAGTACCTCCAGCTGAGAGAAACCAGAGCTGCATGACTCTGGGTCAGTTTGTGGTGAAAGGACATCTAGAGCTAAAGGGCTCTGCTGAAAAAAGCTCAGCTCTCTTCTGAGAAACAAACCTTGGAAGAGATTAGTGTTGCTCAGATTGCTATATCAGTATTGTTTTGGATAATATCACTAGTATAAAATAATCAAGGATTATGTAACTGGTTAGTGAAATGGATTAAAAACCTTTTTGTAATCTTTTTGCATCCTCTTCATGCAGTCAGAGATGGCTTTAGCTGAAAGGGCATATGGTAGTCTTGTGGCTTCCTATGACCTCCTGTCATTTGAGGGGAAAACACTACCTTGCTAGACATTGAAGCATCCTTTAACCCTCCCGTTGACTCATTTAATCATTCTGTTGGCTCAAGTCCCAAATAACCCAGTTTGAGGCTTTAGATGACCAAAGACAAAGAATTATTTTGTGAAGGCTTTTTCTTTTTATATTGAAGATATATAATGACTCCAGTAACCTTAAGAAATACGGAAGAGGGAAAAAAGGAAAACTCGACATCTTTTCACTTTTTACATTGTCTGTTTATACAAAGGTTGATAGAAACTCAGTACAGTTTTGAATGAATTTGAGTTGTTTAACAGAGAGAAGATGCTCATTGGTGTTATCAGAGTAAACAGATATATTTGCCTTGACAGAAAGCATGCTTAACAATGTCTCCTCACTTCTATCGTACTTGTTCAGGCCCAATTTGTCAAAAATGCTCCCATGTTCTTCTTTGTGTTCTGAGGTGCTGAAAATCTTGAAGAATTCGTTTCCATTCTAGCTCCATTTAGCTGATATATAGTACCACCAAAACACTGATTTTAACATCGGGCTTGTAAGAGCTTCAGAATTAATGACAAAAACATTGCTTATTTTCTTCAAACCTAACCAATGCAGAACCTGCTTTTTGTACAGAAACAATGTGATTCTCTGCATCTGCAAGGCATGAGCAGCCAGAATACTTATTTTACCTTAAAAGAATTGCTCAGTGTTTGTTTGCTGTTTTGTTTCTTTCAACAGTGAATCCATATTATCTTTTCCTCTGGCAGAAGAAATAGGCAAGGAACTTTATCAGTGCTCTTGTGGAAAGCCTTTCACAGCATCCGTCAGCTCCTGCAAACTTCAGTGGGATTGTTCATCTCTTTGATACCAAGGAAAAACGATCAATATCAGAGAGATCTATTGTAAACCTAGGAGTCCTGAAGAAATCAGCCAGCAATAGGCATCTGTGGTTCTCTGAATGTTTATTCTTTCACACGGTCTTTTTTTCTGTTGCCACCTGCTCATCTAACCTGCATTGTTATTGATTTTTCTCTGGCGGGTAGGCCTCAGTATCCACATATACAATACCTGGGAGAACTGAACCTAGGTGGTAAGGTTTCATGCTGCTCTGAGAAAACCTGACTTTTATAAAGAGCCCAGATACAGATATTATGAATTCTAAGGTCTGTAACCTTGAACAAAGACATTTTTCTCAGAAATAATCTGAGAACTTTTATAACATCCACAAGAAAGAAGAACTTGGTGTGCTTTTGAGAGGACTATTCTTTACGACTTGGTCCTTTCTGTTAGAAATGTCTACTTCATCTGTCCTCTATTACATAACAAACTGAACTTGTATCATCATTGTGTAAGCAGCTCTCACTACCATTTCATACAGGATCAATGTTTTTTCTCATTCATGCAGGCAAAAATAAAAATTTGTCTTACTATTCCTCATATAAAAGTATCATCAAAGCCCACTGTCTTGGTTTCAGTTTTCTGTTGACCAAGTATTGGCCTTTAAATGTTCAATTTTTCCTGTCAAAGGAAGCACATAGATCAGGATTGTCTCACCACTTCCAGAGGAGGATTCAGGGAATGCTTTTCTTGCCACCAGCGTTTCCATCCTGTACACCACAGTAAACAGAGTTCGGCATTTACTGATAATACCTCTCTGAGAAAGAGCAAGCAGTTTCCTCTGAGGTTGGTATTAATATCTCATTAAGAGATTATGATAAGAGGTCTTCCTAGAGTCTGCCAGTAAAACAGCTGTTGGAGTAGATGTGTTGATACTGCCCAGTACTGTAATGTTGTGGTAATCTCAGTCTTGAGGATCCAGTCAAGCATCATTTGCAGCGTGTCCAGATGTCAGTCAGATGAAGATCAAAGAGTTCTGGTGTGGCGTTTGAACCTGGCCTTTTTCATGCCAGCGTGACCGCTCGGCTGGTAATGTGAATCTGCATTTTTGGAACCTACCTACTTTGATAATCATCATCATCATCATCATGGCTAGGCTTCACAAATGAAGATTTGGGAAGGGCTCTACCCACATTTGTTACAAGCACGCTGGTGGCTAAAAAGGCCAATATGAGACAGGCATGTCCGGTTGCAGAAGGCACAGCAGAAAGACTCCTTAGGTGGTATATTCTGCAAGGCACGATTCTTTCTGCGTTGTCTTTTCTTCTCGAGAGTGATCCTGTGTGCTTTCTCAAAGGCATCAGCAGCATTATAGATGGTGTGTCTCCAGACCTCCCAATTGGAGGCCAGAGTAGACCAGTTATGTTGATCAATATGGCCAAGGCTGAGATGTTGTTTCAGGGAGTCCTTGTATATTCTCTTTGGGGCTCCTCTCTTGAGGCAGCCAGTGGCAAGTTCACCATAAAGCAAGAACTTTGATAATAGCATTAGTGTATATATAGATGGATGATTGGATGGGGATTTCTGCTTGAGATGAGTAAAAATTTCTGCTTGTTTATTTATCTATTTTTAAGGTGGGTTTTTTTGTCAGTTCATACCTTCCCTTTACACACTTTCCAGAGATTTAGCAAAAGAATATTGATTTAAAAAAGAATTCTTCCTAATTCCAGTGCTGTGATACCATGCCCATACAAACTCATAAAAAGCTGCTTGAGCAACCATAGTAAAAACTGTGCCAAATACATTCAGCTGTTTACTTTCGAGCTAAGAAGTGCTGCAGGGATCTTGGCATATGGCCCCCACTATTTGAAATCTGAGGAAATTCCCACTGGGCCTGAGACCAAACACTTTCTTGCAGCCATTTGGTGGGCTTTTACTACTGTGGTGTTTTAAAAGGCTGTGATGGTTAGCAGCCTCTCACTGCTCAGGAATCCAGCTGAGCTGCCTTACACAGTGCTGCTCAGTCTGCCTTGGTTGCAAACACAATTCAGCCACTCCCAGCTGTGTTCTGCCTACTTACAGCAATGATTAGTTTCTTCCCAAGGCTTCAATATAAAAGTGATCTGCACTGAGTGATGTGCAATGCTTCTGTTTTCTTTGCCATGTTTTTTAATATTAAACCTGTGAATTATTGTTTTTTCACATTAGAATTTTCCAAAAAAAACATTCCATATATTCCTGGTTTTATTGTGGTGGCCCTACAAAAGCAGGCTGAAAACAAACCTGTAACTGAAAATTAGGGTGTTTTTTTACATAAGAGGCAGACTTAGATCTCTTTAAACAGTGCTTACTGCTTATTGATTAATATATAATTCATACATATTAATAAAAAGTTGTTGATAAAGTGTGAGCAAAAACTGCTTTCCTTCCTTATCATTCATTTTTCCCCAATTTGGTGTTTCTAATGTGTGTTTATTCTAAGCAGGAATCAGGGCATTAGAGGGGTTAACACATGGTGAAGGGTAGAAAAGTTGATTGCAAACTACAGAGTCAGTAGGCCCAGCACTTTCTACACTTGTTTAAAATTATTATGGGTGCCAAAGCATCCCCATGGCTTCTCATTGCAACTGCACTGCTGCAGTTCAGACTGGTGCCCAATTATGAGAGGGCAATTTCACTGCAGCCTGAGAAAAGAAGGGTAATGATTAAAACCCATTCATGTGGAATGTCCTAGAATATTGTAATAAAGAAGGTTTTTGTAATTGAAACATGTTCCAACAAGCCTTGAAACTATTCTTAAAGTTGCATCATTTTGCATCAAAGAGCAAAATCTTATAATCTGTTGAACAACCATTGATTTGATGAAAGCTTTTGGCCAACCAGAAATGAGCTTGATTTTGAAGCACAATGGAAGGACCTGGCTGTTTGAGAGAGCTTCCCTCGGGCATTGTAAAGGTCAACAAAATTCCAAGCCAATCATTTCCCTCACAACAAATAGTAGCAAATGAGATTCCACCTTAGGGATTTACTGCATTGTGTGTATTATTTTGTGCATTTGTGCTATGTGCTGCTCTAAAACAATCAACAGCATTTACTCCTGAACTATTCCATGCACCAAAATCTCATGCAGGATTTGATCATTCATTAGTAGGCTGCTCTAAACAAGATGATTAGTTTACAGTCTGATTTTCTACTTCTACTATCAGTTTTCAAATATTGATGACTCCAAGAAAAACAAAAGGTTACGTACTAAAAAGGAAAATGCATTATGCCTTCCAAATTAATTGGGAGAAATAAACTTGAAACTTGACTGCAAGAGCAGTTTAGCAATTGCATCAGCATGAAATAGCTTCTTCACCAAATCAAAGAGACACAGCCTTTCTGTGCTTACCGTGCTTCTGTATGAGTCCAAGATTTTGAGAAGAAAATGCGTTTACACATAGATTTCTGATCAATAGAAAATTCTGTGTACCTGCTGTTAATGAAATAATATGATACCTTTTAGAGTTTAGCTGGATCAATTGAATGTTTATTGAGTCGTTAATAATGATGCCCCAGCAGCACTGGGTAGTAGGTGTGGTTTGGATCATCATGGCTAGGCTTCGCGAACGAAGATTTGGGAAGGCTCTATCCACATTTGCTGCAGGCACGCTGGTGGCTTATGAGGCCAATACGTGACAGACAAATCCGATTGCAAAAGGCACAGCAGAAAGACTCCTTAGATGGTGTATTCTGCAATACACGGTCCTTTCTGCGTTGCCTTTTTTCCTCGAGGGTGATCCTGCGTGTGTTCTCAAAGGAGACAGCTGCGTTATAGATGGTGTGTCTCCAGGCCTCCCGATTTGATGCCAGAGTAGACCAGTTATGGTGATCAATATGGCCAAGGTTGAGATGTTGTTTTAGGGAGTCCTTGTATCTTTTCTTCGGGGCTCCTCTCATGCGGCAGCCAGTGGCAAGTTCACCGTAAAGCAAGATCTTAGGGAGGCGGTGGTCCTTCATCCTGGAGACATGACCTGCCCAACGCAGCTGTGTTCTCATCAGCATGGCCTCGATACTTGTGATAGCTGCTTGCTCTAGAACAGATGTATTGGTCACATAGTCTGACCAGTGGATGTTTAGAATTGTACGGAGGCAGCGTTGATGGAAGCGTTCTAAGAGACGCAGGTGGTGGCGGTAGATGACCCATGATTCAGATCCATATAAGAGAGTAGACAACACTATGGCTTTGTAAACACTGATCTTGGTGCTTTTCTTCAAGTGTTTATTACGCCATACTCTTTTATGGAGTTTTCCAAAAGCACTATATGCCTTTGCTAATCTGTTGTCTATCTCGCCGTCAATCTTACCATCTGAGGAGATGAGGCTACCGAGGTAATTAAACTGTTGGACTGATTTGAGCTCTGATTGACCAATGGTGATGTGGGGATGATGGGGGACATCCTGAGGTGCAGGCTGATGGAGGACCTCTGTCTTCTTTAAGCTGACCTCCAGACCAAAGAGCTCAGCAGCATCTGCAAAGCAGGATGTTAAACGCTGCAGAGCTGCTTCTGTGTGGGCAACAAGGGCGGCGTCATCAGCATAAAGCAGCTCCCGGACAAGATGGTTTAAGGTCTTAGTGTGGGCCTTCAGTCGCCTTAGATTGAATAGACTTCCATCAGTACGGTATCGAATGTAGATACCGTCCTGATCATTGAGGTCTGCTGTGGCCCTTTGGAGCATCATGCTAAAGAAGACGGTGAATAGGGTAGGAGCGAGAACGCAGCCTTGTTTCACACCATTCTTAATTAAAAAGGGCTCAGAAAGTGCATTGCCATATCTGACTTGGCCATGCTGATCCTCATGGAGTGAGATAATCATTTTGAGGAATTTAGGGGGACAACCTAAACGTTCCAAAATCTGCCACAGACCTTTTCTGCTCACAGTGTCAAAAGCCTTGGTGAGGTCGACAAAGGTTACATAGAGACCTTTGTTCTGTTCCCTACACTTCTCTTGCAGTTGTCTGAGGACAAATACCATGTCTGTGGTGCTCCTGTTGGCTCTGAAACCACACTGACTTTCAGGGAGGATACCTTCTGCTATAGTGGGTATTAGTCTGTTCAAGAGTATTCTTGCCAGGATTTTGCCAGCAATGGAGAGCAGAGTAATACCACGATAGTTTGAGCAGTCAGATTTAATTCCTTTCTTCTTATACAAGGTGATGATGACTGCATCACGAAGGTCAGATGGTAGTTCGCCGAGTTCCCAACAGCGCACCACGAACTCATGGAATTTGGTGTGGAGTGCAGGGCCCCCATGTTTCCAGATTTCAGGTGGAATTCCATCAATCCCAGCTGCCTTGCCGATTTTCACCTGCTGTATGGCCTTGAGGGTTTCTCCTAAAGTGGGGGCAGTATCCAATTCATACTTTACTGGTTGTTGTGTGATGGACTGAATTGCTGAGTCTTGGACTGTGCGGTTGGTACTGAATAGAGTCTGAAAGTGTTCAGACCATCGATTCAGAATGGAGGTTTTATCTGTCAGAAGTGTTTGACCATCAGCGCTGAGTAGAGGGCTTTGTACCTGGTATGTAGGCCCGTATGCTGTTTTCAAGGCCTCATAGAAACCTCTGTGATCACCTGTATCTGCGCATAATTGAGTTTTTTCAGCTAGATCAATCCACCATTTGTTCTGGATGTCACGGAGTTTCTGTTGGAGTTTGCTGCACGCAAGACGAAAGGCTGTTTTTCTTGCGTGACAGGATGGCAGTGCAAGGTGTGCTTGGTGGGCGGTTCTCTTCTTCCTCAACAAGTCTTGGATTTCTTGGTTGTTTTCGTCAAACCAATCCTTGTTCTTCTTGAGGGAGAACCCTAAGGATTCTTCGGAGGATTGCAGGATGCTGTTTTTAATATGATGCCAGATTGTTTCAGGAGAGGAATCTGCAGAAACTGTGGGAATGTTATCGAGCTTAGTATGAAGGTTTGCCTGGAAACTGTCTCTTACTGTGGCTGATTGGAGATTGTTAACTTGGAGTTTTCTCCTTGGGATGCTGCCCCTTTTTGGTTTGATTTTGATCTTGAAATTGAGTTTACAGCGCACCAGCCGATGGTCTGTTTGGCATTCTGCGCTGGGCATCACGCGGGTGTGATGGACATCGCGGACATCTCTCCGTCGCACCAGGACATAATCGATGAGGTGCCAATGCTTAGAACGGGGGTGCATCCAGGTTGTCTTCAGACTATCTTTCTGCTGAAAGATAGTATTAGTGATGGTGAGTTGTTGCTCTGCACAGAATTCTAGCAGAAGTCGACCATTATCATTGCAGTTTCCAACACCATGCTTGCCTAATACACCTTTCCAAACTTCAAAGTTCTTGCCTACTCTGGCGTTGAAATCACCAAGGATAATGATCTTATCGTCTGCAGGGACCTTTTGGGTAAGGAGGCGCAGGTCAGTGTAAAATTTATCTTTTTCGGCAGGGTCAGCTTGGAGAGTTGGGGCATATATACTAAAGATGACAACATGTTGCTTGTTGTTTAGTGGAAGGCGTAGGGAGATAATGCGGTCAGAGTGACCTGTCGGCAGATTTTCGAGTTTAGGAACAATAGAGTTTTTGATCATGAAGCCGACTCCTGAGAGGTGTTTTTCGGTTCTGGGCTTGCCTGACCAAAAGAGTGTGTAACCGGCACCATGTTCTCTGAGGCTGCCTTCTTCATGAAGGCGAACTTCACTGAGAGCGGCAATGTCGATGTTGAGACGAGCCAGCTCATGGGCAATTAGGGCAGACTGACGCTCAGGACGTCCGCTATCTGCAGAATCGAGCATGGTTCTGATGTTCCAACATGCTAGAGTTAATTTAGGTACACCTTTGGAGGCAGGTGCGTGCCTTTGACTTTTCTTTGTGCGACCGCATTGGAGGAAGATGCCCGTTGGCCTGCGGTTAACCAACCGGGTGAAAGTGGAGATGAGCTTTGTTTAGGCCACCTTTTCTAGGCCCCTCTCCGAGTGGAGCAAACAGTGCTGTCCTTGGAAAGGCTGCTTGGTCGTTCAGGGTGCTGCCTCAAGAGACTGTCATCTCCGGTCAGTCTCAAATGACCAATATCCTGAACCGCCTGCATGCAGGGTTGAGTCTGCGGCTCCCAGTGCACCTTTCACCTGCCGTTTCGACCCTCGCCCGTCGCTACAGGACTTTTTGCATGTGGGTAAAGCCTTCAAGCCTGCGCAATGGATTTTTTAGGTGAGATGCAGTATGCGCGGAACTGAACCCACCCTTTAATCCTGAAGTTCATCTGCCAGGGCCGAGCGAGCTTGGACGGTGGCAGTGAGGTCCTCAGGATGTAGGTTTGATTAGAGTGACCTTCTCTTAGATGGATGGCCTTACAGGGCTAAGCGAGCTCCATCTGCCCGGGTTTGGAATTAGAGTTGACCTTCTCCTAGGATGACTGCCAGAAGGCTAATGAGCTCATCCTGCCCACAGATTTATTGTATCCGACCCTGTAGTTTTGACCTGTCTGGCATGGGTGACCCTACTGAAGGCATGTACCATCGCCAGCGTAGCTCGCAACCACATAGGGGTATACAGGTTGCATTCTTACTATTAAAAATGATTAGGCCAAGTCTTACACTACCTAGGTTTCTGCCATCTGTCTATATTCAATCCCAGGGAAGCACCCAGGAACAGCCCTTTGTCCTGACCAACCTTACAGGATGTAACAGATAAATCCAGGACATACCAAACCTGGGCAGTAGCCACGGGTGAACCAAAAACAAACAAACGAGCGAAACTGTTCTGGCCACCGTACCCATCTAGGGCTCGAGGCCCTCTCTAGGCCCCAGTCCGACCAAGAACTCCAAGCCCCAGAGGAAACTATTAACCACTCTGATCTTGTCCTCCCCCCACCGTGTTTCCTCATATCTTCCCACGCACTACTTACCTGACCACCCTCCAGTCCGAGGACCCCCACAGCCTGCCTGGTACCCCACCCCCCTCCCCAAACCAGACCGGCAAACCTCTGTGTATTCCGAGGCTTCAATTCTCCTCTCTCTCCTTTCTCACGAGGGCACAAGGTCACGCCGGCGAAGCTCCCTCTATCCTTTCCCGCTGGGGGGGGAGGGGACCGGGGGCGGCCCCGCGCGGGACCCCGGGGCGGCCCCGCGCGGGACCCCGGGGCGGCCCCGAGGCCGCGCGAGAACCGCGGGAGCGACCCCCGAGGCCGCGCGAGAACCGCGGGAGCGACCCCCGAGGCCGCGCGAGAACCGCGGGAGCGACCCCCGAGGCCGCGCGAGAACCGCGGGAGCGACCCCCGAGGCCGCGCGAGAACCGCGGGAGCGACCCCCGAGGCCGCGCGAGAACCGCGGGAGCGACCCCCGAGGCCGCGCGAGAACCGCGGGAGCGACCCCCGAGGCCGCGCGAGAACATGCATCTGATGTCTCACAAAAACCCCTGAGGTACATAATTACAGAGTTTGGGCATCAGATTTCCTTTTCAAAAATGACAAGATTTTGATATTTCCCACAGAATAGAAATTAATTTTTCTTAAATCACTACTGCAGTTTTCTCTCATTGTGTCAAAATGTTGTGTTTTATAATTTCAATTAATCTCATTTTGTCATATTGAGCATTATTTTAGTTGTAACGCAGCTGACTGACAATTAGCTATGATATGCAATTCACAATGAAAAAGAATCAAATAATAAATTGAAATGAAATATAAAAAGGTTTCAATCCATTTTATGGAGAGTTGCATGTTGTTATTTATTTTTCTAGTTCTGATAAAACTGTAGTTTTATAGAAAATCCATATCTCAAATATTTTTCCTATTCTTACTACAAACACAATACATTTGAAATGAAATAGTAGGAATATAAGGCATAGAAAACATCCAAATCTTCACAATGCCTCAGCTCAATTGTTCTTTTTTAGATTTGTGAAGAGGAGCAATTTGACCCAGAACTGTAAAGAGTTATCTGGAGGTGAAATGACTTACCATATAGTAGCATATAACCACAGTACTGGAAGACAGGAGTGATGACAGTTACTTTCCTTCCTGCTTGTTTAACCCAGAGCTCAACAGCAGGTACAGGATGTTCTGAGGTATTGGGAAAACTCATTAGTTCTCTATAAGGAAAGTTTGCCCTGAAGTCCACAGTTATTATCCTTGAAGTTTAACAATGTGAGCTGAAACTCTATGTAGCTTCAGAGCAGCATGTCTCTGCATTTACTGTGTCACCTTAGCTGAACCCTCTTGGCTCCTAGAGGCTTGCTGCAGCCCATCAGCAAAATTACAGGTTATGGTGAAAAATGCTTCAAATTCTTGGGTAATTTCTGGATTAATCAATGGAAATTTTTACAGCTCTAGTATTTTTCTGCTGAAAGGATAATTATTTTTCCTATTTTGCCTTGAAATGAGCAAATGGATAACACAGACTCCAAGACTAGAGCATAAACACACATATTTCTAGAGCTTCATGTGCACAAAATTTTATTCAGTGACATGAGTGCTGTCCATTGAATTCCCCAGTCTCTTACTAAACCTGCAATTACTACTGGCACTAGGCAGCAGGTAGAATGCTCTTTGCTTGCAGGTGCAATATGCTGAACAGCATTCATAACATTTTTCCCCACAAGAATCATTTATATGGATGGTAATTCCCCCATTTTGTTCTGTTTACACATTTGTACTAGAAATCTATGAAACCTGGATATATATGATGTAATTGTGGATACAAGAGGCAGATGTATATGCAGTGGACCAGATTTTGAGAGACTTGTGCTTGGCTGTGAGAGCTGAACTGTTAAGTGGTCTCCCTCCAATGCTGCTGGCTAGTGCTAAGGTCGTCATTCACTGTGAAGTACAACAAAAAGTTGGCTTAAATTCATCTCACTGGGCTGACCTCTTAGACAGGAGACCTACGTGGCTCCTATCTAACCAACTGCGTACATTCCTCACAAAGAACCAGATTAAAACACCCATCCGAAACACACCCCTGTGACACCCCACTTGTACTAAATTCAGAGCTAGACTGAGGTTTAAAATGTCTCTATAGAAATTTTACTGTCTAAATGCTTACAGTTTCCCTGCATGAGGGAAGAATCCAAGTATGAAATTTAGTGTCAAATACTTGATCACATTATAAAAGATTTTGCACACAAACCAACTTTTTCAAAAGTTTGGTATCTTCATATTTACTTACGTTGCTAATCCCATTTTGATGAATAGATAATTAAAAAATAAGAAATAGTTAAGTGCTATTGTGTACCAGAGTAAAAACTTATAGGGTACATTTGACAAAATCCAAGACTTCTAAACCTCATTATAAAGTGAACCAAGGTCAGTTGCATGTATACAATCTGGAATCTCCACTTGTAATTTAATTTTTAGCCTGAACAGGACTTTCCATTTTTTCATTAGAATCTAGGGTAATTGTGTTGTTTTGCATGTAATGGAAGAAGCCCAAATTTACCACCCGAGATAGGAATACAATCTACATTCTTGTGAGGGTTGTGTCAGGGGGAACATCCTGGACTCAGTGGTAATTTTTGAGCTGTGTAGTGGACTCTAAAGTGATTTGCAGTCCAGACCACAGACTCTCACCTCAGAATGTGCTTGTAGTTTCAATTTGATTTTTATAACTATAAATCATACGAACTATAGTGAATCTTCCAGCAAAGTGCAATGTGTCGAGCAATGACATATAGAAAGTTAAATGGGATCCTTTGAAAGGCAGTGGACCTCAGTTCGGTATTCCCATTTCTGGAAGGAATGTCAACACAGGGTGAATTTGTGTCTTCATCATGGCAGCATTGAAACACATTTCTCTTCTCTATTGGTGGGTAAAGGTTCCTTCACCAAGTTTTCCTGTTTTGGCATGATGCAGAGAAAATGACTCTTCCTCTCGCCTTTGTGCACCAGGGACCTATCCTGAGCTAAGCATACCTCTTGTCTGAGAGGGGAGTTTACCGAAAGCACTAGATTGGTGTTGTGTCTCAGGAATGCAGGCAACAAATAAGAGAACTGGAAACACAGTCAGCTTAGGAAATATCAGCAGAGAGTTTAATTGGTTACAGCCCTTTTGTCATTATCTATGCATAAATCTCACAGCAGATCATAGCCGATGTAACTCACAGGCAAAGAAGGACACTATGGGTCAGGGTCTGATCCAATTGCCTTCTACTAAGGACACAAATCCAAAAGTGAGGGAGCCTCAATGAAGATTGAATGCCACCTAGACTAGATATTAACTGAATTATTAAAATGAGTTGGTTTATTTTAGGCAAAGGTTGTCACTGTGATACTGCCATGCCACCTAAGGTTTTGAAGTACACAAGCATGCAGTGGCTTTTCTTGGTAAATGTGGCTTATAATTCTGTTGTTTCCACCCCTATGATCTACTTCTACCAAAAGTTCTGTTAAAATGGAACCAGATTGTTGTAGTGGATATTTGCAATTACCAATATCTTGATCACTGGCCTTATTTTGATTCTTAAGATTGGACTGCTGCTGTGGACAATGAGAAAAATGTGAAATTTTAAAGTTTGATGTTTTTTTGGGGTTCGAGTTTCATGGACATGAAGTAAAAATATTACAGGGACCTGACCGAACCCCAACTTTGCTCAAAGTTTCATGTCATAGTATTGACAGACTAAAGGGCATGAAACATGATGACAAAAACTTCTATCCAAATAACCATATCTCCTGGACATCCTCTAGCACTGACTCTGAAAGTATGCCTGTATTGGGTATTTTTCTTCTATGAAAGTAAAAACTGAGCAGTTGTTGTAGTAATTTAGATTTGGAGGCTGTTGGATAAATGAAGACCCTGACTTGATCCAGACTAAGAATTTGACAGGTATATGCTCTTTCCCATGTAATGACAAGAGCCACCAGCTAAAGTAGTCCATCAGACTGAGCCAATGAGGCAGCCCAGTTGTGGATTCAAAGTATGAAAGCAGACTGGTATTGAATCCTATGGTGGGACTGACAGCTGCCTCACCCTGTTTACCTGTCAGTCTCTGAAAATAGGGAGGAGTGGTAATGATGGGCCACACACCAGATGACCAACCTAGAAAGTAGAAAATCTACTATGCTTTTGTCGTCAACAAGGACAAAATTTTCTGTTCCATGACAGAGTTAACTTTGCAGCAAAATAAGATGACACATCAAATTCCTTTCAATCATATAAAGCAGTTAAAGCCTCAGCTCACTGACTTCTCTAGAGAAACAGAGAAAGTCCCAGGTGGTGCGTATGTAGAATCTGGTCCTTACTTTCCATCTTTGGTACCAGTGATGTTGAGATAACCCCTTTTCCAGTTTCTGTTACGGTTATTGTCTCATCCATCAATGCCTCAGTTACTCCTATCATTCCAGTAACCTCACCAGAACTTTGATTACATTTGCATGACTTGGCAGCATATTTCACATCTATACAAAAACTTCCCAGTCCTCATGGACAAACAAAGACAGGTCAATACCACAGAAAGTGACAAGTATAGGGACCATGTTTGACTAAGGATTTTACATAACAAATAAAGAAACCACAAAGCTGCCTAATTAATTAGTTTATACTGAAAGATTATTTAAATATAATAATATGGAATCAAATTAATGTTGACTGAATTTTCAGACTTAATAGTTTCCATATTACAGGAATCATATAGAAGGTATTGAAAGGTAATATTATTCTTTCTACTTTAACACGGTCAAAATTCTGTATAAAATTAAAACACAAGGAGTTTAAGCTTTTTGAAATTTGATTGCACGGTGTCCAGTAATGTATTAAAACAGAAAGAGCAACAACATGATTAAAGATTATGATATGCAACTAATTATCTACAAGTTTTGAAAATCAATATACATTTCATATATTGTAGAAGCAACATTTGAATTACATGATAGAGATTTTTCTTGCTTTGAACTACAGAAACCTCTTTTGTGTTGTGTTCATATTCATTTGTGAGTGGAGAGACAAGTGTAAAACATGAAGTAGAAACATAAAGAGAAATCATAATTCTGCATATTCCTATGTGGACTGATGATTCTCAGAATAGGCCCAAGGAATGAGACACTCCAAGTGCCACTTGGTGGTGGCACCACTAAGGTGGTGACTTAGGAGGAGTTACTGTGTGATCTTCAGCCACTCTCATTCTGACCTGGGTCTGCCGGCTCTTTAATTGAGGCATTATCTGAGGCTAACGTAAGAGCTAATAGCTAAATCCAAATGTTGTAGGACTGTCGAGGCTATAAGAGCAGTTATTGCTTTCCTCTCAGCTTCAACATGCATCCATAAAATATGGTTTGGTAGTCTACTATTTCCTTAAAGAACACCTGTCTACATGAGTAGTAAGGAAAGGATTTTGATCCAGCCCCTCATGGGGCTTACCTTGACTAGCTAATGACTACACAGGGTATATTTTTATAATGAGCACCTTTGTTTTTCTTTTTAATTAACGCCTTCTGTTTCCCACTAATTCTTGCTAATGGGAGAATGAGGCAAATTATTTTTCAACCATGGACTTTTCCTAGACAGCTTCAGAAAAAGATAAGGAGCAGTCTCAGTAGCTGCCACATTAATTCTGGATGCTTCTCGACCTTTTTAGCTGAGATGCTCAGCAGTCTATGTTTATTTAGAGATGTTGTGCTCAAATACAAATCCATGTGTCCTTCTTTTATTTTTTCTCCCTGATGTTAAAAATAAAATAAATAAACTAAAATAAAAGTAAATAATACAGCTTGTGGATGATCCAGGTTATCTATTTTGTGCTTAGGCAGTGTGTAAGGACAGCACCCATGGGACCTGTTCCAGATGCGATTGAGTTCTTGCTGATTTCTATTCCATCATACATTTCCTTATCACAAGGTGATGTCAGAATAACTCTAGTACAGTTCTATGGGCATCATGATGATGCAGAGGAATCTCTTTGCTCGTGGTCTTTTACCTGATCCACTACTGCAGTGAAAACACAACATTACAAAGTCTTATATCTGCTGTATGTTTATTCTATTTTTTCTTTAATTGTTTATTCCTGACAGTGACTCAGATGTGTAGTATTCTAATTATCACAATTGTGTCCAAAAGAAGCATTTCTATTACTAGTATGTCGATTTCAGAATTTGGACCACAGGATCCCATTTAACTGCAGCTGTTGAAATTGGCTGAATTTTTATGATACCAACTGCTGAAGCTATAGTATGGTTATGTTAATCCTACAATTTATATCAGCACAAAAGTAATTGAATACTAAAGTTGTTCAATTTGCATTACAAAATCATTTCAGTAAAATAATGGCAAGTATGAATCTTTATTCTTATGGCATCAAATAAAACTGGCCTTTTGTGCATAAGATTTATTTCAAAATAGAACTAACCATGAACAGGTCAACAGGGAATTCCTGCCCTTTTTTCACATGAGTTTTTAACAGCTTTTTCTAAAGCAGGAATGGATAATATTACAATTCAGATGGGCAAAATAAACAAGTGCAATTTCCTTTAATCACCTATGAATATGCATAAACAAAATATCTCCTCTGTGGTTTAGATATCAGAGGCTTATTGCTAGTGTAGAAAAGCTTTGAAAAAAACCCACAAACTGAGGCAAAAACAATCAGCTGACAATAGTCTGTTAAAAAAGAAATTCCTTCATCCCAAGTAGATTAAGTGGCAACATGAATTAGGTGCCATGTAAGCGTTCTGTAAAGCCTATAAGCTTTTTTAAAAAATTTTTTTTCAACCTTAGTTAAAACAGCATCCTGGGTAAGAGTTAAAACAGTCTCAGACAAAAAATGAAACCCAGAGAATGGCTAGTTTATTTTCAAATATTTATCAAGTGACTTGGATAACTTTGGCAGAGCAAGAACAAATCCATCTTAATTGGTATTAAACAGCAAATAAAAGTGCATAAGAGACTCCTTGCTGTAAAGAGCTTAAAGACTAATTGCAGGCACTGTGCATTGAGCAAAAGGAAACGAGACGTCAAACATGGCGGGAGAAGAAAGAGAATCGTGTTTTCAAGGTCGCATAGTTAGCAAATGTTAACTGCTGCGTGATGCCTCTACTTATATTAAAGACAGTCTGATTCTCCCTTGGATATGGGTTTCCTTACTCTACCAGAGCAGCAAAGGAAGTTTTATTTGAAATAACACTTAACTCCTGAATGGGCCAAGCATCCACTTGCCCCTCTGAGCAAATTACCACATCAGGAATTTTTAGATCACTTGAGCTGCAGTATCTGTCTATGTGTGCTCATCAAATACAGATTCATTCAACCTAACCACAGACAAATGGGAATGCTGTGCTACCCCCCATTTGCTGAGAAAATGCACAGATGCTGGAGGGACTACTCAGATGTCAAGAGGTAACTTGTTGAAAAAAAATAACCGTGCCCATGTTTGAATCTTCAGATAATCTTGTAGGGAAAGTGCAGGAGAAGCAGTAATGTCAATAGTTTGGTGAAAAAGCATTATGAAGATATTCTATGTGTAAGGGAAAAGGCTCCTAGATCCAAGGAAGTTGGTGTTACTGGTGGAGCAGCGACTGCACACAGTAAGAAGTTAACATGTTTAGGAGACCTGCACATGCTGAATTTAATCATAGAATCATAGAATGGTTTGGGTTGGAAGGGACATTAAGGATCATCTCACTCCAACCTCCTGCCATGGGCAGGGACACCTTTTACTAGACCAGGTTGCTTAGGGCTCCATACAACCTGGTTTTGAACACTTCCCAGAATGAGTCATCCACAATTTCTCTGAGCAACCTGTTCCAGTGCCTCACCACCCTCACAGTAATGAATTTTTTTCTAACATCTGATCTAAACCTACTCTCTTTCAGTTTGAAGCCATTACCTCTTGTCCTGTCACCACATGCCCTTACAAATAGTCTCTCTCTATCTCTTTTGTAGGGCCCCTTCAGGTACTGGAAGGCTTCAGTTAGGTCACTTCTCATTTATGAGTGGGAGAAGTGATAAAGGCATTCAAAGAGTACTGCAAAGCAATATAAACTATTGTCCATGCTAATATCAATTACTATCCAAGAACAAAATGATGAAGAATCAGGATCAGTGTTAATAAAAACTTTGAGACCTACAGAGGAAAGTCATTGCAAAAGCCACACAGTTTGCAGTAATATTAAGGAAAGAATAATTTTTTTTCCTTCTCTCCAGTGTGACTACCTGTAGGATGAAATTGGAGACAAAGCGCTAGGCTGTGCTGTCTTTGGTTTTTAAGTGCAATGCAACCCTGCTGTTTTCAGCCGGAATTCACATATGAGATGAAGAATAATGATTTTGTTTCACGTGTGATATTGTCCAGATATTTTTACAAGAATGCTGAACACAGCTGTGTGTTTCGGTCTCATAATACACTTCTTGCATGGTTACACGATACAGCTATTTCATACCCAATTCTGTTAAAAGCAAATAGGGTCACTAACTTCCTATCTAACATTTCTGGCTCACGGAGTTTTTCAAAATGACAAATAGGTTCAGTGTGGGTTCAACATTTTTTGAGGCTTGCTTTTTGCTGGTACTTCTTAAAATTCCAGCTCCTTCTCCCTCCTTCTCCCCAGACATTGCAGATTAGATGTAAATAGACACCATTCTCATTCATGTCACTTGTTATGACTGCCTTATGACTCCTGAACTGCTGGGAAAGTATACATTTTCCATAAACTTTTGCCTTCAGTATTTACCTGCTTGCCAATTTGACATTCATTCTCCTTATACCAAGATATATTGTGTATAATTCTATTCGGATTCCAACTTGCATTTTTCTTCAAGTGGTTTGGAACATGTAAGTAAAAGGAAACTTAACATAAATACATTTTTTTCCTTTATTTGTGAAATTTTATTTTAATTTTCTACTTTTCTCTTGAGTATTACTATGTGTCACCTATGAAATCTTCATGGGGTGCAAATAAGTACAGACCTGTTTAGCTGCATAAAAGATTCTAGTTTATATCAGCCAAGAGTATGGTCCCGAATTTAGAATAACACTGCTCTAACATATGCTTTTCTCTAGTGTGGCTCTGACAGCTTCATTACTATATTAGTTTCTACTGTGAAGAAGAATATATGCCTTTGCTTTACTCTAGGACAAGATGAATCATATGATTACATATTATCTTTGTCTAGTGTTCCACATATGAGTGGGTAAAGAACAACCCCATGGTAATAACCCATAGTCTGTCAAGTAACAGGTGCACTGTGCAGATAGCTGAAATTCTTTAATCAAAATGAATAATTTAACAAAAATTATTTCCCAACTTGCAGTCATATTATAATGAAGTTTTTCAGGGAGAAGTGCTTTGTGCTAATTTCTAGTGGCTACAATTTTTGCCATCCTCCTTTATCCTGCGTCCTGTATCTCATGCACTATTTTCTTCACAAGAATTATAGTACAGATCACTTTTGTCTGAACACAGTCATGCACAGCATTCATTATTGTGATGTTCTGCCTTATTTTGAATTAAGTCTTTGAGTTGTGTTTCTGAAGGTATTCCCCCACATCTAATGTCACGGTCAGATTGGTCACACTGTTCTTACATTGTTCTACTGTGATTATTTTTACAGAGATGCTGCACATGTCTTGACTTAATCTTACATATGTGAATGGTTCTGCTAAATTGTGCAAGCTGAACTTATCTCACTAAAGAGAATGCATTGTGTTCACATTTGGCTTTGATTTAAGACTTGCCAATACCTATTAACTGTGTTGGTAGGTAATATTACACAAAACTTTTCAGTATGAAAAGTGGTTTTATGATTCTCAAAACTGTGCAAAATACTCATTATGTAGTAGAAACCTTTAATTAAGATTAAATATTTTTATCATTCTGACCTAACTTAGCTCTGCTTTTCTGAAAATACCTAGTCTTGCCCATTTCTTGCCATTCTTATTTGTGAAGGTCTAGCACCTTAACGTATGATTAAGTAGGGACTTGGGATCTATCTGGGAGACAGGAATGATGTGGCCAATTTAAATTTCAGAAATTTACCCTCTGTTATGTTTTCAAAATTCCTTAAATACAACCAACTGATCAGACTTTTAAAAATTTCAATTCACACACTTTCAGAGAGAAAGTCTAAAACTTGCTAGCTTATTTCCTTGAGGATATCATTGCCAACAAAGGTGGGCACAGTAAGAAGGACTAGGAAGAAAGATTAGAGAAGACAGAGTGTTAGAAGAGTGACAGGTCTGGGGGAAGGGATATTATCAAGGGAATGGATGGAAAGCAGAGGGAAACAGAGCACACAAGACTAAAATGGCTGGAATAAATGTAGCCCAGGATGGTACTTCACATTCTTTTACTGTCTAGCAAGTGTCTGCAATAAATATAGGAAATGTAGAGTTATTTACCCTATGGAGACTGGGGCAGATGCCTACGAAGAACAGATGCCTGATCATATTGTGTGATTTTTTTTCCCCATAGGGCTTCTGCTCTATACAATCCCTGTGTCAAATTAAGACACTGACCAGATATCTGCTGCAAATTATTTTATATCTTCATAACTGAATTCACATACCTTCCCACAAAATTAACACCAATAATGTTAGGATTCAGAGAAGCGATGATGATTTTTCCTTATGACATTGCAATAAACAAGACCTTTCAATGCTGTGGAAAAAGAAAACAATTCCCTCCCTTCCCATCACCTCCACTCAGCCTGAACTTCAGCCTAGACTAGCCCAAAGACTATAATTTAGTACAATTGCCCAGAGTATGAGACATCATATTTCAAATTCCCTCTTTAAATCAAGATGAACATGACTTGCACCTTTGTCTTTCACACTATTGCCTGGACTTCAGAGTGTTACAAATAAAATTCCTTGCTAACTTTGACCAGTACAAGTTTCACTGAAACTGATATGCTTCTGTGGAGGTGTTCAGTGTCACTGAACACGAAAGAAAAGCCATAACACCGAGAAACTGTTGCTGAGTTCTGATTTGGAAAGCCACTAGATATGACAGTGGTGGGAAGCAGAGAGTGTAAGTAACTTTTTACATAGTTTGAAATGTGATGCAATAGGAAAAAGATGATAAAAATATAATGCTTTTATCACTTTTTAGCAGGACAGAATTTTAATGAAAGCTGTTTCTCATAACCTTAACATTCTCTTAATTATTACTTTCTGGAATTTTTTCAAAACTACACAGAATTCTTATTGTGCAAGAATGGTATAAACAATGACCTAAGGAACATGCTTTCTAAGTTCAGTCAAGACAGAAATAAATATAGGTTGTGAACAAGAGAACAAAACTAAATTGTAGAAAAGGCTATGTCACAATCAGGAAGAAAATATGATTGGATAGGTGAGTAATCAGCTCAATTGGCCTACAAAAAAATAAATGACACCAATTTCCTTTACTAGACCTTTGTGCCTAGACATTACAGAACTTGGCATGGAAATCACAAATAGATTCAATATAAAGAAACAACAGGTGAATTTTCTCAAATCCTTATTTCCATCTGCTGTTAATGATAGGTGTATAAATGCATATTTGTATTCACTCTGCAGAATACAAAAATGCTTTATTTTTCTTTCTTGATCTTGCTCTATTGATTTGCACTGGAAAATATATGTGGCAGTTATGAACTACAGACTTTGACAAGAAATGATCTGTAAGTTTTCTTATGAAACAGAAAGTATAGGGAGAAATGAGCAGTAGAAGGGATAGTGTACTCCTTAAAGGGAAAAAAATCCATCAAGTGGGATGCGTTGATTTATTCTGTTTATTTAAAGCAAATGGTGCTGTTGATTTTTTTGTGACTTTTATTGATTTTTCAATTATGAACTAGATCAACTACTGTTAAGAAAGATCATTCTTATCAAAATGGTGCAGATTTTCATGACTTAAGAGTCTTGTTTATTAACCTTATATTTCTACACAGGTTGAATTCATCTGTAACTGATTTAGATTTAGGATTCCTGGATCTTCAATCCACAAAATTTATTGGAAATATGCTGTTCAACATAGGACTTTTACACCCATTTACAGAGCACAGATTTTCTATGGAAGACAGCCAGATGTATTGAGAAAAAAAAGTCTTCTTTATACAGTGCCACTGAGTTGATGCAAATTTGATGTATTTTATTCATGAAAGAATGGTAAGACTACATTATACTCTCTACCTATTAGTGTGAAAATGAAAAAGTCAGATCACAACATATCTTAGGATCCTTTCAGATTTTTATGAAGAATACATGGGTTGTGCATTTCCATAATTCACTGCCATAAGAAGAATTTGTAGGTTTTTTATTTGTCTATTTTGTTTTGCTTAGAATAATAGAATCACTGAATTGTTTAGGTTGAAAGAGACATTAAAGATCATCTACTTCCCCTCCTGTTGACAGGGACACCTTTCACTAGACCAGGTTGCTCAGAGATCCATCCAACCTGGTCTTGAATACTTCCAGGGATGGGCCATTCACCACTTCCCTGGGCAACTTGTTCTGGTGCCTCATCACCCTAACAGTAAAGAATTTTTTCTAACATCTAATCTAAACTTACTCTCTTCCAGTCCCATCACTAATTGTTCTATCACCATATGTCCTTACAAAAAGGCTCTCTCCAGCTCTCTTGTAGCCCCTTTAGGTACTGGAAGGTACTATTAAGATCACCCAAGAGCCTTTTCTTCTCCAGACTGAACAGGCCTAACTCTCTCAGCCTGTCTCCATAGGAAAAGTGCTGGAGTTCTCTGATCATATTCATGACCCTTCTCTGGGCTTACTCCAACAGATCCACATCTTTCTTGCGCTGGGGACCTCAGATCTGGATGCAGTATTGCAGGTGGAGTCTTACCAGAGCAGAGTAAAGCAGAGCAGAGGGGCAGAATCACCTCCCTCAACCTGCTGGCCAAGCTGCTTTGGATGCAGCCCAGGATACGGTTGTGTTTCGGGGTTGCAAGTGCACATTGCACAGCTCATCTTGAACTTCTTGTCCATCAACAGTCCCATGTCCTTTTGCTGAGGGCTGCTCTCAATCAATTCTTTCCCTGCTTGTATCCGTACCTGGAATTATCCCAACCCAGGTGCAGAACCTTGCACTTGGCCTTGTTGAACTTCAAGATGTTTGCACAGGTCTGTTTCTCAGGTCTGTCTACATCCCTTCCCTCCAGCGTGTCGACTGCACCACACAGCTTGGGTTGGCAAACTTGCTGAGGGTGCAGTCTATCCTATTCTCCATGTCACCAAGAAAGGTATTAAACAGTGCCTGTTCCAATTCCAGCCCCTGACGATCACCACTTGTCACTGGTCTCCATTTTGGGCTTTTTTTTTTTTTAATGCAGCTGTCATGGAAAAAAAAAAAAAGATGAACTAAAACTAAACACCTGATATCCCTTCATGTCATAAAAAATATTTCCTACAATGTACCATATGGTCTGCCTGCAATTCCATAATAAACAGCAGACGTACATGTGCGGGAAGACTAGGTTAGAATGCTCAGAACTTATATATATTTCCAAAGGAAAGTAATTTCATCCACAGAGCAGCATTTCCCACCTCTCTTGGGTTTTCAGGTTACTCTCAGTTATTCAGCTTGATATGCTTCTGATCTTTAAGCACAGTCATGTCTACTTTGCAGCAAAGAAGAAACCATTAAATACATTTGTCTTTCTAAAAATTAGAATTCTTACTGGTTCCCTTGGATTCTGACAGGATAGTGAACAATTTTATTCAAAATCAACAGCTGGGCTTCTAAACTAGGCATTTGTTTTATAAGTTGCCTTCCAATGATGGCAGTTATCTATAAATAGAAGTTAATTCATATAAATTCATATGATCCTAAAAGTATCGTTTCTCTCCCTTACTCTTAGAGTGAAGCACAAATGAAACTAAACAGAACAAGAGGCTCTTACCCTATATAAAAAGTTGTAGAGCTATTAAAAACAGTTGTTACAGAATAACTATCCTTTCATGAAAAGATAGATAAGTTCTTGTCATTTATTGCCAGCTACCACTGAAAACTTTCATATGAATCATGCTTCTTTCATGCTGCAAATATTAACACATACACACATACACCCCTGCAATTGTCTTAACAAGGTCTAACTATTTGAAGACGACACTGAGGAGTGATCCTCAAATCAGGCTGCTATTGACCTTGGATTTTTCTTCCTGTCTAGCAATTATTTCAATAATAAAATTGGTTTCTTTTGGAATGTACAATAGATAGCAAATCAAATTTACATATACTTACAGATTTTTCTGAGTGTTAATTATGAAAAAACTTTCATTTCAAAATTTTCTTCCAACATGAAGTTGTGCTTTCTAATAGACTTTCCAAATTGCAGCTTGTAGGAGAAATAAAATAGGGAATCTATCCATAACTGGTTTTCAGCTGTGACCTTACACTGCTTGAGACCTAAAATGTTACTTTTTATTATGCAGTAGCAAAGAATTTTATCATTATTTCATTAAATTTTGAAACAAAGGAAAGGAATAATGGATCAATGTTTTATGTTCTCTTTAAGGGAAAGCTAACCTGAGTCACAGAAGACCAATGGGAATACATACTATAGGCACCATATTTATTCTAGTTGCAAATGCCAAGTGATTCAACATCTGTGAAGCCACATTTAAAGGGAAACTTTCCCAGACCGTTTGATGGTTTTTACATCTGTAGCAATGTACTCTGGGTCATATTAATAACTGCTTAAGTTGGACAAGAAGCATTTCTGTTAGGATTTTTTTCCACGGCTAACCTCTGTAAGAAAAATATTCTGAATTTCCAAAATAATAACTATAATCCCAAGTACAAGATCTCTTTTCTTTTTATTCTTCTATGAAGGATCAGATTTATGCACAAAATACTGTTTCATGGTATCAGCTAGTTCAGAGGATATTTAAAAACAAGATTTAGGAAAACACAAAATCTTTGTTCATCTTCATTTTGTGTAGAAGAACATATTTCTCAAATACTTAACACCTATGCAACACTGTCACAAAAGGCAGTAATTTGGTGGATTTTTTGAGTAGAATCTTTATTACTGCAAGGGTAAATCTCAAGAAGTTCTTACTCTTTTTGAGGGAAGCTACTGCACTTTACTTGGCTATGTTCCACATTTTGCATATTCCTTTCCGCATCCTCTGTGTGCTGTCATTTGAGACTGACTCCAGTGGGAGTCCAGAATGCACTGGGTGCTATTGTAGGATATAGAAAGGATTAGAACACTTTTTCCAGTAATTAGGCAGGAATTCTTCCACTGAGGTCATTGCAGAAGTTATTGTCTTAGCTTGAGTAATTGAAATGTTTTGTTTAGTGCTCATAGTTGCATTCTGAAAAAGAAGAATCTATTCCCGTTTCACTGGTAAGATGTTTCTATTGTAAATATATTGTAACAACTGTATTGCTTTTTGTCTCATATAGGCACATGATTATTACTTCTAATTTTCAAACTAATTAGGCAGAAAAAGATGGGAATAAAATTATAAAGAATAGATTGCCCTCTCTTTGGTTCCACCTGTATAGCTGGAGGTGGGGAGAGGGAATCCTAAAGACATTATTGCCTCTGCACAATGTTGTCAGTATGGCTCGAGTCACACCAGACACTATGACTGTTTAGAAGTCTTTTGCTCTTTAAACTCTGTTCTGCACACCTCCTATCCTTGACACACAAGACAGCTTCTGCAGTGTCTGGGCTACTTATTTTGCAGGTCATAAAGCTTTATACAGAGATTTTGTCATCAAACTCAATGATCTGTGAAGGAACTTGACTCATTCAGGCTTGATTTTGGAACTCATGCAACTGCTGCTACCTTTCCTTATCTTTGTCTGTCATTTTCTGTTCATACTTTTCAATAAAAAATTCCTTACTATAACTGCAATTTATTTTTAAAATAGGATGCATTGCCTTCAGTTAAAGAAAGAAAAGCGTCTTGACTAATTAATTTCTGGTAGATTGGCAAGGGTCTTTTTCTTGGAGACAAAAGGTAAGACCAATATAGAAGAATGTATTCTCATGGCACTCCCTTTCACATGCCTGTTTGAATCACTATGTCTCCTACCATAAACAAAGTATGTTCTCCATATTCTACATCCTCTGCTCCTTGGTCTATCTTGAAGTACAAAATAATCTAATTTAGACATCTCTTTCCTCTAGAAAGTATCTTTTCTATTAGAGGTGAAATGTGATTGGGCTTAAATACATGATGTTCTCACAGATCACTTGAATAGTTTCTACCTTTTTTGTTGGTCATGAAGTTAATTTTTAAATTTGTTTCAATATTCATAATTTTTCAGCTGTTATTCAGTCATTCTTTTTTACCTTTGACAGCAACACAGAAGTGCACCTAAGACATATGATGTGCCCAAGGTAGATGTCTGTTTCCATTGGTCGTAGTCCCTGTAAACTTTGGTCAACTTGTTTCCCCCTTAGTCACATTGATTGGATGTCTCAACTCAAGCAGGAAGAACTCTTGCCATAATGAGAGAAAAATGAGATTACAGCAGGACAGTTTTATTCCATTTGGATAAAAAATAATTTTTTTGACTGAATACCTTGAAGGTCTACTATGTTTTCCCTATATTGGTAGATATAAAGGCCTCTTTCCCTGATTTTTTTGCAAGTAGAATGCATGTGCTTCTTTTTACTACGTTGATGTAGAAATTGAGAAGAAAGTTAAGGACAATAGAAATGTGAATTAAAATGAGCAATTATAGTAAAGCCTCTTGAACCCAAAATGATATTTAAACAGAATTAATTTATAATTCAGTTGTTAGAAATGTCTCTTAGAGGGATTAACTTTTCATACATTGCCAAATAGAACACAAAGAACTAGATGTTTTAAACTAAGCATGAGTCGACTGATATTGTCCAGTAAGTGGCACTACATTGTTGAACACAAAAAAAACACCCAGGTTTTTTTCCTTAACAAACAATATCAACAATAGTGCTGCTTCTTCTTTCATATACTCTTTCCACTGCATTAGTGATTGATATTTGCTATGATACAGCTAAGAATAAGATGCTATGTGTGCTGGTTTGGTCTGGAGTAGACTTTAATTTTCTTCACAGCAGTTTGTATGGGGCTGCATTTTGGGCTTGTGATGAAAATGGTGTTGATAATATAGAGACATTTTTGTTATTGCTGTTAAGCAGCGCTCACACAGCACCAAGGCCTTTTCTGGCAAGGAGCAGGCTGTGATTGCACAAGGAGTTGGGAGGGGACACAGCCAGGACAGCTGACCCCAAGTGATCTGAGGCATATCCCAGACCATTTGGCAGCATGCTCAGCACACAGAGCTGGGGGAAGAGTGAAGAAGGGGGTCACTCAGAGTGATGACGTTTGTCTTCCCAAGTCACAGTTACGTGTGATGGAGCCCCCGCTTTCCTGGAGATGGCGGAATATCTGCCTTCCTGTGGGAAGAGGTGAATGAATTCCTCGATTTGCCCTGCTTGTGTGTGCAGCATTTGCTTTGCCTATTAAACTGTCTTTCTGTCAAACCACAAGTTTTCCCTTTTTAACCCTTCCAGTTCTCTCTGCCATCCCAGTGGAGGAGAGTGAGCAGGTGGCTGTACCATGCTGTTTTCAGCTGGGGTTTAACCATGACACTGTGCAAGATAAGTCCAACAACATGCATACTGTCATTTTCTGAAGATCAAACAGATTGCATTCAACTGCTTTGAAAAAGTTACTTTTTTAATTACGGCACAATGAATGTATTTGTTTTTCTTTTGAAAAGTTAGATTATTACATGTCAGAATTACCTACCCTTTTTTATTAATTTTAGATATTTCAGTAAATTGATCAAAAAATCTGACTTGTAGTTTAGGGTCATTGAGAACAAAGATTAGTTTTATTTGTAATATTTAGTGGAAAAGAGTTTTGTTCATATCATGAAACAACAATAATAAATTAACATGAATTGTCAGGCTTCTTTCAAGCAATGCTAGGTCAGTAAAACAAAGTAATAAGCATATATTTTACATTCATTACAGGCTTTGGGAAATAACAGAAATAGCATTAATTAAGTTACAAAACACTGTGCCCTGTGGAGGTTGCCTGAAGGAATTTAATGAACACTTTAAAATTCTGAGTATCACTCCACCAGTGGGCCAGGTGTTTTACATGTCTGTCCCAAAGCACAATCTTTCACTGTCAGCATCATCAGTGCCACTGTATCTTTTGTGTGGCATCTGCAATATTTATAGATAAATACTAAGTCAAATTTCTTCTGCTAGACATTATAATTTATATTGACCACGCACTTAGGAAAGCCATAAAAAAGAGATAGAATTAACCTACATTGTGCTGGGGGCTGTCAGCAAGGTAGATGTCACTGTCCTTTGACTGAATCTAGACTTACTGAGTTCTCTAAGTATTTAACACAGATTAACTGCTACTTTTCCAGAACTGCTTTTAATCATCCAGACATCTCCCATAATTAGAAAACAGCTACCAGTAAAACCTATCACACTTAGAACTAGGAGTCTCAGAGGCTCCATGAAGTCATTAGTGTTAGTTTATTTACTTTTGAGGGTATCAGTTACCTCCCTGAAAGACAGGGTCATCTTGCCTGGCCCCCAGCAGTCGTCAGTGCCAACAGTCAGCATTGGACGAAACAATAGTATTGAATTCACAGCATTTGAATGTGTCTTCTTCAAGTGAATTTTATAACTGATCCCAATGGTTATGATCTTCAGCACACTTGAAACAAGGCTGAAATTTAAATTTCACAGTCAGTGTCATGTAAAATTTAATTCTCACACTATTCTAAGTATAAATACAAATAAAGCATCTAACTGAAAATAAAATCAGGTTTTCTACAACATTTTATTTGAAATCCTGCCCCTCCAACTGCTATGCATTGAAAATTGTATCACAGTTCATAAAAATTACCATAATTAATTTTTTTCTGCAGGCCTCATGCCCAAGAGCTACCTACTGCTCTCCTACTTCATGGTTACAGTGAACTGTGGTGGATTCTGGTCCTCATAATGCATTTCTGTTATTTCTTCCTTTTGATACAATGGACAAACATCAGCCATGTTTCTGAGTCAAAGTCTTTGTCCCCAAAGAGTTTTGTGATGCTCTTAACCTGCAGTTGGACTTAAATATGAAACTGGGACAGACATGGTCAGCTTGCCTAGGATAGTCACTGCTCTGTAAAGAACCAGAAAAAAGAAATCTATTTGGAAAGAAATGAGCAGTTAGTGCTTTTCACATGACCAGGTGGGTAGATATGTGTTATGAGAGCCATATATGGAGACTTATACCCTTAAATTTCCATTAAGGCTTTGCTTTATTTTTTTTTTTTTTTTTGATGCCTTCCATCAGCTTGGATCTTATTGCCCTGACTATTTATTGATTTACACCAAAGGCAGAAGACTACAGGAAACAATCTGGCCAGTGCCATCTACAGGTAAAATCCACCTGCTTTTGCAGAAAGCTGTTTCCAGTATTATTAACCTATATTATCAGTGATACAGTATTATTTGCAAGTAATCATTCATTTCACTTTGGACTGTCAAATATAGCAAAGTCCAGGAAAATTTGATGCATATAAATGAGCTAACAGAATCTATTTATATGAAAAGATACAAGACCTCCATCAGAAAACAGAAAATGAGATCCTAGATTTTTGCTTGACTGATACATATTAATGAGATTTATGCACATAGTGAATACTATAAAACCACAGGAGAACTGCATGAAGGGACTCTTTTCTGTCTTTGTTTTTTCTCATTTAGGTTTGGTGAAGGGTTATACTTAAATGTCAGCAGATGTTCGAAAATGGGAACCAAATCTTAGTCAAGCTATTTGGAATGCTCTAAACTCTACTTTCCATTCTTGTGTTAACTCCTTTGCATCAATACAAGGGTAAATCAATTTAATTTACTGATTTGATCTCATAGTTTTTCAACATCAAAAGTCCATCTGGTGCTGTGCAGGACAGAATGGCAAACTCTCTGATTTCGGTGATCTGTAAGCACATAAGGACTAAGGGGTAATATTTCTCTACCATTTTCAGCCTAAGGTGTAGCTGAGAAAGAGAAATTTTAGAAGAGAGACTATGTTGAAAACAGGCAGTCTAGATAGAAGAGTAGTAAGGGTACTGTCCCATTTCCATGTTGGTTTGGTAGTTCAGGACAGGTTCACAGGTGCTCCACAGATCACACTGCAGACCAGACACTGGGGAACTGAAATAATGTGAATGTCCGTTTCCCACAGATGGCATAGGAAATATCTGGGTTTTTTTAGCCTGCATGAGATCTCACAGAATATAAATTTGGGAGTGGGGGAGGGAGGGCAAGGCATCCTTGAGCAGATGCAAGATGGTCTTTCATAGGTTTTTGTGGCAGGAAGGGACAATTCTGAACATCTTGTCATGTTTGCACAACAAAATCTAGTTGTGTTTTCTAAATGGTGTAAGACATGAGGAAGCCAGGAAAAAATAAATTTGTACGTTAGAAGAAACTGCCAATAAGATAAAACTGGTAGACCAACACATGAAATATCAAAATATGTAAACCACTGCCCACACCAAGCTTAAGAGCCCTTTTAAGTGAAAGGCTTCTAATCAGTGCAATCACTCAATAGACTTTTGTAGGTTTACTATGTTGACATCCTTATTATCATATATCAACCAGAAAACTATGCTTTTTAACATCATTACTTGAGCTCATGCCTAAAGAATATGCAAGGACTAGGACATTAGAACTTTTGTTTTGTTGGACTGAGATGATGTTACCTAAAGACTGCTTTGGGGTTGCTGCATAAGTAGGATAAGACTGGATTATCTCCCAGTTTCCAAACAGTACAAACAGGATTCAAATTTCAAACAGTTTAAGAACAGAGACCTGTCTGCTGAAAGCAGAGCATAAGCCGTTCAATTTTGTATTTCAGAGGCTCTACATAAAACAACTTCTATCATTTAATTTCATCTTTTCATGGCTAGGCTTCGTGAATGAAGATTTGGGAAAGGCTCTATCCACATTTGTTACAAGCACACTGGCGGCTAATAAGGCCAATACGAGATAAACATGTCCAATTGCAAAAGGCACAACAGAAAGACTCCTTAGGTGGTATATTCTGCAAGGCATGATTCTTTCTGCGTTGTCTTTTGTCCTTGAGAGTGATCCCGTGTGCTTTTTCAAAAGCATCAGCAGTGTTATAGATGGTGTGTCTCCAGGCCTCCCGATTGGAGGCCAGAGTAGACCAGTTATGGTGATCAATATGGCCAAGGCTGAGATGTTGTTTCAGGGAGTCGTATCTTTTCTTCGGGGCTCCTCTCATGCAGCAGCTGGTGGCAAGTTCACCATAGAGCAAGATCTTAGGGAGGCGGTGGTCCTTCATCCTGGAGACATGTCCTGCCCACCGCAGCTGAGTTCTCAGTAACATGATGGTAAAGACCAAAGCAGCAACAATAAAAAAATGTCAAAAGTCTGGAAATGGCAGCTTTTATCCCTAAAAGTTATTTCCTGCTACAGAAGACTAGAAACAGGGGTGCAATTGCCTTTATTAGATCCAGCCATTATTCATTTGCCTCTGGAAAACATCTGGCTATGTTCTGATGGTTTTTTTCGTCTACAATGAATGTGACACTCTTACCTAGGGGCCTGGAAACCTTCCCCTGAAACCAGGTGTCTCACATAACATCATCACTTTTGAAAAACATGGTGAGTTTTACCTTAGATGTCTTAAAATGTGTCCTTCAAGGAGAAGATGAAAAGGGGACATAGGGATCAAAATGGAGATGGAGCAATGCTGCTGCACAAGGAGTGGATAGCAGCAACATCGTCACATCTGAAATTTTGTGTTGGTTTTGCTGACTCCTTTCTTTGGAATGACCTTTTCAATCAAGAATGGGCGTAATGATGTGGTGATATTGTACAGGTAAGTATACTTCTCAGTGCAGGGATTGTTACAGACAATGAAATTAGAAAGTTGCTGTGGTGGTTTGAAAAACCTTTTCTCTGAGGTAGTAATGGTTTGCCCCACTGATAATACTGGACCAATCAATAGTCCATGTGCGCCCTACGGAAATTACATACCCGCAGAAACGGAAGAGAAGGTAGGGAAGACAGTTTAGAAGGTAGGTAGCCATGATCTGAGCCAGGAGGAAGCAAGGGGCCAGTGAGCCCCTCTGGGGGCCAAGGGGCCTAGGGCCAAGGGCCCCCAGCTGAGGCTACGGGAGACCCTGTGTAGTGTCAAAGCTGGACTGGGTCCCGTAATCAAGAGCTGGAAGAGTTTCCTTACTGTCAACAGCAGCAGAAGACACTGAAAGCAGAAGCAGAGCAGTCCTGAACAGAGACAACAGTGGCTAAAAGCCAAAAGATAGTCAGTAGCAGTGACATAACGTGAAGCCGGCTGAAAGACACAGAGATGGTCCTGCAGGAGGGAGAGCGGGCAACAAAACAGAGGTAAACTCAACAGAGTTGGTTTGGGGTAAGACTGTATTACTTTCCCAAAAACCAGAGATTTTCTGAAGAGGAGGGGTGGACTTCCAAACCCTTAGGGAGTCCCAAAATGCAGCAGTAGCTAGAGAGAGGGAGAGAAGAGCTGAAAACCCTGGAGTTGTCCTGAGAGCCGAGCCAGGATGGAATGCGGAGGAGGTGGCCGTGCCCTCTATTGCTGTTGCTGCTGCTTCTATTGCTGACGAGCTAAGACAGAGCAAAAGAGCGTTGGTAAGACTGAACTGAAAGCTGCCTTCAATGTTCTAACCCAAGAGGAGTGAAGATCTACAAGGAAATCCCCTGAAGCCTCGGGCTCAGGGTTGGAATTTCCACAAAGTAAGAACAAAAATCCTGACTGCCACACTTAAATCTGCTGCCTCGGGAAAAATGAAGGACACTAACCAATGCCACAAAAAACTGAAATGAAGGAACTGTGGCCTGAGAAGTGACAGAAAGACTTTTCTCTTTTCTTCTTGGACTTTTATTGAAGAAGAGGAGAAATTTAATTTAATGTAAATATATTTGTGGGTGTAAATAAACCTTTGTAAATATTTTCCCTTTCCCCCAGTAATGAATGGTTGTGTTTTGTCTGAAAACTCTCCACATGAGGAGAAAAAGATATCAAGACCATACCATCACTAAACCCTCTCACAGGGGCAAACTATGGGAGGGAGGCTTGAACTTAAAAATTAGATTCTTGGGAGTTTCAAACCACCAAAGTTGCAATCCACATATCAATGAGAAAAATTCAGTGAAAACAGATTCTTGATAATGCTTTATTGTAAATACTCTAAATGACTTTAATATACATCAGGGCACTGACATAACCATTTTCTACCCTTTCAAGAATCCCCAGAAGTTGTTTAAGAACAATAATTTTTATATTAACAAAATATGTTAATGTGTTGTGTTGTCTTTAGTTTAGGCTGCTTTTCAATAACACTTAAAAATAATTTTTACTGGTAAAGATTATTGTTGGTAAATTGCTGTCTGGTAAAATTTTTGAAAAGTATAATATTCAGAAGGAACGAAATCTTAAGTAATCTGAAATGATAGACAACATTGTAATTGATTTAACAGAACCACAAGTGTTTCAGAGTGATCTAACCCAGCCCCGAAAACCTTCCATATGCCTCAAAACCATCTTTATTTTCACAGCATATGTGGCAGTTTCAGCAATCAACATCTGTACATTTAGATTCAAGCTATAATTCACATACCTGTTTTTGCATATTTGGGGAACAATTTGGGCAGAAGGGACTTGTTTCCACCTGATAATTTAATCACATTTATCAGCAAGGAAGATATATTTTTTCAGACGCATAGACATAATCCACTGAGGCCACCTTCTATTAGGTGTCTGACAGCTGAAGCACTGTTTGTGGGTCAAATTTGTGGGTCATCTTTCAGGAAAAAGAAGCGATTGAGCAATAAGGGACATTTTCCTTGCTGAGTGAGGACACTGTTTATGTAGTCAAGATTACCAGAGAACTTTTACTTAAATTTGTCTGTCCAAAAGTTAAGTGCCAACTCAAGTTAGTCACTTACCTGGTTACCCCTACAGTCAGTGAGGGAGACACTTCTAGGGGGTGAGTTGGCCAACTGCAAGACATGGGTGTAGTAATATCAAGGAACAGATTTATCAGGGTGAATCTCACTCTGGATATGTTTGTTTCACTTCACTGACCAAAATAAAGCCTGGATGCCTACATTCCACATGGCTAACACTAGATGAGGGAGGGCCACTGGTGCTAAAAAAAGGACCAGTGGGGCAAGTTATTAGCAGAATTATGATAGATCTTTTCAAGGACATATTGACCTGAGGCAATGCTAAGTTCTCATGTAAACCGACAGGAAACCTACATAGCTGAGCATAGACCTACATGAGACTAAACAGATGTGCTGTTAGTTTCCTGATCTAAAAACCTGTCTTGGCACCTTGCTCCAAATATTCCATAGAAGCAGGCTGTTTATGGAAGGGTGTGGGTGTATATTTGTGAGTATTAGTTCATTTTGATGCTTTAACTGAAAAATAAAATAGAACTGAGAATGAGAAGTCAAAGAGAAATGTTCATACATTTTTAGTAAGTTAAAAAATTATTTTCAATTTAAAACATCTTTTTTTTTCTGACACAAATGGTAAGGTTTGCTTTACTTCCACTGCTTTTAAATAGTAAGAATTACAACGATATGGTTCACAAGATCGAGGAGTAAATGATTTTTCCCTTACACCGGAAATTTATGGTATTCACCCAAGAAAAAGACCCAAAATCTGGAGTCTTCTTTATTTTCCCTCTAATTCAGTCGGTGGGCTTTCACTGGATGTGAAAACTCAGGCTCTCAGTCTTCTATTTGATGCTTTCTGTTTTGCATAAAGACTTCTTTATAACCAAATCTTAAGGTAGTATTTTTATCTCCTTCTCCAAATGATGACAGAACCGCTGTAAACTCTTTTTCTATTCTGATTAAAACTGAATTTAAGAGGGTCACTTCTCTGGGCAACCTGTGCCAGTGCCTCACCACCACAGTAAAGAATTTCTTCCTGAGGTCTAATATAAATCTACCCTCTTTCAGTTCAAAGCCATTGTCCCTCGCGTTACTAATCCATAGCCTGATAAAAAGTCCCTCTCAAGGTTTCCTGTAGCACCTTTAGGTACTGGAAGATTGCTCTAAGGTCTTTCTGGAGCCTTCCCTTCTCCAGATAGAACAACCCCAACTCTCTCAGTCTGTCTTTATAGGAGAGGTGCTACAGGCCTCTGATTATATTTGTGGCCCTCCTCTGGACTCTCTTAAACAGTCAATGTCCTTCCTGTTGTGGGGCCCCCAGCGCTGGATGCAGCACTCCAGGTGGGGGCTCAGGAGTGCAGAGTCAATGGGGAGAATCACCTCCCTCAATGTGCTGCCCGTGTTGCTTTTGGTGCAGCCCGAGGTATGGTTGGTTTTTTGGGCTGCAAGTGCACATTACATGCAACATTTTGTGACTTTGAACAAATAAAAAAGGAGGTGCATGGTGGATTTTACTACTTGACTATTCTTATACATCACCTTGCCTTGTATTTTCATGCTTTAGCAAAATCTTTGTTGGTTAATTTGAATGTAATCCTTTCAGGTAGTGGACAACCATCCAGCATTTCTGAAGGTAATTAGTGAATCAAATAAAATGCTAATGGAAGCAGGTAATTACTTGAGAGCCCATGGGTAATAGTGGGAGGTAATTATTTCAATATCTGAATGCTCTTACGCAAATTGCAGGCGGATTGCCACAGCCTTGCTCTAGGAAAGCCTGAAGTGTCACTACTTCGTTTTGAAATGGATGGGAGAGAATCCTTGCTTAAGCAAGGGTGCATTTCACACAATATAAAAGGAAGCACGGTCATATAAACACTTTAATTTAATAAGATAGTCTGTAATTTTGACAGGCCAAAGTAGTCCAGTGTATGGAAAATGCAACGCTTCTTAAAAGCAGATTTTTACTCTGTACAAAGTTGATTAGAAAAATAGGATTCATTAAAACACGGATGGAAAACATCTGCTTATATGACAGATGGTAATTCAGCTATCAACACATGCAACAGTTAAATGAATGGACTGATTTAATACAAAAAGTATGACTTTTCCTCCTCTATGGCTCATTCATTTGCAGATTGTTAAAGTAATTTTTTTTCATATTAAACTGAGCTCTTCAACAATTCAAAATAATTCAAGTCCTCCTCCCTCTTGCCTCTGGCATACACCTTCTTTATTCTTTGTTTTAGTATTGCTGCTAAAACAAAGACAAATGATTCATCCTTAATGCGGAAAAGTGGAAAATTTGTGTGTCCTTTCCAAGCATTATAACACACTGGGACTAATTTTTGGCTGCTGTAACACTGATTTCTAGGGAGTTGAACTGACTTTATCTGGTTTCTCCTATACAGTAGAGAAGGACATCATGATTTACTTCCTGAGTTCCTAGAATAATTTCATAATCAGAAGTACAGCAGTAAAGATCTCTTTAGATACTTCTGTCAGAAACAGTTTCCCGAAACAATTACAGTGAATCTCACCCTTAAAAGCAACATAATTAAACAATTATGAGGCTCTTTGTACAGTGCCTTTGATATCTTGGAGGACATTAAAAAAAAGGTCATTATACATGGAGCAGAAAGCATTTCTTGGCTCTTGACTACTCATTGCAGAAGACAGCATTCTGCCTTGCATTCTACTTGTGCAACATTGTTGCAGTCAAAAAAGTTGTGAAACTGAGACCTGCAGATAGAATTTCAGGTGTGTTGCCCTGTATTTATACTGCTCAACTGATATGCACTGCTTTCCCTGTTTTGTGAAGTCCCTAAATGTCTGTATTTGCTACAAAGAAGACCCATTCAAATGCTTTAAATAGACACTTTTGATTCTTTATAAGTGTAACAGCTTTGTGTTTGATCCTGAAAGTATTAGGAAATAGAACTTCCAGTTTTAGAGTAGCAGAGAAAACCTCTGAAGGATATTGACACCAAGTCAGTGTGTGGCAAGTGGTTTGGGCTTGTCCCAAAACCTAAAAAAGGTGGAGAAGATGTTAACTTAAGCATAAATCCTTTGAGTAGGGAGGTAGCATCAGGACCTTAAGTACGGACTCCTTTGGGACATCTACTACATGTTAACAGACCTACATGTATTTCAAATAGGAATAGTAGCTTCAGCTACTGTTTATTATTACTAAATTTATAAGACACACAATATAATAAATAAGTTGACTGTGATGCTACTTGGGATAAATGACCATCACAAGCATACTAGGAACCAGGAGTCTATAGAATAGAAAGAGGAACTGATCAACAACAGAACTATACCATGAAGTTTAGAAAGTAATGAAAAGAGTGAGAAATTATATGTCAAGCTTCTTCATACCTCACAACAGAAATTAAAATATGTAATAAGATATAAGTGCAGAATTACTGATAAAGTATAAAAACATATGTTTAAAAAGTACAGTAAGTGGCCTCTTGGTCATATTGACAAAAAGATAAGATGAGGTAAAGCCACTGTGAAGATAGAATCAAAAGAAAATATACTAAAGTGCAGAATAAAAATTAGTATTTTCTTCTGTTTTCAGTGAGAGGTTTTCAGTGCAATTGATGTTCCTGTTTAGGACACAGAATGTCCTTTGACTCACATAGCTGTGTCTTTGGTGAGAACAGGAAGCTTCCCACTCATATCAGTAATACCTCAGGAACTGACGCTTGGTCTTCCCTCAAGCGCCTGATGTTTATAATGAGCACTTTGAAAAACACATCATGTCCTGAACTTTACTTCCTAATGACTTGAAAATCCATGTTAAATGATGATGTTTGCATATCCAAATGTGTAACCATAATAAACCATAGCAGAGAAATGACAATATCTTTTGTTAAAGTTACATGGTTCATATAGCATAAAAGTCCAGTGGAGTGAACATACTATTACTTGAAAATGGGTTGTTTATGTTGTGCTAACATAGAAATATTCATACAAGAAAGTCTCCAAAGTTTTAAAAATCTCTCCACTGGAAGTAAGTTCCAAAAGAATCTCAAAATCATTTCCATTACTCTATTGATCAGATTTCTCAGCAGCAAGTGTTTCATTATTTGTTCTTTGAAGTCAGTGTCAAAAAAGTATGTTGATGAAAAATTCCTCTGTCTCATTTAAGGAAAAAAAGGTCTGGCATGCAAGCTATTCTCAAGCTATGTCAGGAATTCAGCATGTTAAAGACTGACCTGTTATAGGGCTGTGTAGAATTCGTGTACATACAGACATCAAGAAACAGCGCCCACTTTTATTTATATCAGACTGGGTCTGAAACTTGTTGAACACTGGATTGCTACTATCTCAGATTCCAGTTAGGAATGCTCACCTATTAGTGAATGGACTTGTGCTTACAGTCACAGTTGTAAGAACATTGCTATGCTAGCACTCATTCCTCTCCAAGAAAAAAACCAAACAAAGCACAGATTTGCCAGCAATAACATCACTAGACAGGCTGTCTTAGTACATCCTCAAAGCAGTTCAAAATGTGATTTTCAGAACATGGGACTTTGGAATAAACTTACACTGTTGGTATAACTGCACATAATTTAATGAACCTTTCAGGTAGTAAACTTCACTCCACTTATGAAGTCTTCTCACCTTCAGGATACATTTCTTTGGAACACAGTGTTTAAAAATAATTTCCCTTGAATTGAATAAGTGACCCATCAAGACAAATGTTTTGACCAGGAATTTGTATTTACTGGTATGTTACAGAGATGGGATCAATGAGTGGACACTGCTTGAAAATCCAACCAACCTTTTGAAGAGCCTGAACAAATACTATTATGCTGCTGCAATTGTAGAACAGGGGGTATCTATTTCCAGCTATAGTAAGAAGAGGGACAGATCATTCAATAAATCATTATAAAGTCAATAAATTTTGGTGGGTTTTTCATATTTTTATATGGTGTAATCCATTCATACAGAGAATATGTATTACTTTTCTGTTACTTAAGATATTCCCTTATTCTATTGTTTTGCAAATTGTCAGTTTCTGTGTAAATATTTTAAAAAGTCAATTCATACCAGTAAAAAAAATGTATTTTGTAATGTATTTTCTTCTAACTGTTCTCCAAAATGTTTTCTAAGAATTTGTGCTACTAATGAAGCTAAATTTCAGCAGTAACAGAAGAAAACTATAAAAGGTCTTTTTGAGGCAAAGGTTAAGCCATAAGTTAAACATACCAAATAAAGAGATCTGTAACAAATATTAAAGCTTAAAGGCACACTGATATAATAGGTCTTAATATTAATTTTTGAATTGAGCTGACAGTGAAATATTAGGGTTCAAACTCACTTGACTTCACGTACATACGGTACAGATACCTGAGCTGAGAGTCAGATCTCTCCTGCAGACAATGGACAGAAAAAGAATTTTTCTGGCACATCTGATCTCATCTGTAATAAGTCTTTACTGTAAGTGAGATGAGATGCACTCTGCAATTGCCATTTCTGCCCATTGGCCATACAGGATGCCTATGCACTTAGCTCGGATGCACATATCTTCACTGTATGTTTTTTGTCAACAGAGGTATATTACAGGTCTATTTTTCAAAACAAATAAGTGAAGAAAATGCTGTTCACAAGGACCTCTCTTTGGTGGAGAAGAACAGACTATTACAGGTTAATATTTCATGGAAAAACTTGACGTTAATATTTGACCTTTCTTTCACCTATGTGGCTCCACTCTGACTTCAGAAACTTGGTTGAATAGATCCTAACTTATAATTAGGCAGATAAGATTATAGTACAGCTTTAAACATGAGGAAAATACCATGCTCATTCAAGTCTGGAAGTTCATTATGGTCATTATATTTGGACCTAATTTAAGTGACATTTTTTCTCACTATTTAAAATGATACAAAAGCAATTTGTTCAATGTGAAGGGAATAAATAAATCAACTATTTTGTTTTTCACACCATATTTTCATTAGAAATATCCCCATTTCATTATTATTTTGTAATATGTTTTTAAAATCATCCACTTCGAGCCCTTTCACCCAGGACACAATTAATCTCACCTGAATGAATCTGCTTACAACGCAAAGACTGTTGAAGTCAGTGGACAAATTCCACAGAGTTCAATGGACATACTTGAAGGGAACATAAGTCTTTTCATAATCAGTGTTGCAAAATCTCTAAAGTTTATAACATTAAATCAAAACCAATCCTGTGTTCTTGGGAAAAAATATGTATCTCAACACTATTCTGATCAGCTTCACAATTCAAGCCAGTTTTATTCTATTTAAAAGTGGTCTTGAAATAGAGAAAATTTGGTTCCTTTATTTTCACAAGCTTTAAAAATTTTGATTTCCTAGAAATCGGCACAGAGGAAATTAATCCTTTAGGTGGATTATCCAAAAACATAAGCAACCAAAAAACCAGTTTATAAGTACTAAAGGTATAATAATTTAATTACAAAACCAGACGTGATGAACTGTAAATGTACTGCAATATTATAATGAATATACAATACAGGAAAAGATGTGAAATATTGGCAGGTCATTGAGCAGATGAAATTAAACTAGAAAACATACATCAAGACATAGTCAAGACTTCAATTTGCCATTTTCTGGCAAATTCATGAAGGAAAAATATAGCTTTTACCTCGAAAGCCTCATGGACTATAAATCCATGAAGAGAAGCCTTGTGGGATCAGTCAGTGTGTGGTGGAATAAATTAATGGGTAGCAATCTAAAAGAAATTAGCAACAGCAGCTTCTTTCAAGAACATTTTGTTGCAGCTGTTATTCGATTAATTTTTCAGATTTTAAAAAATATCTCACATCTCAGAGTGCATACTCTGCAGAAAACCCAACCATGCATAAACATACATTTTCCCCACTTTGGTTATTTGTGTCCTCTCACCTCTTGGGAAGGAGCATGAGGAAAAAGAAAGCATTCTATGATTAGTGTTAAGTGGTGTGACACTTATCTCAACAGCTTATTTCTGTAGGCAAAATGTAGAAAGAAAAAAGTGAAACATAACAGTGCTTTGTCCCATGGGGAGATTTGTCTACTGGAGCTGAACTGTAGTCCAGCACAAGATCTATTTCTTCTGCAATGCATTTGCTCATGGGGAATAGAAGGGGAAGCCAAGAGACAGTTTGAGGGAACAGGTAAATGAATAATTACACGATCAGTCAAAAAAAAAAGAGCAAAGAGGGAAAAACAAGGACTTTTCCTTTCTTTCAAAAAAAAAAATAAACTCCAACCTACGTATAGACCAAATTAAATTATTTACAAAAACTAAAGAATAGCTTTTAAAGGTAAAATTAATTTGACTATAAATTCTTGTCAGCTAGCTTTATTTAATAGGACATTTTAAACAATGGAAATAATTCAAAGCTCTAGATGAAAAACAGCCAGCAAGACTCTCTTGATTCTGCTAGATATTGATTTCTCTTATCTAATGTACTCAAATTTGGTCAACACAGTAACAGCTGGAGGGAAGAACAGCAGCTGTCCTGAAAAGAACCAAACTGAAAGACGCATTGCCCAAGAAGAGAAAAGATTACCTACAGTTGCCCAGCATGGCCCGAGGAACAGGCAGCCTGGCAAACAAAAAACACAGGCTGAAACAGCATGGAAAGTCCTAGAGCAAGCCAAGGCTGCCCAGCTCAAGGCAGAAAATTACATCACTCTCAGATTGCTGCCTTTGGTAAGATGTGAAAGGGCTGCTACAAGTCCCCCAAAGCAAAACGCAAAAACAATGTTTAATTTTGTGAGGAGAATGAAAAAGAGCAACTGAGTGACAAGCTAGTGATCAACACAATGCTTGTTTGGCAAAGTTAAAGCAGTTTATCTGTTTTAAAAGCAAGGGAGGAAAATAGGTGAAAATGCTGTGATCAGGAACTGGCCAACCCGGAACCTGTGCTGGCTGTGAAAGGTCATAGAACAATTATCTCATACTAATACTTTGTAGCCTTGCTATTTTCCCTTTGCTTAGTTAAACATATATTTACAAAACATATTTTCTGTGTTTCACATGAAGAGCTTAAAAGTGACAGAGAGGACAATCCAGTCCACTTGCAGTTCTGGCCCACAAAATTTACAGGACACAGGCAACTACAGTCACTGCTCTCAGTAAATAACACATACAGAGCTTTGACTGCTTGATTTGATATTCACAGAAAAAGTAAACCTCATCACCGCTGAGATTCTGAGGAGGAGTACTGAGAGACAGTGAAAACAATTAGGTCTGCTGAAGTTAAAACACACTTGAGTCATTTTATTTCTCCTGCTGTCAATGTTATTAGGAGGTATTGATTCATTTTACTGGTAACCACCCAGCAAACCAAAGGCTTTAAAACCTTCTGCTTGGGTGGGAAGTTTGATGTATATTGGTCTGTGCAATGGCTGTAAATGGGCCTGGTTCATTATATCACTGTAATTAAGCTAAAATGTCACGAAAGTGAAATATTCTGGAAAATCTGAAAATATTTCCTTATATAGTGTGAACAGCATATTAGAAACAGGTTTCCATAGAGGATAGCATGCATATAAACAAGTAGCAAATATTAATCCATATTAAAATTTTCTTTTTACAGCAATCAAAATCAGGGAAATTTTTTTTGAGATTAAAGTGTGGCTGCCTCAGATAAGCATGCCCTTCAAGCCTAAGCTGTACCTGTTAAAGTGAACAGAAATATATCAGGAACAAGGAAGTAGGTGTGCATGAAAGGAACATGAACAAACCAAGGATTTGGTTTCTTGCCTTCTGTAGTCTCCAGACTATATTTACATTATGCCATATATTCAGACCGTAACAGGAATGATGTTATATGCAATGCATAGAGATGAGGCCGCACTGAAGAAGGAGGGAATCCCAAGTGTGGCCACAGTGACCTGGCATGGTACCTTCCTACTGGAAGGATGTGACCCAGTGTTCTTCTTTCTACACGGCTGTGCTGGTCCATCAGGGACTTGGGACATCCAGGGGAGTACAGGAAGGGTATGGCACTGTTTCTTGCAATGGTCAGTATATTGTAGACAGCCTAAGCACATATTCATTTTAGGCTACTTGTAAGGAAAACATGGATGAAATAGTTTAGGAAATGTAAGGTTCCTTCTTAGATCAAACAGCTTAAATGAGATTACACAAGGCATTGCACTGTTTTGTGTTTAGCAGCCAGTGAGACTAACAACCAACGCTTTGTGAAACTTCCCGATGGCTGCATCCTTGTCCACATAGAAAGGGTCAGAGGAATTCAAGTGTTTTGAAGTTTATATTAAGCAGGGATTTTTCCATCCAGAAGCTGAAGGAAGCCTGTTTCAGCATTTTGTCACTACTTTGGCATACTCTGCCTGGGGACCACCCAGCCATCTTGGCAGATGGTGGCTACTAAATGGAGAGATGAAGCTGTAATTAATATAGAGGATTTGGCCTCTTCTGTTACAGACAGTTCTCATTCCAGCTTCTCTGAGAAGGCTGCCTACAAGTAGGGGCTTGGGACTGACTGTCATAAAAATTAGGTACAAAAATTAGGAGAGGAACCATTGTCTACTGCAAGGGTGCTAAACTACACTGAGTAAGGAGGCTTTATTCTGTCTCATATTTGTGACAACAAGTGAATAAAAACCCGTAATTTAAACTCAGTCGAGTTGGATTACAGATACACATGTAAGCTCCCTGATTCAAAAGATCTGTCACTTAATCTAGCTCCAAATATTACGAGGTTGTGTATGAAAAATGCAACACAGGAGACTGATTTGTGCGTATCGGATATGTGAATTTTCTAGGTTGCACATACTCCCTATATAAACACACCTGTTAACAGGATATGTTGGATTTTAGCTGTTGGATAGACAGATCCTGTTATTATTGCACAGCCAGAGACATAATAATGTTGGGCTCCTTTGCTGTTTTCTTGACTGCCTGAATACAAAAATTCATCCAGATTTTAGTGGAGTTCATGGCCGGAGATGGCCACAGACACTGATGATTGAAATGGCAGATTGCAAAGGGAAACAGAGCCCCAGGCTAGTCCTTGTTTATGTATTTCTAGGTTTTATAGAAAATACAGTAAAAATGATTCCTTTCTTAACAAGAAAGATACCTGATTACATCCATGACTAAAACATTTTAGTTTATTGTCCAGAATCATAGGCGTACAAGCTTTATATCTGAAATGTGTTCAAACTATGGTTTTTTTTTTCTTTTGCATGAATTAGAATAATTTAATTGGGCTTCTTTGAGTTTCTAGTCCAAACAGATCTTTAAAAAACCACCATTAGAAATAAATGTATCCTAAGGGATTTTTTCTTTCCTACTCCTTTTATCCACCCATTATTTTCTTTAACACATTTTATTTTGACAGTGTCTGCATCCTACCCTTCTATCTAACTTTTCACTGCTGTGAAGAGTGTTTTGGAAAAAAAGGTGTTTCTTTTTTTTTATTTTCTGACATAAGGACTAGGAAAAAAATTGCCTGATGGAGCTATTACCTTCAAGTACTTTGCCAGTCTGATGATAATGAAAGTTATTTCCTCCTGTAGTTAAAAATACACTTTTCAAAGTAATCATTTCACTCCTTGAGCCACTTCTGATGACTCATTGCTCGAAGGCAGGGATCCACAGCATTGTTTGTGAAGTTCTCAACAAAAAAAAAATATTAAAAATATACCATACTGCAAATCAGTGTTTCCCTGAGTGTGAAAACCAATTAAATCCAGATGCAGGTGTAAATCTGAAACTGAAACAAACTATACAAAAAGACCAACATGCTAGATAACAAGTTGATCTACTTAATTATAGAACTTTGAAAATGTTGGAAACCACCTGATGTTGCAAAGAAAGCAAAATAAGGCTAAATTAGTGTTTTAAGAAACACCTAGATGCATAACTTAGGCTGACACAGCTTTGCAACTGCCACTTAGAATACTCTAGATCTCTAGGTTAATACATCCATATAGTTTAAGTTTGGATATTTCCACTCTGTTTACGGATTTTATCTCTTGTGGAGTCTGCACTTTAGGTCAATAAAATAGTGGGTCTCAAAAGAGTTATAATTATTAATGAAATAAACCTGTTCCCCTGTAAAGAGACATGTTCAATGGGGTTCTTCTGAAAAACTTCTTACTATCCTACCCCACAACTGCAGAAATAAAGTTAGCACTTTCTCAGGAGCAAAGAGCCCTAACATTGAGGCAAAGGCACTCCAGGCTGACGGACGTTTAGAAATCTGACTGCTATACTTGCAAGGGTGGAAAACTATGGTAAGCTGGTCAGAAGCAGAATGTATGGATGCTGTAGTGGGTTGACCCTATCTGGACACTTGGTGCCCACAAAAGCTGGTCTTTCACTGTCCTTCTCAGCTGGGCAGGGGAGAGAAAGGCTCATGGGTCGAGATAGGGGCAGTGAGAGATCACTCACCAGTGACCATCTAGGGCAAAATAGACTTCACTTGGGGAAATTAGTTTAATTTATTACCAATCAAATCAGAGTAAGATAATCAGAAATAAAAAAAAATTAAAGACACCCTCCCCCCGCCCCTCTGGTTTTGCTGGGCTAACTTCACTCCCGAATTCTCTACCTCCTTCCTACCAGTGGTACAGAGGAGTGGGGAATAGAGACTGTGGTCAGTTCATTGCACATGCCACTCTCTTCACAGGGGGAGGACTCCCCACACTCTTATACTCCTCCAGCACAGGGTCCCTCCCATGGGAGACAGTCCTCCATGAACTTCTCCGACATGAGTCCTTCCCACAGGGTACGGTCCTTCATGTAAATCCAACACAGATATTTACAAAAAAAATAAATAAGCAATAAAAATCTTCATGCAGAGGTGTCATCTCCGAGTGCTGAAACTTCCAGAAAAATCACTCAACAAAACTTAAGTACTACTTGACTGTATAACAAACTCCTGAAGCTGCCTGTCTGGTGGCAGCACACCATACACTGTGTGGGAGGAGCTGTAACTTCCATTGTAACCGTGGTTTATTAACCTTCTGCTAAGGAAGTCCCTGAAGAAGTAATGTATCACAAGGAAGAGAACAAGAATCTCAGTATAAAGCCCACTCTTCCTCCACCACTGAAAATGAGATCTTTGGTGCATGAGCTCAGCTCGTTGCTGTTCTTTCACACTTCTAATCACCGAAACAGGCTGCTGTGACTGTGGAGGTGGTATGTTGGGTCTGCGGGAAGCAAACCAGCCAGTACATATGTGTGGGCAGCCACCTTATTGTAATTTAGAGAGGTTTGTCAATGAGCTGTAAGGATGGGAGCTTGGAAGAGTGGCAGAAGCAGCTTGAGGCTGTGTGGGAGGAGCTGGTGGCCCTATACATGCTCTGCCTGCGGATGAGAGCACCAGCACTCCACTGGAGGGGAGCTCAAATGCTGAGAAATTCCAGTAAAACATGAAAGCTAAAGATAAAAGGCTGGCTCTTTGTCTGGAGTAAATCAGCAGGGATATGTTGCATCTCTGGATTTACTTCAGCTGAGAATCTCAACCTGTGCACCTCACCCTCATCTCACACTGCTCTACCAGCACTTCAGGGGGTAACTGGATCATCTTGATTTAACCACATTTCAGTGCTGGGGTGGTGGAAGAAATTGGTATAATAAGAATTTTTCATAACAACTCTTATTCATTTACTGCTGTTCGTGTTTATATTCCATATTGGTTGCTATAAAATGAAAGTTTCATGTATGATAAAAGTTTTCTCTTTTTCAGACTACTGTAGAATAGTTTAAAAAATAGAAGTTCAGTTGAAATCAAGAGAAACATTCTAACATAAAATTATTACAGTGAGAAAACTGTTGCTGTGATCTGGTGTCTAAAACCTGGAGCCTCTAAAACAGTTAGCTGAATTTGCAAAGCCACTATGTACAACTTGCATGTATTTTCAGAAAACATGCAAATTGTCATGAAGTAATTTTTTTCCCTTCTGCTGAAATCAGTGCTGAACTTAAGAAAAATTAGTAATATTTTACCTGGAAGCACAGCATGTCCCTGGTTGGAAGTTAATTTAAATAAACGAGAGGCCATCCACTGCTGCAATTAACTAATTGTCAAGGCTTTCTTGTATCAGAGTTCATTTTTGGAGAGCAAGAGATGTTGCCTTGCCTTTGAAACTTTAAAAGAAAGGCATGTTTCAAACCACAAAAAAGCTGATTTGAGTGTAACAGGTTTAATGCACATTTAGCTGGAAATCAGTGAGATTTCCTTTGACCAATTTCAAACATTCAGAATCTAGGAAGCCCACATCTGTGTTTATAGTCTAGAAGCAACATCTCTGTTTCTGTAGGATCAGGATTTCCGTGTGTAGAAAAAGCAAATATGGGTTTCATGAGATGGATCTTTGCAACCTCCCAGTTGTTCTCTATGAATCTCGTGTCATCATCCTGGTGCATTTCCTTCAGAAATAGAAAATTTCCAGTAATCAGCCCAAGTTTAATAACATATCACTATACACTGTAGAAAGGAAGAACAGCACTTTAAGTTTTACCATCATGCTTAAAAAAGCATACCAGCCTGGTATTTCTTAATCTGAACTTGTTCTAGCTCATCTCCTCTGTTTCGTATTGCCATTCATATCCTTGTTTAAAATAGCAGAGTCTCCATCAGTTTTTATTTCCCTGTCATCTATTATTCCTCTCAGCCTTGAGCCATATTAAACCAAAGCTTTCATACTTTCCATCCATTGTCATCTGTCTCATAATCAGCTTTTACTTGTGTTTAAAGCACTCTAAGTCAGAAAAAAGTCTGCAATGTGTGATCAAAGTGTGGTTAGGATCTTATCCTTTGTTCTGTTACTTAGAAACTGAAATATAAGCATTAGATGTAAACAAATAATTTGTAATGAAGCATAAATGAGAGAAATTTTTTTGTGACTGTTGTGGTTTATCTGTAAAACTTTGCAAATTTATTATATTCAGGACATGCCGTAAAGTAATTCAGTGTAAGCTGTTACGAATTACAGAATGCGTATTAAATAAAATCAGAATATAATGTGATATTAGGTCATCAAATTGTCACTGTACTTTATACCCCTGAGCTGTTTATGAATAGGTAGCAGCATTGAAAGATTTATCATTTCAGGAGGTTTATAAATAGCTATGTAATATTTTTCCCTGTACGAATTACACATTTTCAGTGTTCCATATTACAGCTTGAAAATCATGTCATACTCATTAGTGTACATTAAGCCACAGGACTTTGGCTCTTATCTGAGTTAATTAGTGAGAAGAAAAAAAAAAACCTAGTACATTAGAGCTGGTAAAAAAAAGAAGATGCAAGGAAGGACACAAAAAAGAAAACTCATTTTCAGTTGTGGATTATTTATTCATTGAGTTCCATATAGCAATTGCAAGCACAAATATATTTATTCATACAGTGTATACTATTAACTTGACTGTGATAATTTTTTTTTTTTTTTGTTTTGGTGTTTGTTTTTTGGGGTTTTTTTTGTGGCTAAAATCTGTTTGGAAATAATGCAGCTCTTAGTTTTCTAATAATTAGTTAAGTTCCAAACTATTTTTTTGGCAATGTCTTTAAATTAGTTTGTGGCTTTGAGTGCATTCAGATTGCACATGAAGTCCTGTCCTGTGCTCTGGGGTCAATGGTCTCTAGGTTGCTCCAAAAGGCTTGAGGTCTCTTGCTTCCCAAAAGAAGATAATCCACCCTTGATGCTGAAAAACCCCTGCACCCCTTATACATGTGCATGGTTCTGGCAGGTCTCTGGACATCCTCTTCTGACCCGCTGAATGCACTGAGGAAATGGAAGTGGATTTAGACCCTATCATCCTGCTGTAAGAGAATGCTGATAAAAGTGAGTAACATGGCATTAAGGGACTCAGCTCTTCTGGAAGGCCACAAAAAGCCACAGACTGGTAGCTTGTCATTAAAACAAATGAAAAATGTCACCAAAAGAGCTTCTGCTGCAAAGATAAGAGATTAAATCAGGAGCCTGGGTTGCATTTTGGAGACTTCAGGTGCTCTTACAGAAGCAAGTGCAACGAGACACTGAAGTAAGTCTCAACTATTTAACACCTTGTTTTGCTAGAGTTTTCTCTATGGATATCACAGTTCCATGGCATAATTTGCAGGCTTTGGCATTGCTTTGAAATAGAGTACATCTCATCTGAGAATTCAAATGTGACTTTGTTCTTGCTTAAACTGGGATCTGCAATGATGACAATGAGTCGGGCTGGGGTTTGACAGGGGCGTTTTCCCACTGAGGTTGATTTGTTCTAATGGCTATTGATTCAACAGAGTGTAACTTGGAAGAAAGGAGGAACTGTGAACAGAGCTGGGCTGGAGGAATTAAATTACCCTAATGTAACTTCTAATGGACCTACCAACAGTGTCCACTCCTTCTAGAAGGCCCCGAAAACAGCTCAGTCCATAATTTCAGGCATTATCACAGGCAGTTGCATTGCTAATGCTGCGTATTGATAAAAGGATAAATGCTATTTTTGCTCTTGGTGTCAGGAGGGCTGGGTATCACATTAATGGCATAGATCACTGAAGTTCTGTCCTTGAAATAGTCATGGCTTTCAATTTCTTTCTCAGCATGTGTTTAAATATTCCCAAGAGCCCCAAACTGCCTCCAGTTGCTTCCTGTTTAAATAAAAGATGATTCCTCTTTTTATTCTGTGGAATCCATTCAAAAGAAAAGGTCATGCCCAAAGGGAGAAAGCAATTTCCTTATTCTTCATTTCAGAGCTCTAGGGATTTGTAATTTAAGTTTCCCAGAACTGTCTCTATTTTTTTTTAATTGATATTCTTTGTTAATTTTTCTTTTTGAGGGGGAGGAGTAGTGGTGTCATGTTTGTCTAGTCCAAAAGCAAACCCAGCATTTACAGTTGTTAAAGCCCTGGCAGCTCAGAAAAGCAGATTAAGCAGAAGGGTAATTAAAAGAAGTTATTTCTTTAATGTATTTTCAGCTGATGCCTGACACCAGTGATTCTAAATGCACCTTTCTTTCTCAGTTAAAAAGGGGAAACTATGGATTATTTCACAGGGAAGTATTAAAGTTTAATAATAAACATTTCTTCAGGGTTTCTTCAAGGTTTTGCCTTTTTTTTTTCCTGAAGATTTTACAAAATTTTTGTCTGAAAATTCATGTGGCCTGGCCATTAGGCTGATGGGGGGAAATTACTCCAGCATCCCCCAATGATATTTAAAAAGAAATTTATTTTCCTGATGATGAAATAAACCACATGGATTTTAAAGATAGGTTTTATGTTTTTTTTTTTTTTTTTTTTTTTTTTTTTAATGTTATGTCTTACTTTGATTAAACTGGATTAATGAATAACAGAAATAGGATAAAATCTTCAAGGCTAAGTCCCTATGGACATGGTAAACACCAGCATAAATGGATTTAAGTCCATTTATTTCTACAGAAGTTCAAGCTCAGGAGCCAGAACATAACATCTTAAAATTATTAAATTTAATTATAATAATTATTTTTACTTTTGAAGAATGGATAATAGAGAGATCTGTCACAAGAGGGGAAGAGCTGCTAACATAAACTACAATACATAATTATTTATTAAAAATTTTATTATAATATTTAGTAGTGTTCAACTAAGTTTAAAAACTCACAGTCAGGAGACCAGTATCTTTGGCTGGAATCTTATTTATTTTCACTTACTTGCATTTTACATGCTAGTTAGTAAGGAGAAACTACTTGCTAAATAACTCAATACTGCCAGGCTAACAAGTATGTCAAATATTTTTAGGCTTCTTTTACTTTGTTTGCAACCTCTTTTCTCCCTTCTTACACAAATTTTGTTTAGTTAGATGTCTGGAATTACTCTACTTGGCAGGAAGAGGAACACTGTTGGGGTTCACTGTCACCTACTTGACTGTCTCTATTTGGCTTTGGGCACTGTCACCAACCCTCCCTTCCCTCACCTCTTCCTGACCTTCTTCCTCCACCCAAGCATGCTCCAGGCCGTGAAATTAGTTCTGCCCCTGCATCTACTCTTCCCAAAGGTTGCCCCAAGAAGCATAAGACCAAAATTTGTATTCGGTCCCACATACTTGCGTGTTACTTGTCATAACATGCCTTGCAGTGGCCCACAGCATCACTTGGAGTTTGGATACTCCCTGAAGTGATGAAGGTTTTATGGATGCCTGGTGTTGTTAAGGTTTAGCTTAGTTAGGCACAGGAATTAGTGAGTGCAGTTGCTCTTGAGTGATGATGAGAGGGACTGTAAAACAAACTGGTCGAACTATTTCAGAACAACAGCCATTAAAAGCTGGGGTTCCAAGCTGACGTAAGTGAACAAGCTTAATGAATATTTACAAATAAAAAATTGGTTTAGAACTGTGTAGGTAAGCTCATGTATAATTCAATAATCAGAGATGAAAACCAAAGACCTGCAATCTACTTTCCTTAATGTAACATTAAGAGTATACATTTTTATAAGTAGGCCATCACCTACTGCTATCCCATACAAGTCCAGACTGATTACCTCCTACATGTGCATTTATTATTCATAAGTATCAAATGAAAACTATGGATTAACCATTTTAAGAGCATGGTTCATTTGTGAACTTTCAGCCTAGCTTTCTACATTTCTTATTTGTGAGGGATAACACTGTGAGTGGATGACTGAATCATTTTGACAGTAGAGCTAACAATGGAGCATGAGACCATGATAAAATCTTTCCTTATAAATAATCATGAAGATTAAAAAAAAATCATGATGCTAAAAACCCTAAAGCTTTTTGGCATACCAAGTATATTACATGCTTGAGAGGAATCTTTGTGGGCAGTGAATAATGCGAGCACAACAACAGCAAACCACACTGGTAGTCTCTGTTCACAGAGACACTGCGGATCAGGCTTCCCTGACTGTGTGTCTGATGCTGTCTGAAGTCGTGTATGAGAAATTGTTCTATTAAGGGGAACAAAATTTCACAAGGGTGCCATCGTGGCTCTACAATATTCTTAATCTGACTATGATTTTTGTTGATTGGCTTGAATGGATGAGGTCTAGGGTAGCGTGTGTGTGTGGGAAAGATAACAGGAAGGATGATAAGTGACAAAATACACTAAAGATAAAAACAGACTATTGTTATTTCATACAGGGTACTGGATGTGATCTCTCCAGCAAATGGAAGAAGCTAAATGTTCAACTACTCTTTCTAAATTTTCATTTTATGCATGCACAATTACGTGCAATTACAAACCCAATTGTACACCTAGAAGAGGATTCAAATTAATATGAAAAATCCTACATATGTAAATTTAGAGTCTGGTTTAAAAACTGAATAAATATTACCATGTGGAGGAATCTTTTTCCAGAACTGACTCAACAAATGTGTTCAGAAGTGAAAATGTGTCTGATCCATAAACCTCTGTACTCTTTCAACAACAGGTGCAAACCTGGTAGAAAATTACCAGTCTGAGGAACAAACCAAACCAAAGGAGGCACTGCCCTTTCCCTGCTGCTACCTACTCTAATGAACAAAATGCTCAAAGATACAAACCAAGCTGTTGTAAAACTTCAGACTAAAGAATGCGCAGCAGGTGGCAACATATGTGTCCAGTTAGTTCCAGCCAAAACAGTCTAATTTGCAGAAAAGGATACAGAATTTCACCGTGACTCAGCCGAGGGGGTGACTCAAAGAGAAAAGATGCTCTAGCTCAAGTGCTAGGCTTGTTGAAGAGAACAGTTATTAATTAAATGGAATTTCTAGATTCTCACAACCTGCTGGGTGTACAATAATTCATTTTAAATTTTCTCTGTATGGGGCTCAGTTTCCTTTGGTATTTAGTATTCTTCTGTTTCTCCATTTCCAGAAACATTAAATTAAGAACATTTGTCTAGTTTAAAACTTATAAAAGAATAAATTACTTAGACTAAAACCAAATAATGAAATATCTGACCTTTCAGTCATTGTAATAAACAGAACTGAATATTTAATTATTTTTAATACGTCCTGTCTCCCTCTAGTGGTGACTTAGTCACTGCTTGAACCAATCACCTCATTTCTAACTGCAATGAGATTATGTCTTGTCTGAATTAGTAATTTTGATGACATTATATCAAAAGCAATTGTTCTGACCAGCAACTAATGGCAATTGCATGATGAATAAAGAAAATAAGAATGAAGGAAGCAGCAGCTTCCAGAAGGCAACAGTCTAAACAACAAACAACCTATTAGAATAGTGCCTGTGACTAAAAGTTATTACTACCTGCGGGGTATGTGGCTGGATTTTGGTGGTTTCTCTTTAATTATGTCTTCATTTACAAGCACTATCATAGTTATGAAATTATTTTTTTGGTTTGCACCAAAACTAGCACAGGCCTAATAGTGCTCTAAAGCTCATGTGGATATGCATGATTACTGAAACCACATCATTCAAACAAGTAATTAAATTTCATTAGATGGAATATAAATGAATGTTAAGTATGTATTTAAGGCCAAAAAATAATATTTTCCTACATCAGGTCATCAACATCTAGTGGAATGATTCAGGAAATAATAATTTATTCTGATGAAAGGAGGAAAGGAGAGAGGAAAGATGAATGGGTAGCTACTCTTGAAAACAGTCTGAATTTAAGTCTTTTTTTTTCTTTTGGGGAAGGATTATTTTTGGGAAACTCTTTTGAGCACATAAAACCCTGATGTCCAGTTTTCAACAAAAAGAAACCAATGTGTACCTCCTGTCTGAAACAAAGCCAAACTCAACCAAGGCAAACCAGAAAGCAAACCGGAGTTTCATAAATTAGGGATATTCCTTGGGAGGGCCTCAATTATCACAAAGCCATATTTTTCAAAAAGTACACATTTTGACAGACAATTTCTAATAGGCACATGTATTGAAAGAGTGTTTCATTCTGAGCACTTGACATCTCAGATATGTTTGTTGGCTGTAGTAATAATGGATCGTTCTTACACAGGCACTTTTGAACACTGTCTGCTGAAGAGATTCATGAAAGTGGTTGGAATAATTCTATTTATTTTTTCATCTGGAGTGCTAAGAAAGAAAGAGAACAAATTTACCAACAGATCTGATATCTGATTGGTAATAAAATCCTGGAATTTTAAGGGGCTAAACCACTTCCTTTTTTTTCTTTTAAACATGCTCAAGAAAACTAAATTGATGAATAAAAAATACAGGTATCTTGAAAACATTCTGTTTTGTTAATTCAAATATTACATTTTTAATTATAATAAATGCCGTTAGGAGGACTAAGCCTTCAGTGAAAATATCAGATGGAAGAAACCCCTCCATTTTTTGTTTTTGATTATGTCAAGAAAACGTTGATTAAAAAAAATTAACTTTTAGAACAATTGAGAATTAATTTTCCTTTGTGATTTTTCAGAAATCTGAAGTTCTGTCAGTTATTTGCAAAGCTGTGCCTACACATCAACCCAAATCATCCTGAAAGATAAGTAATGTGGTTACTTGTATCAGCATTTTGACTTTATAAAGTAAGCCTTGTCTAGTTTGGGTTTCTTTGGTTGAGGGATAAGAAGAGCTAATTAATATTTATTTATGTATTTATACAGGGTTTTTTTGCTTTTACGAAAGGAAACCTTTAAGATGCACAGGCTCCATTTTAAACAAGTACAGTTTCTTTTTTAATGTTTCTCAAGAAAGAAAATGAGATGCACAGATTTAAGATATTTAATTTCACTCCAGTGAGCATACATTAGCTCAATAGATTGTGGTTTTGAGACTAAATTTTTAAGTAATTATTAAAAAAAAAAAGTACCCAGTTTAATGGTTTCTGAAGCATCATTAGCAACTAGATAAATCCAAACTGAGTGCTAGAAAAACAAAAAAGTAACATTATTACTTAAATAATTTTAAACTATTCATTAAGAATACGAGACAGTCAAGGAACTAGAAAAAGCTTTGAACCCTGTATCTTACCTTTTCCTAGATTTTGTCACCTTTCCCTTTTTTCACACTCACCCAAACCCTTTTTCTCTTTTGAGGCAATTAAGGTGTTTCTTGAACTCAGTTTTGGAGCCTGGCCTTCACAGTGGGAACAAGATACTCTGTGTACTTATTAGAAACACAAAGTAAGCAAGTAAATACGAGATTTCATTCTACATATTGAGAAAGCAGTAACTACTGCACTTTTCAAGACTCCCCTCCCAGGAGGTACCTAAACTGACATTACTGTCTTTTTTGTATATTGGAAATACTACAAACAGACAGTATGGACAAGCAAATGTGTTCAGAAGTGAAAATGTAAAAATGTGCAAATGAGGTCTAAGAAGAGACGTACAAGATACATCTTCCTTGACTATCCTTTTGTCCTATCCTAATCATGTTTTTCACTTTCCCTCCTTACTTTGTGCTGAACACTGATAAGGGGAAATTCAACCCAAAGCTAATATGTCATTTTAAAGATAATGAATTTGAGTATCAAATGTTTGGCCTGCACTTTTGGAATAGCAGACATATTAGATCACTTCTTTTGTGGTGCCCTTGTTTATTGGAAAGTAGCTTGTACTTTATCTTCTCAGCCACAATCATGTATAATGTTTTGGGTAGTAGAATCTAGTTTTGATTATTAAATTATACATTTAGAGCTGCATTCTTATTGAATTTCCAGGTTAACTTTTTTGTTGTGACTGCTCATTTTAGTTATGACTGCAGTAGGTAAATGAATGTCTCTGTCCTGACATAATGTAATCCGTAAATAGGGAAATGATGAAAAAAAATCCAGATTTGCACAAAATAGCAATCTTACCCTAGCATGATAAGTTTTGGAAAGACTATGATACTAGCAAAACAAAATCTGAAGCTTAGCTGGCAATGAGTCATTCATTCTTGCCCGAGACATTCTTCCTGAGAAAATCCTGCCGTCAGTCTTTCTACATAATGGGACATAAAAAATAAAGCAATATATTGTAACTCAATGGTCAATCTTTACAGGCTCCCTGACAAGTTACATTGTGAGACATTTGAAAATCTGCAGCGGGGGATGCTGAAAAAAAAGCATAAACTGAAATGTGGTGAAGAAGTATGGAGACATAACATATAAGAAACACTTCAGAATAATAGTGTATAAATTCTGTATGACTCAATAGCTGTACAGGTAGAGAAAGCCCAGCACGACATCGCCTGATTTAAGAAAACTTGAAGGTAGAATTAATCATTGATGTGGCTATTTCTGGAAATGAAAGGGATTTTGAAAGAGAGGAAAATGTGAAAACCGTACAGATTGAGTGACTGTACCATAAAATAAGATTACTCTTGGTAATTTAGCAGTAAAAATAAAATATGGCCAGCTCTAGCATCTAAGAAGAATGTGTTGGACACAGAAATTGTCTGGATTTTACATATGATGCTTGCCAAATCTACCATTCTTGGAAATCCTGCCTGCATTCTTCTTTCTCTAAAGGGAATTCATGGTTCATATGTTTGCTTCCAAAAATGAATATGAACAAAATTTATGTCCTTATGGGAGGATGCACACCATAGCCCAAAGTAGGAGTGCAAGCAACCTCTGGTACTTTTCCTCACAAAGTCAAAAAGTAGAGACTGTCATCAGCAATCACGGCAGAGAACATCACCTGTGTTTCAGTCATTGACGACTGATCTTCCACATTTCAGGTAGTGACTGCAGTGAAATAACAAGTGAAATCAATTAAAAGACAAAGAGTTGAATAAGGCAAAACAACTAATAGAAAAAAAACCCAGGAGGTAAAATTGTCTGGAGGCATGGCAGTTTGGACAGGAGATACCCAGGAGCAAAACATGCAGGGTATGGTGGTGAGGGGAACTTCCCACCAGAGGCAGGAAAATATTTTGAGATACAGGACTCAGTCAAATGCAGCTTTTTGAGCTGAAGGATCAGCAACAAAGAGACTTGCCCACACCTGCAGTTATGACTATATGTGAAGCAGACTTGGCAGGAGAGTTAAGAGAAAGAACCTGAACTGAATTTCCAGGATCTTTGATGTAGATATTACAAGTACTCGTTTAAAAAGGTCTTCCTTAGGGACCTGAAGCAGCACAGAACTACCAACTCCTAATGACTTGTACAGATCTTAAAAAATACTACCAGGTCCTGATTCTGGTCTCAGAGTCTCCAGACTCTGTACAGTCAGAGATGTCTGCTGCCTTTGAAATCTTATGGATCTCAGCTAAAAAGTTTCTTTTTAGCACTGTTCTCTCAAGCTAAATTGCTAGTCCTGCTTGGTGGTAACCACATGTATTATGAAAGGCTGCAGGGAGAGCACTGTTTCATGAAGTATGTGGGGAAACAGGTTTTAAATTCATCGAAAGTTGAGCGCCTAACCTTGTAACTTTACCCCTCTGTCTGTGCTTACAAGTTAAGCAGGTTTAACACAGATCAGAGGTATCTAGGATGATAACTGCCTGCAGTAAAAAATACCAAGGCAAACGAAACAAAAAAATCCTCCAAACCCTCAGACAACCCTTCTCTCTCCCAAGCTATTCAGCAGGTTGCTGTGTTTTTCCTGAACTGATACCCCTGCTTATTAAGAACAGGCTGCTGCTAGTGACATTGCCTTTGGAGTGTGAAATGGAGTGGCATTAAGTTCTGGCTGCTGTGACTCATATTTGTTTGTCCTCATACAGCTCCGATTGCCTGCTGGCATCCTGGATTGCAGGAACATACACATGGCGCATCCATGGAGCAGTGCCTGTTTCCTCAGACAAAGAACTGAACACTGTGTGACAGCAGGTCCACCCCTCTGGAGATGGGAGAGCACAAATCTGTTCTCATGATGAAATCCACAGATGATTTCATGGGAGAGGACAATGAAAGGAAACATTTCAGCAACGCCACAGTAAAGTATTGTAGCACTTTTTTTAGAGGAGAGGCTGTGAACAAAAAAAAATGAATATCTGTGTTAGTAATTTCTGATGCTGTAGATTTAGGGCAGAACTACAGCTGCTGACCTTTTTGTAATGTTTTGCAATAGCCATACATTTTGATCTTCAAGTTTTTGTTAATGAAAAGTTATGGAAAAAGTTCTACATTAGAATAATTATAAAAAACCTTTTTGAAGACTTCCTTTGTGAGAGAAATTTGTCTTGGCCCTATTGATCTGAAAGTGTTGATGCTTTGTTTCATCAAATTATGCTCTCAGTAAAACAGTACAACCACCATGCAGGGCTCTGTGCTTCCTTTCCTGTGCTGCCCACTCATCACCCTGACCCATGTAAGCTGCTGTCATACAGCATAAGCTGAATTTCTTGACACGCATCTGACAGATAGGCTTCCATCACTTACAAATGGATGAAGAACAATGAAAATTTGGACCAACTGAAAACAGGAACATAATTCAAAAATGTATCTTGGTCTCTGTCATTTAAACTTTGGCCATCACACTGGCAGGTGTGGATGAAACAGCAGAGCAGACTGCTGAGATCTGCACCATTGAATAGCAATATGGAACACCAGGAGCAGGCAGGGGCCTTGTTTTCTGCTGGGTTCAGGGCAGCAGAATTGCTGTTTTCTGTTGTCTCAAAATACTGGAAGTGTTTAATAAGGGGGGAGGAATGGAGGAATTATTTCCTTTTATGACACTGAATTTATGCAGCTCAAGAGATTGTTCTGTTGCACTAAAACCAGGAGTTGAAACAGGCTCTCATTTCTGTCTGCAGCAATGGCTCTCCAGTCCCAAATCCAGCTAACCGGAATCTCACTGGGAACTGGAATTCGCTGTTCCAACATGAGGACTGATTAGATAAAGCTGCTTTTGGTTGCTGTATGAGGCAGATCTCTCTCTTTTTTTCCCCCTCCCCCTTCCAAGCTGGGCATCCAGAGATCCAAGATCTGTCTTCTTTACAGGTAACATGCTGTTTTGCTCCTGTGCAAGGAAATAACAACCACAACAGCAGGGATTGAGTGATAGTGTAGCTACTGCCTAAAAATCAGTGATACTGTGTTGTTCAAATTAAAATAGTGATTATTTGGAAATTCCGTTAAATACCGAGCCTATGTGAGCATTGGGCATCATTACATTTCTAAAGACTTACTGGAAAATTTAGCAGCATAATTTTCCTGGTACACACTATCTTACAAATCACAATGTGGACAGTTTTTTTTCTGAACAAGTTTAGAATTGAAACTCCCAAAGAACACTTCTATTCTGGAAAGTTTTAGGAATTTGTTTTAATGTTTGAATCTTTTACCACTTTCTCAAATGTAGTTGAAATTTTGGAAAAAATGAGGAGTATGAGCAGACAGCAGACAGACACCTCAATAGGCAGACAGCATGATCACATAAGCACTGTTTTCTTAGGAAACAAAATTATATTGGAGCACTAGGACGCTAGTTGTCTGAGATCTCTCATCTATAACTCTGGGGTAAAAGTAATGTTGGCTTCTTGGCTTTTAAAGGTCTGCTTCTATCAAGCCTTTGCTTAATAACCTCACTGATCACTAATGGAAAATAGACTATTCAAAAATCTTCTGAAACAAACCAGTATTTTCTGAAAGATGCATTTCTGAATTGTTATTAACAACATTACTTGCTCCATTTCATTGGTAGGCCTGTGATACCATCACAAAAATATGGTGGGCTCTTGGCCAAATTTTTCTTCCCTAACTGTGGAGTAATGGCTTTTTGGCTTCTAATAATCACTCCAAGTTCTCTCACTTTTTGTTTGTATTTTCCTCCTACTCAATATTACTCATACTTGCCCTCAGTTTTGGGAAATTAGTTGTTTAGAAGAGCTGTGTATGCAGCTGATTAGGTCTGTCCTCTGGTTAATTATCTACTGAATAGAACCAGACCCTGATCTCCACTCCGTAGGCAATCACCTACATAAAACAATTAAACTTTGTCTATCTTAACATTAAATAAAAAAAATCATTGTTGAGTACCAGACAATTTATATAGGAAATCATGTTACACAACTTTCAGAAATTGTAATGCCTGTGCTCCACAGCCTTCACTTCCCAAAAAGAACTTAATTAGTTTTCTATAAATGATAAGAAGATATTTTGGAGAGTTTTCTGGTGTCGTTCTGTGAGCTGCTGCAGGCCTTCCATGATCACTACCTCCTGAGATAAGTCACCCAGTTCCCAAAACCCAAAAATGTTTTGCCACATCTCCATACTTAATCTCACTGTGTCCTTACAACTTGTAGCCAAATATCTTAAAATTCCAATCATTCGAAATATGCTTACTATAACATACTTTTCCAACTACAACACACTTCTGCTCTCCAAGAAATTTCTGTTGGTTTTAGCTTGAACATGTGAACAAAAAAAGTAATTTCTTCATCTTGTTTCTCCCCTACTTAAATAAATTTGAAAAAAAGAGAGAGTTTGTAATATATTGATTTTATCATCTCTGTTGATAAAACTATTATTATTGCCATCGCTATTAATCAAGTCTTCCATACTACTTTATTTTGCCATGGACTAGGGAGATTAGTCTGTATTCCTTATTTATAAGCCTCTACTTATATGATTTTTTTGTGAAAAATTCCCTAAATCCCAATATATACTCAACAGTCCACTGCTTTCTCAGTCGTGAAGTATCTCCAGGGAAGTCAGCTGAATCCTGTTTAACATTCTGAAGACTATAATTCACATAATTCCACTTGGTATCTCTTTATGGAAGAATGTCGCAATTGCTGTAAGAGCTTCCCAAACTTATTGTTGCAGATTTATTTTTACTCCCATGAAATGTTGCAGCATTTACTGTCCATGTGACTTCTGCTGATGCCTATTCTAAGAGCCTGAGGTAACAGGGCTTTCAACAGTTTCCGAACTATGTTCACTAGTAACACTAAAACTGATCAAACTTCATCGGAAAATAAAAAAGACTGATCTCCTCTCCCTAGTACTATTGAGCAGCTATTCCAGAAAATGACTCCTCAGGGAGTTGCCATCTAATTTTTAGCTGTATTCTTGAGTTTACAGAACTTATTATTCTTCATTCTTCCCAGTATGCAGTGATGAACAACCATACTTCTCTCTTGCAGGACACTGAACACCCTTCTTAGATGCTGCTTGCTCCATTCCACCAGGATTATTATCACACAGACTTTGTAGCTTTCAGTTCCTTCAGGTAGTTGTTTGGTATCTGTCTCACTGAGTAGATGGTAGTGCTGCTGCACGCAAAACAGAGTTGAAAGCATTCTGATTTTCATTTTCTGTTTTTTCACCAGGAAACTTAGTTTCTTATAAATTCCAGTCTGGTGTTTTCCCCCCAAAACCTTACCTACCTGTATGGTTTTATTAATGTAATAAAATAAAGCACGACCCAGCTGCATGGATTTCCAACAACCAAATCCTTTATTAGAAGAAAACAGCCCCCTTTAACACCCTCGGGTGACACAATGGGATTCACACTGCCCACGTGTGCCAGAGTGTAGCTTGGAAACCACCAACCCCAGAATGCATCACCCAGCGTCACTGGGACACGTTTCCTACATACCTGGATGTGAAAAGGCATTAAAAAACTGCTTGTAGACAACATGAATTTTCCTATGATATGTTGGCCAGATTACATTTGATGCATTGAAAGGAAGAATACATGAAATAGTGTATCTCTCTACATATACAGAAGAAATAAAGGCCCTCTCTTAAACTCTCAAGCCCAGATATTTGCCAGACTTTATTTAGTTGCAAACTTACAAGAAACGTCGGGTTAAAGCCATTTTCTTGACTGCAATGAGAGATTTGCCACAAAGGAAAAAATTTGTATTACCTGGTTTTGAACATCTAAACCCTGGACATTTTTTTCTTGTTAGTTGCGTATGTCACTTATATAAGATAGAAGTGGAAAGAGAACATCCTGCCTGTCATATATACCTATTTTAAGATACTTTCCAGAAATGTTTCTCTCTCATTTTACTGCACAAAAAGCCTATACAACTAGTTTTAATGAAATTTCTAAATTTTATATGTGTCTTAGTTAATTCTCCCTTAAAAGTTTTTAGGCACTGTCATAAATTTTTGACATAGATTTCCTATGATTTCCCTAATTTCCATAGATGGTATTTCACACTGGTATTTTCTGATGGCAAAACACCACCCACACAGAAAATACAAAAGTCCTGTGCAGCCTGAGAACTGGTTTTGCACTAGGGTTTTGCAAGGAGGAGGATCCAGACTACCAGCATTAAATGAGCTGAAACCAAGAGGCAAAGATGGTGAGAGAAGAAAGCTGCTCCTTATCAACAGAACATATCAATTAGTATCTTCCCTCTGGTTCCTAGACCTGGAATCACTGCTTGTTTTGTCCTAACAGCTACTCTTTGAAATAAAAAGGTATTCTTTACATTTAATGACACAGACTGTGATACTCATCACTCTTCATGTGACAGTGATTTCATTGGATGTACTTGTGTCATCAGGGTAATAGACTGTATATGAACAGGAATAATGCTCCAGAATTCATTGTGAAGCTTCTAAATTCCCTTAATTCTATGTCATTAATTTTTCCCTTGCAAAAGTCTGACAGACCACAGCCTGACAATCTGCTTTCCTTCAGCAAAGGAGCAGTGACATAGATCAAATAGTTTCTGTAAGTGACTAAGTGAAAAATACGGATTATTCAAAGAAAAGGCATTTTCTTAAATTTGCCAAAATCTTGGCAATAGCAATTGTGACCATTTCCAGAATCCTTTCTGTGCATGACCTTAAACAAGTAATTGATTTTTCTAATGTTTTAGATACTCCATGTATATGAGGGGGATAATAATATTTTCTTTGAAACATGCTTCAAGCCATACAGATGAAAAACACTAGATAAACAGCAGCTATTAACTTCGTTGTTATTAAAACCTTGCTGACAAGACACAGCTAACACGGCAGTTCCTGCAAGACCTCAAGATAGAGTTTTGTGCCTTTTGCAGACATGATTCTGTACTTGATGCCCTAACTCACTCAACATAAAAAATAAGCAAGATACTGTAATTGTTCTCTGCTTTACCCGGTCTGACTTTTAATAACAAGATGGCTCCTGGGGACAACAGTTTGCTATATTTTAATAAAAATTTGGAACAGCTGCATGTTCTGCATTCCAAGCTCTCCTCCTTGTATAGTTTATCTCCAAATCCACCTTAGAGCAAATCTCACTTGTTTACTTCAGTGGAAGTTTTTCCACTAGGCATGTAAACTCATCCAACCTATCTCTCCCTAGTGTTTATATTTAAAAATACCTAATCCATCTATGCCAGCAAATTCAAGGAAGAGAATAAGCGTAGGCTATCCAAGGCTAAGCAAACAGAGAAGTCATCAAGGCTTTGGAAAAATTTTTAGTTCATTTTCTTCAGAAGAACAAGAAAAATAAACAGAGCAATGATTGAAACCTGGGTTCCTAACTTAGTGTTCCCTATTTTCAACAGGTTACCTCTGGCTCTGCCTAAATGCAATAACTTCCTCCCTTAAATCTGAATGGCAAAAAGACTGGTAGGGCTGTGGCTATCCTGAATCCATGGTAAGAAAATATTTGGACTCCAGGAGAGTGGTGAACTCATTGAAAGGGCAGCTGAATATTTTTGTTTCCTGAGAAAATCAAGCTGAAAGTTGCCATAGATCCTCAGTAAATCACCACTACGGTGCTGAAGGCCAAGTTCTTCAAGTGTGTAAAGATTTAGCTTCTTCATCTATGTGTTCTATTGGAGAACCTGTGTTTAATCCACTGCACTTCCTTACAATCCACAATGCAACCACAAGCCTCATTTCAACCACCTAGAGCCCGTGATCCCTACTGTCACACGTCTGTGACAGGCATATGCAATCTCCAAGGAAAAGATTAAATTGCTTTTTCTTTTTCTTTTGTTCTGCTTACCAATACTGTACTCCTAGAATCTTACTGGCCAGAAGTACTGTGTATTAATACCATTAATAGCATAATGTCTAGTAGGATGCTGTTATGGAAAAATGATGCTGATATAATATATTTACATTTCCATCAAAAAAAATAAAATGTATGGATATTTTAAAAATCATTCTCCTATTGGTACTAAGTAGACTGTAAACTTTTAACCGATAAATATAAATTGGTTCAGCTTCTGTGCTTAGATGTTGACATGTTAGATTGAAGTGTACCTGCTTTTACAGCTAGTCAGCCTGACTGCTACTTCCCTGAAGGGAGAAAAGTGACATGAGATCCCAGGATATAACTGAAATATTAGCCAAAGGCTGACAAGTATCTGAACAGTTTGCTGAGGCATGTAGAGATGGCTTCCTCCCAGGGGAGTAGCTGTGACCTCAGCCCTTGTGTTGTATCTGCATTAGTATAAATCTGGCAATATTCAGGAGAATTAAAAGCCTTCAGGCTTCCTGTGTACAACTACCTTGCTGCCCAGTCAAGGAGAAGGCCTCAAAAATAATCATCTTGTGCCCAACCTCCCATGGTGGACACAGTAAGCAAGAAATTAAGTCAAAGTTCCTACTGATTATTGAAACCTACTGGCAATATCACCTTTTAACCATGTTCAGACTTCAGGATATGTTTGTCACATGTGGTACTCTTGGCTAAGACACAGCAACATTTGCCTCAGGGTTGTGACAAAGATCTGTGGGCAAAAGTAAACAAAATCAACTGTATTGCTCCAGTCCTTTCTTTCAGGATGTTTCCGGAGTGTGGTGACAAGTGATGGCTTTTTCCACTTTCCAGAACATTGTTTGCTTATGTCACCAAATGAGAGGTCACAGACAGTAAGAGAAGGAAGACCCTGAACTAATGACATAATAATTGTAGATCCTGAACCGAATGCTTTCAGTCATTGGGCACATGGTCATGCCTCACTGTTTGGTCACAAGGACTTTTGTTTAGGTTCAACCCCACAACATACACTCACAATTGCTGAAGACATGTGAATGGACAGACAGTTCTGATCAGGTACACCCTGAGCCTAAGAGACTTTAGAAACTAAAGATGATGTCCAACAAAGATGTGGTTAGAAGATTACTCCTTGGTCATGGCTTCTCACATGTATGGCACAAAACACCCCAGCTATCATTCTGATACGGAATCCTGTCACACTCAGCTCTATTATTGTAATAACTGGGGAGCACAGGCCTAAAGGGACAATGCACATGATGGCACTCAAGACCTGCTATCATAAGCACTCATGGAAAACAGTAAAATTATAAAGGCAGCAGCCTTCAACTTCAAACTAGGAGTTAAATAACATCTCTCTTCTTTAATGTGATTCCATGTTCTAATGCTTTTGGGGTTCAACATGAACCTTTTGGATTCAATAGGTAAGTTAATTCTGATGGCTAATAATATTTCTCTTTATCATGTTTTTGTCTGAAAGCCTTCACTGGAACCAGATGCCTAGGAAGGATCTTCTGGCTGTATTCTTATCCTTGGAGTTGTCTGTAGGATTTGGTACCACTGACTTCTGGATAGCTGTCTGTGCCAGGACACGGAGGCAGCTCCTCAGCTGTTGCAGGCACCATGTCTGATTATCCCATGCATTAAAGGCCCAGACTTAATCTCAAAAAACAGCTAAGATTTCTGCCTGTATTTTGATTGGAAGGCTGTTTTAAAACATAATTTTTCTGACTGTTCTAATTTCCAGAGCAATTTATTCCTGCACAACTTATACTAGGGTATTGTAGTGCCAGCATTGTTCTTTAGCTTAAAATAGCTCTTCTGAATCTCTTCTTGCTCCCAAACAACAACTTTGTTTTCTTAGTCTAAACCCCTGTCAGACAAACCCTCTGCTCCCTCATTGCCCTGGCAGTTCCTTGCTAACTCTGCTCCAGTCGGTGTTTATCGTTCTGGAACACAGATGAACAGAATCATCTCCATCTCTTGCACAACGGAATTAATGCTTCCTAGCATCTTTTGATGTTTTATTTCTCAATACATTTTAGGAACATATTATTTTCGAGTAGTTACATCAGACTGGCTCAAAAACATCCCCTTTCAAAACTCAAAACCTTAGAGGTGAGAGCTTTATTTGTTTGTTTGTTTTGATTGTTTTTGTTTACTCTTTTAATAGGTGGACAACTATCTATCATAATTCAGCATCTAGCTGATTTTTTTTTTTTTTATATTTCTTTATAACGGCATCATCTAGTATTAAGGAAAGAGAGTTTAAAATATAAATGTAGTGTTCCTGATTGTTTAAGGCAGTATCTTCCTTGTCTTAATATCTTTTGCTATCTAATAGTTAGGCATCTCAGCTAACTCTCTAGACTTTTTTGTCATCAATGGAGAAAGACAGGAAACTTTAGCATGTGATTTAACTCATCTTAAAATAGATAACTAAAACAAGAGGGACGTATTGCTCTTTGGAGATTGCCTGTCTCTCCCTGTAGATGATAAAGGGAGCCCAGACAACTGTCTCAGATGTTTTGCCTAACTTGTGTGGCTAAAGTAAGAAGAGATGAATATTACCCTAAGTAATTCAGAACAGTGAAAAGTTGTTTCAAAAGAGATTTAGATTTGCTGGTATCTATATTGTACTGAAAGGCAATAAAATTTCTATTTCTAGCTAACTGGGAAACATTCAACATATTTATCTATTAACTGCAACAGATTAGATAAGTACAGGAGTGTTTCAGTAATTTAAATAGGCCCCTTTGAAAAAAAAATGAACTACCTGAATATGTCAAAGGACTTTATGCTTGCTGAGTTGCTCTCACAACCCTGGAGATCCACAGATACACCACACAGGTATGAATTCTGACCTAGATCCTATGACTATCAATATGTTTATTTACCTGAAAAGGACTATTCACTCATGAAAAGTTGCTGGTGAATGCAAGTGGTCTCAGGATTTGGGCAATAATTCATTGCAAAGTTACAAATATGTTATGCAGTATTGCCATAATACCCTTCCTATTGAGTACATGATATGCTGGATTAGGGTCAAATATTTTAGCAAAGGTCCTTCTATTATTTAATTTCCATTTTAATATTTTATCTTTTTTTGTCTTGTGAATGAGGTTGATACAAGCATTCTTATTATCACTTCCAAGCAGTGTAAGATTAAATCAAAGGGTTTACCTAAAACATGTTAGATGCTGATATCATTATCTATAGACAGTTTTCAGTAAGTTTAAGTAAGATTGACAGTTAAAAGGTGTCCTACTACATTTGTTTTTAGTAGGTAAGAACTTAACAATTTATTCCTTTATTGCAAAGAGGTATTTAAAAATTACACCCGCTTTTGTTGTGCTGAGACACACTTTCCATTCACCCACCTGAACATGAAGAAAACATAAAGTCCATTGAACAATTCAGTTGTTAAATCTGAGATCACCTTTTGTCTTTCACTCAAAGACACCCCAATCCTTCCACAAATAAGTGTAAAAATAAAATTGAGAGAGCTACTTCCACCTTTCTGTCACAGGAAATCTTGCTAAGACTAATCTGCTTTTTAGAAGGTTTACTTTTAAATAGGATTTCCTCTCACTGCATGTACACACACTGAGTCAGGAAGCTCCAGTCTGAGTCAATGCTAAATGCATTTGGTTTTCAACTTGAGTTGGCTTGCAAATGATGGAACCAATGATTCATAATTTCCATCCTGACCTTGTTTATTTTGCATTCGCACTGTGGCAGGTGAACTGTTGTGTTCAAAATCACCAAGTTATTTAAGGGGAAACTGATGCCATCCATTAGCCTGCCAGGTGAAAGACACATTTGCATGCATGAGAACAAGTTATAGGAAGGTGATATGCCACTCAGACATTTCAGAATTCACATTTTTTGCAAGTCTATCATAATTTGCATATTCTAGTAATGCTGAACAAGTTAATTGTCATCTATTCTCGTAACAGACCTATTATTTCTCATTCATTCACTTTTAATACCTAGTTAAATAAGCTGATTTTTTTTCCAAGGTAAGTCTCTCTGAGAATGGATTTGCTATGCTGTATGCTATACCTTCAATATAAGAAGTCTAGTTTTAAACCTGAGTATGCAGAGATGCATTACAGTCTGTTTTGCTGGCATATAAAGTTTCTGAATGGCCTTTACATTTCTATTTATCTTGTCGCCTAGTGTCCAATAGAAAATATGAAGCAGAATTAAAAAACTTTCATTGTGTTATGGGCCAAATCCTCTGAAGTACTGTTTTCCTGACACTGACACCTGTTCCTCAGAACTTATCAGAACAGATTTCTTCATTCATTTTATCATTCCAAATTTATACTCTATGAAGTGGTGTAAGAACACAAGGAAAAGATAATTGCAAGTCACCCATTTTGAGAAGAAAGCATGCAGTTTGAAGCCTATATGGAATGTTTCATGGAATTTCTTGTTGAAACATAAGACTTATGAGTCAAATTCATTCCATGTCTCAGTGAGCAGTTTTGATCACTTACCAAACCTTAACAAATAAACAAATATACACCTTTAGGTCACAACATTGCTAGGGTTCTTTGTCCTAAATGGAAAGTTAGTGGAGAAGACTAGGACTGCACAACTGTCTAACCTTCCCCTTGATGTGTCAAGAGAGTGCATGGGTCTATAACTTACTGATAAGGACACTCAATATTTTTGAGCGATAACTGAGGGACTATGGCTCTAGGTCTGTGTGTTTAAACTTGCTCAAAGTGAAAAAGCCTAGAACTTCATATTTTCATTTCCTTTGGTGACACTACTATCCCAAATAAGCCTTTTCATCAAAAGAATGCTTAGCAATGTCGATCTGTGCAGTATCATCCAGATTTTCACACTGGCTGGCTCAGGGCACCTCTGTGCTTAACATGTACTGAAGCCAGTCTACAGTAATGTTTGAGGCCCATGATTAATGAAGGCATGAAAATACACTTAGTCTTATGAATCATTCTTGAGAGGTACTGAGTTTTCACACTATGCCCATATATATGTCTATATATAGGATGACTAGCTTCCCCATTTATATCTTAGGCCAGCTGACTCACTATGTTGAGGGCAGGTGTTTGCTTTTTAGCCAATGACCTATAAAAACTAGGTAATCTGGCTGTAACCCCCACTAGTGTGATTCATTTTATTTAACATTAAACATCTATTGGTCAACTGCCTAAGCCTAAACCTTGCCTTCCTCTCTGGTCAATAGACAGAAACAGACACTCATTGAAGGTAATTTTTCCCAATAATTTACAGACATTCATTTCAGGATTAGTTACGTTGCCATCTGGTGTTGCTTCTTATTTCTCAACAGCTAACTTAAGTTTAAATAACTTACCATTAGATGTCTGAGGTTAACTGAGTTGGATCCATCTTAGCTATTTTAGGTCTCACCAAGACTGATTTCGCTGCGCCTTGGTCAGGCACATTTAGTCTTGACAACATGAGTGACAGCAAATGGATGGAGGGTCACAGTAATTCTTTATTGGAAATATTAAGAAACATGTGAAAAGCAAGCTACAATAAGAAAAACAGAAATGTCTGAAAGAAGTCCTGTGTAAGGACTGTTAATGGTAACATTATTGCTTAGGAAGTCTCTAGGCATCTGCTATTGGTTGAGTAACTTCTTGTGCAATAGCATGGCCCCCAGAGTCCAACGATGCTTGACAGTGCCCAGCACAAACAAAGCACTTGCCGTCAGGTGTGCTCTCCCACTTGATGTGCGAGAAGAAAATGTGACTCACTAGAGCTTGGTAGCACACACTTATCAGGGGGTTTTCACTTCTGGCTGTAGGCATAATAAAGTAAAAAAAATTCAGTAACCCAGATCTGTAGATAAGTGATTAAGAAACTTCCATTTACCTTCTGAGTCCAGTATGACTGCCTCAGAAAACGGTGCTGCAAGAAAACCCTAGATCTTGGTCAAGTGAAGGCCAAAGGACATCCCATTACCTGAGCTTTATGATTTCATCAAGGTCATATTAGTAAAATTAGAGCAGAATAATTGGAAATGCTGTGTTGTCAGTGCAGTGCTAGAAGACGGACTTGACTATACATGCTGTGCCTCTAAAGAATGCACTGTAAATTTAGGCAACTGTATTATAAAAGAAGCACTAAAATTTGCAATGTGCACTTTTCACAGCCGTATTATTACATGAAGAAGTGGAGAGTGGTCTTAATGCACAGAATTCCTGTAAAGACAAAAAGACTATGTTCCTGATTATTTTGCTGAGAAAATGAAGACTAATACTGAAGCAGTAACAGTAGGACTGATTATAGAGCTAACAAGGAGTAAAGATAATTATGCACTTTGGAAAACTAGAAAAGCTAAAAGTTCAAGCCCCAGGAAACAGAAGAATAAAAAGTTTATTTTGAGGAAGCATGATGCCCTTAGAGATCATGATAAGAAACCCTATCACAAAACTCCGTCTTTCAAAGTCTTCATTTCTTTCTAGAAGCTTCATATACTGAATTTCATTTTCTGTTTCCAGTTCAGTTCCATTAAATTGGTCACCTATACTACACCTATAATATAATAACGAAAGGGAAATATCCCAATTACATCTCCCCAATAGAGAGTTTTTTCTTGACTTAGATCCCTCATCTATAGGGTTTTATTAAATCCTTGAGATGTACCTGAGCCATATCCCACCCACTTTCAGATAAACAACAGCAGAAGGAGTATATCTGGGTCTTGACTTACTGTGTAATCATTTTCTTGCTGAAGGTATTATAGTACCAGGAATGTATTTATTCAGCTGTTATAAGAAAACAAGCAGCTGGAAATTAGTTCCCTTGCTGTCTGCAAGAGAACTGTTGGGAACATGTTTATTACTACTAAAATGTATGTTTATCAGGGCATCTGGACACAATTAATTTTGTCGAGAGTGGGTATCCTGGAGGCAAGGTAGTCTGAATATCCGAGGACTGTTTTAGGTATCAGATCTTTTATCAATTTTTGTTCAATTTTTTCAACATAATATAAGCTTTTTTTGCAAGAATTTTTTGAAGCACAGCAAGATACCAAAACCAGATAGTCTGCAAGAAGAATTTTCTTTGATCTGATTTATCTCTAGAGTATTAATATACTTTAAAAATAAACTGAACTCTGGCTTCATATCCAAGTGATGAACCCATACTGTTCACGAGCCATACTAACAATATTAATAAAATAAACATATATAAATAGTCAATATAATCTAAAATATCTTGTTACTTTATTGATGTAAAGTAGAGATGCTTTTTACAAGCAAAGTCTTCAAACTTTTAGTGCTCTGAAAATGGAATTGACCCCATTTTTCCATAACTAAATAAACACAGGAATGCAATTGCTTTATGTGAGTCCCTATTAACAAAATTCTAAAAATACTTAGAATGCACATCATGGGCACAGCACATGTGTGCACCTCATGCTTGGTGCAACTGCCTCTGAGAATCTAGGGGTTGGAAGGGGGCTTCCAGTTGCTTTTCCTGGCACCAAGGAGCAGGGAACAAAGAAAAGAGAAACACTTTTTTTTTTCCCCCGTAAGAATTAGTATTTGGGAAACAAAGACGCAATGAAAATAAGGGATTATTTTAAATTCAAAGTAGCTATAAATCTGTAGATGAGACTATAGTTTAGCAACAAATGAGTTTTGAATCCTTCAAAAACAAGGCTAGGTAGTTTTAAAAAAAAATATTTTGATTTATGGTAAAGAGTTGGAATTATTTCTTGCACTAGACTTGTTCAGACCTGAGAGACCTCTTGCTGGACAGGCAGTGCCACCAGACACTTGGTACCCTGTCAGCCAGACACACGGATGATGAACAGCAAGGAAGGCGAGCTGCAGGAAATGAGGCAGGTTTTGGAACTTCCTGATTTCTGTTGGCCTTTTGTTGATGAACAGAGGAAGATTCCCAAGTTCTTTTGGAAAATGCCTGACCAGCGTTAGTTACTGACCTTCCTTCCTCACTTCTGCGGAGGATCCTTATGTTGTCATGGGAACAACACCAATGAAGAAATAGAAACTGTTTTTTTCTTGCTGTGATGGCAGCTATTTTGCAAACCAAGCAACTTCAGAATGTTCCTTGTTGTTTGCAGGGACTGCTAACCTGTAGGACAAACAAAAAAAGGAAAAGAGAAGGGAAGGTAAGGCAAGAGTGGATCCTGTGGGTAAGAATAATTTTCTGAGTGAACAGGTAGGGAGCCCTAAGGGTAAGACACATTCTGATTTTTGCTCAAATGCTCATCCACATGTCCTTTTTCAGGTGTTTTGCTGCAGACTTTTCCATACCATGAGGCTCAACCTACAGCTACAGCTGATCTAAAGTCTTCTCTCTCCTTTCTCTCTTTTTCACCACCATTCAGTGCTCTCAAGAAGGTAGTATGATCACAATCCTCTCATGTCCTCGAGCTGCAGGAGAGCAGCTTTTTTTTAAGGGCGTTGCCTGTTAACTCAGAGGCAGAGGAACTTTGACAGCGTTTGACAAGGTAGAGGCAATACACCTTTTCTAAAGAAACAGGCAACTTTGAACATGGAATTTTACTTAGAAGGCCATGAATAGTCATGGTGACATACTCTTTCTTATGTGGCAGTACGTGGTGTAACAGGTGACTCTGCATTCCACATACATGAAAGATGTAATAACCGAAAGTCCATGTTTAATTATTACATTGCGACAGGAAGAAGATTTCAGTCCCAAACTGCCTCCACTACCTGAGAGAAGAGTGACTGTGCCTTCTTTGGTACTGGCTTCAAGCAGCACAGCCATGGTTGGACTGAGACAACACCACCAATAGTGTCCTGTGGCTCTGTGTTTCAAACTGAATCATCTGAAAGGAGACTTGTGCTCTGAAAACTGGGTAACACAATTTTTTGAAATCAAGTGCTTCTGAAATATCTTAGGAAAATTTTGAAAAATTCTGATTTTACAATCTTTCTTAGGCTTTAAGTGTTAGCACCATGGGGACTGAGCATGCCCCATAAAACCTTTCAACTTGAGAAGTCATAGGCAATATAGCCTGGTTATTTTTTAATGACTATGTAATAAGGGGCATTTCGTCACAGCAATATTTTGCATAGCAATGCAAACCCCTGCAAAATTTGTGCCATGAGGCAGAAAACCTGAGGTTAGAGACCCAAAACACCACTTCATCTTTTCTATGCAGCACAACAATTGTTCTCATGCTACAGAAGGCCAGGAAACTACTGAGAAGCTACTGTCTGAGGTTACAGGGTGACATTTCTGGATTATTCACAGTACCACACATTAATATTTTACTCTGGCACCATTTATGAATGGAAAGCTTTACTCTTATTAAGGCTGGGTTCTGCAACTGACACATAGAACCTGCTCTGTGTGCCCTTGTTTGCTCCGTGGCTTTGGAAGTGTGTTAGGAGAAGGTAGGAAGAGTTTCCACTGCATCTACAGACCTTGGCAGAGAAATACAGAGTCATGTCTACTCTCTCCCTCTCCCATTAGAACAACCAGAAAGAAATGAATGCAAGCTGCTTCTCCATGTTCAGACAGGACAAGGGAGAGGAAAGGAAAAGTAGACAATTATTTAGACTCTCTACAGTCTGCCTAAGTGCAGGGATGTGTGCCCTGGTGTAGGGATTAGGCATACATTTGTTTCACAAATGGTTATAGCGGTTTTAGGGATTTTTCCTAGAGACTCCTGCCTCTGGCTGTAGGTTGCACTGAATGAACACACTTAAGCTACTTCAGTGTAATGACCATTTACATAAACAGAAGGGTCAAAGGACCTTAGCTGAAGCTAAGTTCAGAGCTTCATACCACACACATGAGGAAGGTTCATACTTCTTTTCTCCTGCTAGAGTTGATGAGGTATTATTCTCTGGTTGATGGGAAGCAAAGCATCAAACTACTCCAGCCACTTACTTCCATGAGGACACATCTAAGCCATAATTGAACAAGACCTGAAATACCCATATGAGACCATAAAAATAATTTTGTGGTCAAGAGAAAAGATGACCTGTGGTTAACTCAGGAAAGCAGTGCAAGTTGCTTATAGCCTGGGATGAGAAATTCAACCCTATGCAAAAAGTAAGTTAGTAGAGTCTGTAGTCTGATAATGGGTAGTTTCTGTTGTTTCCAATTTCTTAAATCTTCCTTTTTAAAATGAATAAGAACATAGCAGATTATGGCTTTATCGTGTTTAAAATATACCTGGTATAATTTTGATAAAGTATTTATAGTTAGAGGATGGCTATGAATAAAAATATAAATTTTTGATACCTGTTAGATTCAAAACAATTTTATTCCCAAATCCGGGATGGCCAAGCAAAGAAGAGAATGAGAGGAGAAGGGAGAAAGGGACATAGGGAGAGAGAGATCATAACAAAAGACAGGCCAGAAAAATGGTCAGGACATTTGTCTAGGAGACTGGTATTCAATTCTTAATCTTCTGAATAACTCATTAACAACACATTATTAAGTATTTTTTAATGATTCTCTCATTGTCTTTACCACAATAGATCTTATATTATTCTTAAATCTCTGCTAGAAAACCGTTTCTAGTCCTAGTTCTTTTTTTAAGGTAGTTATATCCATTTTGTCTTAAATTAAAACTCCCACTGATTATTTTTTTTTTTCATGGCCTGTCTTCGCGAGCGAAGATTTGGGAAAGGTCATTACCCTTCCAACCTGCGCAGTGGATTTTTTAGGTGAGACACAGTGTGCACTGAACTGAGCCCACCCTTTAATTCTGAGGTTCATCTGCCGGGGCCAAGCAAGCTTGGACAGTGGCAGCGAGGTCCTCAGGACGTAGGTTTGTTTAGAGTGACCTTCTCTTAGATGGATGGCCTTACAGGGCTGACGAGCTCCATCTGCCCGGAGGAGTTCCCTGACCGGGAATCGAACCCAGGCCGCGGCGGTGAGAGCGCTGCATCCTAACCACTAGACCACCAGGGGGCCCCTCCCACTGATTATAATGCCAAGTATATCCACAAATGTAGGGGAGATATATTTTATTGTACTAAAAAGTTATCTTGATAGAGCTGACTCTGAAGCTTCATTATAAATACTAATATATGATAGTCTGAAGTTCTTTTAAAGTAAAAAGAAATTAAAAACTCTTTTACTCTTCCATGGTAAAGGACACTGAAATAACACAACCCCATGAGATAGTTTTCTTCCACATGCTTCAAAGATAGGGGAAAATTTCACAGAATATCTTTCTTTCTCTAATGGAGTGGGAATAAACCTCTGTTCTAAAAGCCCTGGAGCCCAGGAATTATAGGACCAAGTATTTCTGAGCAACCCAAAGTATTTCTGATTCAAAAGCTTTCAGCAATCACATTTGCACTGTACTAAAAGCTGCAGCATGACGACTACCACAGTCCAATTACCATGATGACGCAGGAGGAAAGTCTATTCTAAGCTTCAATGGCTTTTCATTAGGCCATGTTAAGAGACCTACTCACAAGGCTCAAGTGGCTCAGCTCTTAGGGAGGGACTGGTCCAGAGAAAATGCTTCAGAAGATGGCAAGTTTTCATCAGAGTTCAAGCAAGTTCAGAGCTTATGAATGACACCTCCAGTATAGGCAGGCAGAGCTATGAAAGGAGGAAGAGGCATCAACAGGTAGGAAAATAGTCTCAGTACCACACTGGCTATTTTGTATTTTGTTTTTACCTTTTCTAATTTCCTTGCCTTTATTCTTCACAATTTTTCAAAATTCTTCACAGCTGTTCAAAAAAACAGCTGTCTGGAAAATTTTCTAAACCAAAAGAACAGAAACATCTAGGAAGGATTAAGGTACGGAGCTCCTTGTGTTCGTTCAGTATAAAGCAAAGTAAAATTAGGCCCAGCTCTGTAATGTCTGCAATCACAGCAAATTGCACCTGCTGCCAGAAACCATACCAGTAGTTCTGCCTTTTTAATACCCCTCTTGCTTATCCTCTCAACCAAGAAATAACCACTTATATTTCCTATGGAAAACCATTGCCACTGTATATTGCAGAGTATTGCAGATGCCATCCTGGCTATATAGATTTTTCCTATACTAAAATAATTTAAATAGAAAATTTTTTTAAATAGTGTGATGTATTTCAAATTTCAAATGTGATTCAGGGTACAAAGTCATTCACATTTGAAAGCCATCTCCCCCCACACACCAGAGATAAATGAGTAACACTATATAAGAACATTTTCTCTGAATGCTCATTACAGAGTTAAAGAAAGAATGTTTAACTTAGGAAATAGAATTTTTTTTCTGTCTATATCTTAAAAGACAAGGGCATACAATTTAAAGTTATTTTGTAATAAGTAATTCTTAAGAGTCTAAGACAGCCAAGATGGCCAGTCTCTATTACAATGATTATATTTAATAATTACATATAGTGATTTTACTAGTTTAAAGGACTTTGCAGAAATCAGATCTGTCTCGGCACGATATCTCAAAATCTCAACTTAATAATTTTTTTTTAATAAATACTGAATTAAAATTTACTAGAAGGTATTAATAAAGTTACTGATGCTAATTACAAACCAAAGATAGTAAATGAGTGATATTTAATTTTGAACACTTAATGAATGTCACATCTAACATTGAGTCTTGAATTAGTCTACCATATTACAGAATTGTTGACTTGGTGCCGTGCACATCTCGAACCCTTTATACTGGGCAGTTGAAACCAAGGCAGGATATTTTTTTATGCTATTTCATTCTGTAGTCAGTTACAAAAAAATGGGTTTATGTACCTAAGCCATCTTTGGAGAGACTCAATACTTGACTTGGCAACTTGATCTTACTGGACTTGCTCAGAGCAGAGGTTGCAGTGAATGACTTCTGGAGAACCCTTTAAACGTATATGATTCTGTGAGTTCATTTTTACCTACTTGTAAAAATTCACATTTGTATGTGCCTCTACAATCGAAGGCTAAAACTTTTTCAGAAGCTGATGCCAGAGGAAGTGAACTTTATTGTCTCCTGTAATGTAGCAGTAACATAATTAAATCAATAATTTTAAGATCTTAGGTGTACAAACATTCTGGGAAAATATCCAAGACAAAAGATCTCAGGGTAGTCAATTGTCTGTAGCTCTAGCAGACCTACACCAGCCAGGAGATGAGCCAGACTCCTTACACAGCAAGGCCTTACCCTTCCCTCTTAGCAGGAAATTGCAGCACTGTCCTTCTTCTCAGTCATTGTCGCAAGTTGACTCATCTGTGTACACCTGTCTGGTTTGAGAGGTGGAGGTTCTGTTTCAAAACTTAAGAAGTGTCTTCTGGCCTGCAAATAATATCTACACTGACACAGGGGTTATTAGACTTTTACAGAGGTGTTAGGAGGCTTCAAGATGTCATATTGTAACAGCTACCTCGCACTGGTGTAAATGACCACGCACAGTACTTAGCAGAGGACAACCAAGGTTGCAATGAATTTGCTTGAAAGTAGTCTGCATTTTTTGATGATTTCTGAATTATGAACTGATGCACAAACATTTCTCTAAGTTATGTTCAAGTGTATATAGTGATACGTAGTTTTGCTGTTAAGATATAAGTGATACATATAGTGTTAAGAGATTGTATTATTTGCAGCGTCTGAATCACAATTTGTTAATAGGAATATTGCAAATAGAACTATTTGGAGAGTGTCAAAAGAGCCAAATGTTTGCACACATTCACTTCTTTGACTACAGAGTCTTTTTGAAACTTAATTTCCATTGAAACTGCACATATTAAAATATGCCCTTTCAGATAGTATATATGACATTCTGCCTTCAATACCCCTGGGGCAGCCCAACCACATGTACAAAGGAGGATTTAGCTGTATATAATTTAAGTTGCTCTTTAGAAAAAATACTCAGGTTTTGATATACCAAAATATGCCAAAGAAACAAAGTAAACAAACAAAGCCAAATATAAGCCGAGATTCAACAAAAGTAATTTTGGAATTCTGGGACATCGACAGCTCTCCATCTGTCTGTTGAACAATACAATGTGCTCATGTGACTATTCACCAAAACAAGTTTCAAAAATCATCAAGCCCTCTGCTCTCTCATTATGCAGGTGGTGTGCAATGCCAAATGCAAAATAATTGATGTGGTTTCAAAGTTCCTTGGATCATGTCAGAACTCATACATTTTAAAATACATAGGAACTTGCAATCTATATGACAGTCTGTGCAAAAGTCTATTTTTCAATTTAGTCTTTATAATCAGAAACTTTTAAATATTCAGATGGTAGTTCCGATACTGTTAAGCTATAAATTCTCATTCCTGTACATAACTACTGGAATCTTAGAGAAATAATCATAATACCTTCAAAAATGATCTACAAATTAGTTGGAAGATAAAGCTTTTTAACACCAGAATTTCAAAGCCATAACAAGCAGGATTTCTGTGTTAACATGAAAGCCACAACTTGCAAGAAAAAGAGTTTGTTAGCAGTCTTTCAGGGGACAGGTTCCTAATCTGTGTATCTGGTAATTACAGTCTATTTATAGCACATGAAAATTAAAATATTTGTCCAATTAGTCAGTTAAAGAGGATTAGGAGTGGTTAGGGCTATTAACAGATCCAACTGTTGGGGTCAAATGAAAATGGGGAAGATGTCTGATACCTACTGAGAGGAAATAAAGAGCACAGCCATTCCCCAATTTATAGCTATCTTTCTCAAGAGGGAGAAGTGTTAGCAAACCAGACAGGAACTTATAAACTGTGCTCCTCTCTGCACTGCCTTGTCAGGCTACATGTAAAACTGGGGCAGAGAGGGCACCACCTTTGAGACCTGTTATGCTCCATTTGTGGTCCCGCCATTTAATGGAACTACTGAATTAAAACTGATGAACAGAAATGTTATGTCTAAAGGTAGGCTGAGGGAGAGTGAAGGGAAAGCAGAGTGTAAATGCACAGACCAGATCTGGGGGCAAGAACTTTCTGCTTGTGAACAGCTCCTCTTGCCTGGTTCTCTGAGATACTAACAAAGATGAAATAAACTGAAAAGTCATAATATATCTTGATTTAACCTTTCCCCGCCTCACTCTTCACCCCTTAAAAAACAATAGTAATTTACATTAGAGAAGGCTTACTGCAGGTAAGGAACCACAGAAACTATTTGAAAAAGTCTTATGTGGTAATCAGAAAATACAGGGGAAGAGGATGTTAAAGATATGGCACCACTGGGTAGGAAAGATCAAGGAAGGAAGAAAAGCACTCATGTTGTACTTCAGCAAATCAATGATACAGATGACAAGTGTTTTCCTTTTTGCTGACACTAGACTGCAACATTTCATCAGAATCTTGGTTATGCATCTGCAGTTAGATACTGATTTTTATATTGGCCAAGGCAACATAAAATCCAAGATCTCAGTCCTGATTTTACCAAAGAAGCAAAATTCTCACTAATTAAGATGAAATATGCTCTTTGGCAAGATACAGCTGAGTGTCTATTACTCTTTCCAGTAAATGTGGAATAACATGCCTTGAAATATTCTGTTTCTAAACTGTTACCCACACACTTATGTAAGAAACCTTAGAGACTGCTCTTCTCCCCTTGCCAACTACTGCTGTGCTTTCATCTACCTGTTTTAATAAAGACATGTAATTAAGAGTTTTAATTTAGAGTTCTTGTTAATCATCAGATAAGAACTCTACAGTCTCAGCCTCTTCATCACCACAAGTATTTTGTGAACTCTCAAAATTTACTTAAAAAGCTTAAATCTACCACAGTTGCATTCTTATCGACCCAGTCTAACTTTCAAGCAACATTTACAATGATGTGTATAGTAATATACCATACTGCTAACTACTGTATTATCTTCTAAAATTGAGACATCTAGGACTTGGGACAACTTCAGCCTCATATTTATGGAGATTTCTCCCTTAAAGAGAGCAGAAACCATATCCCTATGTGAAGAGGGAATTTTAAAGGGTTCTGGTTTTGCAGTGTGTGAAAAATTGAAGATCTCCTGAACTGTTCACAGCTGGGAGGAAGAAGGGTTGATCCAGGAGGCTTCCAGGGACGGACTTTGTAAACAACAAGGACTGAAAACAGATTTCCTCTAGTAGTATTCTGATTATCTCTACCTGGTACATGAATGGATGCTAAAATTTTATGTTATTACTTTCAATTATGGTGAACTTACTCATTGTGGTGCTTGTGGTATTACAGTTATGGCAAAGTTTTAGCCGATTAACTCCTTGTGGTGGGTTCACCTTGGCTGAATGCCAGGTGCCCACCCAGCAGCTCTATCCCTCCCCTTCCCAGCTGGACAGGGGAGAGAAGTAAGGTGGGAAAAGAAAACAACACAAATCGCGTGTTGCAATAAGGCAGTTTATATTTATGCAAAAAAAGAAAGCAAAAGCAGCGTGCGCGCGCACGAAGCGGAAACCAGCAGTTAGTCTCTACTTCCCATAAGCAACGATGGTCGGCCACTTCTCTGAGAAGCAGGGCTCCAGCATGTTGTCAGCAGGCAGCCATCAGAGACAACGAATGCCTCCCGCCCTGCTCCTTGCCTCAGCTTTTATATCTGGGTTGATGTCATATGGTCTGGAATATCCCCTTGGTCAGTGTGGGTCAACCGGCCTACTTGCGTCACCTCCCAGGATCTTGCCCTCGACTGAAGAAGGAATGTCACAGTGCTGTGCTCAGCAGTGGCCAAAACATGGGTGTGTTATCAACACTCCTCTAAGCTACCAATGCAGAGCAAGGGACTGTGAGGGCTTCTATGGGGAAATAAATTCCAGTTCAGCCAGACTCACCACACTCCTGCTGAAAGTGACTGAGAACTAACCTGACTCCAAAGGCACAATGGTGAAGCAAGCTTGTATGGTAAAATTGCAGGAATGACTGATACACTGATAAAAACTTGAAGGACTTAATAAAAAAAATGATTGTGCCTTTCAAACTTCATAATACATTTCATGTCCAAGCATGAATTCTATCCCTCTGCAAAGAAAAAAATGTCATGTATCAAAAACAGCAGAGACAAGACATTTGGACTTAGTCTTGAATTAAATTAGTTTTATTCCTCTGTGAATTTAGGGACTGCAAATAAGGCAAACAAATGAAGAAAGAAGACCGATGTGGAAGATAGTATGGAGAAAGTGGTTCCCTGGGGAGAATAATAGTCAGGGAAGAGTAGGATGTGAACGGGAATCCAGTGATCAAATTATAAAACCTGGGTGTAGAGTGACAGAGGGAAAATAGAAAAGATGGCAGCTAACAAAAGACTAGAAATGGAAATGCATTGCATTTCAGACTAAAATGACCATGTTAATTATCTGTTGTAAAGAATGTTGTGACAAATGACTGCAACTTTAATGTTATTTATTCCGTTCCCAGTAACTCTGAAACCTTTCACAGACTCAGGTCTCAACTGTGCACTGATCAGCTTAAAATCCCCCTTGGCTGCCAAAGCAGGCTGAACTGCAGGTAGTAGAGGGTTCCTCCTGCTGCACGTCCTCACCGGGGTTGCTCTCCCTCCTTTCTTCTTGCTCCAGCCCATGGAAGGTGATTTGTAACGTGAAGAGCCCACATTCAAGTGGGAAGATGAGGCACTCCTCTACTTGTCAGCTTACTGTCTTTCTAGAACAGCCTCAGCTTTATAGCACGGCTGAGCAGCAGCAAAGATAATTGCTAAAATGGAACTGCCCCTTGGCAAATGGGGAGAAGAAACTAAATATAAATAAAAAATAACTTTTAAAAAGCAATTTTCTTGTCGGAAGGAAAAATACTTGTGTTGGCTGCCATTCTACCCTGACACAAAGCTGGCCAAAATGATTTTTAAAAAAATATAAATGTCTTCAAAACAATTAAAAAAAATCACAAATTCTTTTCAACAACTTGATTGTTTTTATACAGGAACAATATGGGTTAGATAATTTTGAAAATTACATTTTATGTGTAAAAAATTTAGTCAAAATTTTCAATCAGCTGACTGACCTATGGAAGCCTCCATACTAAGACAAGATCACATGGATGTTATGTACTTATTCAGCTGTTCCTGAATGCTTGACAGGCCTGACAACTTGATCAATACGTGCTCCCATTCACCCAGACCTGCAGGTGCCTTTTGTACTCTCGCTGCTGGAAGATGACAATCACACTCATTAAAGGCAACACAAAGCATTGCCAATGACATGTTTCCTGTCAGACAAATACAGCTAAGGCCTATTATGATTTTATCTGAGAGAAATTGATTTAATCAGCAGTCTAAGATTTAACCTATTGTTAATAATGCAATTTAAAGCTTTTCTCTGTTGCTGCTGACCAACCTAACTGGAATTTAAATGGGTAGAAGTGATGTGAACAAGCTCACAAGGGTCGGAGTTTATCTTTTCTGTCTGTGCCAGACTCTTTGATGTTATATGTGAAGGACTAATCCTCATGATTCCAGAAACCATCTTGTGAACAAGAAACAATTTATCAATGCTATTATGTCATATGTTGCTGTATTAATTTAGGTTTTACAGAAGTTTTGTGTTCTGTGAGCTTGAAGCACCTGGAAGAAGAATCAAATTGAAAGCTGACAGGTTGTGTAAAGCTAAGGCTACATGAATACGCTGTATTAATGATATATTCATTTGCAGCTTGGTTTTTGTGTTGTCTTTCTTTTTGATTTCTTTTAATCCAGCATTGTCAGTTCATTATGAACTACACTAGCTTGGTATTTGTGGGGAAAAAATATTTTCAGTGATTTTAAAAAAGATTTAATTTACTGAAGCTACAAGAAAAAACACATAAAACAAGACTGTAATGATGCTTGCAAAAGCATATTGATTTCTTATAATGTACTTATTCTATTGCCAATCACTGCCAGTTTCTAGTACAAATGTATTTTTCATGAAAGGTCTGAACCAATCATCATAAATTTTGGTAATGACTTGCAAATTTAGTGTTAAATGTATTAAAATAAGGTTTGAGTATGAATACTGGCTATATAATAAAAAGACCTTCTTACTCAACATATCCATTCTCCTTCAGTCTCTGACTATGCACCTGTTTCTTTGGATTACATTCTTCCTCCCTCATTTCCAAACAGTACTTCATGGGTAAAAGAAAAAAAAAGGAAACAACCAGAAAAGAAAAAGAAGATAGCAACACTTAGTCTGTGTTCCTCTTAAACAGGATGAGTTTGCAGAGACTCAGGTATGGTGCAGGTTGTCCTGAAGGGAAGAGTTGAGAGGTTGGGTTCTTAGATCTATTAGGGAGAATGTGTCATCCCCACGGGACAGCATGGTTAACCCAACCACAAAGACATTCAAAGACTTAAACTCACAAATAGAAGGCTCTTAAAAGTTTCACAGACAGCTTGAATTTGTGAAACTGGTAACTATGTGGTGAAGATGCTAAGAGAGCAGTGTGACATTGGGAACTGAGGGAGTAATCTGTGTGCACTAAGGAGAAGTGAGAGTGAAACAATTTCTCTAACCAAGAGTGCAAAAGATAAAAATCTTCTGATTACTGTACGGGAAACTGCAATTTTGCTCCCAAATGGTTGTTACTCCACGTTTTTCTCCAGTTGGGCTACAGCTCCTCTAATCTGATAAACATCAGCTCTAGCATCTCTGACACCTCTGTGGAGGAGAAGCAGGTCTGTAGTTTAGCCCAACAACACACAAGATATCATCTCAGGTATCAATTCCAGTGCTAGGCAGTGCTTTTCGGTCCAAAAGCAATCACCTGTAAGGTGGATGGAGTCCAATATCTTCCAAGACTTTTCACAATGGGGAAAAAATATCCATCCTCAGTTTCTGAGCCAGGAGTTCAGTTTTGTCTTGCTAAATTTTACCTTGCAGCAGACAAGCAGACATAATGTCGTGATGACAAGTCATGATACATGATTGGAAAGGCAGGCTTTTCATTCATCAGCAGAAAAATGGAAGGAGAAAATGGAGCATAGGTTGGTTTTCCCAGGGGAGGCTATACTGGGAGTGCACTGTGCAACAAAGTGAGAATGATGTGTACCCCCTAAAGGAGAATTGGAGAGTTAGTAATAGGGAGAGGAAACAGCAGAGAACTGTAAAAGCTACACAAGAAAATTACTTTGCAAGTGCATTACCTTCAGTGACATTGTCAAAACAAGGCTGACTTTCTGCAAGACAACTAAATAAAAAGCTTACTAAAAAGGGTGGAATGACAGTATCACTGCAGTGGAAGTCAAAATGGGAGAGCTTTAGCAAGGAGTGAGAGAAAAGAAATTGCCCTAGATCTCTCAGTGAATTTAGAGGTGAAGAGAAACAAGACAAATGTCTAATAATGGATTGGTGGAATTACTACTAAGCTCGGAGAAGTAAAATGTTTTCATAGTAGTTGCAGTTTAAAGGAAACTGAGATCTTATACATTCAAGAGAAACTTATTTATTGATTTATCAAAGAGATTTTATATACATGTGTTAATTAGAGTTACATTTTAAAGTCATACTTTAAAAATAGTTTCTAATGACAGTAAAGAGAAGAGTAGGTATGGATTTTCATTATGTTTTCAGTAATGCTTAGATACAAGCATTTTCATCAAAACATTTTAATGTCACTGTTTAGACATACACAATTACTGCTGAATAGCAAGTCAACATGCATTATCTGATCCAGGGTCACTCTTAAAAGAGCAATGCAAAATCATGTGGGTTAGTTCAACACTTCTTTGTCACATGTTACATAGATTTGATTTGCCTAGAGTGGACTTGAAGGCATCTACACAGATAGTTATCCATTTAAAATGTTTAATTGTGCGAACTTTCTGTGTGAAATCATATAAGTAGATCAGAATAACTCTTTTAATTCAGTAAGTGACCTTTAATACTGCTGTCATAGCCACAGCGATCAGTTAAATTGTGGTGAAAATGAAGACTTCCCCTACTGTTACTACTAATTTTAATGAATTTTTCCAATACTATCTGTAAAGTAGTGATCCCTTTTTTTTGTCATGCTACTTCTATCCTACTATGAATCTTAGAATAGTTTCTGCTTCCTCTTGAAAATTTTGAAAAGCTCAATCCGTAATTCTGCTAGAAATTGCTAATGATTCATGAATATTAAATCCAAACAAACCACCTGGTTTTGATTGTTTCCTAATCCTTCTTAAAATCAGAGGGCCATTATTGGAGGCCTTTGCAACAGAACTCTGCAATTAGAAATCCACACAGGCTTCCCTCTTTGTCATCAAGCTGTGTGTGTCGGCTCAGAGAAAATTGCTACCGCTGTCGGTTTAAGCGCAATGACAAATATGTTTCTCTGCATATTTGGTTTCAACTACTTTTGCTCAATTCACTATGACTTCACTGGCATGACAAGTTATACAAGTGTTTCCAGACAGTAAGAAAGATGAGCTGTCAGGTATTTAACATAGGTTAACCCTACGTGGCCTTACACATCATACCTGAGTTTAGCCCTCTGGTTATTAGATAGCAATACATCTAATGTATTTTCTAACATCAATGGCAGGCTGCTACATATCATGTTGCTCTTTCTCCTTTTTCTCAAGGTTATACAAAATCTTAATTCATTATTTCTTATGAATAACCTGGTAATAATACTGTGATATTTGAAATAATGTTGATGTGCCTTTTTGTTTATCAGACCTGAAGAATTTTTCCCAAACTACCTATGATTTCTAGGGTTCTGTCTACAACTGTTTGCCCTCTGAATTGCACATCTCCATGCTTAAAAACACCACAGTAAGAAGTCCCTTAAGCAATTCAGTATCTTCTTAGGAAACAGCTCTGAGAGTGGAAGGGGACTGACATTCCCAGCCATCACAGCTTCTCTTTCCAGAAATCAGAGGGAGTTGGGTCAACTGTTATTAAGTCTGTTGTGAACTGAGTGCCTACTTGAAAAGTTCAGTCTATGGCAAATACAATGACAAATTCTGGCATTTTCAGTGATGCTTATCACACCCAGAAACAAATAAAGCAAATAGGAAATTTAGGCTGCCAAGGATATATTAAAAAGGGGTGAAGGAGACTGGACTGCTCACCTAAGTTGCAGGGCTTATTATTAAAACTGATAATTTGCACATTAAAGGTTTTCTCTGTGCTCAGAACTGCTACCTGTTGCTGCCATTGGCATATCCAATGAAACAATACTTAATATTGCTGCCATTGTTATCAGGAAAAATCATATTGAGAACCTTATGAAAGTCAGTGCATCACATATGCTTTAACCAAGATTCCTGAATTGATCCTGAAAAGGAAAATCTGGTCTACAATGCTCATTAAACTGAGTTTGTATATTACTTGAGCAATAGATATGCTGTTTTCATTGCAAAAACAGCAGGGTTGCTTGCAACATGCTCTTAAACAGATCAAAAGAAATAATGAGTTTTCAAAGAACCTTGTTCTGGCGTCTCCAATCCATCATATCTGTATTATACTGATAATATCTTCTCTTTTAATCAGTGATGCTCAGGAGAAGAGCGAGGAATCTGTGAATGTATGGATGAATCAGTGTATGATTAGCTGTCTTCATAGAATCTTTTCTATATTTATTCAGAGAATATGAAATTCAAAACTTTGAGTGATAATCATCATTGGTGTATACCTTTTCTTCCTAAAAGAAACACTGTTTTTATTTTTTTTTCCACACAGTCCTACAGTTAAAAGCATTTCATTTAATACACCAAGCACACAGATCCAGATGAACAACACTTAAGGAATCCAGAGATGCCAGCTCATAAGATGCTGCACACCTGGAAAGTGGAAATGTAAGTTGCTTTCCAAAGTGTTATCTGGTGAATATCACAAAATAAAGAGGAGCAAAAATTCCTATAATGCCTATTTTTTTTCAGAAGCTCTTGCTACCCACATGACCACCTACTCTTTCTTTTTCTTTTCCCACCAGCCCTGAAGCAACCATACCGTTGGTTGTAACGGGTTAAACCTTTGCAGTATCTTGTATGGGGATCATATCCTGAAAGGAAACATCCAACCACTAAGGCACTAGCTTCAAATACCTTTGGAGTGAATATCAAGCTGATTTTTCATGAGTTCCTGCGGGTGCTTTTGCCTTTTCCTTTCATTCACCTTTTGCTTTGGGCACTGACGGCTTTGCTGCCTGCATTTCTTCCACTGCTGTCCTCACTGCCTGAACACCACAGCATCCTTCAAACTCCTCTCCCACAGTGTGACAGAAGCTGCTGGCTTGAGCTCTGCACCACAGTGATTTTAGGGTATTCTCTGAGGGGGGAGTATGGTACCAGGTATGCACTAATCCGAAATAAAGTCTCCCTAGCCTGTCTAAGGCCTCCCCCAATAGAGAGCTCTGGTGGGTGCCTGTGGGTTGGGCTGTTTGGAGTACATCCTGCCAGTCTCCCACAGACTGACTGTATTTCAGGATGGCTACCAGTCAGCTCATTATATCTTGCCATCACTGCTACCTTCAATTTGAAGCAATCAGTTACAGCTCTGCTCACGACCAGTACCATTACTCTCATTACCAGCCTGCCTTTGATGTTTCAGAGGCAGGGGAGGACATCTATCTTTTGTGTGAAAAGGGATAGTCAGGCAACCACCCAACACTGCGTATTCCAAAGGAAATCCTGGGTATCAGCATGTGTCGTATACCACGTTCTGCACCAGCATCTGGCTTCTTATAAGTCAGGTCTTAATCAGATACAGCTGAGTAATGGTGAACGTGATCAACTCATTATATTAGGTCTTTGTAACAAATTGCGTATACATACGTAAACATGTGAATATTTATAAAATAGTTTCTACCAGCCCACTGCACTTAGTAATTATCATCTTATCTTTCCCTCCAATAACATCACCTCCAACAGGACCTTCCTTTGGTAGATCTCTCTGAAATGGTTCAGGAAAACAACACAACGGAGCATACCGTTTCCTTACCTGCACTTCCTCTCCGCTCAGATGCCAAGGTGGTGTGTAACTAAAAAGTCAATTCCTCATTTCTCTGGAGATGCAGGTTGCAGTATGCTTAATCACTGTAAATTCATTGATTTGTCTTACTGATCCCTCCATTTGCATGCAGTCAGTCTTATATTATAAAGCTAATGGCATAATCCTTGTTCTCAGTGCCTACTTTGTCACACATGAGGATACAAGGATGCACGTGGCATTTGCTGGTCAGGTTTGCTGTGCTGTCACACTGGTGGCTCTGACATCAGTGATGTGGAAATCTGATGGTTGGTGAAGTATTTAACCAAAGAAAGAGAAAGCCTTGTACTGCCATACTTGTGATTTCCACTTGGGATATGATTACCCCCTTTCTTGGGACAGGTGACAATAATTATACAGCTGTGAATACAAATTTGGAACTCGGCTGAGGAGAGGATATACATCGAAGGACAGATGTGCACATGAAGATGTCTGGTATTGGTTCAGCAACGCAAACGTTGATGAGTACATTTCTATGACTGGTAAACTGGTGTGGTTGGACACTTCTTATTTTGAAAATAGTTTGACAAGACATTGTTTTAGAAAAACAATTAAAGAGCACCATTTATTATAATCTGATGCAATATTTTCTGTTGCTGTGGCCACAGAACAATGCATGCATACATCAATTTGTAGGGAAACTGTCTAAACTACCAAAAGCTTTAATAAACAAGCTAACAATTGATGTTTGAGGGCAAGAAGCCTTGTGAATGAAAATAATTATGACTCCACATTCAAACCTCTGCACTAAATTACAGGTTCAAATGTTTTAGCTTCTAGACCTCTGACTGCTTGTTTTGTTGACTACCATCAAAATATTAACATTTTTGCCTGTAATAAATTGTGCCCAAAAAACTGTAGTGTCTCTTTCTTTCTAGAGCAGGCACTAAACGTAATTATGTGCACTGTGCTCTAGAACCACAATAAGTAAGAGTTTTTGAGCTCAAGTTATGTAAATATTCTTCACTCAGTCTGTACCAAATAATCATCTTAGTCAACATTAACTTGCATTTTACTAGTAACATTTATTTTTCTGTTTCAGTGTGAGCAGAGAAGCATAGACTATACTGATTATAATCCCTAATGACTAATAGCAGCTTCTGTGAGAAGTAGCTGAGGACTCTGAGTTTGTCTAGTCTGGAGAAAAGGAGACTGAGGTGTGACCTCATTGCTCCCTGCAGCTTTTTGAGGAGGGGAAGTGGAGAGGGAGGTGCTGAGCATTTTTCCCTGATATCCAGTGACAGGACACATGGGAATGGTTCAAAGTTGCATCAGGATAGGTTTAGACTGGACATTAGGAAGCATTTCCTCACCAAGAGGGTCACTGGAACAGGTTTCCTGGAGAGGTGGTTGGCAACCCAAGCCTGTCAGTGTTTAAGAGGCATTTGAACAATGATCTTAATAACATGGTGCAACTGTTGGTCAGCCCTGTAGTAAGACAGTTGGACTGAGTGATCATTGTATGTCCCTTCCAACTGGATTTTTCAGTTCTGTTCTACTCTATTCTGCTTTGTTCTAGTATTTCTGACCAATAGGAACTGTTCCACTTGCCTTCACCAGTCAACTTCCTTTCTCATGATCTTTTGGAAAGCAGAACTTGAAAAATATAGCTGGGGATGAGCTGGTTCCTGAAACTAGTGAGTGACTGGATTCTGGCTGAGTCTTAGTCTTCCAGATGCTGATGCATGCTCAGTGACAAGACACCTCTTTAGTGTTTCCTCTAGTATAAAATGGAGATAGCAAGGGGAGCCACAAACAATATCTTACCCTGAACGAAATTTAAAAATTACACAGGCTTTAATCTTCAAATTGTTGCTCCCATTTTGACAGGTTCTGAGAGGTTCTTTCTGCATGTCTTATTTCACAGATGAATAAGACAGTAAGAAGATCCTTTCCCTTTCTCCAAATTACAGTAAAAATAGGGAAAAAGCAAGGGAGCAAATAAATATGGATAAAACTATGGGAAGAACCACACTCATCTACTTGCTACAAAAGGATAAGTCTGAAAGACGGACTGGATCAGGATAAAGAATGTTATCTGTGTTCAGCTAGTTTTTTTGAAGACCTCTAATAAGAAAGTATGGCCAAATATCTGGTTCATGAAAGCAAGAGAAAGTAACACTGTTATGCCTTAAGAAGAGATGTGCTCACAATTTCTGCTGTGAAAGTGAATTATTTAGTCTATACTTTCTATGAGAAACATATACTCAGGATTCTTTATTACTGACTACGATTAAAAGAAGAAATTGTAGAGTAGGACCTAATAGTTAAATCATCAAGCTTTAAGATCAGACATGGCCATACAAGTATCTGTATCTGACCTACTCTATAGATTCTGGTGTAGAGTGGTCCTCACTGTCAACACCCATTTGAGATTCCAGCACTACAGGTCTTCACTAACAGATTAGCTGTGCATGTGTTTACCTATGCTTGCCCCATTTCTACCAGCATAGGTAGGGATCATTCAATCCACACTGTGTGGATTAATTTTCAGATGCACAGGCAACTGATTTTATAGTTCACCATTAAATGCAACCTACTGAAACCATAAACTAAAAATTCAGCTGCATAAATCTGTAAAGCTTCATCAGTTTATACTGGCTAACACCAGCTGAAGGTTGAATTTATATCAACTGAAAGAAGAAATAGAGTTAATAAAAATCTGAGAAAAAATCTGGAATCTCTAATTATCTTGGGAAACCGGAAGGTTTATTTTAACACCCTATCTATTAATAAGAAAATATTGCACAAGCTAGATGACATTTGCTAAGCTAAGAGGATTACAGAGAAGGAAATACTGACTTCATGCATACACTGAATACTACAGAACAGGGAAAACCAGAATATAAACAGATAGCAAGTGAACTCTTGGAATAGGTGAAAAATCTCCACTAGACTGATGGAGACCTCTTCTGAGTCACCCTTCTCAGGTGACTTTTTCTTACAAATAAAGAGATCTGTATACTTTTTATCTTAGGTATTGTAGTTTTAGGTACGTAACTGAAAATCAGACAAGCTTGAGTGAACACAGAAATAATAGGGTGGTCTTGAAACAAACAAAAAAAAAAGAAAACAAAATGGAAAAAAATACAAATATTCGTTGTCAAACCCTTTTGGATGACAGGGGCCCACCCAAGCTGCTCTATCACTGTTCTCCTCAGCTGGGCAGTGGAGAGAAAACATGATGAATGCCTCGTGAGTCACGATAAGGGCATGGAGAGATCACTCACCAATGACTGTCATGGGCAAAAGAGGCTCCACTTCGGGATATTAGTTTAATTTATTACCAGTCAAATCAGAGTAGAGTAATAAGAATTGTGTGGGATACTGTTGCTATCTCCTTATTCTGAAACAGCAGATTCAGTTCTGAGATGTGTTTGATCCTGTTCCTAAAATTCATAACACCTATTCTTGCAGTTACCCAGTAAAGGGGATTTTTATGCCTTAGAGATTATATGTAGGACTTCTCTACCCTACAAATTAATAATAAAATAAACAAAGAAAAACCCTCAAAATTATTTTTATTCTTTTTTGTACCCCTTCAAAAATTCAGTCATAGTTTCTTTTTTTTTTTTTTTTTTTTTTTTCCGAAAGAAGCTCCTCTGCACTTTCACGCAATATTAGTTTTGGGAAAATCAGACTGAGTATAATTCATACTCATTGATTTCTATGGGAACTATATTCATTCTCTTAGGCCAAAGCCCTGGAAGACTGAATGCAACTATTTCAACAAATAATTTGTTCTGGCAAAGAGACCTTCAGCCTTCAGATAAGCACAAATGTAGATTCTGTCTCACAGAGTAAAATGCATTGGAAAGAGGGCTCTATTCTTGCAGAATCATGTTCCCTGTATGAGTATTTGCTGTTCAGAATTCAGAAGCAGTTTCTCATGAATATACTTTGGATTTAAATCAAATTCATTGTTTCTCTTACCTTGCTTCCTAGAATGTTCATAGAAAGAGAATGAAACTCATAAAAAAGTACAAAGAGAATGCATTAATTTCTTTCCTTTCTATCCCAACAGAAATTTTATGCAGCAGTTTCTCAGTTCAGGAATATAGCATAACTCAAATCCTTTCTCTTTAACCTACAATTGCAGAATGCCAATCTAAGAATTTTTAGGCAGTTTTAAATGAATGCTATTGAAGTGACTATTCAGTAGATGAAGAATAGCCATTTTAATTTCAGTTTCAGTAGGAGTGGAACATAAACAAGGCTTTCTTTCAGTATTTTCAACAATATCCTTTTAATCTGTATTACATTAATATTGTGTGAGCTAGTAGTCTAGACTAGGAGGCAGTATATAAAAGAGACTAAATTGTGCTGTGGCTACAATCAAACCTGATTAAGTAATGCTTCTGCATAGCATAATTTCGCCACAGTTGGAACGAACAGCTAAAAATACTTCTGTTGAGAGAAGCTCTCTATTGTAACTCTTTAGATGATCTGGTGCTTAGCAGTGATGGTTCCAGCTTCAAAAGATAACTTCTGTTCCTCATAGGAAAGAGCGTCCAGCAGATCAATGCTAAAACTGTTCCCTCCAATGTCCAGAGGGTGCACTAGGAGAGAAGAATGAAGTGTACAGATGCCAAGGATTCTGGGATCACCAGACAATATAATGTCCTTTGGAGACTATTATTCATGGATCCAAGTTAAAGCTCAGTCAGTTGATCACTTTGGCAATCTGGAGCAGGAACTTTGAATCAGAAACCTGTATGAACTCCCCAGCAGCTCCAGCCTATACACTTTTCCAGCAAATACTGTGGGGAATAATCTCCGGCACAGAACAAAAACATCTGTAGAGACCAGTTTCCCTCATCTTCTGCCCTGTGCCTGGACCACAAAGGATATGGTATTACTGTCCCAGGCAAGGAGCCTACAATTTTGAGCGCAAGCCAGAGAGGCTTACTCTTTTCATTTGGAAGATACTCAGCTCAAACTCAATTTATCAACTAAAATTACACAGTCGTTGAGTGAATCTGGAATAAATGTACATTTCTTATCCACATAATTTACAGCTTATCTGGTATTCTTCACTTTTAGTATTTTTCTGCCATGCTCAATTAGATCTCTTCCACCACCCACTTGGAAAGTGTCTGACTTCCAGAAGTATATGAAATCTTCTATACAAAACTCATAAAGTATACATACCAAGGTTGGGGTTTTTTTAGGATGGCCATAAAAGCTCACTCAAATAAATAAAATATCAATTATAAAAATGCTTGGAGAGTAATATTCTTTTTTTGAGATGTAGTTATTTAAAATGAATTGTGCTTGTCCTGGTATTTAGCCTGTGGCACTTAAGCATAATTTAAACAATTCCATGTTCCCACAGAATTAAATGTATCTTCTACCATTAATTATAGTAACAGTGATTGATTCTGTGCCCTCAATGCCTGTGGGAATACTCCCAGGTAATTTTACAGGATGTGGAACCAGGGTTCAAATTCACTGTTCAGCAAGATGACAACTCCAGAGTTGTGAATGATCAATTCCAGGAATGTCAGTGTGCTCTTGTTGTACCACTGAAATGAAGGTGACTTTCCCATTGCCTATAACAAAAAGGAAGGGTGAAATCGTTGTGCTTGTGTACTTCACAGAACACAAAAATAAATTAAGCATATGTAACCATTCCTACATATAAAACAGGCCTAGCACTGGCTTTGATGAATGCAGTCCCACACCTGTAAATAACTCAGGGCCAAGTCAGAGGTTAGTAGAGGCTCCTCTAAAAATGCATTTCACAACAATATTTCAGTCCCCAAGGCCAAGTTTTGTTGCCCTTCTTAATGAACAACAGCTTTTCTTGGATAGCAACAATGGAACAGAAAAGTGAGACACTGTGGAGTGGTGTAACTGAAGGCAAACACAGACATCCTCTTTTGATTTGGGTAATGGGGGTAATAATCAGTTCTATAGTGAAAAAGGTATATTTATCTCTTTTGTTTTTTTGCCATGGTGCCAGTATTCATAAATAACAGAACCACTGTTTAGTCTCCTGTGCTCACAACTATTAGAAAGAAAACCACTAGACATCTAATGGAGAATTATAACAGAATATTTATTACAAGTAAATTACTGTTAAATCAATCAGAATGCAAACAGGTTGAATTATTCATTGTTATAACTTTGCTTTTCAGGCAAATGCCACATTTTTAAAAAAGCTAGCTATTAATTATTGCCATAGTAAGATGCTGCTAGAAATAATACCTTCCTGTTGTATTACAGTGGTATGAACTAAAATATATTTGCTAGGATTCTAAAATAATTCAAGGACCAAGAAACCAAAAGGTGACATCTCTGTAAATCTATTGAGTTACTTTTTGGAATTTATTTCTCAAATTCAGTGCACTATAACCATGATGACTCCTCTTCCATTCTTAAATACTTATACCAAAACGGGTATAAGTATTTAACAATGGGCCTTGTGTGAAATTTTAATTCTTGAATTTCCTACTCACTATCTTCTGAAAGGTATTCACTAACCAAAACAAGCAGGATGATCTCTAGAATGGTTTTTTGAAAGCACTTAGATTTAATAAAAATATATATTTGAAAAGGATGATAGATATTTCACTTTAAAAATTCAGTAGGCATCAACCCCTTTATACTTTGGATGAGTATTACCTTGTGCTTGGTACTGTGATTTAAGTAGAAATTAAGGTCTCAACAGGAGGCCATAACTGTTACTGCAGGGTATTATTTTAAAACAATAAAATGATATCTTTTGATAAACACTTAGGTTATAGCTATCACAATTCTATTTCACACTCTTTTACTGTGTAACACAGACTTGCTACAATGTGGAAACTACTGTCTACTTCCAAAGAACAGCAGGGAAATCCCATGAAAACAACAATTATAATAACTATAAAGAATTAAAATAGCTCTTGGGCACCTTTTGTTATTGTTGTTTTCAGTTGTCAAGGGGAAAAACTGAACAAAGAAAAAGAAAGATGTGCTCCTAGCAATAGGGAAAGCATTTAAAAGGATCTTGCAAACAAGCTGACAACAATTCATTCAGGGTTATGAATTTATCAGTAAAAAAGAAAAAATAGATATTTAAAAAAAAAAAGGTAAAGTAATGCAGTAAGAGGTCTCCAGCTGGAAATGTCCTGTGGGGACTGCAAAGAGACTTCTAGCAGTAAACTTGTGTTGTGATTAACTAACGGCAGCTGAAAAGACAGGTTTAGAGGTGGTAGAAAAGTAGATACTCTCCTATTAACAGCCACAATGCCACCTGAAGAGAGAATATGTTTCTCTTGCCATTAAAAGACCCTGAGCTGCTGGATTTTTTCATGTTAAACAAGACTGATGGATTTTCTTTCCACAGATTCTACCAGTTGCCTCTTATCCCGGTGAAAATTACTAGAAGCAGTGAGACAGACAATTAAAGACCTGTTGCGGCTCCTTTATCTGAGTGGTAATCTCCAATACAACCTGAGGCTATTTTTAAACAAACCACTAAACGCCTTCCTCTCTGGACCTGTAATGACAAGGTCTGGAGACACAGGAGTAATTTTTTAAATGGTCTGTTTTGAAAAAACTGCTTAGCAGAGAGCTCTTACATTGCATATGAGGCAGGCAGGACAGTACTTCAATGGAGCTATGGCCACTGCACCAAAACAGCATTAGTTGGTCAGTTTGGCGTCAGAAAGGACACAAGATTAGAGGCTGCTTCCTCTACATTAATGTCTGCTACTGATGTTGTAATTTGCATTCATCCTGCTTAAGGAATTTTGATCACCTCACAGTCAGAAGTATTTTGATGCTACTAAGCATGTGATTCAGCATGAAGACAAGGAACTAGTAAATTGATAAATATAACTTTTCCATGTAATCTTTGTGAGAACTGCATTTAAGCTATCAGTTGTATCACATCCTACAAACATTCCCCTAATTCTTAAGTAATTTGGAGGCTCAGTTAGCAGAATAAACCTACAGATGCACAGTTAAGTTTGAATAATGGCACCTTCTTACATCAACATAGTTCATTATTTAATGCTACCAGAACATCAGTTTTAATTACACCTGAGTAGCTGACATCATAGATCTTTCTTTCTTTCTTTCTTTCTTTCTTTCTTTCTTTCTTTCTTTCTTTCTTTCTTTCTTTCTTTTTCTTTCTTTTTTCTTTCTTTCTTTCTTTCTTTCTTTCTTTCTTTCTTTCTTTCTTTCTTTCTTTCTTTCTTTCTTTCTTTCTTTCTTTCTTCCTTCCTTTCTTCCTTCTTTCTTTCTTTCTTTCTTTCTTTCTTTCTTTCTTTCTTTCTTTCTTTCTTCCTTCCTTTCTTCCTTCCTTCCTCCCTCCCTCCCTTTCTTTCTTCCTTTCTTCCTTCCTTTCTTCCTTCCTTCCTCCCTCCCTCCCTCCCTCCCTTCCTTCCTTCCTTCCTTCCTTCCTTTCATTATCTCTGCTAAAGGCCCCTTCTTTTTCAAATGTATACACATGCTGGCTCAACAATACAGTTTCTCTGGCTGGGCCTACAACCTGATTTAGTGAAATTTAGGCTTTATATCGACTGGGAAATAAATGAGAGTAAACCTAGTTGTGAAATCCTGCATGTGAACATCGGAATTATCTGAATGGTTCTCAAACTTCCTTATACATGGCTGACAACATTACTTCAATAGGATAGAGAAAATATAGGCTTGTCAAGGCAAAGGTTTTGTTACTGTTTATTCAGCGCCATTAACACAGAGGCAGTGCCCTACACTGCTGGATATAAATGCCCTACACATACCTTCAGTTGGAAGACCTCTCAGGTTCCACTAACATACTCTAGAGTGCACTTGAGCCAACTTTAATCACTTTAAAGCTCCCTGGAACAAGACAGGAATCTTATTTATGTCTACAGCCTGAGGAAGAAAGCTCAACCACCTCCAGAGGGAAGTCAGATTGCTGTAGTGCGATTGACTGCAAGACGGTGGAATGACTGTGGCAGTGTGGAGAGTAGCTGGAGCAGTTCACGTCTCCTTAGCAACTGCAGAAGGAGCTACAGGACCACGTTAGGTTAGACCTCTGTGTTTTACACCACTCAGAGTTGGTGAAAGAATCTTGTCCTGAGAATACAGCCTGTGCATGTGTAGCTGAGACAAGTGTTCTTCATAACAGTGCTCTTCCTCCTCTGCTGTCCAGAGCTAGTCATAGGAAATTTTCATATTGTCACTTTTCATATTGTTACTGATCACATCAGCTTAGTTATTTTGGTCTACTAATAAAGAATATCTAGAAGTTATTCAGCCTGGAGAAGAGAAGGCTATGGGGACCCTTGACTGTGGCCTTTTAGTAATTTAAAGGGGCCATAAGAAAGATTTTTAGCACTTTTTAGCATGGCCTGTTGCAATAGGATAATGATTTTAAATTGAAAGCGAGTCAATTTGGAATAGATACAAGGAAGAAGATTTTTACAATGAGTATGATGAAACACTGTCACAGGTTGCCCAGAGAGGTGGCAGATGCACCATCCCTAGAAACATTCAAGATTGGGTTGGACAGGGCTATGAGAAACCCGATCTAGTCAAAGATGTCCCTTGTCATTGCAGGGGGGTTGGATTGTATCACCTTTAAAGGTCTCTTCCAACCCAAACCACTCTATGATGGTAGAAGCAAGGGACCTCATTCCATTGAACAGGACCAAACAGAGGGTTTCATGCTTCCTTATTCCCTAAGAAGAGTGAAAGTGGGTGAGAACACTTCGAAATTAGAAGTCTCAATTCCATGTTTGCCCTGTAAGGTAATAATAATAATATCTTTTTAGAGTCCAGTGGCGTTCACAGAATAGCACAAGCTTTGAGATTTACTGTACTGTCCTTTGCTTTGTTCCTCAATAGGAAACTGGAAATATTTTGAAAAACAGGAAAAAGCATTGAACTTGGTCCTCAACTGTAAAAGACTGGTAAAAATTTGTGACAGGGGCCAGTGTTATGTTTATGTTCCTATAGTCCATGACAAAACCTTACTACATCTTAAGGACTCTAGAGAACGATCCTAAATTAAATCTCCAGTTTTTATACCCTAAAAACTAACAGAGATAAATTTCATCCTACAAACAGACTGACTATTACATTGCTGAGTGAATTTTGGTATTTTTTTTGTACAAATTGTTGCTTTTCATGCTCAATTCTAGCTGACATATACAAGCATCTGTTGTGTTAAAGGGCATGCAGGTAAACAGGAGGTGATCGAAATTTTTCTTGAAAACTTAGGTATCTACAAGGAGAATGTTGATGGCAGTGTAGCTGACAATGCTGCTTAATTTATGCTCAAACATTTTCATACAGTGGAATATAAATGAGACCCTGCCAGACAAATATTTGTAAAAAAATATTCATATTGCTTCATTGTCAGCCAAAAGAGAGATTACTAAGTCGTTGAAATCAGACAAAACTCCCACTCATAACTCTTGGCTGGAAAATATGTATAGATTTGCTCCACTGAAAAAGGCTTGCTGTCAAATCAGCAGATGAACACAAGATTTCAATGAGATATGCACACATCTTTCTGTAGCTTTGTCTAGTGATATATTGACAATATTATTAATGAGCCTATTGCTATTCCCTACCTTGCAATTAATCTCTGAACTTGTTACATTTCTGATTAAACTGTAATTTTTCCTTCAAAAGTTGGGCTCTGGCTCTGGTGTCCCACTCCAATGAGTAGATCCCAGCAAAATGAATAAAACCAACAAATCAGCCCCCAGCTGTCCTTAGATTGCAAGACTAATCTCCAGTGATTTACAGAAAGCTTTCTAGCAGACTCTGCCACTAAACAATCTAAGGTGAGCAGTGGCATTCTCTGGACTAATCAGGGGTGCAGGAAAATATACTGACTTGTGACAGAGCATGCACCTGTGCCTCTTGCTTTCTCTGAGAAGGACTCCCTCCCCAAACAGCTGCTCCGATTAGCAGCCAGTAACAAATGTACGACTCTTACTTTCCCCTCTGTTTTTAACTTTGCTACCCATTTACACATCGTGCCTATTAGTAGCTTGTTATTTTAAAAGTTATCACATAAGAAAGAATGAAGTGTGTCATGTGTTATGTGTTCGGTGCTTTTAAGAAAAAAAAAGAACTCTGTTTGCTTTGGCAACTGCAGCTCCAGTAATTTGTCTGAACAGGAGATGGAAATCTAACAGCATATGGCTGCAGATATAAATACAGATCTAGAATTATATGCAGACATACTATACATTAAAATGAAAAGCATTTCATGGGCAGTTGGTCACAGTGATAATTCCAAAATGCAAGATTTAGTTACCATCCTCAAGTATTTATCCCTTGCTATTCATAGTATTTTATACTCACAAATCCTTATTGTAATTTAAATTTAGCTAGAAGATGGCAGATGACCAGATTTACCCCAAACCACTCAAGGCATGCCATTTTCCTCAGATGCATCTTATTATACTGTGCACAGAGCAGAATGAGACAAAACTGTATGGTGTGCTTCAAATATGCTTATGATTTATGTATACCATTAGCTTTATAACAAAGAGAGAAGAAAGTGATGAGTCTCCATTAACTCCTGAGGAGAATTATGGCTTGAGGAACGTTATTTAAAGCAGACTCTTATACACAGTGAAACAATGAAGAGGAATGGAGGTGCTTCAGTCTTGAGCACTTCTGGAGTCAGAAGGTTTTGATGAAGGATAATAAAAGAAAGATTCCCAAATGTGCTAAATGTATTTCAAATTTAGCTTTTCTAACTTTGATTTATATCAAAATTAATTTTGCTCCACTACTTTCCTGAAAAATGTCCTATTTCCCAATTCATAAACCTTTGAAATTTACCCTCCCTTCTTCAAGTTTCTCTATTGCTGAGCTGTCACGTAATTCTGGTTTTTAGACTTATTGTTACATTACCTCACTAGTATGTGGATAAAGCCTACACAAGGGCAAATGTGGTTAACAAAACAACAACAACAAAGCAACTTCTCAGTTTCATTGGTGAAATCTTCCTTCCTTAAATATGTGGATATCAAAATATGGTCATCACCTGTGTGCACTCTGCTTGGGAGGTGTAAGCAGCAGTGCTACATGGTGAGGACTACAGAAAAAAAACCTCAACAAACAACAAATTCAGATCTGCTTGGAATAAGTAGCTGAGGAAAAAAACGTTGGAAGTGCTTTCTCCATTCATGTTTATCAGATTATTATCAGGGCCATTACTGGGATCATTGCTGTTGTTTACTTGCTGCTGTGCTGAGATAGTTTGGCACATGAATACAGTAATGAAGAATGGCCCTACAAGTGTGAAAATTAAGCATAATCTGAAGAACTATCAAGATACACATTATTTCAAGTATACCAATGGGGAAAAGACGACCCCAAAACTTAAATTTTCACTGCATACAATTTAATCATCATAAGCAATTTTACAAAGCTTTTAAGTGCTTTGTTGGCCAAAGAACAAAAGCATCTACAGAAGCCATCAGTAACTGATACTTTGAAAGGTATTTTCTAACTGATAAAGTTTTATTTTGAACCAAGAACCAACTCTAAATTCAATAGGAATTATAAGGAGTTAAAAGAGTACATCAATTCCAATTATTGAGACCAAACAGCAACAAAATAGAAAGGAAACGATATACCAAGATAAAAATCTTTTCCTATTACATGAGTCTTTTGTTAAAACACCTAAACTGATCCTAATATTGGATAGAAGTTTGTAATTTATTGCAGAGGGATTTTTGTTTCCTTATATTATTTTGGAAATACAGGAAGTTAGTCACTAATGCAATAACTGAAAAAGTATGAATTAGTTTTCAAACCTATATTGCATGTCAAAATGTTCTGTCATTATTTTTAATCAGATGATTTTAAGAGAAAGAAGAAAAACTTGAGTTGCAATTCTTGTTTTATCCCTGCTGAAGCATGAGGTGACTTTTTATAAGCCAATCTGACCTTGAAAACAATTTTATTCATTAACCTGCCACTGACAAAAGAAACAGTGTTCTAGTAGGGAGGCAAGTCTTGACTTTTCTTTACAAAATGGAAAGATTAAGCAATCCATAATGCCATTGTCAAACTGTAAAATGAGTCCAACAGGATTCAGTAGAAACATGTTGTAAAAAATATTTTGCAGACACTAAGCATTAATAGAAAAGGGCTCAAGCTCATTCTAGATGAATTTCTATCACTGTAGTAAAGATAATATCTCTCTTCATATAAAGGCAAGACATGGTTCACTGGCACATCATGAATTCCCTGTATAGCTTTCTGTTGGCCATCATTAAAGTCTAAGTATCAATAAATCCAGAAAATCATGGAAGACCTGTAAATAGCACTTGGTTAAGTCCAGCATTTTAATTTAAATAAGGAAGAAAAATGTACTGTCAAATTGTCCCGATTTTTGGTTTTTTATAATGCTTTTCTGGCATTTCCAGTATATACTCTGCTTTCTATTATTTCGTACAGAGAAAGACAATACCTAAATATTTACAACAGCCCTTATTTGTGCAAAGCAGTGAAAAAGTTTACAAATGTCATAACTGGCAGTAGATACAGAGTATCTTTTACGTACTATAAGTGCATTATTTAGTTTGGTTAGACTGTGACATTCATCACAGTATCCAGGTGCCTTACAGCTGTTCAGAGAAACACTTGTCAACAACTGATGTAGTTTAGAAAAGCTGTTTCAGAGCGGGGCTCGTTCCTTGGTATGTCAGAGACATCTCTTGAAAATTAACCCCCTTGGCCAAAACACATGAATTAAATAATGTAAAAATGAAGAGATAACAGGGCATAAAAAATCAAAACTAAATAATTTATCTATTTTGGATGCTACTATACTGCAGAAACTAAAAAATTCCAGATAAAAAGTCCTCTTCCAAGAAGTGCACATACTTTTGCTTTACTGGAGTTTAACCTTTTGGACCAGTAGGGAAGCTGCAGTGAAAGACAACATGTGGCAATGCTGGAGACCACCAGGAATGAAGCCAATCATTGCTTTTAAATTATAGCCAATACCTTGATTTTCATCCAGTGTGCACAGGGAGTCAGTGAGCCAAAGAGCTGTGTGTTCATACTGGCCTAGCCCACCAAAGTGCCTGTCTCCCTTTGCCAGCATCTCACATTTAACTCCTTTTCTTTCCTGGCTCAACTAAAAGAGTCTCTTATTCTTCAGCTACTCCCATGAGAGATTTTCCTTTTGTTTCATCTCTTCTACCTCCTAGTCCTGACCACCTAGGAATTGGAGTCATGTCATAATCTGGCCCTGCTCCTTTTCAAAGTAGCTTTAACTGTAAAGTTATTTCTAAAGGCAGAATTTAAGCAATGTTGAAGTGTGTCGTCTCCTTCTGCAGTTTTCTCCACCTGGCCCAAAATAGTTGACCCTTGACAGAACCACAGCACCACAGTGTTTCTGACATAAGAATGAACTCAGCTGCAGTTTTTTGGCTTTCACTTATGATTGCTCCCACCTGCCTCTATTATTTATGCAATTCTGTTTGGGAGACAAGGTTAGCATGAGGAAAAGTTTACCAATATAACTGTCCTGGCAAACTATCCTTGTGTGGGTGCAGCTTCTACTGGCCAGGCAGAAAAGAAAAGAAAGTAATTTTGCTGGTAAGGAAAATACTGGTTCCCAAGTGAAACAAGTTATACTGGCAAAAACACTTTCCATTCCAGAGTAACCATATCTACACCAAGCTTTTGACAATATAAACAAATGATTAAAACAAAAATAACCTTAGTTGATACTGCTGTGCTGGAAAACATACCTGCTGTAGACCTGGCCAAATTTTATGACAGAAAAATCAGTTTTATGAGTAAGAAAATCAAACTCATCTTCTCTAATAAGAAAAAGAGTGGGGAAGGAAGAGACCAACAATGAATTTGCAAATATGAAGCATTCATTATTTCTGACAGTAATCGTTTCCTCTGAAAATTTATAAATAGGGTAAAGTAATGAATCTAATTAACTTGGCCTTTTATTGGGCAGTCAGAGCTGTTGAAGGGGTAGCACAGTAAAAAATATTTCAGACTTAGCATGGGAAACTGGCTAAAAGCAGGACTTTCCAAGGAGGGTCCTTTTATTGTAGAGGTGCATGTTGACTCATCCAAATAATAAAAAAAAACATTTAGGTTGAGGTAAACTGGAAAGTAAAGGCTTATCCTCCTTCTTTCTTAGGGTTAAAACCTATCATTAAGAAAGAACAAAAAAGAGAAGCATTGATAGCTCTTGCACTTACAGGTTTGGTTTTTTTGTTTCTCTCCAGAGACCTCCACAGAGGAACTGTTTTCATTTTTCTCGCTGACTCAAAGCTTTCTGACTTTGCAGAAAATGCTTAAGCTTTTCTTAATTGTTACTGTTGGACAAAGAAATATCTGTGTTGTTGCTGTCATTATAACTGCTATCGGCGCTGTTGTGCAATGTGTTTTCAGAGGCGGTCTGGCAGAATGAGTGCTCTCATTTCTGACTTGCTGCTGCCCAGGGCAGTGGGTGACTGTGACAACATCTTTTATTGTTTCCAGCTTCGAAAAGGTAAGTCTCATACTTGCCAAGTGTGAGAAAAATCTCGTTTTGTCTTTGTTTTATTGAACAACTGTCATGGTGTCGGTGGGAGTTGTTCATCAACAGTACTTCACAGCCCTAATTGCAAAACCACTCTGTCCCCTTGCAAAGAGAGGACACGTGTGTGACTTGCTGGCACAGAGACTGTCTGAAAGCATGAAGACAGTGGTTGAACCAACCTTTTTGCATTATTAGACATAGCTCTGCCTTTGGATGAAGTGGTTTGTACTGAGCATAGGTCAAAGAGGAAAGCCTCCTGTTAAAACTTAAAGCTTTAGTGGTGTGAATAGGGCTTTGCTGCCAGAGGGCAAGTAGAGAGGAGACCATGCAGAGGAAGGTTTGCTGTCCTGCTGGGCTGAAAACAAGACACTATGAGAGAATATTAGACTTGAGTTTCAGGCTTGCTTCAGGTGGCTCAAGTCAGTTCTGGAGCTCTCTGGGTAGCAGTGGAGCACATAGAGGTCATGTGCTAAAATCAGTGGAAATAATAGTCTCAAACAATCTTAACCATATACAATCAGAAGACAGGCCAAGGCTTCTACTTTTTTACCAAAAATCTCTCAAAGACTGGCAGGTCAATGGCTGAAATTTTGTGCTCTTGTGCCTTTCCTAGTATATATTTTTTATGCTTGTAAATTATTGGCATAAAATTATTTCTATTAGATCTCATGGCTCAATATACATAAATTCCTTAAATATATACTGCTTACATTGATTTAAAAACTGATTTAAAAAAATGTCTGCAAAGTCAGATTTTGGGGAGGATATTTAAGTTCCTGGATTTTTTGCAGTTTCAGTTAAAATAAAAGAAACTTTTCAAACACTGTGTAAAAACACCTAAACTATTTTCTTCCTGAAGGGAAAAAAGTCGATTTACTAGACCTGAGCTCTATGCTTTGCTGTGCCAATGACTCACTGGGCACATCTCTGTGATTTGTAGCAGCATCGTTAATGTCTGTACAAGGTCTTCCAGTTTTATGGCAGAAAGGCTATGCCATTACACAGGAGTAGTTCCAACCAGGTCAATGAATCTCCTCAAGGGAGCCAAGTTTCGTCTGTGTCTGGATGTTGGTACCAACATGGATTTAGAATATAGGATTTAAAGAACTTAAGGCGCAGAGTACTGACTGCATTGACTGCACTGCAGAGAGAAAGAACTTGCCAATAGATTCTTATGAAACCTTGTTTCACTCTTCTATCTTAAAGCTTTCTTTTCACATTTCAGGCCATTTGCTGCTGCATCACTGCCATTACTTGCACACATTCCTAATTGCACTCAGGTCCTACTTAGATTAATTTTGTGACACAGGATTTTGTGACAGTGAATGTAAGACTATCAGGAAGAAGACTGCTAGTCAATCATGAACCCCCAGAAATTAGACAAGGAAAGACACGTTATTAAGTAATTTACTCCATCCAAATGCCAAATGATTGTTTTCTAGAAGATTTACTTGAGCTCTTTCTCAAGTTACATTTCAAACAGTATGAGATACCCAACACAGCTGTTTCATATTTTCATGGACCCAACTATTCAGAAAGCTTTTTTGGAAAGTCCATCCTAAAATTAATTGGACTTGTATCTGCCATTCTGATTCTTCTCAGATCTAATGATAGTAATCCCTTTTATACTCTTTCCATGTCTCCAGCCTTCTGACCTCTCTACTGTGAAATGATTATCAGAATTGGCTGCTCCTGCTGTAACTTTTCTCTTGTGTAAAACCATATTTATAGTCTAGGGGGACAAAACACACGTGCAGAGAGGTACTTGTTTTACCCCCATCTGTCAGCTACCAGTACTGGCCAGCTATGGCAGGAGCAAGACAGATATCAAGTTACAACAACAAAGAAATATTCTAATATTAACACTTCAATGTCAAATGCTTGTTCAGTGCCAGTGTGCCATAATTTTTAGTGTAGTAGTTACAGTAATACTGCTTTCCTTTTCTTTAAAATACTGGACAGGACAGTAATTCAGGAAATGTATCTGCAAGTACATGTATATATATATACACATATGTACACAGAGGTGAATACAAAATAACACCACTGAAGACAAGTGAGTTTAGACATAAAATTTCAAGGTTTGGACCACTATGTAGAGAAGATATAAATATTAAACATTCACAGAAAAAAAATCACTAATTCCCTCAGAGCTAAAACTTGCTGTTTCAACACAAAGAATGGCCTAGAGATATCTGTCCTTTGCAAAATTCTGGTGCGTTTGGTTGTCTCCCTTTATTCTCTGTCTGTCACTAGCAGCTGACAACTTGTCTTCCCACTTTGCAGATCCACACCTGGCAAAGCAGTGTCACCTGTCAATCACTGCTTCAAAACGCATAACTTCATATAGCAGAAGACTTTAAAGCAGTATGTAAAAAGAATTTCCTACTTTTAAGATGCATGATGGATTTTTCTTGGTGAAAGAGAAGAAAAAACAAAAGGAGAAAGGAAAGTAGGAAAGCATCAGAAAAAGGGGTCATCAAAAAGCAGAGGGATACTGGAGAATAAAAGGTTAAATCTTCAACCCATTTTCTTCTTCTCTTAATGTAGGAGCCAAGGGAATGGCTGACACTTTACTGCAACAGCAACTGGTTCTCAAAATAAGTGTTGGGAAGGGCAATCAGACATTCCCCTCTTGAAAAATACTTTCAGACATCATTAGGGAGACACAGTCGTTCATGATGTTCACAAGGAAATCAAGGTGGCAGCTAATGAGTCCCCAGCCCTTCTCTTAAAATATCAAACCTGCCTGTTCTCTTCTGCAATTCCCACCATGTCTGCTTTCAAAAACAGTCAAACAGCTTCCTTTCAGTTTGAGCTTTTGCCATCTGCTGACTTGCAGGCTCTCTCTTTCATTACCTCTCCTGCACAGAGGCCTCATGCTCCTGCCAACAGCAATTCCCATGTCACTCTCTCCCAGGAGGAGACTCCTTCCTACCTCTTAAAATGTTTTTCCCTCCAGATTTTCCAAGTAATGGCCCAACCACTACTCCTGTGAGAGGAAAAGTGGTGGTCTGCAAAACACATCCGAACTCTGCTGTAGGGTTAATGTCTTTTGGGAGGGCTGTTGCTGAAGGATTTAGCCCCTCCATAGGTAATTGTTTCTTCTTTGACTATTTGTGAGGAACAGGAAAAACTGCTTTTGAATGGACTCAATGCTGTAAGGAAATTGTATCTACTTTGGTTCACAAACTGTGAGTTTCCTGTCTGCTTCGAGGGGCACTTACTAGTTTATCGAGTGGTACCAAAGACAGATTGTGGGAGGATTTCAAGGGGTGCACAGCAGTCAGTACACAGAGGTCCATGAGGATGCACAACATCCTGCAGTGCCTCTCTGAGAGAAAGCAGCATCTCACTACACCTGAGCTTGGATGCCGTACCCCACATACGGGCAGGATGCCATGAGGAGGTGATGTTGGCATCCTGTCTCCTCCTGATTCTAAGATTGCCAGGAGCTGGGACTCTCACTACCTCCCACAGTGACAGCTTTTCCTGACTTACACTGTAGTTATGACAATAACATTTTCCTTTAGCTAAGAACGAAAAATGTACTCTGGCTAACTATGGTAGAGAAATTGCTGATCTCAGGGTTTAGTTCGATGTCACATATTTTGTCCACCTTCTACACTGAGGACAGCTCTAGTTACACTCTCCACTTCTGATTTCTTTCTTCTTCCTCTTTTTTTTTTTTTTTAAATATTTCCAGTCAGTTAGAGTCTGATTTCTGTTTACCCACAGCCACACCAGCAGCCCACTTCCTTGGGGAAAGGTGAAGGTATGGAGAATGAAACATTAACATCTTTCTTTGTAAAACTCTAAAAGTGAACAAAATATACATGGATTAAATATCCTATGCAGACAGTTAAGCAAAAAAAAAAAAGCTGAATGAGACAATGAGAAAATAACAACAGAATCAGTACATTTTTATCAAAATAAATATTTCACATTGGAAGTGCAGAAGCTGTCAGACTGTAAGGTATGAAGCCTGCCTGAGGCCTTTGATACAAGATACAGACTTTTTCCAGAACACGTAAACTGACTAAGAATAGAAATTGATGTAAGCACTTTTCATCTCCTCTTTTTGACAATGATGTAATCATTTTTGTAGTTAATAAGATATTCAGGGTTGTACCTCCATTTTTCTTAGCTTGATTCAGCTAATAGATAAGATAATCCCCCCCAACATTTCAACCCCTAGCTGTGAGTCACTATCTCTGATGAAGATGTGCCACTCTATGTTACCCTGAGCACAAGAAACTGCCAGGATTTTTGAAACTTTTTCACTGGGAGTTGGGATTTCCTTGTGTGCTTATACAATTTGTATGTGTTAAGCACCAAACCAAAGAGTTGTTGACCTCCCTGTTCTCTCACTGAACTCTTCAAAGACACAATATCAGGATAGATAAAGGGGAAGACACTGGATTAGTGGAGCTAAGGAAGAATCAAAGACAAAACAGTCTCTCAGATACACACATACGCATGTGCACTTCGCCTTCCTTGTTCTCACACAAGTCTCAAAAATTTCTCTACTAGGAGGGCAGAAGATATGCCTCAAATCCTAACTCTCTCCATGACAATAGACCCATTTCCTTTGGATCAGAACATATTGATTAAAAATCTATAAATTAATTTTCATATATTTATTTTGCAACAGGTTTTTTTTTATTATTTTTTATCATGCTTTTCCATGTCCCAGAATTATATTCCCTGAACAGTTTAAAAGACAATCAGTTTTAAAATAGATTCTCAGACAGCGGCAAGGCTCAAGGATCAGATGGACCATGAGTACCTCTGTAATATTTCCTCTGCTTTCTTCCAGCTGAGAAACGAGTGATGAAGGGTTAATTAATGTAATACTGATGTGCAGCTAGACAGGGTGGAGGAAGAAATTGTCATCTGCTCTTCCCAAACTGTGTTTATGTTAGTTACTGAGAGCTTATGCCATATTATCTCCAAAATGGAAACTAGAGGTTTAAACATACATTCATAATAAGGACTTCAGAAAACAGGAAGAGAATATCTGAAATAGAGTTAGAAAAATCAGATGTTTTGAGAATAGGTAATAGTATGCAAGAAGGAAGACCTGGGAAACTACTACCAGTCAGTCTCAGCTCCATCCCTGGAACGGTAATGGAACAGATCATTCTGGAGGTCGTCACCATGACTTTTTTCAGTGGTGCCCAGCAACAGGGTGGGGAGAGGAAGAACCTCTTTACATTGAGGATGGCAGAGCACTGGAACAGGCTGGCCAGGGAAATCATAGAATCTCCCTCTCTGGAGACATTCAAAACCCACCTGGATGTGTTCCTGTGTCACCTGCTCTAGGCGAGTCTGCTTTGACAGGGGGGTTGGACTAGATGATCTCCAGAGGTCCCTTCCAACCACAGTAATTATGTGATTAAAAAAAGAACTCACCCTTCAGTTACCAATACTGGTTTGGAAGCACATATAACTAGTACAAGGCAGTATGTCACACTGCTGATTTCTCCCACTGCCTTTCTCTACTAAAGACAAGTGAAAAGCATGAGCATCACTGATGCAGTGCAAAGCATGTGTCTCTTCACAAGCTTTACCATGTTCTGGTTGGTGTTGGAAGCAAATTTCAATACCTGACAAGTAAATCTGAATGGCTGAAAATTGACCAGGGCATCAACATCGTTCTGAATAGTCTTTGAAAGGATTACTGTTATTTTGCTTTTGTAGCCTATAGTGGGCTCTTCAGCATGCAGAAGGATGCACAGTGCATGTAACCTATTTGATAATGTGTGAGGAGCTGCATATATGAAGAGATAGAGCCACAGGGGCCCAGCATATGAGTATGGTGATGCTGGTCACACTACATGGCCTTTTGGAAAAAACAGGTTTCCTCAGTCTGGAGCAACCCTAAATGTGGAAGGGACCTAGAACATACCTACAATGTGGATAGTCATGCTTTCTGAGGACTGCAAAAGTGAATGGGGAGACAGCAGGGCAGTGTAATCATGACCTCCAGAAGTCAGGCACAAATTCATTCCCAGCTTCTAGAAAGAAAAGACCTTCCAGACCTTTAAGGGTTGCTGCAAATCCTGCATGCACCTCTGGTTCTGGCTATACCTGTGGAACAGGCTCCTGCTTGGGCCATCTGGGTGTCTTGATGGGTGCTCTATTTGAAATGTGGTGTCTCCAGGCATCTCCCAGGTTATATACACCTCACCTCCCTCCCTTGTTCCTGCACATTCCATGCTCTGAAGGGCTTTCTTCTTGCAAACACTGATGGTTAGGGAGACTATCCTGACTAAGGTAGCAGCTGGACTTTTGAATTAATCAGATTCCTTAAAAACAAGTGTCTGACCTTGCCTTACAGCAATGTCAGTTGAAAGGGCCTCCAGTAGCATCAGTGAAATTACCATAAAATTACAAATTATACGAAAACAGCAAGTAGGAAAGTGCAGTCCCTGTTTTTCACAATACCAGGAGCATTTGGTGAAATGACCAGGCAGCTGGTTGAAAGCAAAATCTTTTTCACTTAAAATGTAGTGAAGTTATGGAGTTCACTGTGCTGGGACATTGGGGGGCCCCCACTATACACAGTTTTAAGAAAGGATTTGGTCACCGAGGAGAGTTAGGTTTGTGGTTATTAAACTTTGTCATTGACTGTGCTCTCTGTCTCCATTAAATTAGGCTTCAATTCACAGACTGCAGCAGGAGAAGTATACATTATCTGCCTTATTGTTGTTCTAGGCCCCTTCTTATTCTAGGCCCCTGCTTTTGCCCACTGTTCTCCAGGATTGAGCTAAAAGGACTAAGAGAACTTTCACACTCATCCAAGATGGCAGGTTTTATGTTCTTATTCTGGATTTACAACTCTGTCTCTGAGGTTGGAACCTGGCCCACTATATGTGGTCATTTTTCACTCTGTTCATTTAGCTCTTGTACTACACTTAAGGCTGTGGGGGCAGGAAAAGACAAACAGCTCAGAGAACTCTGTCTGCCTGTCTGTCTGTTGAACTCATTTACACTAATTGCTTCAATGTACTGACTGATTTCTTTTTAATTTGTAAAATATGTCTATCCCTGGCTCTCAATGCTTGCACAACAGTGGGCGGGGAGGAAATGAACCTTACTGAAATTTGTACCATGCTGAGATAGGTACACCACAAAAGCCTCTATGGACAAAAGAAACAACCCCACAGAGGCTTTAAAAAAAATTTGCCCTTTCTTTGCAGTATGAAAGAAAATTAAACTAAATTCTGTTAATGTCAAGGAAAAGGCAAGTTATATCTTTGAGGTTCAGAGTTAGGATGTCTTGTTTCTGCTCTAAAGCATTACAAGTATATTCTAGAATTACATGCATTAATGTGTACATAAATAGACAAAAGGAGAAAGCAGGAAACAAAGAGGAACTATTAGGTGGGGCAAGCAGCTGTTCAGAGGGAATGGCAGCTCTTAGACACAAATGTGAAGTTTCAGAAAGGCATCTCTGGGACAGCTGAGGCTCAAGCTATAATCAGACAGAATGGAGAGCCACAAAAAAAGAGCCAAACCAAAAGCTGACAGTCTGAGGAGCAAATATATAATCAGGAAGGCGATCCAATGGACAGGTGTCCTCTTAATGTAACATAACCCCATTGCTAAAGGCAGCAAGACTATCTATGTGCACATTAGAAATGCTCTGCATCTCTTCTTAGCATACAACCCACTCCGATTCCCTTTTTTATTATATCATTGCTTTTGTTGAGGCTTAGATCTCAAATTTTAAAATATTCCAGAAATATGAACTGCTCACAGATATTAGGACTCCACCAGGTCCCTTACCAGTTTTAACTGCTTTCAATTCATTTCGTAAAGCTTCGTGGAAAAAAGATATAACCAGCAAAGAAAGGCTTCCTCTTTTCCATTTATGTAAACGATTGAAAGTGCAATATCTAATAAAGAAAAACAAGAAAAAGATTCCTTAAAATTTGTGCCTATGATTTATCCTTCATTCAGTAAGGACCAATGGAAAAAACAGAGTGGGAATCAAGAGACCCAGTTCTGTTAGCAGTTCTCTTTGTTTTTTGGCATATAATTCATACACTCTTACTTTATGAGTCTGTAGCTTCCCGAAAATATAACGGTGATAATAACATTTGTCATTCTCTGTAAAAACAGTAGGTTTCTCAAATATAAAATTTCTCTATATAAGCCAAATATAAATTCAATGTAGCATCTGAACTATCCTATCTATTACTTTGATTCCTAATGCTAATGCTTACTTGAATATAACTTAATTCTTTGTAAGTCTTTCTGTTGTTCTTTTCTCTACTTAAACTTGGATTATCCCACATAATTCAAATACAACAAAGTTTTCAAAAGAACATTCCTGTTTTTTCCCCTCCTTCATTTTTCCTCTGTAAGCCATTACTTTGCTATCATAAGCAATTAAAAATGGTTCCAGGAAAACTGAAATCCCTTGTCCAAACAGGTGAATTGCACAAGGATGGGTGGAATGGAAACTTCAACTCCACTGCTTTCTATGGGAGGTGCCTTTTCAGAGTGTTCAAAGACAGTTGGACCAGTGAGATTTCATTTTTAAATCTGTTACATGTCTTTTTAAAGAAAATCTTTCACACTTATCAGTTACACGGTGGTAGATCAATAGTGCTGCCTCTTAAACCCCTTAATCTAACGCAGGCTGGCTGGTATGACTCATAGTTCACAGGAGTTGGAGTTATGGAAACGGAGCAGGTGGCATTTTGTGCACAAAGCTCTGCAAACTACCCAGGTGTGCCTGCACACAGTTGGCTCTCCATGGGCCACCACAAAAGACACAAGACAAACAGAAAATGGCTGTGTAAAAGAAGCCATGAGTTTGGACTTCCACCTCTGTCTTTAGAGGTTACTGGTTGCATTTTCTTAATAAACAGAGAGAACCTGGAAGACAGAGGTAGTGGATCCAGCCCTGCTCTGAATGCATGAGCTACCAACTTCAAAGACAGCATGGAGATGATCTTCTACAGACAAAGCTAAAAGAGGGTAGAAACAATCTCAGTTCCCTGTATCCTTGCTCCCCATACCATATCCAGTTGAGGGCCAAGCTTTGTGGAGAGTTGATAGAATGCAGGAGATAAACAAATTAAAATTTCACACAATCCACCTTATAGAAAAGTTCAGATGCCATTATAAGAGCCAAAACCAGGAACATAAAGCCATACAGTAAAAATTAAAAATTGAGCATACATTTTTACCTGGGAGAGGTACAATTATTATTTAAGGGAACTACCAAGGGAACCAATGGAGCCTTCATCTCAAGACTTTCTCACATCATGACTGACTGCCTTGTTGAAACACAATAAGCAATGTGCCATGCTCAGCACAGAAGGAACTGGAAAGAGCTTGATGGCAGTTTAACACAGGGAGCCCAATGAACTGAACAATTTCTTAGGTTAAAAATTTGAATAGTGAATACTCAGCAGAGCTTGACTCAGTCACAAACAACTTAGAAGAGAAAACAGATTACCTAAGAGTGTTCCTAACAAATAACTAAAACCAGAATATAGATGAAGCACATAATTAAGACCAGCATATATAAAAAGGCAGATTTTGGTAAATGTGACCAGGCAGAGTATTCTTTAAATATTTCTTAATATTCTTTCCAGTGGAAGAAATTGGAGGATAGATTTCACAAGTTTCTGTCTTCTCCTTACTTCCTTACATGTCTCAAAGTAGTATAACAGCAACTGACACTCAATGAGGCATTTGTTAGAGAAATCTAGGATATGCAAAAGTTTGCGCCAGACCATCTTTAAAATATATGTGATTGTAACTACATCTGACTTGCTATCTTTAGCAACAGTGCTGCATCAATATTAAAACTTTCCTATGGATTAAATATTTGGACAGTTACCCAAGATATCATCACTTTAGATTCTATACAAAGATGATTTTCATTTTTAAGAACTTGAGATATAAATACATTTAATTTCACTCTGTATTGCTGAAAAAAAAGATGGACAAGAGAAAGCAATATTAAATAATCCAAGATGCAGTTTCTCAAATATGGGATAACTGTGATAGATCTGATGTTACAAGAATATCCTCCCATATATTAATACAACATTAATATAAACTCAACAAGTTGCATTTGTGGTTTTAAAGTTTTTTGAGAACATAGAAATTGCAGTCCCATGTGAGTTAATGCAATAATGCCATTTAAAAATAATCAAATGAAAGGCTTAAAACCTGTATCAAATTAGAAAATAATATATTTACAGCTGAGAGTTCATTGTGCAGTTTGATATAACAGACTCTCAAAAACAAAAGCTAGAGTTGTGACCTTGAGTGAGGTATTTTAATTAAATTTGTGATCATATCTGGTAAGACCTGAGCCATGTAAAATAGCCTGAAGATCCAAACAAGGATCCAGTTTCCTATTTTCTAGTGCTTTAGGATTTTTTTATTCCTGAAGTGACTCCCTTCTCAGTCTGAAAAATTCAGAAGTATTTAATCAAATCACCTGTACTTGGTCAGAAACAGGGGGAGATATGCACTAATCTCTCATGCAAAAGCGCCACTTTCATCCAGACTAGGCAAGGAGTGAGCTAACCCTGTCAGTTGCTGGAAGAGAATATGTGATGATGAGGCTTACTCTGACTGGATGGACCCAGGAACTCCTCGCGGCTTCCTTGCTCCCCAGTGGATTGACATCTGACTTAGGCAGATCACCTTGAGGGGTTGCTACAGTCAATGGAGAGAAGGAGTTACCTAAGTTGTGTATCCCTTCAGCAAGCCTATCTCACTCCAGGCATTTATTTGAGAAAGACTAGTTAGTCAGCAATCAAATTTAAGTACTGGATTCCTACCATAATAAATGTACTATTGGTCAAAAAGAAAGCTGTCATTTCTTCTCTGCCCCCTGAAACTAATTTTCTTAGATGTAATTTTTTTTTTTTTTTTGCCTGCTGTCATGCAGACATTTCTATCTGATGTGAGACTTAGGTTAGCAGAGACTGCTGCTTCTCTGACAAAGTCATCAAATCAAAACCACACACAGACCGAATTCAGGGGAAGCAAATGTACTTCTTTAATTGCTTGTTTGTTCCTTCCCAAGCAGCTGTACAACCTCAACATAGATTATTAGTTAAGCTATAAATGTCAGCCTTTCATTGTCAGACGCTGCCTAAATTGGATAATGTGAATTGGAACTTAGCAGTGGGTACTCCAGGATACACGAGGTCAGATTCACCTGCATGGATAGTTACTGATTTTCTCTAGACTTCTTTAACAGTCAGTACAAAAACAATAAGCTCTTCCAGACCTTCATTTTTCTAAAATAGGTCATATGACTCACTTTTTAAAAGCATCTATTTTCCTGTATTGAGCCCAAAGTTAACTACTTCCAGTGTAGACAACTAGACTGTAGATGGTGAAAGTCAGAGGAGATGGATTGCATGAACCATGCTCTATTTAGCCACAGGCAGCAGATTTTTAGAGGTATTTGTCTTCCAAAATTGGGTATGAACCTAATTTCAGCAATACTACCTACCAAGTGCCAAACTGAATGTCTGTGAGCTTAATTCTTTAAAAAACACTCTCTTTTGTGAGCACAGAGAAGTATGAGTCAGGGTGAGTTGGGAAGACTGAGTCCAACAGTTACATTTATCCTGGAAGGCAGACATGACTCTGACTGTGAGCTTGAGATGGGAGCTGGCAGTCCTTGCTATTCCTTGCCTTTAGTAGCATTCAAGAGATTGGGCAGGGAATATGCATTTAGAAACCTGTGTTTCTCTGCTCTGCAGTATGTTTGCTCCAGGATACCCTGAGCTGTAAGGTGTACTCTGTACCTGATCCAGAAGACCTCATGTGTCCCTTCTGCTCCTACAAAATTAGCTGGCAGACAGGACAGAGTCCTTTCCAATGTTGCTTGCTATGAGAGGGTGGGAGTTGCCTGCAGTCTGAAGAGAGGCTCAGCGCAAGGCAGTAGACAAAGACTAGGTCAGCAAAAATTCTGACTTCAGATACCGCCTCAGACCAGTAAGATCAGCTAAATTTAGTCATAACTCCTTTGACTAACAGTTTGGGTTTCCAAACAGCAGAGGAAGACAGGTTGTGCTAAGTAAAGGACACACAAACCCTCTGCAAGAGTCTGCCTTCTTACCCTCCTCTCCCCTCCCCCCTCCCCCTTCCCCTCTCCCTTCTCCCCTTTCTCCTTTCTCCTTTCTCCTTTCTTTCTCCTTTCTCCTTTCTTTCTCCTTTCTCCTTTCTCCCCTTCCCTTTCCTTTTTCTCCAATGATTATTGAATATCTACTTAGTGCTAGTGGCAAGGTCAAGAAATATCTGTTTGTGAATATCTCTATCTGAACAGCTGTTCTTCTGACAGCTGCTCCATAGGATGCAAAAAGAGAAAGTTTCTTATTCCTGCTTCCAGACCTCCCAAGAGCATCTGCCCAGGTCTAAAAGTGAAAGATTTCAAATGCTGCTCTAATATAAAATGTGACTGTGAGGTTCTATATTCATTCACTGTTCATTGTGAAATGCAAGCAAAGTTTTTATTTTACCTCATGTTTGGTGTCTTGCTAAATTGCTGTCCAGGGGCAAATTCTTTTTGTCATATGGACCTGTAGGGTTGCTAAGCACACACAAAGATAAAGATACATTCTGATTACTCAATACTTGTTTTACAAAGTCTACTGCTGAAAACAGTATTGCGTCACACAATCTACTTTTGCAATACGGGGTGGATACCTAAAATCCCAAATTAAACAAGTTGCAGCCATAGGTGTGTGTTTTGGAATCATTCAGTTGTAGAGAAATAGACAACTCCTGAATGTTCAGAATGAAAAATGGAGATGTTAATTAAGGCTGTATAAAGACCAGAAAAAATGTTAAATCATTTAAGGAGCGGGATAATAACTATTTTAAATACACCAACTTTCCTGAAAATTTTGAATGAGGCAAAATCTCCCATTTTAGAGCATATTCACACCACTGAAGTCATTAGAGTAATTCAAGAACTTAAATTCAAACCAAAGGGCATTTTCAGATGTTACCAATGGATTTCAGACACACCTGTTGACCAGTATGGCATGAACGGAGCTTGACCACAAGGTTACTAGCGATGTAAAAAATACTGCTATTTAACCTTTTTTGTGTCTTCGGTGTTTCTTCAGCTCATGTGTTCATATTGTATATGCAGTTGTGGCATTCAATTGGAGAAATTACTCCAAGAACCTGACAAGTCTGGGAATATGAGGCTTGGGGAAGCGAACATTCAGATTGCAACAAGGTGACACAGAATCAATGAAGAGGTTTGGTTTGATTCATGAATAAGAAAGACATAAAGATGACAAGTCAGTAGTATAAATTATGTTAGAAGGAAACTAACTTCTATGTAATTGGCTTGAGTGCCTGACCTTTCATTAATCTTGGCAGTCATCCATAGGATGGGTTCTGTTTTCAAAATGTTCCTCAGAACAGCAAACTTAATAAACACTTTGAAATTATTATGCACATAGGCTGATAGGTAGGCAGGCTTTAGACTTTAGGTGAAACAGCACTCTTCTTTCCTGACCAGAAGTGCCATGAATTCAGGTGAATAAGAAATAGGCCGTGAATCAAACCTCACATCCCTAAAAATAAAATATTTAGGATTATGATTCACAGAATGACTATTACAATCCTTAAAACACATTCTTGTAATGATGACTATGAAAGGAGAAAATAAGAAAACAGTCTTGTCTGTGAATTTCAATTGGAAAACAAGTTTTTTGTCTGTTGATGATTAATCTGGAATAGGGGAATTATGACTTGCAAAGAAAACCATTGGACTCTCATGCAGAGCTACTGGTTACTTCTAGTGGATCTGTACATTGGGAATAAGGATACTCCCTCTTAAACAAGGCAGTGAACATTCTCTCAATCAAGTAATTGGGTTTGCTGGAGCTGTTCTTGCTTTTGACTCCAGCGACTTTTCCTACAACAGAGTTTTAGTACCATATTCTCCAAAATATCTATAAAGTTCACAATTGAAACTTTTCAGGGAATAGCTACTAAATTACTTTCAGTAGAATCTTGGCTGTAAAAGGCTGCAATCACACAATCATAAAACCAAAAAAAATACTGCTTGGCTTTTTTCACAAGTCTACTTTTCAATTTTTTGTTACCTGCAAAGGGGGGAAGGCAAGATCATTTTTTGAAAAAGTGGATACATACAGTAACATTTTTGTGTGAAAGGCTGGAGAAAAACATAAAAAAACCCCAAACCAACAAAAAGCAGACAAAAAACCCCCCAAAAACAAATGACCGTGAACCCAGACTCCAATAAAACATTGTTAAAATGACTCCCACAACATGAAAGAAAATAGCTGCTTGAATTATCAGGAATGTATCTAGCAAAACATCCCACTGAGAGTTTATGAAATGCTTGGAGAACAAAACATGTACCACTACATAGTGACCAGCCACAATCTGCAGAAAAAAGAACAGAACAAAACTCATCATGATTTAGTAGAAAATTTAGCACTGGGGTAGACTTTAAATCTAGCTACTGGAAATGTGTCACGAAGAAAGTAGAAAATATTGGTGCCACCTATTGGTGAGAACTGATATTTGGAAATTATTCAAGCTAATTTGCATAAATCCAAAGAAAAGAGAACATAAGCTGAAATGTTTTACTTCATGCTTAAGAAGTTTTGAATGCAGAATCTAGAGTGAACTCTTTACTTTGGCTTCCATTCTGCAGAGGCTTACATATGTGTTTAACAGTGAATTACAAATTATCTGTGCTTACAGTTAAGAAGAAGATTGAGAATTTAGGTTGTATTTTGCTTCAATTTGCTTGCAGTAAAAGTTAATTGAAACACCCAGTACACTAGGAGTTGTTGAACAGGGAGATGGGTTATTAGACTCAAAATATATGGCTTTGCCAAGCAAATTTCATTGGATAGTACATTCCCTACAGAAATCTTGGAGGTGGTATGTTTGGCATAGTACTTTGACACTGTTGCTATTCAGTGGTCTGAAAAGAGGATTCTGTCTGACACTGCACACCCCATTTACCCTGTATCCTGGTGAGATATACAGACTCAGAGCAAAAACAATCCTTCTTATTACATGGAAGTGACCTTTATTACGTTATGGCAATGCACCAAGTTCTGCTTTAGTTAATCACAGTAATAGCCCTGGAGTTGCAGGGGACACATTCAAGGCACATACCTTGATGTTTGCTGCTGCAGTCTGTTTCTGCAGATGCTGAAGACAGGAGTGCTTTGGTATACTGAGATCTTGACTCTAGCAGTGGTTAAAGACACATTTTATATAGAGGAAATCAATCATCTGCTGCCACTGCTGAAAGAAGACTGGCTTGGAGACCCTTGTCAGGACTGAATAGTGGTGCTGTGATTCCTCTAGAAAAAACAGGCCCATACCCAAGGTGTCAGGGTAGCAGATGAAAATTTTTAACATGCATGTTCAGTCATATCCTAACATTTTATAATATCTTTCATAAGCATTATCTGCAGTCCAAAAATTAGTAGACATGAAGGTTCTTTGCCAGGTATCAGACAAACTGGAAGGTGAGAACTTTAGTTAGTCATTTACAGATTTAATTTCAGGGTTAATTTACACATATAGCTCACTACAGTAAGATATTAAGAATTCTTTTTGCAGGTCACCTTTGTTACTGGCAGCTATATATATTATGCATGTGTAAAACCTGCTTGAACACAGCTGAATGAAATACTTAAATGAGACTGGAACAGAAGAAGTACTTGGTTTAAAAGCACTGAGATAAGATTTATCTGTTTCCCATGTCAAATATGCTGTCACTTACTGTGTTATCACTCATCTTTGCACCAGCAAACACTTCTTTCATTCTTTGTCCTGCCTACTTATACAGAGACTAAGACTGTGTCATGTCATTGGAACATATCCCATAATGTGATATCACCTCTTTGCACATGAGAATTCTGGGCACAACAATTGTTAAAATCTTATAGATAATAAACAGGGGATTACATTATATAGCTAACTATAAATCTCTTCACATGTTGCTAGTTTCCAGTTGTAGGTGATCTTCTTAGAGAAATTTTGCAGTCTAATAATATATCTATATTAAGCCAAATAGGTCATAGGATTTAGTATTGACAAATGAATAGATCTATGCCATTTCCAGGGTATAAAATAATCCCTGTTATACAAGCACAGTCACTGATAGCAATGTTGTCATTGTGGGTTGCCTCCAACTGAGCACAGGCCAGTTAAAGCAAATGGTATGTACAAAAAATGCCATTGTCTTGCAGGAGGCTGGAGGGTTAATCTAATTCTAAGTACTATCTGTTTCTTTGTTCCTTTTCCTCACACCTGCTTTATCTGGACTCTCTGCTGAGAGACATCTCAGACAGCAAACAGCAGTGAACAAGGAACCCGAAGAGTTTGGAACAGCAAACAGAGGTACAAGAAGCCAGAGCCAGTTCCCACGTATCAGTGAAACCCTGGTTGCCTGAGGCAGCAAAATGTTTAGTGGCTGTTTGTTGAGCAAGCGACTGCAGCCTGCGAGAAGCATTCATTTCACAGATTGCCCATAAAGCAGCGAAAACCCAGCAACTGTGACAGTGCAAGTAGTGGGGAAATGTGTTGGATCTTCATTACCAAAGAAACAGATCATGGTGTGGGTTTTCTATATGACAACTCTACGTTGTTCCACAAAGGAACTCAGTGAGAGTTCTAATGCTGCAGTTATCCTTATCCTGGCAGCTGCTGTGGATACAGAGTTTCCCAGTGGCACAAAGTCAGAAGGGAGCAAAGCTGCAAATGTAAATGATACTGCTCTCCCTCTTCTCTCAGCAGCCAACAAAGCCCCAACCAGTCTTCACTGAAGTGGCCCTCCCAGAGCCAGTAACAGGGAAGAGCTCGTTCTGCACCAGCCAAGTACATAAGAAAGTCAGAGGAGCTGTTGCAGAGCAAGCAGAGACTAGGCTGAGCAGATAGCCCTGTGGGTACATGTTTTTATTTCTGCTTTAACCGGATTGCAATAGAGGAAACATGGTAAGCACAAACTGCACCTGCTGGAAGGATGCCTCAGTGCTCTGACTCCATCTGGTTGCCAAGTAAACAGCCAGGGAGCTGAGCAGTAGCAAGGGAATGGGAGGTCATCGCCTTTCTTATTCCCACAGAATTTCATTGCGGTGCATTATGCCAAAGTTCATCTTGGTTAAGGACAACTTTTTTTTCCCCTCCCTGAACCTTGACATTCTACATAGTAGTGAAATTCATTTCCCAGTCAGCTCTAAATGAGAACTTTAGTGATTTAGTCAAGTTCTCACAGAAAATCTGTAGCAAGCCTGGGAATCAAACCTGTATCTCTCTCTCCCAATTTATAGTTTTTCCGACTTCTCAGACATCCCTCAGCTGCATAGCGAAGAAAAGAAATGGAAGGTAAACACACTTATTTATTTCTAGTGGGAGATTTCTCCTGTACTCACACCTTTTCCATTCTTTTCCAAATTGATTCAGCTGGTAATGTTTCCACTGACTCCTTCAAAAGACTACTGCTAGAGTAAGAAAGCTTACTATTAGGAAAAGTTTCAAGGCTTTCAACTACGATTATCTTTTACTTAGTTTCATCTCACTGTTTTATTACAACCTGTTTACCTATCCTCATTATTTACCTGCTGATTGTTCCTATAGAGGTTAATATTAATCCAACTTTCTTTTTGTTATTTCCTCTTATTTCTGTCTCTCACAAGCATTTCTACCCTATAGGGAATGAAACTCCTCTGGGTTTCAGGGGGCTGTAACCTGGAAAACTGCAGACCAGTGAGTGCATCTGCACACACTGTGGTGGAAACCATAACTACACATAACACTATATACAAATGGTGAATCATAACATTGAATAATACCATGAGCAAGTAGAAAAACCCTGTGTTCTTCTGATTGCAAAATCAGTTCAATGATTTCACAAAAAAAACTATGATAGAAACTTTGGCTTTAGAGCAGAATAAAATTACATGCTTGTGAGTAAGTCCTGGGTAATATACACAAGAGCAGGGAGACTGTTACAGTGACTTAATCCTCTTATTTTGCCTCTTGGAGAAATGCTTGGACCTCAGTCAAACTTACTTAAGCTATTTCATTTACATTCAATCTACAACAGTTATGCCCAGACCAGTCACAGTAAGTTTTATATTGCTAGATCTTTCCATGCTCTTAAAGTGTGGGTGCTAAATTCTTGCCATTACTATATCTGTGTTGAAATCCTCTGTCTTATTTACCAGTCTTAAGACTGTGTAAAGAAACTGTTGACTGGTCTTCTCACACTTCACTGATTTCTGTTCATTGATACATTGTTAATGATTTCTTGGGATATCCTGGAAGAGTTTTAAAATTATTTCTGTTTTAAAAATTATGAAGAGACACAGAGAAAATAAGGGCCGGGCTTTCAAAAGCTGTTATACACCTATTCCAATCGAAAAGCTGAGTCCTGCTCAATCCCATCCCATCTCAAGGGTGAATACAGATAATGGGCAGGCACATTGGAGTTGCTTATTTTTCTCCATTGATAACAAAGAGAGCCTAAAAAATTAGATACTTCAGTTAAGTAAGCAAAAGGGAGGTAGGATGAAGCTTAGATTTTCAAAGTCGTGTAGGAAACACATGGACAGAGAAGGTAACTGCCCGAATAACTAACCACGGGATCACCCTTCTATTGAGTTTATTTGGATTGTCATGATTTATACACAGCAAATGCATATTTTTTATGGATATGCTGTCATTCCTTATTTAAATGCAGAAATTTAACAAGAGTTCTGTCCCCAAGAGTTTAGAATGAATGTAAAAGAAAACCCAATTCCCCAAACTGTCTGCAGTATAAGGAAAGTGCATGTTGTAGAAGACAAAGCCTCAGAGTATGATTTGCAAAAACTAAAATGCCTTTTGAAATAATTTCCAGATTGTTCTCACTACTGCTTATAAACAGGAAAGGTATACAATGTTAAAATAATGACTCACTTGAATTGTTTATTAGACCCTGGAAACAAAGCAGGCAAGTCCACGTGGAATGATTCACTCTGATTATTCTTTGATGTAAACTATGTTCCAAAGGGTGCCCAATGTGATCTATATATGTTTTATGGTATTCACAATGCTACTTATTACCTGCAAAGTTCATTTTACCCAGATATTCAGAAAATATCTTGAAACGGAAGGACAAAATAGTTAAAGGATTTACCACAGATAGTCCCCAGGAAAGAGGATTCACCTATACCAGATGAATAATGTCAAGTCTTTTAGATGACGTTGCCCCCTTTGCAATGTAGCAATTATGAATTACAATTTGAATGTTAAATTTAAAATGCGCTACTTTGGCACAGTGGAATCTCATTAGACATAGTGAATACAAACAAGGCATTGGGTAGGGAAAATATACTTCCCTACATCTCAGTAATCAGTCTGTGAAAAATATTCTGAGAAATATAGAGGAAGCTGACAATAATATCTTTGCTACAGATCCAGCTGTCCTTCTACGTTTATTACTCTGGCACTGAAATCAATGGGAAATTTGCCAGAATAAGAAAGGAGCTAGGACTGCAGGATCTGGTCCTTATGTGTAAGCTTAATCATTTTCTTCCATCTGCTACAGATCAGAAATGTGGACTCTGAGCAAAGGCTGAAGGGGAGGAGGAACTTTCAGAGGTAACAGGCAACAGGCATATTTTTGATGGCAAAGGAAAGAACTGTGCCCTTCATTTAAATTATCTGCCTGTGATTACAAAGGTATAATAATATTCTACCCATTCAAGAACCTTAATGACTGTACGGGGAAATTCATGAGAATGGTAGAAGTGAATCATGAAGCTCTTGCAATTGTCAACAGTCTTCAGGAGACTGCTGCAGTCCAGAGAGTGCTCTGCAAGGATTTGTGCTGAGAAGCACTACCAGGATACATTCCAAGGCTAGTGGGCATTTTAGTGTATTGGAGTTTTGCAGCATCAAGCAGAGAAATTTTAAAAGCATTTATAAAGGGTAGAGGAGGCTGGAAGCCACAATTAAAAAAAGAATAAAAATCATGCCCTGATTGGTATGAAAGTATGCAGAGTCCATTCAGAAAAAAGCAGATGAGGAAACATTAATACAGACTCCAGAATTACAAGCTGAGATGAATCAGAGCATTTCTGGCCTGCAGACAGTGCTGTTATTAAGAATTATTGTTCATGCAAGGAGCCAAAAAATGTGCTCAGCTCTGTATGAGCTGCAAATAAAGACAATCCCTGCTGGAGAATTTTTATGTCTAGGATTCTGGTCCTAAGTACTGTTCTTCACAGCTCACTGTGTCTATGCAAAGGCTGGTTAACTCTCATAGGACACAGAAGTCCGTCTGCAGCAAGACTGTCAACACAAGACATGTGACAGACATATTAAAACATAGATTCTGATGGGATACCCAATGCCCGTGGATTCTCTCTGTTAAAGCATGAGTAAAAGGTACTGCTGGAAGGTCACTCTAGCCTTAGAAGGCCAAATTGCTTCCTGGAAGATCTTCTCGCTTCCTGCTGGCTACAGAAGTTCCTGAGCATGAATACACACTCAACATCAATGCTGCTGTGCCTGACAGTAGAAGAGACGGATTTTCCTTCTATGGCCTTATGGTGAGGTTAATACAGAATTTTTGACTGTAAATCTTGGATAAGCATGACAGATACCCTGGAAAAATCCTGTGACAAAAAGGATCATCCAGTGACAGTGAAAGCACAGTCATTGAAAACACTGTGGGATACCCTTGGTCTGTGCACAGTTCCCAGGCAGAGCAGAGAGACTTCAACCTTCAGGGAAATCTTGGAAGAATAACAGAGCGATAACAAAATGCAGGGCTTTGTTTTTAGTTCACATGGGGCCCCAGTAGGAAAGTTGAAAACCTGCTGAAAGAGCGTCTTATGAAGCATTATTAATAAGTTATGCATTGAGTCACTGATTACAGCAGCTCCTGAGAAGAATTCTTAAAATAAAAATGCGGTCGTTATTATGTCTTTGCTCATGCTTCATGCATCCTACTTCTTAGATTTTTAGGTTTTAACATATTCCATTTAGATTACTTAAATGCAGAACTTAGTTCTTTGTTTTATAAATGGATTAAAATATTGTACACAAATAGGTATATATATAGCTGAAGTTGACTGAGACATAATTCATTGACACAGAAAGAATTTGTTTTCTGTACCTCCTACAGTCAGCTTATTTATAACTAGTATTTGTGTACCTAGGTTATGTGAGCATGGTGCTCTGCCAAAAAAATTAGTATTCAGCCTTTTCAATCCCTCATATATAAGCTGCTCTTGAGAGTGAAAACTCCCACTTTTAGAAAAAAATTACATAAATCCAGTGGCTTGCATTACCATCTGCTCAATCATCTTTTCTGGATTGTAAAGTGGAAAATGTCGGATTTATAGAAACCACATGCAAAGATTCATATTTAATTCTGCCAAGTTTTGCTGTCACAGCAGCCTTAAAGCAGATATGCAAGCCACACAAAACTCAGTCACTCTCCTGGTGTTTCTGACAAGGATGTATAATCAGGAAAGTGCATCTTTTATTATAACGTCTCCTGATAACTTAAAGTGATTAAAGTAATCTTCTATTTCCCAGTGGGTCAGTCCTGTTGAGATGGATTGTCTCACCTTCACAGAGACCTGGCATAAGTCCTGTTTAAAATACAAGGGACACAGGCAAGTTTAGAATATACAGGTCAAATTTCTGCAGTAATTTGGAAATTTGGTCCAAAAACTGCTCCAGATGTTCCTATTCACTATTCTATTTACTATTTCTGCACCAAAGTAATTGAAACAATGAATATTTATCTTGGATAAGAGCAAATATCATGTTAGTTTTGTATTGCAATGAGTTCAGGATACAGTATAAGAGTCCAGAGCAAAGAACAAAGGAAAAACATTGTACAGAAAGAAAAAATAAACATCCAGCCTTGTCCCATAAGACAGAATTGTCTCCTTTTATTATTTTTAGCAGTGCATCAACTTAGAGAAGAATCATACTGTACTACGGTATTAAGAAAATTCCTATTCAGAAGAGCTTCAAATATGCATTTAAAAAGACACATAAAGTGGCATGCAATCACTCAATAAGAAGCAGATGCAAGATCACTACTGTTTTTTTCTGAAGGCCAGATCCAGTACTGGCAACACCTTTTCTAGCATAGTAGGAAGAAATCTTAAACATAATTTTATTATTAAAAGACCTCTGCTTGGGGCCCAATGTGGCTGATGGTAGTCATTCCTTGTGAATATTCATGTTGGTTTTAGGAATACTTTCACACAAGGAAAGGAGGGGCAGAAGTCTTGTAGGATGTTCTCTACTGCACTTTATTTCAAAAGGAGGCTTCAAGTCCAGCTCTGAAATGATTGTTATTATATTCAGATGTTGTCAGAAATCACACAACATTTCCTCATCAGCTATGTTGGAAAAAGTAGAATGGTAATCTGTACCTGAATTAAAAACTATATATGTTTTAAAAACAAAGCAAAAAATCGGATCATTGAACAGACTTGATTTCCAGTATTCAGGATAGACAGTTTATATCTTCTTGTGCTATAATACTGCAATTTTTGTGTCTCTGAACCTCACTCTCACTTTGCATTCACATGTTTCACTGAAGCCACAGAAATGTTTGTTATGAATCAGATCAATGGTCATTGTTATTCACTCTTGTGCAATAACAGGAATCCATGCTAGATGTTCCAGAGGAAGGTGTCAGCTTTTCTGAACATGGGATTAATTTTGCATGCTTTACATCACAAAGCTTGAGGGTCAAAATCTTTTATAAATATTTATCCTAGTTTGTGTAAATAAGATTGACATTCTTCTTTCCATAGCTGTGCAAAGAGTGAGTGAAAATTCTCTTTGGAGAGATAAATTATAACCTTGCTTTCATGGCTGTGATTTTGTGGAAGACTGATTTTTTTTCTGCATTTTGGCAGGGAAACCAGTTCCCTTGACTTCAGCAGACCTCACATTCTGCTGCCATTTAAGCATGATAATCCATATCCTCATTTACAATATCTATCCTACCTTTGTATTCCTATTACTTATCATCAGCCTGACTAAAAGCTCAAACCAAGATTTAGACCTCAGTCTACTTTTAGTATCACTCCATTCTCACTTTTATTCATACAATGCGATAGCACTAGACTACGAAGATCATGCTGGTGGACCTGACTAAGGTTGGGTATCCAGTCAATGTTATTCCTGTTAATTGCATAGCTAAGCCAGTTACAAACCTGAGAAGAGTGTTTGATCTGAAACTTTTAGAATTACTAAAGCAAAAAAAAAGGAAGAGGGTATAGCAATGATTTGCCTATTTCATGGTTATGTAACTCTTTCCTCTTCCGTTTTTTGTATGGTAAGTCTTTATGTTACAATTATCCATGGGGTATGTTCACATGATGTGGAATATTTTAACAAAACAGGTAGATTCTACATTTTTCAGTGCTAAATTTACTCTCTCTCAGAGTTATGTTTCAGTCATAATACTGAAATAGGGAACTTCTTGCCTTTCTGGAGGAAGTTTTTACACATACGATCTAAGAGTTTTAGATAGAAGTATTAAGGGGTCTGTCAGGACTTTTAAAATGGAAAAACAAGAATGGTAGGATGTTAACTTCTAACAGATGGATCCTGTGCCATAGTGACATAGGATGATCTTACCACTCATCAACATTAAATTCAGATTTTTAAATAAGGGAAAAAAGTTGATCATGGATTCAACAAGGTTTTTTACTTAGCATTGAGGAAGACATTCAGTGCAGGTAGCTTGGTGTGCAGCTTCAGTGTGAGCTGCAGGTTGAGCTCTGGAGGGTGGGAGCCCCTGCCAAGGGGCCATGAACTGCCACCCTTTGCATAACAAAGGGCCTGGGGACCTGTGGCCCTGCCAGGGGATTGGACACTTGGAGGCACAGCAAGAGCTTAGGATTCCAGGTTGTGACTTGCCCAGACTGTGAGAGTATAAAAGCCCAGGGTTTCCTTTGTTCGGGGTCCCTGTTTGGATGCACCAGCTTGAGAAATTATTTTAAGGATCCAGGCGTCTGAGACTCTGCTGTGGTAAACCTGGGGTCGAATCTGTAAGAAGTGCGAGGTGCAGCTGTGAAGGGGCCTCGGTCCCAGCTCAGGTGGTGTGAGAGTGAATCCCAGAGTGGCTCCTGGATGGTCAGACAGTGAAGTTTCTTTAACATTAGTTTTGGTAGAACCCCTTGAAATGTACCCGGATACTGCTTGATATTTTTGAGAATATTCAGAACATCAGAACAACATGTCACGCTGCCTGCCCTGTAGCTGGAAAACTTACCTTTTTTTATGTTTGAAAAAAGATTTCAAAAGCTCTAAGAAGATTATATGCTGGAATCACAAAAATAGAAATCTACTTTTTTGACAAAGTAAAACATAGTGTAAACAAAAATGAAAGGAGGGATTCTTATACCGCCAGTGTGTCTAGATCTGCTATTTCTGGTATCAAACCATTCTTATTATTTAATATAAATAGGGTTAAAATAAACATGGAGTCCTCAAGGATTTACAAGCTAAATTAGATTTATGTGGAAATAGGAAAACAAATACAAACAAAGAAAAAGCAGACAACCTCTAAAATTGCTTCTAATGATTAAAAGCAGACACATAAATACTTCTGGTAGGAAATGTTAGGATGAGTATAGCTCATGTGGCACTGAAAATGAGGAAGAGAAATGTGTACTGAAGACTAAGCTTTAGTATGACCAAGCAGCATACAAAAGTGACAGTGCTGTAAAAATAGCGAATGAATTCATGAAAGACAACTTGCTAGCATTTAGAATTTTAGAAATGAAAAGGAAAAAAATAATAATTCTGGCTCCTAGTTTACTTATACAATTGAAACATGCAGTTTCAATTCTGGGAATCAGAAATAAAGTTTTCATGGTAGCATGACTGGAGAACAGGTTATTGTAGGCAACTTGAGGTCAGTCTGTTGTAACATCTCCTGCAATCTGTTGCAAAGCTCAGTCCCACAGTGTCCCTATGTTCGAAAATGGAATACTTTTAGACATATATTTTAACTTTTTAAAGGATATATATGTAAAAAGGGTCTTCTATTGGTTTTGACACTTAAAAGACTAATGCACACCAAAACAGCTGACTGCACTACTGCAAACACATTCAAAGTCAGATTGGATGAGGCTCTGAGCAACCTGATCTATTTGAAGATACAGCAGGGGGCTTGGGCTAGATCACCTTTATAACAACGTTATAAAACTGCATCTTCTCGAGTATTGATGTGCAGTGCTGTTGCACCTCTTCAGAAAATATTACCTCTGTGGTGCAATTGGAGATGGTACTATGGCATTAATCAGTCAGCAACATGTCACTTAACAGTATCAGTACTGGTGAAGAATTTACTGTCGTGTCAAAGGCTGAGAGCTGGGACTCAGAATTGCCAGTCAAGTCTGTGCATTCAGAGTGATGCTATTTTTTTCTACTAAAGCAAGTCCAAACTTGCCAGGGATTTAGTCTGTTGACGTGATACTACTAAGAACTGAAACATATTCAGCTTAAGTTGACCAACTTTTTCCAGAACAAGGTGCCATGTGTTGGTTTCTGAAATTTGATAGGAGGTAATAATTACCCTTTTGCTTAGATTGTCTACTTAAGATTGCCTACTCTTTCTTAACACAGCTTTTTATTACTGGTATCACATTATAGGTTTGAACTGTTCTTTTATCTGTAGGATTTTCTGAATGTGTAAAACATTTTGAATCTGATTCAAAATGACTGGATTACTTTGTTGAGTTCCAAATCTTGTCTTGACATATAAGGCTGAAACAGATAAAATTTCAGAGCTTTGTTCAGCTGCAAATGATTCAGCTTCCCATTTTCAACTAGTTCTAAACTATTAAGATCTGTGTATAGAATGTGATTACTCTGTTTCTGATACAGTATATAGAATTTGTACCAGTTGTTACTGTAGTTAGATAATTCTTATGAAATTGAACTAATTCAATCATTTGCCACACTTTCACACAAACCCCATGTACCCTTGAATAACCTCAAAACACATCCACTAACCTAAACACATTGCTGTATGCAGGAGATGCAAGGATGCCACATAGAGCTTTGCAAGAGGACAGGATAAAGAATGAAGAAATTTTTTTAAATTATGTTTACTACTCACCCCACTCCTAGAAGCAAACATTTTCTCTTTGAAGAGGATTAATACTTTTTTTTTCTATCTTAAGCAGCAAGACCTCATGGTTTCTCTGGTGTGTGCTTAAAATAAGGCTAGTTGCCATACCACAGTATTCTAGATATATTCTGCATCTCTCTTTTAAATAGGGTTAAGAAAGAGGGAGACCACACAGGGTTTAACTTTCACAGTTGTTGGCTTCTAAAAACTTCTTAACAGAGATCATATACAAAGATCATGTACTTGCTAAATCTACCAAAGATCAGTAGGTTTAAATCTATAGACACCTACAAAACTTCTTCCTCATGCATCTGAAAATCAGGTCCTAGCAATCTGAGTAAGCTTTGCAGCTGAAATTAATACTAATAAAATTACATCTTTAACTATGGAACAGAAATAACCAACTGATTCAGAAAGTGTAAGGAATAGAAGCAAATTCAATGTAAGCAGAATATTTTTAAAAGCAAGGAACAAACAGAAATAATGCTAGGAGAACACACTAGTGCAGCATATCACAGAAAGACCTCCAGCTAAAGCAGAGATCATCATCACAAATAATCATCTCTGCATGTGCTCTCAGGTACTGGATTCAAACTAAAAGCCTAATGTAATTTTTGGATGCATAAATAATGATATCTAGAATTTAATAATTGACCTTTCCTCTGCACACAGAGCTGCGAAGAATTTTACCAGAATATTGTACCTAGTACTAGCGTGGAAAAAGTCTGGAAATTATAAAATCTTCAGGAAGTTTTCAAAGAGAGTCATAATTTTTTTTTTTTTTTTTTTTTTTTTAGAGGAGGAGGTCTGTCAGCTACTTGAAGAAAAGCCTGAGAGAAGGGAAAACTTGATCATTTGCATATAGGGTGATCAGATGCAGCAGAATTATCCAAAAGCAAGGGACTATTCTGCAGAGAAATCAATAACAGGAACTTTAGAGCCGGAAATTGAGGTTAGACAGATTCAACCTAGCAATCTCCCAGTTCAAAGGGTGAAGACAGCCCTGGACCCACCCGCCACAGGAAGTGATGACTCCCCAGACGGCTGAGAAGATTTGTCTGTAGCTGCATCCTAGAAACTGCTTCCAACGCATGAGTAGGATTTGAGTTTGGGCCCCTGACCTGATTTAGGCTTTAATTCTGATTTTCTGCATCCTGTAGGCCAGGGTCTATCCCCTAGACTAGGAACTATAACAGGATCAGTTTCTCCTGCTCTTTCAGCAATGAAGCTCAGATGTCTAATTTAAGAGGACATTCTTAATGTAACATAAATCATTCATAGCATGGAGCAGAAAGATTTCACTTTATTTGGTTCTTACTGGCTAGCCCTTTGTTTGGCTAGCTTAGCCTGCTTCTGAGGAGGCATTTCAGGGGTGTTTTGGGGCTGGCTTCAGTAGGTGAGAGGAATTCTGAAGCTAGAAGTTATATAGTGAACTCTACAGCTGTGAATATCTGGCCCACATTCTCTAGTTATCATCCAAATATATGAATAAGACTACTTAACACAAAGATCAAGGAAAAATTATTCCTTTTGTATCTCTTCTACCAGTACTTCATAGCAACTGTTCTATTTTACTTTGTAAGTGTGTGCAGCACCTAACACAGTAAGGCAATAGTCTCAGCTGGAAACAATCTAACAGCCTTTTTAATATATATATATACACACATATCTTTATGATGACAGGCAAATGTATCTTGAAAATATGGTTTCTTCAATGGAATATGAAAAATGTTGGTACTTAAAGCTGTATTGCAATATGTAGCATGCATATTGATTTTGACAATCATAACACTGGTTCACTGTAGGTATGACAAAGTGATTTTCATATTACCTTTGTTAAATGTGATGCACGCACACACTAACTTTTATTTGACCGTGAAATTACATTGATTTCCAGAATAAGATGGATGTAGTCTTTGTAATCACAAATGGCCATGGTAAGCTTAGTTTTACTTTTCTTCACTTATGGGAAAGCTTATTTTCATATACACATTAATCACATTAGGTATGTGATAATACAGCCTCCAGTGTTAATATGAGTTCTGGAAAATTTGTGAGCAGACAACATGCCAAACTGAATTTAAAGCAAAGGATAGCTCTAAGGAAAAGAATTAGCCCTTCCCCCCCAACACACACACCCCAAAACAAAACCAATCCACACCTCACATTCTTGACAGGGTATCACCACAGTGAGATTTATCAGTGGATATTCAGAGCTGATCTGTTACTGGCTACCAGCTGATCTCACACCAATCCTGTTTACTCTGCATGAGACATCTGAAAACACTGCTGTATCCTATGACAAATTCTGTGCTGTGTTACCTATAGGAGCTTCCAGTGGGGCTTAGTGCAAAGGCCTCTCCCCAGGACTGTCTCACCCTGCCCTTTGATATGGTATGTTACCAAACACCTAAGAGTGGAACAAAACAACACTGCTGCCCATTCCCTTCTGAAAGTCACTGTCCGGTTCAAGCCCAGGCTTACACTTACGTTTTACTAGCATAATTACATCTCTTAGTTGTAAGAGATCTCCTGCTACCTTCCCAGGTAGTTTGAATTTAGTGGATATAATCTACAGCATATGGAAATGAAAGGAATAAATATACTGCAGTAACTAATTTGAGTCCATGCTAGTGATACTGCAGCCCTGCCTATTTGCTGGCAAGATTATCAGTGGACAATCTGGGGATATAGAAACAATGCTTGTTTACAGATACATTCAAGCAAGCTGAATTCATAAGACTAGGTAGTCTTTCTGTTGCTTTTGTTTCTTACATTTATTCTTTCTATTCTCCCATTAAATTATTATCTTCCTTTCATGCTTTCTTTTGAATAAAGATAAGTGGAGTTAAAAGGAAACCACAATAACATGTGCAATGTGGGAAAAATCATATGACCAAATAACTCAACCACAGTTCTCATGAAAGAAAGAAAAACTAGTTAGATAATGATAAATCAGCCCTACAAAGATAGGAAAATACTTCTTGAATCCTCTAATATCCTGCTAACACATTATGACTCATTATATTATCACTTTTTGCCACTGTAAGGATTTGTAAGGTAAAATGTTGTTGAAAAAGTGTGTGATACACACACATCTTACACACTTGTGTAAGATGACACACTGCATCCAAGGAAAGCTTAAAAGGCACAGTTTTGCTACAGTTGATATGATGCTGCCCTGAAAGAGGCTAAAATAGGCTTTTTACTCACAGCTAGTTCTTTTGTAAAAGCAAATGCAGTTTTCCCATCAATATTTGCTGATGCATTTGGCATTAGCTTGTGAAGTTATGAGTAAATCCCAGCTCTCAGAACAACAGCATTCATATAGCACAATAAAAGTCTGGAAGACTTGATAGAGAGAAACAGAAATATGTGTTAGCCATTTACTGATCTGAAAGAGCAGGAACAGAATTAATGGTGATATCATGGCTGGGCTTCGCGAACGAAGATTTGGGAAGGGCTCTACCCACGTTTGTCACAAGCGCGCTGGTGGCTAAAAAGGCCACTATGAGATAGACATATCTGACTGCAAAAGGCACAGCAGAAAGGATCCTTAGGTGGTAAATTCTGCAAGGCACAATTCTGCGTTGCCTTTTCTCCTCAAGAGTGATCCTGCGTGTGTTCTCAAAGGAAGCAGCAACATTATAGATAGCGTGTCTCCAGACCTCCCAGTTGGAGGCCAGAGTAGACCAGTTATGTTGATCAATATGGCCAAGGCTGAGATGTTGTTTCAGGGAGTCCCTGTATGTTCTCTTTGGGGCTCCTCTCTTGCAGCAGCTGGTTCACCATAAAGCTGGTTCACCATAAGTTCACCATAAAGCAAGATCTTAGGGAGGCGGTGGTCCTTCATCCTGGAGACGTGCCCTGCCCAGCGTAGCTGTGTTCTCAGTAACATGGCCTCAATACTTGTGACTGCTTCTTGTTCTAGAGCAGGTGCATTGGTCACATGATCTGACCAGTGGATGTTTAGGATTTTATGGAGACAGTGTTGATGGAAGCGTTCTAGGAGACGCAGGTGGTGGCGGTAGATGACCTGTGATTCAAATCCATATAAGAGAGTAGCCAGCACTATGGCTCTGTAAACACTGATCTTTGTACTTTCCTTCAAGTGTTTATTTCGCCAAACTCTTTTATGAAGCTTTCCAAAGGCGCTCTATGCCTTTGCTAGCCTGTTGTCTATCTCTCCGTCAGTCTTACCATCTGAGGAGATGAGGCTGCCTAGGTAATTAAACTACTGGACTGATTTGAGCACTGATTCACCAATGGTGATATGGGGATGATGGAAGACTTCCTGAGGTGCAGGTTGATAGAGAACTTCTGTTTTCTTTAAACTGACTTCCAGCCCAAAGAGCTCAGCAGCGTCTGCGAAACAGGATGTTAAACACTTCAGAACTGCTTCTGTGTGAGCGACAAGGGCGGCGTCATCAGCATAAAGTAGCTCCCGGACAAGATGGTTTAAGGTGTTGGTGTGGGCCTTCAGTCGCCCTAGGTTGAAAAGGCTTCCATCAGTACGATATCGAATGTAGATACCGTCCTGGTCCTCGAGGTCTGTGTGGCCCTTTGGAACATCATGCTGAAAAAGATTGTGAATAGGGTTGGTGAGAGAATGCAGAAAAAACACAACGTCCTGCAATGGGATGGTACTATGTGATCAGTGATTATGGATGAAGCACAAAAGTGCTTTGAACATTCATAATATTGTTTTGCTGCTATTTCTTCAAAGACTCTCCAAATAATCTCCTGTATAGAGCACTGTCTAGCACTTATTAAAAAGGCTTCATGTATTCATTGCTTCCCAGTACAAGCATTTAGCTAGTAACATAAAGTAGAGGTCTAATCACCCCAGGTTTCTGCAGTGTCAGAAGACATGGTCATTTCCAGACCCTGATTCAAACTGCAAATAGGATCATTGCTCTCTGGAAGTAGAACTCTCTGCTCTCTTCCTCTTCATTGATTATGGGACTGAACAGACAAATTAAAATTAAGCAACATGATTCAAGTTGTGAACTCTATAAGTCAAGGCTCATCAGCTTCTCCTGCGTCAGTGCAGCAGTAGTAAATGCAAAAGTCAGTCCAGGAAGAACTCTCTAGGTGAAATCATTTTACTGCTAGTATCTGATATTGAAATATATTAATATTTGCTGCTACCGAGGAATGCTATTAGCCTGAGAAATTACAAATAGAATGACACAAGGAGCAACATAACGATGAAACATTATGATTGCCTTTTTCCAGTGATATGGTTTGAAGCTGGCTCCCTGCCAAGTCTCCAAACCTTACCACAAGAAGTCCCCGTCCCCGTCCCCCCCCCCAAACCTCAGGGAGAAGAGGGAAAGAAAAAAACAACCAAGAAAACCAAAACGAGAGACAGCCAGCTAAAGCAATATATATAAATATAATATAAATATATTTACACTTATGTTACAGTTATATACAATTTCACAAGGGAAAGGGAAGGGGGAAGGGAAAAGGAACAAAACCAAAATAATATATATATATATATATCCCGATTAGTAGCCCAATATCTAGCAACTAAAAGAGTTAACAAAGAAATATCTCACTACTCTCCTTGGGACAACCGAGAGTCGCTCTGGAACGATCGCCGGCAACCTCCGCCTCCCAAGGTCAGCAAGGCCCAACCAGGCCTTGCTCCCAACATGACAGACCCAACAGCAGGGAACCTGCACCTCCAAGCCGCCGGAAGGAAAGAGAGCGAAGGCCTTTCCTCCTTTCTTCTTATAGCCTGGCTTACGTAAAAATCGTAGGGAATACTGGGTAAATCTGGACCCTTCCTTGGTTACAAACTGGTCACCAAGGAAGGCCTAGACCAAAATACCACATCCAGAAACTAAATAATATTAAAACCTGGTGGCTCTGGCACATTTTGTTTTAAAGAAATTCACAATAGATATGTCAGTTAATTTTTCAGCTAACCCTTGTAAATTAACCAGTTTTGACCCTAAAAACCTATGCAAAAGCTATATGCGAGATGTATGCAGCAACTTCCATAATTTTTGTTCTTTTTCATCCATTAAACATTGCTTCTTCAGAGCACATATGAGTTTCCTTTTTCATATTGATCTATTAAGTCCTGTAGGACAGAGTAGTCAGAGGTTGCTTGAGTTACTGTAGTACCTGCCTGTCTTCATTTCTGTAAGATGGAGCAATATGACTAGATAAAGTGAATCCCTTCTCACCTTAACTGCAACATCATACAGTTCACACAAAATAAGTCAAGCCTTATTTTAAGAGGCACTAGAAAGCTATGGAACACCATGTTTAAAAGTATCTTTAAGGAAGGTTTCACTGTAGTTAAAAATTATCATGGAACCAATGAAAACAACATATATGATTCAGTAAGGAATGACCATTCCCCTTCAATAAGCCAGACTTAAAGATTTATTCCGTAATGACAGGATTAATGAATTGCTGCTCATGTAGTTTTTGTTGTCTTGCCTAACTCCCCATAGACCTACCATAAAGCATTGTGTCAACAAGCTCAAACATTTGGAAAAAAACCTTAAGAAATCAATGAAGCAGAATTAAGGGGTAATTTGGAAGACAATTAAAAATATTTTTTCTTTATAATGCATACTCCCTGCTTGAGAAGTGATTTAATCACAACAGCTGTGGGTCAGATTTGTCCTCTGGTTCCCCACCTGGTAAATCTACCAAGGGCTCTTTCCAAAAGCACAAAAGCCACTTTATAGGCCACAATGCAAAGATTAACTTATTTGGTCATTGCCCTTCCAGCCAGACAGGTATAGTAGGTCCTGCAGACCAAATATAAAAGTAAAGTAAGCACTGAAACTTCAAGCACTGTATTAGCTAACTTTTAGGCATCTGTCTGGTGGGACCTCTTATTCTGACTTAGGAACCTGTGTCTCTGCACAACCTTTGGGGGAAATTAGATGTTCCAAAATTCAAGCCATCAAACTCAAAAGGCTTGTTGTGGATGTGAACCTTTAAGTCTAGCTATCTGCTTGATAGAGAGTTGTCTTGAGTTCACAGTTCTTGTCTGTAACATTACTTGCCTTACACTAGCTCAATTATGTGTATATTAGGACCTAAAAAATCCCTATCCCATTCCGCATTGTCTCCCAGCTATGCTTTTTTCATTCTGTGCAGAAACTCCTGGTCAACCCTCTGCTGGAGGTCAGTGGTTGTTTGTAGGCTTTAATCCTTCCTTCTCTCAAAGAAAATAATAAAATCACAGAATGGCTTGGGTTGGAAGGGACATTAAAGATCATCTGACGTCTTCCACTAGACTGAGTTGCTAAGAGCCCCATCCAACCTGGCCTTGAACACTTCCAGGAATGGGGCATCCATAAGTTCTCTGGGGAACCTGTTCCAGATGATGAGCCTCATCACCCTCACAATAAAAAATTTCTTCCTAGTATCGAATCAAAACATACCTTCTTCCAGCTTAAAGCCATTTTCTCTTGTCCTATCACTGCACTTCCTTGTAGAAAGTCCCTCTCCAACTTTCTTGTAGCCCCTTTAGGTACTGGAAGGTGCTATAAGGTTCCCCAGAGCCTTCTCTTAGCCAGGTTAACAAGTCCAACTCTCTCAGCCTGTCTTCATAGCGAAGGTGCTCCAGGTCTGTGATAATCTTCATGGCCTCCTCTGGACTCTCTTCAACAGGTTTACATCCTTCTTATGTTGGAAGCCCCAGAGCTGGACACAATACTCCTACTGGAGTCTCATGATAACACAATAGAGGGGCAGAAACACCTCTCTTGACCTGCTGCCCACGCTGCTTTTGATGCAGCCCAAGGTACAGTTGGACTTCTGGGCTACAAATGCACATATCCAGGTTATATTGAGCTTCTCATCAGCCCAAGTTTTTCCCCTCAGGTCTGCTCTCCATCTATTCTGCACCCATCTTGTGTTTGTGCTTGGGATTGCATCAACGCAGGTGCAGAACCTTCCACTTGGCCTTTTTGAACAGGCTCACCTCTCAAGCCTCTCAAGGTCCCTCTGAGCATGCCTTCCCTCCATCATGTCAACCACACTACACAGTTTGGTGTCATTGGCAAACTTGCTGAGGGTGTACTTGACCCAACTATCCATGTCACTGAAAAAGATGCTAAACAGCACTTGTCCCAGTACTGACCCCTGAGGAATACCACTCATACTGCTCTCCACTTGGGCATCAACTTGTTAACTGCATTGTCAACTGGCATGTCATTTTTAACTGTTCAGTTTGTGCACTAATTATTTTAAATAGCTAAATAAAAATACAGCCTGAGATGCTGAAGAGCTGTAACAACAATTGTGGTTTTTTCTGGCCACACTGGTGAGCATGGTGATATTTTTCCTCTATCAGTCTTTGTATGTACACTGGCAAGGTAGAAATGAGTCATGGACTCCCCTGTTGTAAGAAGTGGACCACAAAGTTACTGTAACATGTGAGCTAAAACAATTCTATCACTTGTGGCGATCAAGGCTTCTACTTACATGCGACTCAACAAGCCTAATTGAACCAAGCTCTCATGTCCTGTGTACCCTGTGCAGAGGAAACAGGCAGTTAGTTGAAGGTCAGCTCTCTCATATAACTGTCTCAGTAAAAAGAAGATAAAATCACAGTCGAGCTGCTAGTTATTTAAGATAGGAAACTATGAGGGCTATTGTAGGCTGTGTTTAGGTCATCAGAGGAAGTACTCAAGGAGCACATTTAGTACCTGAAGGGCAAATATTAACCCTGTCCTTTCCTAATTCAAATAACAGAAGAGAAGCCTCTTTGCCTTTGTTTGCTTACAGTTTCTGCTTTCATTTTAGGCAGAAGATACTCTTCATCCTGAAAGACAGTCTGATGCTGTACTTTGTCATTTTGCTGTGGATACAGTTAATGTCTAGTATGTCCATTGTAATGTAAAGCAACATTATTAGCATAGATAGGTAAATAAGGTTCTACTCATTAATTTATAGCGTAAAGGATTATACAGATTTAGGGAACATCATAAAACAATAAAAAATGACTATATGCTAACTTGGGTCTGTTTTCCACCCTCAGTAAATGCTGTCAGGATGGGAAGGAAGTAGCTATGGATGCCAAGAAGATTCTACGAAGTTGAGACAGACTGCAGGGTCTGTCATGGTGAGCTGGGATGGGAGAAGGATAAACGATGTCTTCTCTGAGTGTCTATTCCTTCCTCTGACTACTAAGCATTGCTGCATAGAACAGAAGTAAAAAAAATCTTAAATTGTCATTACAAATGTGATCTGCATGCCTGAGGCTAGAACCTCTTGCCTCTCTGCAAATAGTCTCTCAAAAAAAGCCAGATTGGCTATGAGTGTATTATCACTATATGTGATTAGTCATCACAAAGTATAAAAAATCCTGCTGGATTATGTTGTCCTTCCACAGAAAAGGATAAAAAGTGCCCAACACAGGTGATTAACTCTGCATGGGCAGGGACATGATCCTGCAATCAGTTACTGCATGACAACAGGGAGATTGGAATAACAGTAAGAGCACAAGAGCAAACAAAAAGAAGGATTACTTTTATTTTGATGTCTGTTGCCTTCACAAGGTAATACAGGAACGGGAACAGCCATAGGTGAATAAAACAGAAACTCAGTAACTAAGGCAGCAATAAAAATACAGAGATGTGGGAATAAAGGGGTCTCACCCAAATTCCCCATCTCAGGGGTCTCAGCGACAGTCAAGCCCTTTCAAATCTGGCATTGTTTTGCTGATCAGAAACCACCTTTCCACACTCTGATTTCAGGTCATGGAGCAGTTGTCTTATTCCAAGAACTTATAAAATGTGAGTTTGGAGATTTTTGTGTGTGCTGGGTTGTTGTTTCAAGCACTGTAGGTCAAGTTGTAAACTGAAAACTGAACTTTCTACTTTTACTAAGCATCCAGCGGTAGAACAGAATAACTGCAAAAACCCCCAAGCTGTAACTCACCTCGCAGAGTCTGTCTCAGTCTCTTTCCATCTCTAAAACAATTGATACTGTTCTGAAAGTTTTCATTCATGTTCTGAATCTTCAGCCACTCTTCCTGGGAATTTTTTTCACCATTAAAGTAGTCAAATGCTGGAACAGGTGACTAAAGAAGGTTTATGTTCCCCCATCTATAGTGATATTCCAAACTTGATTGAATATGACCACGAGAAATTTGAAGCAAGCTTCAAACTTCTAGTATCCTGTTTAAGCAGGATACTAGAAGTTTAAGCAAGATACTAGTTTAAGTAGAATACTAGACCAGATGACCTCCAGAGGTCTCTTCTGGCCTAAATTATTCTATGAATCTGTGTGACTGGATGAGATGGGTTATGTGAGTTGAGCATCAGGAAAACTAAAAGAATAATAATGTCTCCTGAGTCTGGCAACACTGTATTTATAAATTGATCTTCACAGAGAATAATTCACCTGATTGAATACTTCCTGCATCAGACATGAAGGATTTTGTATTATTTTAGAACATTGAGGAGTACACTTCATGTTTGCCATTTAATTCTGAAATTTCATGGGACATTCAGTATCAGACAAGCAAAAAAATCTAGATATTTTTTGCTGAAACTGAGAAAGCAATATGAGTATATGCCATATGTCACAGTGAAATAGAAGAGATTTTAGTCATAAGTAGTTTTCTATAACTTTTTCCTCTAAACAACAGAAGAATCTCCTCGGGAAGTTGTGCAATGAGAATACAGTTCTTGGTTTCAAAATAATAGTGGGCTAATTAGTAAAAAAGAGTGTTCCTACCTCTAATTAACATAGTTCTAAACCCTATCCATGCTAGAAATAGCAAAACAAGCATACAACAGACTTATCTCAGTGGCATTACATCAGACATAATAAGTTTACCTAGATTAAATGACTGATAAATGCCAGGATGATGTATGACATTACTGATGCAATAAAAAATATTCTAGTCACTATAAATAAGATATTTTTCACAAAGCCTTTATTGACTGTTTATGCTCGGGACTATCAAAGGAAGGACCTTTTATCTGGTGTGAAAATCAAATCAAAATATTTCCGAGTAAGTTTTCTATTCCTTGTGAATCTGATTGTAGTTATTTAGAACTGGTTTTTTTAAGTATAGCAAGATTCTTTTTATGTTTGGACTGTGATGATTCACATTTGATAGAGTTATAATGAAATTACCGTACTCGACTGCTGGCGCAGTAAATACTGCTTTAAGGGGAAAGTTAGAACATCATGGCAAAGTTTGTAAGCCATCAATGATCTCAGAGGAAGGGCGTTTCTTCCAGTTGTTAACTTAAACAAAAAAAACTGAAGACTATACACTGGTCCTGAAAGGGAACAAAAGACACTGAGTTTCACAAAGTACACTGTAAATATCTTAGCTTACAGTATCTTCTTTGTGAACCAGCTAACTCCATTGTCAGCGATGGTCTACTGTGGAGAAGTAGACTTGCCTCAACAATCTAAAGTTATAGTAGATCTGAGACTTGATCAAATGCAAAGCTGATACAGGCATGTTTGT